>NC_141159.1:26018058-26664487 GCF_053477565.2 Lygodium microphyllum
CTAGTGGGTTTGACCTGAGACTTTGACCACTAGGGACTCAAGTCTCAGGTCGATCCTAGTGGGTTCGGCCGCAAACATTTTGTTGTGAGACGGACTCAAGAAACCCTAGGCAACAAACCCCATGACATTCCATGGGAGTGTCGGGTGGCATCGCTTATACTCGTCTCTAGATGAGCCACTAAAAACGTACTTGGAAAGTTGATAGATAGGCACATTACAGTTGGTATCAAAGCAAATCTTTGTAATGATATGTGATTGATTAATGTATGGTTTTTAGACATATCCTGAACAAGATAAACCTTACACTTGTAACTACGATTAAACTCAAGTAATATGAGTTGCATCTATTTTGAGCCTAGAACTTGCAAATGATTGGAGATACTCTAGCAAGGAATGACAGTTATAACTTCCAATGAATTTTCATTTAGTGTTCTTCTCGACTAATGTAGATTGGGTCTTGCCAGAATGTCGAAGTTTGGGAGTATTCTATAATATTACAAGCAAAGCCGATTGACCATGGACCTCAGTCGAGATCTACAAAGAGGACAATTTGAAAACAAAGTTTCCGTGATAAAGGACCACTTTGTCACGATTGTGGGAGAGAAGGAAGGAGTCTCGCTTGAAGCTTTCTTGCTTGCACAATGGGGGAAGACACACAAGGGTGGAGGCTGAAAACAGTTTTCCTCTTCTCAGTTGTGTAAGCCAAAAGAACTCAAGTACAAAGAAATAGAAGAACCCTAGATATGGGTCTCAAACCAAACTCAACTAACTAAGGTGGAATACTAACTGAGCCACGAACTAGAGTAGATAAGGATAGCTATCATGTAGCTATTATTCAGGGGCGGTGTACCAACCGCATCTGCAACTGACAAGTCGGTGACATAAATACACAACGGTCACCCTGGCGTATCACGAGTGGAGCTCGATATCTCAACACTCCCCCTCGAGCTCAATCCCAATTCCTGCACACAAAGCAGGTCTCTGAACTTGCGCAGCTTCTCTGTGCCCAATGCCTTCGTGAATATGTCAGCTACCTGATCCTCTGTGCTGACATAAACTAGATCAATAAGACCTAGTAAAACCCTCTCTCGCACATAGTGATAATGCACCTCAATGTGCTTTGTTCTAGCATGATAGACTGGGTTATTTGCCAAGTGTATACTACTCATGTTGTCACAATAAATGACAACTGGCCCATCTGTAGACTGATGCATATCATAAAGTAGCTTATGCAACCAAGCTACCTCACATGCAGCCATTGCTGCACCCCTGTACTCAGCTTCTGTGCTCGACAAGGCAACTGTAGGCTGTTTCTTGCTGCTCCAAGTGACTGCAGCACTCCCAAAAGAGAATACATATCCACTGGTAGATCATCTATCAGAAATACTACCAGCCCAATCAGCATCAGTGTATCCATGCAACTGTATCTGAACCCCAGTCTCATAAAATAGTCCATACTGCAATGTGGACTTCACATACCTGAGTATGCGTCTAGCCGCATCCAAATGTGGTTTCCTTGGAGACTGCATAAACTGACTTACCAATCCAACAGCATAGCTCAAATCTGGCCTGGTAATAGTCATATAAATCAAACTTCCTACTATGCGTCTGTACATAGTAGGGTCTTCTAGAAGCTCACCTGCATCTGTGCTCAGCTTCACATTTTGCTCCAAAGGAACTGAAATAGGCTTACAGCCTGTCATCCCATATTTGGACAGCATGTCCAATCCATACTGCCTCTGCAAGAGCTGTATCCCACTTGGTGATCTAATCACCTCAATGCCCAAGAAATAACGCAGCTCTCCCAAATCCTTCATCTCAAACTTCTGCTTCAATAGCATTTTCACATGAAGGATATCTTCAACACTGTCACCTGTCATAATCAAATCATCAACATAAATGACAAGTAGCATAATACCTTTCTCTGTTTTTCTCACATAAAGTGAGAAATCTGCCTTGGAAATCTGAAAGCCAATAGTGACAAGATACTGTCCTATCTTGTCAGACCATGCTCTAGGTGCTTGCTTCAAGCCATACAAGGCTTTCTTCAACCTGCAAACAAACTCAGGATGAACAGCATGCACATAACCTGGTGGCTGCTCCATATAGACCTCTTCTTGCAAATCACCATGCAAGAAGGCATTCTTTACATCCATCTGATGTAAAGACCATCCCTTTGATGCAGCCATAGCAATGACTGCTCTTACAGTTGCCATCCTTGCAACTGGACTGAATGTTTCTTCATAGTCAATGCCATATGTTTGTGCATACCCCTTGACTACTAATCTTGCCTTGTATCTGTTCACAGAACCATCTGCATTGTGCTTCACCTTATAAACCCACTTACAGCCAATTGCATTCTTACCTTTAGGCAAATGTACTAACTCCCATGTAGCATTTTCTTCCAAGGCATCCATTTCTTCATCCATGGCTTTCTCCCATTTTTCTTTTCCCATGGCTTGCTCAAAAGATGTGGGTTCTGGTTCCTGTATCACTTTGACCATATATGCTTAGTGAATGGCTGTAAATCCATCATATTTCAGCCTATCCACAGGATACCTAGCTCTCGTAGACCTGCGCAAAGTAGGTTCACTCCCAGGTGCTCTCAAAACATCCCTGGTCTTCCTTACTCCAGGTGTAACAATAGAAGGAATACCCAACTCATCATCAATGCTCTGTTCTGAGCCACTGGATTCACCATCCACATAAGAGTGACCTGCATTCACATCAAACATGGGCTGATCAGCCTTCTCTTTTCCTTTTCGTGATACCTGCATACCACTATTTGCATTGCTTTGAGAAGATTCTCCTGATCTCAATCTGCCTGTCCATGGCGAAGAATGTGAACCACTGCTAGAGGACGCTCCAGGTCCACTAATATTTTGTGACTGCTGCTGTGAATTCTGTGTAGCATTACCATTTTGTGCATCTTCATCATCAATCACATTTACTGGTTTATACCAGCTACTCATCTCATCAAAAACAACATCTCTGCTCACTGTAAACTTACGAGTAGAAGGGTTATAGCATCTATACCCTTTTTGCTGCAGAGAGTAACCAATAAAGATGCACTTCTCAGCTTTTGGATCCAACTTGGATCTCAGCTCATCTGGCACATGTACATAGGCAATGCAACCAAAAATTTTCAAATGAGAAATATCTGGTTTCCTACCAGTATACCTCTCCTCTGGAGTCATTCCATGTATTGCTGCAGTGGGAGTCCTGTTTATTATGTAGACTGCTGTAGCAACTGCTTCAGCCCAATAAAAATCTGGCAAGTCTTTTTCATTGAGCATGGCACGAGATACCTCTCCAATATGCCTGTTTTTCCTTTCTGCAATTCCATTTTGTTGTGGGGTATAACTGCATGAATATTGCTGCTTTATGCCATGCTCCTGCAAGAACTTTGCAAACTCATTTGAGAGGTACTCTCCCCCTCCATCTGACCTTAGGCATTTTATTTGCAGACCTGTTTCTTTTTCAGCCATAGCTTTAAGAGTTTTGAAATGCCCAAAAACTTCACTTTTCTTTTTCATAAAATACACCCAAACTTTTCTGCTATAGTCATCAATAAAAGTGACAAAATAATGACAGCCTCCAAGAGATGCAGCTTTAGTAGTCCACACATCAGAGTGGATTAATTCCAATGGCTTCTCACTCTCTTGAACATGTCTAGGAAATGGTTTCCTTGCCTGTTTTCCAAACTGACAGGCTTCACATACCTTATGCATTTCTGCAACCTTAAATTTCGGCAAACCTGCAACAATATTTTGGGCCTGCATTGATTTAAGTCGCTGTACATTAACATGACCAATGCGTTTATGCCAGATATCAATATCTGCAACTACACCGGTCCCATGTGCAAACATTGCTGCACTCAATTCAGACATGTCTGCATCCAACGTAAACATTCTGCCCTTCTTCTTTCCTTTTTCTATCAAGCGACCTTTATTTTTCATATCCTCAACAAAGCATCCATGAGGATTAAATCTGACCTGCAAGCCCTGTTCAACCATTTGACCAACAGAAACCAGATTCTTGGTGATATTCGGGACATGAAATACATCGGACAGGTATTTCTTTTTCCCATCCTGCATAGACAAGGGAATTTTTCCAATCTGCACAATAGGATGTGCAGTATCATCACCAGTCTCCACAAATCCTGGTTTTTCCATTTTCCTTGCATCCTCCATCCATTCTGCATGACCTGTCATGTGGTTTGATGCACCTGAGTCAACATACCATACATCATTGCTTTCTTCTGCACTTGTCACAGAATTGTTCATGTGCTGCACCATGAACAAATGCTCATTTCTGTCATCACCCTGTCTACTAGAAGATGCATAATTCCCTTGTTGCAGTTTTCCATTCATGATGTCATTCTGCTTTTTATAGCAGTCTTTAGCCATATGACCCATTTTACCACAGTAGTAGCATTCAACATTACTGTTTGCATTTTGACCTCTTTGCCATCCACCACGACCTCTTTGGCTCCCCCTGCCTCTAGAGTTACCACGTCCTCCTCCATAGGACTGTTTTTCTTGAGTTTGCTGCATATTCTGATTTCTACCACGGCCTCCAAATCGGCCTCCTCTACCTCTGCCTCTACCTCTTCCAGCATTTGAGTAGAAGACAGCTTCTTTTGAAGTTCCTCCTGAAGAAGATGCACCACCATTTCTCTGCTCCTCAGAAATTAGAAGAGCAATCAACTCCTCAAAATCAGGAAATCTTTCACGAACTGAAATGGATGTCCGAAACTGTGCATAATCCTTTCCTAGACCATTCAAGGTCACGGAAACTAAATCATCATCTTCCACTGGCGACCCAATGGAAGCAAGTGCATCTGCAATCTTCTTCACCTTCATGTGGTAGTCGTTGATGCTCATATTTTCTCTTTGCACATTGTGCAACTCTTGCTTGAGCTGCATTTTCCTGGCTTGTGTATTTGTGCTATACATTTTTGACAAAGTATCCCATGCCTCCTTTGGCGTACTTGCATCTTGAATATGCACAATCATAGAGTCTGAAATGCTGATAGACAGCCAGTACATAACTTTCCTGGCTCTCTCATGCCATGTTTTAAATGCCTGCATTTGTTGTTGATTGGGAACATCAGGAAGAACTGGTTCTTCTTCATTTCCTGCAACAAATTCCCAATATCCTTTTCCCATAAGGAAATTCGTCATTCTAAACTTCCATGCCTGGAAGTTGTTCTTGTCAAGCTTTTCAGTGACAATCTGTGAAAGAGAATCAGACGCCATTACAGAATACTGCAAGAAATTCTGTCACTGCAAAAAACACAGCTTCACCCTCACAAGGGCAAATCTGCAAAACTGGCGAAAGTGGTATTTGACCACACAGTCACTTCCTAGTGACGATTTTGCATAAACAGGAACCAAGGATGATTCTGAAACTCCCAATGTCTCTGCGCACAAGCATACGATGCAATTTCTACAGTAACTTTTCACCGACCTGTAGAACAGTGGCTGCACAGCATAAAACTAAGCCTTTTCCTGAGTGCGTGCAGAAAACTTCCGTCTGCAAAACAAGCCCCAAAATGGCCTCAAATAAAAAAAACAAGGTCGCCAAGGGCTAAAGCCCTTGCCCGCAGCATATACTGCCCTCTTGCTTCACCGCGAAGGGCGTCTCAACCTGAGACAATGCACTCCTGCAATTCCGGCTGTGCTACCTGCAGAGATCTGCTCCCAAAACAGAAAATGAAAGCAACACTGCTCCTCTTACCAGACCACCGCGAGCTTGGCTTGCTTTCTTGAGCTCCTTACCACGAACAAGGCTCTGATACCATGTCACGATTGTGGGAGAGAAGGAAGGAGTCTCGCTTGAAGCTTTCTTGCTTGCACAATGGGGGAAGACACACAAGGGTGGAGGCTGAAAACAGTTTTCCTCTTCTTAGTTGTGTAAGCCAAAAGAACTCAAGTACAAAGAAATAGAAGAACCCTAGATATGGGTCTCAAACCAAACTCAACTAACTAAGGTGGCATACTAACTGAGCCACGAACTAGAGTAGATAAGGATAGCTATCATGTAGCTATTATTCAGGGGCGGTGTACCAACCGCATCTGCAACTGACAAGTCGGTGACATAAATACACAACAGTCACCCTGGCGTATCACGAGTGGAGCTCGATATCTCAACACACTTCAGTCTGCTGAAAGGATCCTAGGACAATTTGGTTTAAAGAAGAAAATCTTGCCAAGGATGACTAGGAATCTTGTGACTCCAAGTGATAAAGCTTTGTGTTGTTTCTATTGCAAGGAATTAGGTCATTTCAAAAGGGAATGTCCAAAGCACCCTAAACACCGATGCTTTGAGCACCACAACATTGGACATATCCATGTCAATTGTCCCAATAGGACTCAAAGAGATCTTGAACTTACAAAGAATGAAATTATACAAGCTCCATTGATCTAGAGTATACCATATACTTAGGGAGATATTCATGAGATGTAACTACAATAAACTTTTCTCTTGTAATCCAGACTTTGATATATCTAATACAATAATTTTCAAAAAACCACATGCTTATGAGTAGCGCACTAGATGCGTGGTGGGTCCTAACCCACAGGCCTTAAGCCCCATTATTCATTGTCTTCCCCAGTTCTTTCGAGATGAGGACATCTTGAGTTCTCTAAGGGGAGAGGAGGTAATATTCCCCCCCATCCGCTCTGCATAGAATCCCCCCTAACATTCATTAAAACTAAATGATTTTTTAAAAAAGTCTTCCCCCTGTTGTCACTAGACAAGTGGTGGGGGGAGGAAGAAATTGTTGATGACAAGAGAGGAGGGAGAAGGTGACGACGTCAAGAAAGAAGAACAAGACGATGATGACGATCCAGAGGGGGAGGCCACAGGCCTACCACCCCTCAACTAGCCGTCTCAACCAAACCCTGTGGCCCAAATAGGTCCCCCGCCCCCAATAACACCACCACTCCACCATGCCCCCCCAATAATAACCTCTCTCCCCATTATAACCCCCCCCCCCCCATAATCGCAATGTAAATAGGAGGCCTTGGAGTGCCTCAACATGCTGAGCAACACATTGAAGGGAGGGAGGGAGGGAGAGAGAGAGAGAGAGAGAGGGAGTGAGAGAGTAAGTGAGAGAGAGAGAGGGAGAGAGAGTGAGTGAGAGAGAGAGAGAGAGAGGGAGAGGAGAGAGAAGATGAAGAGGAAGAAGAGGGGAGAGAAGGGAGAGAGATAGATAAAGATGAGGGAGAAGAAGAAGAGGGAGAGATAGATAGATAGATAGATAGATAGATAGATAGAGAGAGAGAGAGAGAGAGAGAGAGAGAGAGAGAGAGAGAGAGAGAGAACCCTCCAAGAGGTTCTCCTTCTCTTCCCCTTCTTAGAGGGTGGACACATGTGTTTACCCTTTCCCTCCTATCCTCGAGCTTAACCCCTCCAATAGCGATAGAAGAAAATTGCCCTGCATGCCATCTCTCTAACGAGAGAAAGAGAGAGAGATTTATAAGCTAAAAGTATGGCCCCAAAACGGTCAGAGACACATGCCAACGATAATCCCACATCCAACAATGGAGCTTTTGGCCAGGGCATTTATGCGAATATGAATACAATGTCAACTATGGATAATGCATATATGAATATCCAGGTACTATGGCCATCTCAGCTATTCATTGAGACATGGGGTATATTTCCTTGGCATGTGCATGAGTTCATTTTAATAAGTAACCCGAAATTATTTTTCAATAGTTAATGAACTCGTAGGGGACTTTAGGATAATTTTTTTGTAACCATAGATGACCTTGTATATATTTATGCATATGGCGTATTGAGGTTCGCTAAAATCCTTGTACCCAAATACAATCAATGCATCCCAATGCTACATGACAAAATCATATGTAGCAAGATAAGCATATAAGGTTACCTTGAGGGCTATGCACATAGATAGTACATGCATAGGAAAGATTATATGAAACATACATCAATGGTACACAAATTGATCTTGCATTAAAGTCTTGATAATATCGCGAACTATTAGTTCATTGGGATCTTGAAGTTGTGTGTAGCTTGTACAAATAACAATCATTGGGATTAAAACTATGATGCCTTGAGATCCGTCTGATAGCGAGTGCTTATCAATCCTATTGGGGGTTGGGATAGATGCAAACAACATCTCCAGGCCTCAAAGGGAAGGGAAGAACTCAAGGGATTAGGAAACCCTGGGATCAAGTTCAGACCAAAACTTCTAAAGTTGTTGGGAAAAAAGGTTGGGTTGTTGATAAATATAAGTGTTTAGTAGAATTTGTAGTCTTGCATAGTTGTATGAGGCATTGCCATGTGTCATAGGTGAAGTGTTAAAGTAAATTTTTCATAGAATCACTTAGATCCCAAGGGGGAGAGCAAATGTGCAATGGGAACGCTATCGCGATGACTATTCTTGCAATGTTTGGGAAAGAATACCATTGTTTTCATTGGTTGATCGAAAAACACTCTAAATGCTTTTAGAATCAATTGATTGTTGGATTGTGGTTTGTGGAAGATTATTCCAAGTGCTTGTGATTGTTGGAAAATTCATGGTAGGGGTATGTGATGACAAGTTGCCATGGGGACAAAGGAATGTTTCTTGGAAAATGATATTAAAGTCAATTGCCTTGATTGTGTTTGATTCTTAATTAGATTAATTAAGGAAAGGATATTTTTGCACAATTGGAGCACCTCTAAGGTTGCACCATGTTTCAACCTGAGAAGAGCACTACTGCTTGATTCACGGGTCAAAGGTCAAGTGGTGAAAAAGCCAACCATGGAAA
The DNA here is from genome assembly GCF_053477565.2 of Lygodium microphyllum. Classification (NCBI taxonomy): domain Eukaryota; kingdom Viridiplantae; phylum Streptophyta; class Polypodiopsida; order Schizaeales; family Lygodiaceae; genus Lygodium; species Lygodium microphyllum. The sequence goes on from NC_141159.1 coordinate 26,026,845, forward strand.
GTGTATCTCACTCCTAGGCCGCTTGGGTTAGGTGGAGCTATGGACACCCCTTGCCTAGTCCAAAACGGAGTTGAAGACTACCATGAGCCCAACATCTATGGCATTGGAAGATCGTATTTGAGATAAAGGATGGAAATTATGGTGCCATGTGATTTGGACTAGGTACTCTATTTGATAGAAGGGATATATAATTTCTCCTATGTGGGCAGGAGACAAAGATTAACATGAAGATAAGTTAAGGAATTTGTTTGAACTTGTTTGTCAAAGGATTGCTTGCTTTGTATTTGTGTTTGTTCCAAAAATTACACAAACAAACCCCTGTTCTCTAAAAGGTTTAATTAATGAATCTGATTTTAAATGTCACACATAAATTGAAAGGTGAGAAGGATCGAAGCTTGCACGCGAGCTATGGCGGGAGAGCAAGAGCAAGAAAGAGAGAGACAAGAAATGGGAACTCCAACGGTCACAATGTGTGATCGGGCCTTCCTTTATTCAAACTGTCACTAAAAGAATAAAGAATAAAGTGACGTGATGGGCGCCCGCCACCTGCAGTGTGCAGTGGCAGGTACTGTCAATGTAGTAATACACGGGGTACTGTCAGTGTAGTAATACACGGGGCGGCACGGCGGAGGTGCCTTTACCCCCAACAACCTCCCACTTAAAGGCAAATCTGCCCTAGTGAGAGAGAAAAGAAAAAGAAAAGATAGTACAAATGTACATAGGTACAAGGGATGAGGAAAGGCGACATCTCATCCAATGCCCATCAACCTCCTGAGGAAGGCAAAGCACTCAGTAGTGAGGCTCTTTGTGAGTAGATCTGCAGGATTCTCGTCAGTGGAGATCTTGACAAGGTCAACAAACCTGTCCTCCACGACACCACGTATGAAGTGATACCTCACCTCAATGTGTTTCGTCTTCGCATGAAAGACCGGATTCTTAGCCAACTGAATGGCACTCATAGAATCCGAATGCAGTGTAGGTGTAGCATCAATCCCAAGGTCAGTAACTAGACGGCCTAACCATATGGCCTCCTTGCAAGCCTCAGTGGCTGCAACATACTCGGCCTCAGTGGTAGACAAAGCCGTACACTTCTGAACCCTGGACATCCAAGAGACAGCCCCTCTAGCATAGGTGAATACATAGCCAGAAGTGGACTTCCTACTATCTGCATGTCCTGCATAATCAGAGTCAGTGTACCCCACGACCCCTGTATCCTGGCTGCCATAGCAAATACACATATCTGCTGTGCCCTTCAGGTACCTCATGATACCCTTCACGGCATCCCAATGTCTGCTGCCAGGTGTAGCCATATGGCGTGCCACAACACCAACTGCATGCGCAATATCTGGACGAGTGGCTATCATGGCATACATCAAACTACCCACGGCTGAAGCATAAGGGATCTTGGCCATCTCGGCCCTCTGCTCATCTGTCTGCGGACAATCGGCCTGTGATACCTTCACATAAGAAGGTAATGGACAGCCAATAAGCTTTACGTCCTGCATGCGGAAGCGCTCAAGGACTTTATGAATGTACTTCCGCTGTGAGAGATACAAAAGCCCCTGATGCCTATCGCGCTTAATGCGCATCCCAAGTATATGTGAGGCCTGTCCCAAATCCTTCATCTCAAAGCTCTTCTTCAGCTGTGATTTAAGAGCATCTAGCTCATCATGAGGTTTCCCTGCTATCAGCATATCATCAACATAGAGTACCAAGATAAGCAAACTGCCATCATGGGCTTTCTTCATGTAAAGACACGGATCCATAGCACTCCTGCTATAGCCCTGTGATTGCATAAAGGCATCAAACTTATGATACCATTCCCTAGGTGCCTGCTTCAAGCCATACAAGCTCTTCTTCAACTTGCACACTAGGTGGTCCCTGCCAGGTTCTGCAAAGCCCTTAGGCTGATCCATATAGATCTCATCATGCAAGTCCCCATGTAGAAAAGCCGTCTTGACATCCATCTGATATAGATCTAAGTCAAGCTGTGCAACCAAAGCCAAGACTAAGTGCAGGGTGGTCATCTTAACCACAGGAGAGAAGACCTCATCAAAGTCCACACCATGTTCCTGCTTAAAACCCTTTGCTACCAATCTAGCCTTGTATGCCGGCTTGGGGTGTCTAGGGGTACTTTTCAGCTTGTACACCCACTTGCACGGCAAAGCCTTCTTGCCCTTAGGCAAGGCAACCAAATCCCAAGTCTCATTCTTATGCAAGGAGTCTATCTCAGACTGCATAGCCCTCTCCCAAGAGTGACTGTCACCCCTGCGCATAGCCTCATCATAAGTGAAAGGCTCTCCTGCATCTGTAACCAAAACATAATGCATAGAAGGCTGAAATCTGTCAGGTGGACGTCTGTCTCTAGCAGACCGTCTCACCGCAGGATCTGCTGCCTGTCTAACTGCCTGTCCAACACCCTGGCCCTGTGGAGGAACTGTTGCAGGTTGTACTACTGGCTGTGCTGGAGCTCTAGGCTCCTCCTGAAAGATCACTCTATGGATCTCAACCACCTTCTCAGGCTGCTTGTGCATCTTGTCTTCATGGAAGACGACATCATGGCTACGTACTATTTTCTGTGCCTGCGGATCCCATAGGCGATAGCCCATCTCTCCTGACTCACCATAGCCAAGGAATATGCATTTAATGCTCTTTGGATCCAATTTACTCCTCTTGTCCTTGGGCACATGGCAGAATGCCTCACATCCAAAGACACGGAGATGCGCATAAGAGGGTGGCTTACTAGCCCAAACTTCCTCTGCAACCTGGAAATCCAATCCACTGGAAGGCAATCGGTTTATGACATGCGCTGCTGCACTAACTGCCTCAGCCCAAAAACTCTGGGGTAGGCTTGCATGGCTAAGCATAGAGCGCACATGCTCCTGAATAGTCCTTTTCATGCGCTCAGCCAAACCATTCTGGGGTGGGGTGTAAGGGGCGGTCAACTGACACTTAATACCCCTGTCATCACAAAACTGCTCAAAAATACGTGAGACATATTCTCCCCCATTGTCAGTCCTAAGGCATTTCAGCCTATACCCAGTCTGGTTCTCAACAAGAGCAAGCCATCTCTGAAAAACTGCCACGACATCGGACTTCTGCTTTATGGGATAAGCCCACACTTTCCTAGAAAAATCATCAATGAAGGTAACGAAGTACTTCGCACCACCCATAGACATGCAAGGCATAGGCCCACAAACATCGGAATGCACCAATGCCAAGGGCTCACTCATGCATGGCCTACCCAATTTCTTATGCGTAGACCTATTCTGCTTACCATAAAGACAATGATCACATGAGTCAAAACATGCATAATCCAAAGGCGGAAGATACTGCAAACCAGATAACATTTTCATTCCCTTTAAAGACATATGCCCCAAATGGGCATGCCAAAGTGATACATGTGGGATAGAGCCCACTGCCAAAACATGGTCTACAGAAGACCCAGATACAACAAGAGGATAGAGGCTGCCAGCCTTGGCGCCTCTAGCAAGTACAAGTCTGCCTTTGGTGATCTTCCAGGCAGAATCCCCAAAACAGACATGAAACCCTGCATCATCCAACTGTCCTGTAGACATAAGACTACGCATAAGCACAGGTACATGACGTACATCCCTTAGCAAAAAGGAACTGCCAGTGGAAAACTACAACTGAATATCTCCACAGCCCACAATATCAAGAGACCTGTCATCTCCAAGTCTGACTGATCCAGATACAGTACGGTAAGAGTGAAACCACTCACGGTAAGGCGTCACATGGAAGGACGCACCTGAATCCAATAACTAGCACTATGCATACATACTAGGTGTCTCAGTCAAGTGTGAAGCATCAGAAGAACTAGCTGCAAGTATAAACTCATCACCACCATCGAACTCCTCAGTCTGCGTGACATTAATTTCCTCAATCTTGACGCTGGACTTCGTAGGTACTATGTTGCGATCAGAGGACTTCTCATGCACTTTATCTTTCCCCTTATCCTTGCGCTTCTCATTGCGCAACTCATGACACTGTGGTCTAATATGGCCCTTTTTCCCACAATGATGACAAGTGACATTTGCATTGCGCCCACGCGACTTGCCACCACGAGATTTAGACTGCCCGACCCTTCTGCGAGTCACGGCCTCGGCCATTACCACGGTCATACCTGTCATTCCTGCCTCTAACTGTCAAAGCATGACTACCACGAGAGGCATCCAAGTTTTTGCGATTCACCTCTTCCTGAAGAAGAGCACTCTCAACATCTGCCAATTTTAGAGTAGCATTAGAAGCACATAGGGCAGTGCGGAATACATCCCATGACTCATTCAGAGTCCCATGCAAGAAAAGAGGAGTTACTTCCTCTCCAAAGGTGATATCCTGCGAAGTCAAGTTCTTCAATATAGCATGGAACTGGCTTAAGTAAGCAGACATAGTCGCATTATCCTTCATGCGCAGATCCATAAGCTGCTTCAACCAATACATCTAACTTGCCGGACTTTTCTTATCATAAAGATTTTTAATCTTGTTCCATAGATCCCATGCACTCTGTGCTTCCTCAAATACATTATAATGTACTTGTTCAGTGAGAGACAATACAATCGTGGACTTGCATAGCTCATCAAGTTCAAGCCAGTCGTCATTGTCCATAGTTTCAGGCTCCTCCCCACTCAACCAAAGTGGCTTAATCTGAGATTTCTGCACCAAGACCTGCCAAATTTGACTCTTCCACTAAGAGTAGTTGGTACCATCCAACTTTGTAATGTTAAAGATGGCACTATCATGTGAAGATGATGCCATTATGTAGGCTGGAAATGCCCAAACACTCCAAAAATTGCTTGCTATTTTATTGCAGAAACTGCCCAAAAATGACCAAAACAGGGTCCAAAGGGCGAGCAAAGTGTGCCAAAAGTTGCTGCCCACTTAGTACTAGGTGCAGTACACCAAATCAGGATATTTCAGCATGAAAAGTACACCTCAGTCCACCAATAATTGCTTGCTGTAATAAATTGCAGGTATGCAATCTAGAGAGCAAACTGTCCCAAAATAGGATCCAATGTCAAGCAAACAATGCTAGGTCCAAAGCTAACATGAAACGGACATAAGCAAGGCCAATGATAGTGAAAAGAACATGAGCTCAACACCGAAGCATGTCAAAAATAACATCTGCCAGTGAAAGGCACACCCCCAGACACTCTAGGCAAAGTGTTCCTGTAACTGCCAAAACCTGACACAAATAGGTGTCTGCTCAAAGAGAAAGATCCAAATATGAGACTTAGCTCATAAGCATCCTATGAACCAAGAGTACATCAATGCATATCCGTAAAGATCGGAGTATGATCCCAAAGTCTCAATGTGTATATAGCTGCTCAAGACATAAACTGCTCCAAATACATGTAAGTGCTCCAATAGCATGCAACTGTCAAAGGTCAAGCAAGCATGTAAAATGCTCCCACTGGCACAAAAGGCGTACAAAGTGAGCTCAAAAGCTCAAATAACCCAAGAGAAAGCACCAGTGATAAGTGACCCCGTCAATGCATCAAACGTATCCAAGAAAGCATGACATACATGAAGCACCGGTCGTATTAACCATGAAGCAATACATAAGCCCAAATAAGCTCTCGGTCAACTCAATGACATCCAAATAGCAACCAAGATCAGGGATCAAGTAAGTCGGGAATGCTCAAATACATCCAAATCCAAGCTCCAAATGTCGGTATGGCATACACAAACCAAATAGCATATGTCACAAACCAAAGCATGTAATGCAAAAGCCTAACTGTGAAGCAGAGACATGAGGCATAGGCGGTCCACGAGCATGCCAAGTCGGTCCAAATGCCAGTGAAGACAGAGCTAATGCGAAGCTCAAAAGCATCCCATAATCTCATACATATGCTCCAAGTCGTCCCCAAATGTCAGAGACATCATGCCAAAGCTCAAAGCATACATCCGGTATCGGTAGGTAAGTGCCAAAGCATGTAAAGTACCTTCAGTCCACTGTTATTCCAGCATGTATTTACTGTTCTAAATAGTAGATTTCAACCCCGTATTCAAGCCAAAATCATGGTCAAACCAAATGCATACATCCCCAATACATCCGGGTAGGAAGTAAACCGCATACGGGCATCAAATAAGGTAACCGGAGTAGAGTATAAGCATCAAATGCCAATGTCAAGTGTGGTTGCCCTGTTTCCAGCACTGTATAACAGTAAATAACAGTCCCAAATCAGCCAATATTTCAGGCCAAAATCATGGCATAATCATGTGCATACATTCCCAAGGCACTAGGCATCATGTAGACCGCATACGGGCATCAAATAGCACAACCGGAATGGAGTATAAGCAACAAATGCTAATGCCAATGGTGCTGCCCTGTTTTCAGCCTGTTATGACAGTTTATGACAGTCCCAAATCTGAAGAGATCAGCCCCGAATGATCAAGACCAATGCCCAAAGCTTGAATGACATCAAACATGAAGTCTATAGCCCTCTTAATCAAGGTAGAGAGCAAGAAGCAATGGCCAAGTGTGGAGCTGAAGTAGATGAGTGCTCACAGCCTGGAAAAAAATGATGCAATCTGCCCTGCTGGTGCTGAACTTGTTGCTGCTCCACATGGGCTGAAAAGGGGGTAATGGGGGGCTCAAGAAGGGCCTATCAAAGGCCTATGACAAGCCTCTTTGAGCCTTGATAGGTGTAAGGTACAATATGAGGGGAATAAGCTTCAAGGGTTTGAAGCCATGGCTGCCCTTGCTATTTGCAACCTGTAGACTGAAATAAAACCCTGAAAGAATGATCAAATACCTCAGTATCAATGCCTTAAAGGTGCCTCAATAGGCTGGGAAGGTGCTCGGGAAGCCGGGGAGTGACGGGAGCTTGGGGAGATCCGATATGGCTGCCGGGATGGAGACCCAATGCGTGAAGCGAGTCGATGCGAAGGTCGGGAAGCACCGAGTCGAGCTCGAGCAAGAGAATGCCAAGCTCTGATACCAGTTGAAAGGTGAGAAGGATCGAAGCTTGCACGCGAGCTATGGCGGGAGAGAAAGAGCAAGAAAGAGAGAGACAAGAAATGGGAACTCCAATGGTCACAATGTGTGACCGAGCCTTCCTTTATTCAAACTGTCACTAAAAGAATAAAGAATAAAGTGACGTGACGGGCGCCCGCCACCTGCAGTGTGTAGCTGTCAGTGTAGTAATACACGGGGCGGCACGGCGGAGGCGCCTTTACCCCCAACATAAATGTGATAGGACCTAATTAGATAACTAAAGAACACCCATTGAGGAAAGCAGGTGGGTAGAACCCCTAACGGCGGGTCCGTCCAAGGGCATGGTGGTCCCAGATAACTAGGAGGCTTCTCACAAGGTTTTACTGATGACCGATCCCTAAGAATTGTTAGGTTAGAACCCAATTCATGCCATTTTAGGGAACCATAATAGGACTATGCCCTACGGGTAGAGAGTTTGACCACCGTATCCCTCTTGTTTCCTATTCTCTTTGAACCAAGTGCAACATGGATCTTCTTCGGCTTGGGTATCTCTACATAAAGTAGGATGTCCAGAACCCGACACTAGAATGATGTCAAGAGCCCTTGAGCACTAGGGACTCAAGTCGTAGGTCGATCCTAGTGGGTTCAACCTGAGACTTTGACCACTAGGGACTCAAGTCTCAGGTTGATCCTAGTGGGTTTGGCCACAAAAATTTTGGCGAGGCAAACTCAAGAAACCCTATGCAACAAACCCTGTGACATTCCATGGGAGTATAGGGTATCATTGCTTAGACTCATCTCTCGATGGACCGCTAAGAACGTGCTTGGACAGTCAATAGGTAGGCACATTACAGTTGGTATCAGAGCGAATCTTTGTAATGATATGTCATTGATTGCTGTATGGTTCGTAGACATATCCTAAACGGGATAAACCTTACTCTTGTAACTACAGTTAAACCTGAGTAATATGAGTTGCATCTATTTTAAGCCTAGAACTTGCAAATCATTATAGATACTCTAGCAAAGAATGACAATTATAACTTACAATGAATTTTCCTTAAGTGTTCTTCTCGACTAATATAGATTGGGTCTTGCCAGAATGTCAAAGTTTAGGAGTATTCTATAATATTACAAGCAAAGACGATTGACCATGGACCTCAGTACAGATCTAAAAAGAGGGCAATTTGAAAAAAAAGTTTTCATGATAAAGGACCACTTCAGTCTGCTAAAAATATCCTAGAACAATTTGGTTTAAAGAAGAAAATCCTACCAAGGATGACTAAGAATCTTGTGACTCCAAGTGATAAAGCTTTGCGTTGTCTCTATTGCATGGAGTTAGGTCATTTCAAAAGGGAATGTCCAAAACACCCTAAACACCGATGCTCCGAGTACCAAAACATTGGACATATCCACGTCAATTGTCACAACAGGACTCTGATATATCTAATATAGTAAGTTTCAAAAAAACCACATACAGTAAGAGATCTTGAACTTACAAAGAATGAAATTGTACAAGCTCCAGTGATCCAGAATATACCAAATACTTAGGAAGATATTCATGAGATGTAACTACAATAACCTTTTCTCTTATAATCCAGACTCTGATATATCTAATACAGTAAGTTTCAAAAAAACCACATGCTTATGAGTAGAATAGTGGATGCATGGTGGGTCCTAACCCACAGGCCTTAAGCCCCATTATTACTTGTCTTCCCAAGTTCTTCCGAGATGAGGACATCTTGAGTTCTCTAAGGGGAGAGGAGGTAATATTTCCCCCCATCCACTCTGCATAGAAACCCCCCTAACATTCATTAAAATTAAATGATTTTTAAAAAAAATTCTCCCCCTTGTTGTCACTAGACAAGTGGTGGGGGGAGAAAGAAATTGTTGATGACAAGAGAGGAGGGAGAAGGTGACGACGTCAAGAAAGAAGAACAAGACAATGATGATGATCCGAAGGGGGAGGCCACGGGCCTACCACCCCTCCACTAGCCGTCTCAACCAAACCCTGCGGCCCAAATAGGTCCCGCACCCCCAATAACACCATTGCTCCACCGTGACCCCCAATAATAACCTTCCTGCCCATTATAAACCCCCCCCCCCCCCCAATCGCAATGTAAATAGGAGGCCTTGGAGCGGATCGACATGCAGAGCAGTACACTGAAGGGGAGAGAGAGAGAGAGAGAGAGGGAGAGAGGGAGGGAGGGAGGGAGGGAGGGAGGGAGAGAGTGAGAGAGTGAGATAGAGAGAGAGAGTGAGAGAGAGAGAGAGAGAGAGAGAAAGAGGGAAAGAGAGAGAGGGAGAGGAGAGAGAAAAAGAAGAAGAAGAAGAAGAAGAGGAAGAGGAAGAAGAGGGGTGAGAAGGGAGAGAGACAAAGATAAAGAGGAGGGAGAAGAGAGAGAGAGAGAGAGAGAGAGAGAGAGAGAGAGAGAGAGAGAGAGAGAGAGAGAGAGAGAGAGAGAGAGAGAGAGAGAGAACCCTCCAAAATGTTCTCCTTCTCTTCCCCTTCTTAGAGGGTGGCCACACTCATTTACCCTTTCCCTCCTATCCATGAGCTTAACCCCTCCCATAGCGATAGAAGAAATTTGTCCAGCATGCCATCTCTCTGACAAGAGAAAGAGAGAGAGAGATTTATAAGCTAAAAGTATGGCCCCAAAACAGAGGGAGGCACACGCCAATGGTAATCCCTCATCCAACAATGGAGCTGTTGGCCAGGGCATTTATGCGAATACAAATACAACGTTGAGTATGGATAATCCATATATGAATATCTAGGTATTTTGGCCATCTCTGCTATTCATTGAGACATAGGGTATATTGCCTTGGCATGCGCATGAGTTCATTTTAATAAGTAACCAAAAATTATTTTTCAATAGTTAATGAACTCGTAGGGGATTTTAGGGTATTTCTTTCTGTAACCATAGATGACCTTGTATAGATTTATGCTTATGGTGCAGTGAGGTTTGCTCAAATCCTTATACCCAAATACAATCATTGCATCTCGGTGCTATGTGACAAAATCATATGTAGCAAGAAAAGCGTATAAGGTTATTTTGAGGGTTATGCACATAGATAGTACATGCATGGGAAAGATTATATGAAGCATACATCAATGGTACATAAATTGATCTTGCATTAAAGTCTTGCTAATGTAACGTACTATTAGTTCATTGGGATCTCGAATTTGTGCATAGCTAGTACAAACAAAAATCATTAGTATTAAAACTACGATGCCTTGAGATCCATCCAATAGCAACTATGTTTATCAATCCTATTCGAGGTTGGGCTAGATGCCAACAACATCTCCAAGCCTCAAAGGAAAGGGAAGAACTCAAGGGATTAAGAAACCGTGGGATCAAGTACACACCAATACTTCTAAACTTGTTGGAAAAAAAGGTCGAGTTGTCGATCAATGTAAGTGTTCAATAGATTTTACAATCTTTCATAGTTGTATGAGGCCTTGCATGTATCATAGCCGAAGTGTTAAAGTAAATTTTCCATAGAATCACTTAGATCCCAAGGGGGAGAGCAAATGTACGATGGGAATGTTATCACGACTATTCTTGCATTGTTTGGGAAAGAATGCCATTGTTTTCATTGGTTGATCGAAAAACTTTCTGAATGCTTTTACGATCAATTGATTGTTAGATTGTGGTTTTGATGATTATTCCAAGTGCTTGTGATTGTTGAAAATTTCATGGCAGTGGTCTGTGATGACAAATTGCCATAGGGACAAAGGAATGTTTCTTGGAAAATGATATTCAGGCTGATTGCCTTGATTGTGTTTGATTCTTAATTGGATTAATTAAGGAAATGATATTTTTGCATGGGTGGATCATCTCCAAGGTTGCACTGCATTTCTACCTGAGAAGGGCACTACTGCTCGATTCACGGGCCAAAGATTGAGTGGTGAAAAGGTCAACCACTGAAAGTGTGTCTCACTCCTAAGACGCTCGGGGTCAGGTGGAGATCTAACACCCCTTGCCTAGTCTGGAATGGAGTTGAAGAGTGTCATTAGCCCAACATTTGTGGTGTTGGAAGATCCTATTCTAGAAAAAGGATGGAAATTATGCGCCATGTGATTTGGATGGGGTACTTCTGTTGGACAAAAGGGATACATAATTTCTCTTGTATGGACAAGAGACAAAGATTACCGTGAAGATAACTTAAGGAATTTGTTTGAACTTGTTTGTCAAAGGATTGCTTGCTCTGTATTCATGTCTATGCCATAGATTATGCGAACAAATCCTATTCCCTAAAAGGTTTATTTAATGAATATGATTTTAAATGTCACACATAAATGTGATATGCCCTAATTAGGATGCCCATTGAGGGAGGCGGGTGGGCGAAACCCTCGATGAGTCCGTCCTATGGCAAGGTGGTCCTAGAGAATTTGGAGGCTTCTCACAAGGTTTTACCAATAACCAATATCTAGGAAGTGTTAGGTTCAAACCCAATTCATGCCGTTTTAGTGGACCAGAATGGGACTATTCCCTACGGGCAGAGAGGTTGAGTGGCACATCACTCTCATTTCCCATTCTCTTTGAACCAAGTGCGGCATGGATCTGCTTTGGTTTGGGTATCTCTACGTAAAGTAGGATGTCCAGAACCTGATGCTAGAATGCTGTCAGGAGACCTTGACACTAAGGACTCAAGTCTTAGGTCAATCCTAGTGGTTTTGGCCACAAACATTCCGTTGCGAGGTGGACTCTGGAAACCCTAGGCGATAAACCTCGTGACATTCCATGGGAGTTTTGGGTGGCACCACTTAGACTCATCTCTCAATGGACCTCTAGAAACGAGCTTGGACAGCCAATAGGCAGGTGTTGAGTGTTGAAATGACTTGTTTTTTGGCTGATTTTTGTTGTTTTTGAGAGCTGAATGGTTGATTTTATGGGATGATTGATTGATTTGGAAGTGGTTTGAGAGTGTTTTGGATGGTAATGATTGTGTTTTGGAAGTTCATGATGTTTGTTGGTGGTTCTGTGATGTTCTGATAGGTTCTGAATGGTTCTGTATACCTTCTGTTTTGTTCTGTTTTGGTCTGTTTTGTTCTGATTGTCTTCTGTAAGGAGGGATGAAGTATTGATTGATGAATATTGAGATCTTGTGAAAGCTTATTGAATGGTTTGTGAGAGTTTGAAATGGTTTGAGAGTGAGTTATGAAGTTTTGATAACCTTCTGTAGGTCTTCTGTAGGTCTTTTGTAGACTGTTCTGCTTCTGTTCTGTTCTGTACTGTAGCTGTTCTGGTACTGTTCTGTAGACTGTTCTGTATGCTTCTGTAAGTGTTCTGTGGAATGTATGTGTGATTTTGGGAAAGTTTTCTAGCCTTGGAAAGAGGTGAATACAAGTGCAAAAGAGCTGAAGGAAGTGGAAGAAGTAGCTGCTGAAGACTCAAGAGAAGACTAGAGTGAAGCGACAGTAGTGAGCTATGAAAGGACACTGTAGTGGCTCTGGTGACCCTTCATATCAGACATACCTCTTGGGAGGGGTATCCACGACCTAATAGGGATTATTGAGAGTGATTTTTGAGAGATTGTAGTGAGGATATGATGTATTATTGATGGAGAGAGAGAGAGAGAGAGTTAGAGATAGCCAATTCTACTGAAACAAAGTGATTGTATATGAGAGATTGAGAGAGAAGACTATGAAGATATTGAAGATAAATACTATGTGATGTATTTCCATTCAAAGATGGTGTATTCCTTTGCTTTCTTTATTCTATTGATGGATTTTATGAAGATGTTGAAGAATATGGTTGATTCTATTAAAATCCGTGGGAGATCTACATGATGCTGCATGAAGATTTGTTGTGCCTGGTGTTCTTTTCTTCATTGTGATCATATGAAACATGATAAACAAGCTTGTTGATGTTACAAGATAGATTTTCTTGCAAGAGAATTCCCTTTTCCTTGGTGTTCCTCTCGGGGCTCCATGTTTTTTGTGCACAGCCGGGGAATCTTGCCATCAACAAGCACCAAAAGAGGCTGAAAATGAAGGAAATGGCATTGCCAAGAAGAGAAGAATTCAATGGATGTTTGTAAAGTTTCTTCTTCCACTGAAGAGTTGGAATTCCTCATAATCAAAGCCACTTTCCACAAGAAGTTCATCCCACAATGGCGGAAACACATCACCATCATGATGCATGCTCTATGTGGTGGACAGTTTCCTCTTCCTATTGAAGCAGCAGAAACTTGCATCTTGGTAGCAAACTGTTTGGGAACAAACTGAAGAACAGAAACAGAGAGAATGAACATCCATGGAAGATTTGGCATTCATTGAGAAGTTTCCAGACAACATCAAGTGGGAGATTGTGAAGAAGCTTCAGGAGTCTTGGTCTGTAGAGGTTCACAAAGACAAGAAGGAAAAGAGTTGGAATTTGTTCGTGGATGCTCAACAGCAAGATACATGGGATGCTTGGTGTACTGATAATCTTCTGTTTGTTCAATTAGCAACCCACTAGAAGTTGGTAGACAGAGTGTTTTTCACAACATACACTATTGAAACCATCAGAAGTTGGCATTACTATGATGATGGTACCACCACAATGCTCAGACGTATGCATTTTGACACCTTCAGAACCGAATACCTTCCTCTGTGTAGTGGCATGAAAGCAGAATTCAGGGACGTTGAAAAGAAAGAAGTAGAACAAATGTTGGCAAGAGAGTCCTACAGAGACTGAGGCCTTCTGTTAACCCTCTGTGGAGCACTAACAACATAGTGGAGCCAACCCCCTGATGAATGACGCAATAAAAAGGCAAGCGTTAGAACAAGTCCAGAGGTACGTGAGAAGAGAGAAAGCAAAAATCAGAACCGAGAGCGAGCTCGCAGCAGAAGCCGCCTTTGACGCCCTTGCGGAACTCTTTACAGAAGTCCTAATGGCACATCAAGCCCTTCCTCCTCCTGCTGGAGGTCCGCTTCCAAGCCAGATCCGTCCTGGAAATATTGATGACAGACCAGCGAATGTAGTCCCATTGCCAGTTTTTAAGGGAGAGTACAATGAAGACCCCGATCTTCATGTAGCAGAGTTTATGGTAGCGTGTGTGGCTAACAATGCCAGAACCCCTGAGCATTGGTTAGCGATATTCCCCGCCACTTTCAAGGGCGCGGCGTTTCAGTGGTATGAGAGACAAGCAGCAGGAACTTTCGGCACATGGGACGACCTGAAGTTGGCCTTCCTCACTAAATTCAGGCGTGAAGGTTTTGAAGAGCGGATGAGAGAGGAATTTATGAACCTAAGTCAGTCCTCTGGAGAAAGAATGGAAGCCTATGTCTCACAAATGGAATCCATCCTGAAGAGATGGACTAACCATAATCTAGATGATGGCATTCAAAAGGGGGTGTTTCTCAGAGGATTACAACCAGAAGTCCGTAAGTTTGTGGAGCTGCAAAGACCAGCCACCCTGCAAGCTGCAACAGAAGGTGCAAGACTGTACGATGAAGTGGAAGCTCAATTAGCGATGAATTCGGGAAGAGGAGTCCTACCTCTTCTGATGCCAGGAATGATGTATCCACCAAATGTAGTCCCAGGGACTGTTCCTTACCCCTACCAACAGATGCCCCCGGTCTCACAGTATAGTGCACCAAATCCACAGTGGCCATAATCCATGCCTCAAATGACAGTTCAACCACAACAACAATGGTCCCAACCAATTTCCTCAATGACAAATCAGCAGCAACAGTGGAACCCTACCAACTGGAGCCAACAGCCAACTGTTCAAATGGGAGTTCTGAATCAGAACCAGAACAGAGATCCCTCTGTACCAGCCCAACCCGTTTATGCAGTGATTGCCGAGACTCCTCAAAATCCTCCTGCCAGTGCCTCAAGAGGTGAAAGCTTGAAGGACTACTTATCCAACTCAGTTGCAAACATCAAAAAGGAGTTGATGGATGTAATTACAGAGCAACTACAGACGTTGAAAGTGAATACTGCTAGCATATCCTACGTTGCAGGAGCAGGAAGAGATGTGATGCGGTCAAATACTTGGTGTGGTAAGTGTCATCAAGCAGGCCATTTAGCCACTGAATGTACACGAAAACCCACCATTCCTGGGGCCTTCTGTTCCTACTGTTTGCGGAAGAATCATACAGAGGACATTTGCTCTCTGAAGGAGATGCATGATAGGAGAAGGAAGGAAGAAGACGCAAGATTCAACCTGTTGGAATCCAAAATGACAACACAAGATATTGGACCCAAGCCTAGAGAGTTTGGTCCTAATTTTGGACCTAGAAGATTTCCTTCTCAAAGTTACAGAGGAAGACAGTCTGGCGGTGGTCAGAGATCAGAAGTGGAATGTTACAGATGCGGAGAAAAGGGACACATTTCACCAAATTGTCCAAATCCTCGAAGGTCAGTGGATTACAAGCCCTTATGCAGTCGATGCAAAGGAGAAGGCCACACTGCAAAAGACTGTCCAAGCCCAGCCCTAGTGAAAAACAGTGCTCCTGATAGTCCAGCTAAGGCCCAAGAGCCTACCTCCAATTTAGTGGAATTGGAAGTTGCTGCCATCACGCGTGCAAAGCAGAAGGAACCACCTATCCAGAAAGAAAATAACCCTCCTGCCAGAAAAGTGAAGTTCAATCTTCCACCAAAAGAACAGAACAGAACTGAGCCTAACAGTGCCGTACAGAGCCCTACAGTGCCACAGAGAGTTACAGAGACAGTTACAGAGACAGGACCAGAGGTCCAAGATACAGAAGAGGAGGAAGTGCCACAAGTGGCAGAAGAAGTTCCTGTAATTCCTCTGTTGGAAGAAAAAGGGAAAATGAAAATGGGTGTTGCCCCATTCCCTAATCGGTTAGAGAAGCCAGTGGATCCTATTAAGGAATACGATCTGGTCAGAGATCTAGATACCTTTAGACCAAACCTCACATTTCGACAATTATTGATGTTGTCTCCCAGTTGCCGGAAAAGATTCAAAAGTATACTGACAAAAAGACGTGGTTTAAGGATTGCTCCCTCAACAGTGACAAAGTCCAACAAGGCTCCAGAGCCTGTAAAAGAAGTAGATGTGACTAATGCTTTTCTAGATCCGGGTACTCTAGAGACTGGCGTATGGATAGAAGGCTGTTTCATTGCAAATGCACTGATTGATGGAGGTTCATCAGTAAACATTATGACGGATGTGACAATGAAGGATCTAGGCTTACAAGGTGTGCAACCCACCCAATGGCTCATCAAACTGGCGGATCAGAGTAGAATCAAGCCTTTGGGCATTCTTCCATATGTGAAGACTACAGTGGCTGGAAAAGATTATTGGCTAACCTATCTGGTGGTGAAGCCAAACTCTTATGGTACATCCTATCCTCTGTTACTGGGCAGACCATGGCTTTTTGAAGCCAGAGCAAGGACGGATTGGTTCAAAGGAACCTTGACTTTGGGTAGAGGACCCAACAAAGTGGTGCTGAAACTGTATGGTTCTCAAAAAGGACATGGATCCACCTCCTTGGAATTATCTTCTGACTCCCCTAATGAGGCTATAGATGGAACATCAGCAGACGAAGATGCTGTCAAACAGATCCTTCCCAAGAAAACAGTGGCACATTCCTTAACAGTGGATACTGTAAGCCGACTTCCAAAAGATGCAAAGCCATTATCAATGGGTGAATACTTCCTGCGTGAACCAGAAATGACTTCGGAAATCACTTCTGACAGTGAGATAGAAGCATGGATGTACTGCTCTCCCTGTTACATGGTCACAGCAGAAGCAGAAGCAAAAGTAGAGACAGAGGTAGAAGAGGAAGCATAGAATTTGTTCTTCTGTTACAGAGCTCCTACAGAAACAGAAACAGAAGCAGAGACAGAAGCAGAGACAGAGATAGAAACAGAAGCAGAAGCAGAAACAGAGACAGAAGAGGTTGGGTTTGATATGGACGAAGAAGGTGATGAAAGTGATCCGGAAGAGTCTATCCCACCTGAAGAGGATACATTTGAGGAAGAAGTTCCAAAAGCATCAGAAGCCGATGAGCTCATGCTATGGGACAGAATGGCGATGGTACCATTCGGTCTGGTAAATGGATCTTCTCATATGCAAAACCTTTATAAGAAATGGATTAAGAAGAACAAGCCGTCTTTCAAGAGTGGCTCCTGCCGTCCTAACCCATCCTTGCCGAAGAAAGATGATGATGATGCACCGTGCCAACAAGCACCAGTCCCACAAACCCAACAGGCGTCAGAGGGTCCCTGTTATGTGACGTTCCTGGATGTATCATCAGAAGATGAGTCTTCAAGCCAATAAGTAATTAATCTTGAAACCAAACCCGAAACAACTCTAATCCCATTCCAACATCTTAAGGAGCAACCTAAGTCTCCACCAAAAGAAGAAGTGGGTTCTAGTGGGACATCAGACGAGGACACCACTCCCTTGAAGGAGTCGGATCTGTACCCAGAAGCAATCCGTGGGACCTTCATCCGTGAAGTAGAAGGTGAAAGGCAGTTAACCTTTGTGGATGCACAAGGCACTGAACGCCACTTGAAGGTGGGTAGCAGTCTCCCAGAAGAGGAGTTGTCAACCTTGTACAACTTGTTGAAAGAAAATTTGGACGTGTTTGCATGGTCCTACAAAGACCTAAAGGGGATTGATCCCACAATATGTCAACATCATATTGACTTGGAGCCTGATGCCAAGCCAGTACGGCAACGACAGAGGCGAATGAACCCGAATTATTCCACATTGGTGAAAGCGGAGTTGCTAAAGCTTCTGGAAGCGGAGTTCATCTATCCAGTGGCAAATAGTGAATGGGTTTCACCCATCGTGGTTGTACCCAAGAAGAATGGCAAGCTTCGTATATGTGTGGATTTCCGAAAGCTCAATTCCAAGACGAAGAAGAATCACTTTCCTATCCCTTTCACAGACCAACTGTTGGACACAGTGGCAGGACATGAGCTTTATTCTCTTCTGGATGGATTCAGCGGATATAACCAAGTCCAAATCGCGGAAGAAGACCAATCCAAAACAACCTTCACCACAGAATGGGGGACCTACGCTTACAGAGTGATGCCATTTGGACTCTGCAATGCCCCTGCTGCTTTCCAATGAGTCATGATGGCCGCATTTCAAAATCATCTGCACAACTTCATTGAGGTATATTTGGATGACTTTTGTGTCTATAGTTTGATCAGTGAACACTGGGGACATTTGGAGCAATGCTTTGATCGATGCTGGGAGTATGGGATTTCCCTCAACCCCGACAAATGCATCTTTGGGGTTTCTTCTGGAGTTCTGTTGGGCCACATTGTCTCTGCACAAGGGATATCAACAGACCCTGCAAAGATTGAAAAGATCGCAGCTCTGACAGCACCCACCAACCTCAAACAGTTGAGGGGATTCCTAGGCCATGTGGGTTACTACAGAAGGTTCATAGCCCACTTTGCAACAAAGGCAACTTCCTTGCACAAGCTCCTGAGGAAAGATGCAGAGTTTACTTGGACAGAAGAATGTGACAAAGCCTTTCACACTCTGAAGCAGTGTCTAATTGAGGCACCCATTCTGCAACCTCCTGATTGGACGAAAGAGTTCCATGTACACACTGATGCATCAATTGAAGGTTTAGGTGCTGTCCTCTGCCAAAAGGGCTCCTCAAAGTTGGATCAACCGATCTATTATGCAAGTCGAAAAGTCACTGATAGGGAACGGAACTATACAGTGACAGAGCTGGAGTGCTTGGCAATGGTGTTTGCCCTAGAGAAGTTTCGCCATTACCTCCTATCCACCCACTTTAAATTTTATGTGGATCATGAGGCCCTGTCCTTCTTGATGAACAAAGCAGATGTGAAAGGACGAATGATGAGATGGCTCCTTTTATTCCAGGAGTTCGACTTTGAGGTGATTACTAAGCCTGGTCGTTCCCATGTTCTGGCTGATCATCTGTCGCGTATCCCACAAACTGCAGACGAGGAGCAGGATGATCCAGACCTCCCTGATGCTTCCCTATTCTTGGTGGAAACTGTAACTCCCTGGTATGCAGACATTGCCAATCTGTTGGCAACCCAACAGTACCCTCCTGGTATTTCTAGTCGGGAAAGGAAGAAGCTCATGTTAGAATCAGCCCCCTACACCCTGCTAGGCGGTGCACTGTACAAGAAAGGCAAAGATGAAGTGCTCAGAAGATGTGTTGCAGGAGATGAGATTGGGATTGTTCTGAAGGCTTGCCACGACGAGCCATGTGGAGGTCACTTTGCAAAAGAAGCTACAGCCAGGAAGGCTCTGCTAGCAGGTTATTGGTGGCCTACCATCCACAAAGATTCCTATGATTACTGTAAAAGATGTGATGCTTGTCAAAGAATGGGGAAACCCACCAAGACAAGTGCCATGCCACTGCAACCTATCCTTCCTTTGAAGCCGTTTGAGAAGTGGGGCATGGACTTCGTAGGTCCAATCGATCCTCCTACCAGAAGGAAACAGAACAGATACATCCTCGTATGTACGTATTATGTTACAAAGTGGTGTGAAGCTAAAGCCCTAAAGCGGGACGATGGTAACAGCGTGGCCCTGTTCATGTACGAGAATATCATCACCCGTTTTGGTAGTCCCTTAGAGCTGGTAAGTGATAGAGGCACTCATTTCCTCAACAAAGTCATGGAAGAGTTGACAGAGTTGTATAAGATCTGCCATCGCAAGTCCACTCCTTATTACCCCAGAGCCAACGGCCAAGTCGAAGTCACCAATCGCATCCTCTGCTCGATTCTGACAAGAACAATTGCTGCACATCGTCGTGATTGGGATGGTCGACTTACAGAGGCCCTCTGGGCGTACAGAACCTCCCATAAAGCAGCAACGGGACAGACACCCTTCCAGCTGGTGTATGGAACAGAAGCTGTTTTTCCTGTTGAATTGGAACTACCCTCTTTGAGAGTGGCTATCAAAGAGCATTTGGGGGATGATGATTCACTGCAACGCCGTCTCTTGCACTTGGAATGTCTGGACGAAATTCGTCGGATGGCTCTACAGTGCATGGAAGCCACGCAATCCCGACGTAAGGCTTACCATGACAGTTTCATCAAGCACAAGGAGTTCAAAGCAAGTGATTTGGTCCTAGCCTATGATTCACGATTTGGCAAGTTTCCTGGCAAGCTCCAGCAGCGGTGGATGGGCCCCTAAAAGATACTTGCAGTCAACCCTAATGGCTCTGTCCAAGTACAGACCGTTGATGCCTCTGATGATCCCTTTCTGATCAATGGATATCGCCTGAAGAAGTACTTCCCTCCTTGGGAATCTTGACAATTACGGACACTTGATCCTTTCCCTCGTTGGCGCAGCATTGTACTTCTTATGATGCTACTTCTGATAGCCGTTCTTCAATCACTCCTGATGAAGTGGATGCAACCCTCTGTCCCCTTAAAACCCCTTTTCAGCCTTGATCTCTTATCCTCTATTTTCCACCAGCGACAGTGGCGAGGTTGGTCTTGACACATGGTTTTTCTACCATTCCCTTGCTCAATTTGCAGAAAAAAAAAAAACAAAACAAAACATATCGGTCATGGGAGAAAAGGACTTAGGTCCCTGTCATGCCGACCTATTCTTCGAGAAAAGGTGGAAACACCCTCGGGAATAGGGAAAAAAGAAAAGAAGAAAAAAAAACAAGAAAAGAAAAAACAAAACAAATCTGTTATGAGAGAAAAGGAAGCAATTCCCTGTCATAGCAGGCCTCGTTCCAAGAAAAGGTGGTAAACACCCTTGGGCGGGAAGCTGGCTGTGGAAAAGGTGGTAACACCCAGCAGTCCAGAAAGTGGATTCATTAATTGATATTCCCAGGATCCAATTCCGAAGCTGCCTCCCTTGGTACGCTGTGTCCTGGGTCTCTTTGCAAAGTGACTAACTGTCCTCTAGCAGACGACATGTTCCTATCCAATACAATAATCGATTTGATGGCTACCTCCCTGGGTACGCCTCTTCAACAACTGATGACGCGATCTTCATCGACAACCCCTTGAGTGATGTGAGCTTTCATCCTAACCAGATGGGGAAGTGAGTACGGTTGCCCTCTGTATCTATCAACAGAGCGTGAGACAGAGGGTGGGGCGAGAGACCAGTCTTTTCCCTTCCAATCAAATGAGAGGTGAGAAGTGTGAATGAAGAGTTGCACGCACGGGATGGGCCTCTCAAAGCACAAAGCACAATTTGTCCCTGTGCACTGCACCATAAGGCTCCCTTGCCTTCCTTCTTGCACCGTATGCCGGCACAGGGCGGGATGCACAGTTGCACCATCAAATGCGCACAAGGTATACAATCTTTGCACA
Organism: Lygodium microphyllum; assembly: GCF_053477565.2. Lineage (NCBI taxonomy): Eukaryota > Viridiplantae > Streptophyta > Polypodiopsida > Schizaeales > Lygodiaceae > Lygodium > Lygodium microphyllum. The sequence goes on from NC_141159.1 coordinate 26,048,043, forward strand.
AGTGCCTGTGAGGATTACATCAATGGGTTTCAGGAAAAGGCTGCCCTCCTGTATCTATCAACAGAGAGTGAGGCAGAGGGTGGGTTGAGTTTGACTGGAGTTTCTTCAATCATTTACCGAGAGGTGCGTTTGAGGGACGTTACGACACTTGGAGTCAGGAATGTTCCACTTTCCCTATGCACCCACGGGATGGGTTTTTGCCGTCATCACAAGACACATCACCCTGTTCTGTACACTGCACTGTAAGGCTCCCTTGCCTTCCTCCTTGCACTTATGCCAGACGGGTTGGACGCACTACTACACCATCAACTGTGCACCCTGGCATACTCCTTCTGCACCATTCCCCCCTTGTCGATTCCTCAACCGGGTATGAGATATGGGTCTTAATCCTTATTCCTCAAGAGATATTAGTCATGGGGCGAGTGACTGATCTTTCATTCCAATTGAGTGACTGTGAGTTGAGTGCAATATCCCTCATCATCGACAATGCATTTCCTGCAATTCCTTCCATTAGCTACCTCCCTGGGTGCTGCGGTGTGGTCCCTGCCATGACGAACGTGTGCCGAGAAGATGCCTTGGTCCCTCCAGCGCCGACAACCACATTGGACGTGCCATCGATACTCAACCTTGATTCTTGACGAAACGGGCCAAGTTTATCTAACCCTACACTTTGGTTTCTTTGTGCCGGTCATGTTTTAAGTGTGGGGAAGTTAGTGGATGGTCTGTGGCGTGGTCTTAGGTCCCTGTTGTTCGGTTAACCCTATCCGTTAAGGTTTTAAGTGTGGGGACGCGTCCCTGCGCGTCTCCCGGGCATACTTTTCTGCATCTGCCTTAACCTGTTCATGCATGAATGCCTTGCCTTGCTTTTACCCTAATGGGATCCCTTCCCACCCTTCCGGTTATGTTCCACCCACCCTTGGGGCTGTTCCCCTACAGTTTTCCTTCATTCCTTGATTTTGAGGTCCTGCCATGTGAATGCACCCTACGTTCACCAAAATCCAAATCCAACCTTATAGCCCTGTTACTCCCATTGAATGGTCCATTTTTCCTTTTTACCTACCCCTATTCCGGTGCACGGTTTTAGAGTTATTAATTTTTGAAGCATTTTGCGCAAATTAGCCGGCTTTCCATGTGAATGCGCTTTTCTTGCTTCGGAACCATGCTCTGACATCATAGCCCTGACAACCAATTTTCCCCTGACATTTTTCCTTTTTACTCCGTGTCATTCCGATACACGGTTTGTCCAATATTAATTTTCCGGGTTTTTAAGACTTTTTCATGCGTATTTTCGACATTTTTCCATGTGAACCTGCCCTATTTGTATCGAAATTCCAATTTGATTTGACACCCGTGTCCCCTGTGCCTTCCCCTCCCTTTTTCCTTTTTCCTCCACCCTTTTTCGACTTCCAGATTTTTACTTATTAATTTTTAAATGAGTTTTCGGGCGTATTTTTGGAGTTTTTCACATGTGAACCCCTCTTACTTCCACCGGAACTGCGTTTTAACATGATACCCCTGTGCCACTCCTTCCTGCGGATATTTTTCCTTCTTACTGCATGTCATTCCGGTGAATGGGTTGTCCAATATTAATTTTTGATCCCATTTTCGGGTCTGTTTTTTGGGTTTTTCCCATGTGAACGCGTCTTCTCTCCGTCGGAATTATGTTTTGATGTGATAGGATTGTCGGGCACATCTTTTTGCACAGTTTTCCTTTTTTCTGCACCTCATTCCGATGCACGGATTTTTCGCTATTAATTTTTAATTGCGTTTTTTGGTTCGTTTTTTGTGTTTTTTGCACGTGACCGCCTTTACCCCTCCCGGAATCTCCGTCATATATTTTTCTTGTTTTTCGCCTGCCGTCCTGCCCACTTTTTGTTTTTACGCTATTTCGTTTTGACGTCCGGATTGGGAGTTATTAATTTTTCTTTCTTTTTACGTTTTTTCTCGCGCCCGTTTTGCGCGTGAACGCGTCCGTTTTTGATTTTACGAGTCTCCACGCGCCCCGGTCGTGTCCGCGTAACCCGTACCGTTTTCCCCGTGTCATTTCAATCCTGTCACGGCAAATTTTTTTACCCCGCCCCGCGCACGCGCGCGGGACGGGGGTACGCGCCCTTGCCCCCCACCCCTTCCCCCCACCTGCCCACCCCATGGCCCCCCCCATGGGCCCCTACCCCTTCCCCCCAACTGCCCACCCCTTCCCCCCAACCGCCCTTCTCCCTCTCTTTCTCTCTCTCCTCCTGCGTGCCCTGCCCCCTCCTTCTCCACCTCCTCCTCTCGCCAGCGCCCAGCGCTCCCTCTCCCCTTCCCTAGCGCCTGTCCCCACCATCTTCACTCCCCGCCACCCCCGCCATCTCTGCCCCCCCCCCCCCCCGCCTTCCTCATCTTCGCCATCTTCACTCCCCGCCACCCCCGCCATCTCTGCCCCCCCCGCCTTCCTCATCTTCGCCATCTTCACCCCCCGCCATTTCTGCCTACCCCCCAGCCCGTCTCCGCCTCCCTCCTTCCCCTCCCGCCCTTCTGCCCCCCCGCGGCGTGTCCTCCTCCCCCCGCCATCTCCGTTTTCTGCCCCCCGACCCCCCGCTGTTTCCTCCCCTACCCCCCCGGCGGCGTGTCCTCCTCCCCCCGCCATCTCCGTCTTCTCCCCCCAGCCCGTCGCCGCCCTCCCCCCTCCCTCCTCCTCCTCCTCCTTCCTTTCTTTTCCCCTCCTCCTCGTAGCCGCCGCCACTGGACGGAGTCGCCGCCGCCGCCATCGGACGAAGCCGCCGCTGCCGCCAGGAGTCGCTTCGCCGCCGCCGCATCTGCCGCCTCCACCACCTCCTCTCCCTAGTTAGTTTAAACCTAACTAACCTAACTAAGAACACTAACCCTAGTTAGTTTAAACCTAACTAACCTAACTAAGAACACTAACCCTATTAGTTTAAACCTAACTAACCTAACTAAGAACACTAACCCTAGTTAGTTTAAACCTAACTAACCTAACTAACCTAACTAAGAACACTAACCCTAGTTAGTTTAAACCTAACTAACCTAACTAAGAACACTAACCCTAGTTAGTTTAAACCTAACTAACCTAACTAAGAACACTAACCCTAGTTAGTTTAAACCTAACTAACCTAACTAAGTACCCTAACCCTAGTTAGTTCAAACCTAACTAACCTAACCTAACTTAGTTGACTAACCCCAACCTAGTTAACTTACCTTAGTTGACTAACCTAACTTAGTTAGCTAACCTAGCCTAGTTGACTCACCTAAGCAACCTAGCCTAACCTGACTTGACTTAGGTAGACTAACATGACTTACCCCACTAACCAGACTTAACTGACTTATGCCTAACTGACTTATTTGATTAATGTGATTTAGGTGACTTAATTAATCACTACATTAATTTTTCCCTTTAAAAAATTCAGAAAAAGTTCTAAAAATTCCTTTTGCCTTTTGCCAATTTTTGGGAATTTGTCTGCTGGACATTACCCACCCCACAATTTCTGAAAATTAAATATTTCCTCATTTAACCCCCAAATTGCTAATAAATGTAGAAAATTCATTTAAAAATCGTAAAAAATTCTCAAAAATTCCCCTCACCTCCCTTGATCATTTTCCATCTATTCAACCATAAAAAATCACAACTTAACACAAAAAAAAAATTAAAAAAAAATCTCAATAAATTAAAAATAAAAATAAAAAATAAAAATCAACATAAACAACCAACACAAACCAAATCCACCCATCCGCTAAGGTGTTGTCATTGTTGTTTCATCAGTGATCTTTATTTTTCCTTTACTGGATTCACTTCTTTTGGTGGACTCTTCCGTGCGCATTTCTGCATTACATACACACCCCTTCCAGGTATTTATTTTATGTGCTTTATTTATTTTTATTTTCCCCTTAATCACAAATTAATTGTTAAAATGAACCCTTTAATTCACCCACAGTTTCCACGCGCATTCGCGCTAAACACACATACTTTTTAATTAAAATAAACTAGCCGTTCACTTAGCACGCGCTACGTGCGCTAAAGAGACACTTTAAAATTTTAATTAAAATGAACCAACCGTCACATGAGCACGCGCTGGCAAAAAAGCGCTCCACATCACCTTAATTTGTAATCAATGGATTGCATTTAGAGACCCAGTCGGGTATCGCAGTCCGGGAATCAAATAAAAGCACCGTTTTCACCTAATAATTGGTAATTTAATTTATAATAATGAACCGCCGTTTTCTTGCTAAGGTTTATCACCTAATAAAAATTCACCCATTTCTGATAATTGATTAAAATCAACCCTTCATTAAATTAATTCCCCCCTCACTACACTTACTTCCCCTTTTTAATGAACCGTTTCGTGGGATGGGTTTGCGCAGTCATTAGAGTTGTTTTCCATGGTCCAGTCTTGGTTTATCACAGATATAGTTTTGATATGTGTCGGATGTGGTCTTATTTTGGTTTCTTGTCTTAGTTACGGTTACGGGTTCGGTATGCAGTTTTCTTCTTTTGTTGCCTGATACGGGGTTCAGGGTATTTGTCTGATGCATCGCATGAAGCTTTCGGTCGCATTTGTCTCAAGGTCATGTCAAATTTTTTCTAGGATGTGGTTTGCTTGGGGTTAGTTGGTCGTGTCACGTTTTATTGGTTATTCTCTTATCCTTGGTTTTTGTCTGTTACTTTGCAGGCATTCTCCTTGATTGTCTGTGTTTGTGGTGTGTGTGTAACCATCTGAATGGCGCCTTCTCATGCTCCTCCCCCTATCCAGTACGTCCCATTAGTTCGTAGGGATTACTCTTCCCTACTTACTTTTGAGCCCCTCACGAAGGCAGGACTTGCTGCTTTTGTGGCCACTCCTTTTCCATTGCTTCCGGAGGATCTCAAGCTGTTGCAGAAGCAGACAAGGGAAGTCCTTGATGTTAAGAAGGTGATAAACTCTTCAGGAGTTTCTTTTTCTATGATTACTGATCCCATATGGAAGACGATGTGTCAGTTCCTTCAGGACAGGTTTATGCCTGCCAAAACGCCATCCCACTATTTGTCCAAAGAGCTTTTTACAGCTTCCAGGATGGTGCTGAAAGGAGTTGCTATTGATTGGAGCACATACCTCCTTACTAAAATGGATCAGCATTTTGTTAAAGTCACCAGGGGTAATGTTACCAATGTTACCTACGGATCATATTTGTCTACCTTCTTGACCTATTCAGGTTTACAGAAGACTGTGCCTCCACCTCCTCCATCAGATCCAGTACCTCCTCCTCCACCTTCAGAAGAGTCAGCACCCATTGACATTGAGGATGATGATTCTCCGCCTCCCCTGGTCATACAGCGCAAACACTTGAAGAGGGTAGCGGATAAAGCCCCTGCTGTACTTCCCTCAGTGCCTATCCCTGCTACTTCTGGCAGTGAACTCCCTGGGTATCTCACTTGCAATAACCTGTTCCGAGCACATCGAGAAGGCTCCTTAGAGATCTCAGTTCATTCCCTGAACAGTCTCGTCTCAGGAGATGCCATTCCTTTCCTCTGCAAGGATATTCAAAGTTCCATTGAGTTGTCAGTGACAGCCTGTGTTCAACAGCTGTACGCATCTTTCTATGAGGAGCTCATGCAGTCAAAAGACCAGTTGCATAAGGCAACTTCTGAGTTAGCTTCTGCTAAGGATACCCTAGCAGATTTATTTAAGTAAATGGAACAGCAAACCCAACTGGTTGCCACTCAAAGCGATGAGATTTCTTCATTGAAGACCTAGTTATTCGAGGCTCAATCACAAGTTACTAGCCTTTCAGCAGAGAAGGAGAGGATGTCCAGCAAAGCGAAAGAATTCCAAGCTATTTTAGATGACAAACTGTTAGCTTTACAGACTGCTAATGACACAGTGGCTAACCAAGCCTCCCAAATCCAGCAGTTGCAAGATCAGCTGGCGAAGTCCCGCTTTGTTCCTCCAAGCCCTCCTGTTCCATTGATTCCTTCTCTTTCACAGCAGGACTTGGCTGCCCTACAGAGACATGCTACTTTGTGCCCTCTATTCCAAGATAAAGTGGAGAGATTGCAGTCCAGAATGGACTTGTTATGGTCTACCTTTGAGTAATTTCAGGAATATGTCTTACCTGACCATTCTTTCTTTGTCCACTACCACTTACAGAAGTTGGTCTTCTATATGAAGCTTTCCACGATGGATTTACCTTTTCCAGAGGATGGCTGGAGTGGGGCTTGGTCTGCTGAGTTGTTGACAGAGGTAGTCAGAATGGTCTTTGAAGATTCTGTCACGCGAGATACCATGTTGATGTCATACATGTATCTCCGAGGAGATTTGTTAATTCCAGATGAGGTAGATATGGCATGGTATGTGGGGGATGTGGTCTTACAGGCTGTTTTATATGTCAATCATTTGGAGTTGCGCATAGCTGATATGTTCCAGAGTTATTCCTCCAAAGTGGCTGATTGTCAGGATAATTCGTGGCATCCCATGATTGATTCGGTGGTCCTAAATCAAAGACAAAACACAGCTCCTACCTTTGTCCAGAGTACTAACCAACTGAGGATGGATCTCTTAACCTATCTTTCCAAACATAATCCGTTTGATGCTACCTTCTTTGATGCCTATCATAGACGATCTCTTTTAGGACCTTCTGTTCCTACCCTCCTTTGTTACCAACAAATGGCTCACCGCTATGCTATATATTTTTCCCTTTGTCAATCTAATTCCACAATTATTTTACCACTTCTTTTCCAACCTTCAAATTTCCCTCAAATTCCTATTTTCACTTACTGTTACTTTATTGAGGATAGGGTATTTTCCCCTTCTCCACCCTGTCTTTCTCCCTCCATTAATGTACCCTCTACATTTCCTATTTATCAGTTAACACCGTTCCTTAGTGATTCCTTACAAATTTCTGCCATTCCTTCTTTAACCTTTTCTTCCTTTTATGATTTTTTCTATCCCTCCCTACATCCACTTTCCCTTATTCCACTACCCTCGCCTAACACTTCCATATCTCAACCACCTCAGTTGGTTAGTGACTGTGATGGTTTTGATAATCAGATTTCCAGAAGAAGGGGATGGAGTTCGGATGATTGCCTTACAGGACCGCAGATTAATTGGCCAGTAATTCCAGGAGAATGGACAGCTTCCAGTCAAGCTTATCAAAACTATGTTCATTTTGCCCAACAATATTCACAGTCTGCAGATCCCTCAGTGAGATTAACTGCTCACTTTGCTTGGTACCTGGCATATATGCATAGGCACTCTCATACTGATTCAAAGCCTATTCCAAAGTTGTGCATGAATGTCAATGTTAGCATTGATTCTCAACAGCTGGAGATACTGTATTTTCATGCCCTCTGTTTGCCTAGCAGATACCTCGTCCTGTTGGAAAGGATGTGCTGTCTCCAATTTTTTCAAAATCCTCCCAAAAACTTTGTAGATGAATCCTTATCTATGGATCGATTCCGACAACATCAATCTTTTAAGAGGGATCATCTTCATTGATACCTTTCCAATGTATGGTGGAAGCTTTTAATGAACAACTTTCTTTTTGAAGAAGTCATTCAGATGGTTGTGTTGTGTATTAGTGTTTGTGTTGTGAGTTCATTTATGTCAAACGAACGTGGTGGTTTCCTATTGGATTTCATGTACGAGCTATGTTTTGGAGATTTGTAGAGATGGGGTCGTGGTTGAAGAATTGAAGAAGATGCTGAAGAAGAAGAAGCAAACTCTTATATCCTTTACAAATTTGTGGTGATTTTTTAGTTTGATAAGAGGTGTTAATGTATAAAGAGTTTTCCTTTCTTTGTATTTTTATATTAGAAACAGGTTATAAGTTGGGGTCGTGGTGGATGGATTCTTTTTGAGAAGATATTGAAGATCAAAGTTGCATTTTTTTTAATGAACTTGTATTCCCTTTTTCCTGGGTCGCGAGGACGCTTCCTTATTAAGTGTGGGGATATGTTGAGTGTTGAAATGACTTGTTTTTTGGCTGATTTTTGTTGTTTTTGAGAGCTGAATGGTTGATTTTATGGGATGATTGATTGATTTGGAAGTGGTTTGAGAGTGTTTTGGATGGTAATGATTGTGTTTTGGAAGTTCATGATGTTTGTTGGTGGTTCTGTGATGTTCTGATAGGTTCTGAATGGTTCTGTATACCTTCTGTTTTGTTCTGTTTTGGTCTGTTTTGTTCTGATTGTCTTCTGTAAGGAGGGATGAAGTATTGATTGATGAAGATTGAGATCTTGTGAAAGCTTATTGAATGGTCTGTGAGAGTTTGAAATGGTTTGAGAGTGAGTTATGAAGTTTTGATAACCTTCTGTAGGTCTTCTGTAGGTCTTCTGTAGACTGTTCTGCTTCTGTTCTGTTCTGTACTGTAGCTGTTCTGGTACTGTTCTGTAGACTGTTCTGTATGCTTCTGTAAGTGTTCTGTGGAATGTATGTGTGATTTTGGGAAAGTTTTCTAGCCTTGGAAAGAGGTGAATACAAGTGCAAAAGAGCTGAAGGAAGTGGAAGAAGTAGCTGCTGAAGACTCAAGAGAAGACTAGAGTGAAGCGACAGTAGTGAGCTATGAAAGGACACTGTAGTGGCTCTGGTGACCCTTCATATCAGACATACCTCTTGGGAGGGGTATCCACGACCTAATAGGGATTATTGAGAGTGATTTTTGAGAGATTGTAGTGAGGATATGATGTATTATTGATGGAGAGAGAGAGAGAGAGTCAGAGATAGCCAATTCTACTGAAACAAAGTGATTGTATATGAGAGATTGAGAGAGAAGACTATGAAGATATTGAAGATAAATACTATGTGATGTATTTCCATTCAAAGATGGTGTATTCCTTTGCTTTCTTTGTTCTATTGATGGATTTTATGAAGATGTTGAAGAATATGGTTGATTCTATTAAAATCCGTGGGAGATCTACATGATGCTGCATGAAGATTTGTTGTGCCTGGTGTTCTTTTCTTCATTGTGATCATATGAAACATGATAAACAAGCTTGTTGATGTTACAAGATAGATTTTCTTGCAAGAGAATTCCCTTTTCCTTGGTGTTCCTCTCGGGGCTCCAGCAGGGGCACGTTACAAGGGGGATATCCCAAAGACCAGATTAATCAACACTTGATATGGCCATTATGAATTCTCGATCATGGCATTCTAATTGACTAATGTCCTTAACAAGATTCAAATAATTGATATAAAATATCATTTCACCATATCTAGATGATTTTCTATTGATATTCTTTGATTATGTATTTGTACACTCCAAACCATTAAAGAACCATGACAATCACCTAAAGATCACATTACAAATCCTTCGTGAAAACTATCTCTATGCTAAGAAGAGAGACTATATATTCTTTACCAACAAATTTCACTCTTACTCTCACTCTCTTAATCTCTTACTCTCTCCCTCACTCTCTCTCATGTTGAGATGATAAGCTCAACACATGTGGACATTGATGATAGACTGCGCAGTTAGATGGGTCTGCACGTCTACACTTAGCACGTCGATAGTCATTATGATCTTCAGATAGACACTAACTTATCACTTATTATATTTAATTTTTTACATCTATCTACAACAACTAGCATACTTTTAGCACCAATTGATTAGTATAGTCAGTTGTATACTATTTGACTTAGTAGGTCAGTTTTATTTATGTTGTATTTTAGCTATACTTTTTGTATACATTATATTGTGTATTAAAAAGAAGAAGAAGAAGAAACTAGCAAGAAAATGTTTTGGTCTCCATCTCTCTTTTTTTGTACTTGAGTGAGCTTCCTCTTGTGTGTATGGCCTATGTTTGGCATAGCAACTCAAGAAAGTCCCCTCACCACGTGATTTGTGACATGGTATTAGAGTGGTTGTTGAGATATCGAGCTCCACTCGTTTTATGCTGTGCAGCACTGTTCTACAGGTCCGTGAAAAGTTACTGTAGAAATTGCATCGTATGCTTGTGCGCAGAGACATTGGGAGTTACAGAATCATCCCTGTTGCCTGTTGATGCAAAATCGTCACTAGGAAGTGACTATGTGGTTAAATACCACTTTTCGTCATTTTTGCAAATTTGCCCTTGTGAGGCTGAAGCTGTGTTCTTTGCAGTGACAGAATTTCTTGTAGTATTCTGTAATGGTGTCTGATTCTCTTTCACAGATTGTCACTGAAAAGCTTGACAAGAACAACTTCCAAGCATGGAAGTTTAGAATGACAAATTTCCTTATGGGAAAAGGATATTGGGAATTTGTTGCAGGAAATGAAGAAGAACCAGTTCTTCCTGATGTTCCAAATCAACAGCAAATGCAGGCATTTAAAGCATGGCATGAGAGAGCCAGGAAAGTTATGTACTAGCTGTCTATCAGCATTTCAGACTCTATGATTGTGCATATTCAAGATGCAAGTACGCCAAAGGAGGCATGGGATACTTTGTCAAAAATGTATAGCACAAATACGCAAGCCAGGAAAATGCAGCTCAAGCAAGAGTTGCACAATGTGCAAAGAGAAAATATGAGCATCAATGACTACCACATGAAGGTGAAGAAGATTGCAGATGCACTTGCTTCCATTGGGTCGCCAGTGGAAGATGATGAGTTAGTTTTCGTGACCTTGAATGGTCTAGGAAAGGATTATGCACAGTTCCGAACATCCATTTCCGTCCGTGAAAGATTTCGTGATTTTGAGGAGTTGATTGCTCTTCTAATTTCTGAGGAGCAGAGAAATGGTGGTGCATCCTCTTCAGGAGGAACTTCAAAAGAAGCTGTTTTCTACTCAAATGCTGGAAGAGGTAGAGGCAGAGGTAGAGGAGGCCGATTTGGAGGCCATGGTAGAAATCAGAATATGCAGCAAACTCAAGAAAACCAGTCCTATGGAGGAGGACGTGGTAACTCAAGAGGTAGGGGGAGCCAAAGAGGTCGTGGTGGATGGCAAAAAGGCCAAAATGCAAACAGTAATGTTGAATGCTAATACTGTGGTAAAATGGGTCATATAGGTAAAGACTACTATAAAAAGCAGATTGACATCATGAATGGAAAACTGCAACAAGAGAATTATGCATCTTCTAGTAGACAGGGTGATGACAGAAATGAGCATTTGTTTATGGTGCAGCACATGAACAATTCTGTGACAAGTGCAGAAGAAAGCAACGATGTATGGTATGTTGACTCAGGTGCATCAAACCACATGACAGGTCATGCAGAATGGATGGAGGATGCAAGAAAAATGGAAAAACCAGGATTTGTGGAGAGTAGTGATGATACTGCACATCCTATTGTGCAAATTGGAAAAATTCCTTTGTCTATGCAAGATGGGAAAAAGAAATATCTGTCTGATGTATTGCATGTCCCGAATATCACCAAGAATCTGGTTTCTATTGGTCAAATGGTTGAGCAGGGCTTGCAGGTCAGATTTAATCCTCATGGATGCTTTGTTGAGGATATGAAAAATAAAGGTCGCTTGATAGCAAAAGGAAAGAAGAAGGGCAGAATGTTTACGTTGGATGTAGACATGTCTGAATTGAGTGCAGCAATGTTTGCACATGGGACCGGTGTAGTTGCAGATATTGATATCTGGCATAAATGCATTGGTCATGTTAATGTACAGCGACTTAAATCAATGCAGGCCCAAAATATTGTTGCAAGATTGCCAAAATTCAAGGTTGCAGAAATGCATAAGGTATGTGAAGCCTATTAGTTTGGAAAACAGGCAAGGAAACCATTTCCTAGACATGTTCAAGAGAGTAAGAAGCCATTGGAACTAATCCACTCTGATGTGTGGACTACTAAAGCTGCATCTCTTGGAGGCTGTCATTATTTTGTCAGTTTTATTGATGACTATAGCAGAAAAGTTTGGGTGTATTTTATGAAAAAGAAAAGTGAAGTTTTTGGGCATTTCAAAACTCTTAAAGCTATGGTTGAAAAAGAAACAGGCCTGCAAATAAAATGCCTAAGGTCAGATGGAGGGGGAGAGTACCTCTCAAATGAGTTTGCAAGGTTCCTGCAGGAGCATGGCATAAAGCAACAATATTCATGCAGTCATACCCCACAACAAAATGGAGTTGCAGAAAGGAAAAGCAGGCATATTGGAGAGGTATCTCATGCCATGCTCAACGAAAAAGACTTGCCAGATTTTTACTGGGCTGAAGCAGTTGCTACAGCAGTCTATATAATGAACAGGACTCCCACTACAGCAATACATGGGATGACTCCAGAGGAGAGGTATACTGGTAGGAAACCAGATATTTCTCATTTGAAAATTTTTGGTTGCATTGCCTATGTACATGTGCCAGATGAATTGAGATCCAAGTTGGATCCAAAAGCTGAGAAGTGCATCTTTATTGGTTACTCCCTGCAGCAAAAAGGGTATAGATGCTATAACCCTTCTACTCGTGAGTTTACAGTGAGCAGAGATGTTGTTTTTTATGAGATGAGTAGTTGGTATAAACCAGTAAATGTGATTGATGATGTAGATGCAAAAAATGGTAATGCTCCACAGAATTCACAGCAATAGTCACAAAATATTAGTGGACCTGGAGCATCCTCTAGCAGTGGTTCACATTCTTCACCATGGACATGAAGATTGAGATTAGGAGAATCTTCTCAAAGCAATGCAGATAGTGGTATGCAGGTATCACGAAAAGGAAAAGAGAAGGTTGATCAGCCTATGTTTGATGTGAATGCAGGTCACTCTTATGTGGATGGTGAATCCAGTGGCTCAGAACAGAGCATTGATGATGAGTTGGGTATTCCTTCTATTGTTACACCTGGAGTAAGGAAGACCATGGATGATTTGAGAGTACCTGGGAGTGAACCTACTTTGCGCAGGTCTACCAGAGCTAGGTATCCTGTGGATAGGCTGAAATATGATGGATTTACAGCCATTCACTATGCATATATGGTCAAAGTGATACAGGAACCAGAACCCACTTCTTTTGAGCAAGCCATGGGAAAAGAAAAATGGGAGAAAGCCATGGATGAAAAAATGGATGCCTTGGAAGCAAATGCTACATGGGAATTGGTACCTTTGCCTAAAGGTAAGAATGCAATTGGCTGTAAGTGGGTTTATAAGGTGAAGCACAATGTAGATGGTTCTATGAATAGATACAAGGAAAGATTAGTAGTCAAGGGGTATGCACAAACATATGGCATCGACTATGAAGAAACATTTAGTCCGGTTGCAAGGATGGCAACCGTAAGAGCAATCATTGCTATGGCTGCATCAAAGGGATGGTCTTTACATCAGATGGATGTAAAGAATGCCTTCTTGCATGGTGATTTGCAATAAGAGGTATATATGGAGCAGGCACCAGGTTATGTGCATGATGTTCATCCTGAGTTTGTTTGCAGGTTGAAGAAAGCATTGTATGGCTTGAAGCAAGCACCTAGAGCATGGTCTGACAAGATAGGACAGTATCTTGTCACTATTGGCTTTCAGATTTCCAAGGCAGATTTCTCACTTTATGTGAGAAAAACAGAGAAAGGTATCATGCTACTTGTCATTTATGTTGATGATTTGATTATGACAGGTGACAGTGATGAAGATATCCTTCATGTGAAAATGCTATTGAAGCAGAAGTTTGAGATGAAGGATTTGGGAGAGCTGCATTATTTCTTGGGCATTGAGGTGATTAGATCACCAAGTGGGATACAGCTCTTGCAGAGGCAATATGGATTGGACATGCTGTTCAAATATGGGATGATAGGCTGTAAGCCTATTTCAGTTCCTTTGGAGCAGAATGTGAAGTTGAGCACAGATGCAGGTGAGCTTCTAGAAGACCCTACTATGTACAGACGCATAGTAGGAAGTTTGATTTATATGACTATTACCAGACCAGATTTGAGCTATGTTGTTGGATTGGTAAGTCAGTTTATGTAGGCTCCAAGGAAACCACATTTGGATGCGACTAGACGCATACTCAGGTATGTGAAGTCCACATTGCAGTATGGACTATTTTATGAGACTGGGGTTCAGATACAGTTGCATGGATACACTGATGCTGATTGGGCTGGTAGCATTTCTGATAGACGATCTACCAGTGGATATGTGTTCTCTTCTGGGAGTGCTGCAGTCACTTGGAGCAGCAAGAAATAGCCTACAGTTGCCTTGTCGAGCACAGAGGCTGAGTACAGGGGTGCAGCAATGGCTGCATGTGAGGTAGCTTGGTTGCATAAGCTACTTTATGATATGCATCAGTCTACAGATGGGCCAATTGTCATTTATTGTGACAACATGAGTAGTATACACTTGGCAAATAACCCAGTCTATCATGCTAGAACAAAGCACATTGAGGTACATTATCACTATGTGCGGGAGAGGGTTTTACTAGGTCTTATTGATCTAGTTTATGTCAGCACAGAGGATCAGGTAGTTGACATATTCATGAAGGCATTGGGTGCAGAGAAGCTGCGCAAGTTCAGAGACCTGCTTCGTGTGCAGGAATTGGGATTGAGCTCGAGGGGGAGTGTTGAGATATCGAGCTCCACTCGTGATACGCCAGGGTGACCGTTGTGTATTTATGTCACCGACTTGTCAGTTGCAGATGGGGCTGGTACACCGTCCATGAATAATAGCTACATGATAGCTATCCTTATCTACTCTAGTTCATGGCTTGGTTAGTATGCCACCTTAGTTAGTTGAGTTTGGTTTGAGACCCATATATAGGGTTCTTCTATTTCCTTGTACTTGAGTTCCTTTTGGCTTACACAACTAAGAAGAGGAAAACTGTTTTCAGCCTCCACCCTTGTGTGTATTCCCCCATTGTGTAAGCAAGAAAGCTACAAGTGAGACTCCTTCCTTCTCTCCCACAATCTTGACAGTGGTACCATTGCGAGAGGCTAGTTTTCAAGGCTGAAGTGAAGGAGAAGAAACAAGGATTTGAGAAAGCAAGCATTGGGTAAGAAGCTCTCCCATTCTTCTACTCTTTTTCATGGATAGTGCTTGTGAAGGTACTAGAAGTAGTGCAAATCAAAAATCTATATTTATTGTGAGATTTTTATATATGATCTTTTTTGGCCATCTGAGGCCATTTCAAGCTTTGTTTTGGATTTTCAAGGTTGCGTACAATAGTTTCAAGGCATATTGCGATTTTGGTTGTGTTGAGTGAAAGTAGATACACAAGTTACAGATTTTGAATTTGTAAGTTTTGAGGTATATACCAGGAAGCAACACAAGTTCTCTATGTGACTAGGTTGTAGATTACATGTTGTATTGAGTAGTTTAGTGCAAAAGGCTGCTTAGTATATTACTGTGTACTTGTTGTGAAAGGTTATAGAGGACTTACTTGCTGTTTTATATCAATTTTATGATAATGGTGGAGAAAATTGGAAACCCCACCATTGAGAAGCTAGATAAGAATAACTGTCTATCATGGAAGTTCTGTGTGACAAACTTCCTTATTGGAAAAGACCTCTTTGAGTTTGTTTTCGGTGAAGGAAAGGAGCCAGAGCTGAGTGACCCTACAATTGTAGATAAATTAAAGGAATCAAAGAATGAAATGCAAAAGATAGAAAGGTGATGCATTGGCTACCCTCATTCATTGATAATACTATACTGAAACATATAAGAAATGCAAAAACTTCACATGTAGCTTCGACAATTTTTGAGAACATGTTTTTAGTAATAAATACAAAGGCACAGAAGATTCAATTCAAGCAAGAGCTGAATACTTTGAAGAAATGGAAAATTCTATAAATGAGTATGTTTTTAAAGTGAGAAGCATTGCAAATTTCTTAGTAACTATTGATGCAATGTGTGATGATGATGATTTGTTTTCATCTACTTTAATAATAAGAAGGTCTAAAAATCATTTGTCACTCCTATATATGTATAGAAGCTATTTCCAATTTTTTATGAGTTGCTCTCTCATGATCACTGAAAAGATCAACATGCAAGGTGTTTCGCTGAAAGAAGTGATTAACTTGTATAAGAATTTTACCCAAGTTTAAGAAGAGGATGTAGGACATTCTCCTCAAGAGGCTATGGTTTAGGACCTGTTGGTGATAACTAACAAAACAAGTTAAATTAACAGTTTTGTGAAATGCAAGTTTTGAGAGACCTGAAAGCTTTAGGGATAGGGGGACCTCCAAAGGAATAGGTAAATGGCTGAACAAAGGTTCTAGCAGTTCTAGTATTATTTGTCATTATTGTGGCAAAACAAGTCATATTGCAACCAATTGTTATGCTAAGAAGGATGATATTCATATTGCTAAATTGCAACAAGAAAACTATGCATCTTCTTCACAAGAGGATGAAGGCAAAAATAAGCATTTGTTTGTTATGTAGTATATGATGAATGCTATTATAGGAAAGGAGCCACATGGTGATGTATGGTATGAAAGATTCTATCAAATGTATTACATGTACCATCAATCACAAATAATTTAGTGTTAGTTAGCCAAATGGTAGTGCAAGGACTACAAATTTCATTTAAAGAAAAAGATTGTTTTGTGGAAGCCTTAATGATAAGTGTAGGTTGGTCATTGCAAAAGGAAGTAAAGTTGGCCGCATGTTCACCTTAGATGCTGGAATTCCTATTGTGAAAGTTTCTATGTATGCTAAAGGCAAAGTAGTAGTTGTAGATATTGAAATATGGCACAAATGTATTGGACATACAAATGTGCAAAGGTTGAAATTAATGCAATCAAAAGGATTTGGCTACAATGTTGCCTACTTTTTAGAGTTGCAAATTTTCATAAAGTGTGTGAAGCATGTTAGTTTGGTAAGTAGGTATGAGAGGTATGATAACCTTTTCGCATAATAGATATGTGAGTAGAAATATACTTGATATGTACATATAGATCTTTGGGGACCTACATAGAACATATCTCTTGGTGGCAACAAATATTTTGTCATGTTTATCGTTGATGATTATTCAAGATAGCTATGGGTGTATTTCATGAAGGAAAAAAGTGATGTATTTGAATACTTCCAAACTGTCAAGGTTGCTACTGAAATGAGAACATGCTTAAAAGTTAAGTCATTGAGGTCAAATGGAGGGGGAGAGTACCTCCCTAATGTGTTCAATGACTTCTTGAGGTCACATGGCATAAAGAGACAATTTAGTTAAAAGTATACTCCACATCAAAATAGGGTTGCAGAAAGGAAAAATAGACATATTGCAAAAGTTGCATGAGTATTGATGGTTGAAAAGAATTTACCAAAACATGTTTGGATTGAAGATGTTCATACTACTATCTACATTATGAATGAAATGCCCATAGGTGTGATTCATGGGATGAGCCTCAAAGAATGCTTTACAAGCAAGAAGCTCAATGTGTCACACTTGAAATTATTTGATTATTTTGTATATGTTCATGTGCCAAATGAGCTACCAAAGAAACTTGATCTAAAGGATGAGAAATGTGTTTTTATTGAAGATTATTTAGAGCAAAAAGGGTATCGTTGCTATAATCTTGTTATAGGTGAGTTTATAGTGAGTAGGGATGTTAATTTTTATGAGATGAATAGTTGCTATGTATCTAGCAATGATGCATTGGATGATGATGATAGTTATGTGATGAAATAAAAGCAAGAATCATGGAGCCTTAGTAGACTAGAAACATCATTTGGTACTACATCTAAAGTTATCCTTTGGTTTGGGAAACTAAGGAGCAATTCCACATCTTTAAGTACATCTACTAATAGTGTTATAGGTAAAGACAAAAGAAATATAAAATTTTCAAATGGTAATGACACATCTGCTAGTCATTTGGGGTTTGATGGAGATTCTAGTGGTTCAAAGAGTTTGGATCATGAGCTTGGTATTCCTTCAGTCAAAGGGCATGGTAATGTAAAGGATCCGCTAAGTGATCTAGTGGTATGCATGTCTAGTAGGGTTAAATACACTGTTAAAAGATTTTATTTTGAAGGTTATGCAGCTCATCATTATGTTTATACAGTAAAAGTAATTAAGGATGTTAAGTCCACTTGTTTTGAGGATGTTGTTGGTTATGATTATTGGGATGTAGCAAAATGGATGAGGAGATGGTTATATTAAAATCCAATAATACTTGGGATCTAGTACCATTGCCTAAGGGCAAGAAAGCTATTGGTTGTAAGTGGGTCTACAAAATTAAACATAATGTAGATGGTTCTATTAGTAGTTATAAGACTAGGCTAGTTGTAAAAGGCTATGCTCAAACATATGTCATAGATTATAAAGAGACATTTAGTCCAATTGCTAGGATGGCAACTGTTAGATACGTGATTGCTTTGGTAGTAGCCAAAAGTTAGAGTTTGTAGAAAATTCATATCAAGAATTCCATCTTGCATGGTGAATTACAAGAAGAGATGTATATGGAGCAACTAGTAAGTTATGAAGATTTAGAGCATCCAACATATGTGTGCACGTTAAAGAAGGTACTATATAGGCTAAAACTAGCACCTAGAGCATGGTTTGATAAGATGAGAGAGCATCTTCTCAACATTGGCTTTAATATTTTTGACACTAATCACTCACTTTATCTAAGAGAGGGAGATATAGGTTTGGTAATCATAGTCATCTATGTGGATGACTTGATTATTATAGGTGATAGTGATAGTGGGATTGGTGAAGTTTAGGAATTTTTTTGAAGAAGTTTGAGATGAAGGATTTGGGTGAGCTAACGTACTTTCTTGGTATTGAGATGATGATATATGGCTATCCCAAAGGCACTATGGCTTGGATATACCGTCCAAGTATGGTATGATAGCATTGAACCTCTTTTAGTACCATTGGAGCAAAATGTGAAGTTGAGTGTTGATGTTTGGGGATGAGGTAGAAGACCCTACTATATTCAATAGGATAGTAGAGAGTTTGATTTACGTGACTGTTAGAAGGCTAGACTTGAGCTATGATGTTAGTCTTGTTAGTCAGTTTATGCATATGCCTAGAAAGCCTCATTTGAATGTAGTTAGATAGATATCGATGTATTTGAAGTAAAACTTTTCTATGAGACAAGTAAGGATATACATGTATTTGGATACACATATGCAGATTGGGCTTGACAAAATATCTACTAGAAGATTCATGGTTTTCCTTCGTAGTGTAGTAGTTAGGTGGAGTAGCAAAAAACAACCTATAGTTGCTTTATCAAATATAGAGGCTAAGTATAGAGGTGCTACTGTGGCAACATGTGAGGTGGTATGACTACAAAAGTTATTGGGTGATTTGGATTGTGTAGGGAAATAGCCAAGTTTCATTCATTATGACAACATGAGCAGTATATAGTTACCTAGGAACCCAATGTTCTATATTAGGAGAAAACACATTGAGGTGCATTACCACTTTGTAAGAGAGAAGATACTTATAGGAGAGATTGACCTGGTATATGTTAGCATACATAATCAAATAGTTGACATTTTCACAAAGGCATTGGGTGTAGAGAAGCTTCAAAAATTTTGAAGCTTACTTGGAGTTGCAAAGATACAATTGAGCTTGAGAGGAAGTGTTGAGATGACAAGCTCTATATGTGTGAACATTGATGATGGAACGACTAGTTTGATGGGTCTGCACATCTACACTTAGCATAGTAGTGGTCATTACAATCCTCACATGGCCATTGACTTATCACTTATTATATCTAGTTTGTTCCATCTACCTACAACTGGCATAGTTAAAGGGCCAGTCAATTATTATAGTCAGTTATGCATTGTTTGACTTAGTAGGCCACTTTCCTTTATGTTGTATCTTATCTATAATTTGTGTACATTGTATTGTATGTTAGAAAAAAGAAGAATGTGAGGTGCCCACCCATCGTCTTTCCAGGCACTCTTTTAGCGGTCTATCAAGAAACAAATCTAAGCGTCGCTGCCCGGCACTCCCAGGGAATGTTTCGAGTTTTGACGCCTAGGGTTTTCCAAATCCGCCTCGCAATGGAACGTTCACGATTGAACCCACTAGGATCGACCTGAAATTTGGGTTCCTAGTTGTCAAGGTCTCTTGTTAGCATTCTACCGTCAGGTTTTGGACATCCTACTTTACGTAGAGATACCCAATCCGAAGTAGACCCATGCCGCACTTGGTTCAAAGAGAATGGGAAATGAGAGGGATGCACTACTCAACCTCTCTGCCCATAGGGCATAGTCCCATTCCGGTCCCCTAAAATGGCATGAATCGGGTTCTAACCTAACAATACCTAAAGATCGAATGACGATAAAAACTTATGAGAAGCCTCCCAGTTCTCTGGGACCACCCTGTCGTAGGACGACCCGTCGGGGGTTTCACCCACCTGCTTCCCTTAATAGCTTTAGTTTTCTAATAAGGTCCTACCACATTTATGTGTGACACTTAAAGTCAGCTTCATTAATTAAGCCTTTTAGGGAACAGGGTTCGTTCGCATAACTTATAGCACAGACACGAAAACAGGGCAAAGCAATCTATTGACAAACAAGTTTAAACTAGTTCCTTAACTTATCTTCAAGTTAATCTTTGTCTCCTGCCCATATAGGAGAAATTATGTATCACTTTTGTCCAACAGAAGTATCTCTTCTGCCCTGCAGAAGTAACTGGTCCAATTCACATGGCACCACAACCTCAATCCTTTATCTAGAATAGGATCTCCCAACATGCCTAGATATTGGGGGCCACGGAGGTCTTCAACTCCATTCTAGACCTAGCAAGGGGTGTCCAGAGCTCCAACCGACTTGCAAGTTGTCTAGGAGTGAAACATCATTCCCGTGGTTAGCCTTTTCACCACTCGACCTTCGGCCCATGAATCGAGCAGTGCCCTCTCGAGTTAATATGCGGTGTGATCATGGAGGTGATCCACCCGTGCAATATAACCTTCCTTAATTAAATCCTTTAAGAATCAAGCACAAAAAAGGCATTCAACCCTAATATCATTTTCCAAGAAAACATTCCTTTATTCCCATGGCGACTTGTCATCACAGACCCTTGCCATGCATTTACCATAAATCACAAGCACTTGGAATAATCATCCGAACAACAAAGCAGCAACTAGTTGAATGTAAAAGCATTTAGGATGTTGTTTGATCAATCAACAAAGCCAATTGCATTCTTTCCAACCAATGCAAGAATAGACAATATAACATTTCCATTGTATATTTGCTCTCCCCCTTGGGATCTAAGAGCAATACTATGCAAACATGTTCTTAACACTTCCTTCCTTTGGCTAGGGCATATGTTAAGGGTTCAAACACTATTCATGATGTAAGTTCTATAGGTCACTTACCTTGATTGGTAACCCAACACTGGATTTGGATTGGCAAAAGTCATCGTTATCCAACGAATCTCAAGACATTCTAGTTTTCACCCTTATGATCAATTTCTTGTACTAGGCAACTAGAAAATTATCCTCATATATCAAACATGTTATAGACATAACGTGTGAATACTTAATAAGATAAGTGCAAGATGATCTCAAGTAATTAGACTCCAATAGGCCGTGCATTGAGCTAGAATCTAGTTTTTCTTAATATTTGGGTTCTTAGGCTAAGTACTTTTGAAGTATCTAAACTTTAAACTAGTACTTTCTATTCATGATTCTCAATGTCATATTCTCTTAGTAATTATGCTATTTGTAACCCTTGACTATACTTTAATCTAGCACTTGTATGCACAATCTTTTAATGTCGTTCTTTTGACGACTATGCCATTCATAACGCTTGACTAATTCTTCCTTGTAATTGCTCTACTAGCAAATAAGTCATATGTAACTAGGTGCAATTATCTTCCCTTGATATATGCACTTCACAAACTCCCTCTTTCGAGTAGGTGATATGAAATTTATCATTTCCCATGACCTATACTCGTGCATCGTAGTATGGGGCCTAACATATCTCATACGAGAATCAAAGCAAGCATCTATCAATTTGAAAATACATTACTTATGACCGGAATTGCAGTTGGATTGACAGTGATGCCTTTGCCCGAAGCCTTGTTGCTAGTTGCAAGATTGTCATCCACTCGTGAGAATCTTCGCTTGGAGGAGATTGTCTGCAAGTAGACTCAAGAGATTAAGAAGGTGGAATAGATTCAAGATGGGAGAGTGTAAAAGAAGATGGTTAATTCGAGGATTGAGATAGAGGGAATTGAGCTAGTTCTCTTCCTTGCAGCCTCTTGGGGTGACTCTTCTCTCTCTCTCTCTCTCTCTCTCAAGCTCTCACTCACAATCTCTTGGAGGGGTATACTCTCTCTCTCCCTCTCTCTTGCAGCCTTTTAGGGTCTCCTTATGCCTTCTTATGCCTCTCCCATGCCTCATATTTATAGTGAATTAGAGAAGAGTGCTTGTGGTTGAGAAGTGGACCTCTTTGTGGAGGGGGGGTCTTGGAAAGATCAGTGATCTGGTGCTTAGATCATAAATATGATGGTTCCATTGGCTCCAAAAGGGGGGTAAACTGCAAGACGCTTGGTTAGAAATCTCTTAACTCACTCTTTCTTCTTTTCTCTGTTCAAAGTGATGTCCACTGCTTGTGTACTGCGATTGCGGGGTGCGCAATTTCGCAAATCCTCTCTTTATTTTTATTTTTTATGAAATCTCCAAACTAACTAAAATATCACTTGTCTTTTATTTTAAATGACATCCAGTTCTAAAAATCTCCATATCTTTTTTTAGGATAATATCTAAAGTATCTTAAATATACTAGTTTTGCCCAAAATCTAATATTTTTAGACCATCCAAACTATACACATTATCCTAGTGATTAATATAACTCATAAGTTTCGTTCACGATGTAATTTACGTGAAGGGTGGCTACGGTCCTTGCCAATCCGAGAAAAATGTCAAATTTACGACTCTTGATTTTTCTAAATAAATATTTTAAGTTAAATAAAAATTATTAATAATTAATGTTAGTTAGTTTTTACCTTAGTTAGTTTTTAGTTAGTAATCTTACTAACTTATTAATTGACTAACTAACTTTTAAACTAACCAACTAACTTTTATTGTGTGGAAATATTACAAAGAAGAAGGAACCAACAATAAAAAAATTTGGCCTCCATCGCTCTTCTTGTGTTCTTGAGTGAGCTTTCTCTTGTGTGGTATGGTGTGTGTTTGGTATAATGGCTCGAGCAAGTCCCCCCACCACATGATTCGTGACATCTCGCACCATGGGAAGAAATTAAAAAAGTATACAAATTTTTCACACATATGAATAGTCTTTTTCATTAGTTCTAATCCTTTTTACATAAGAAGTTTGGGCTTTGGGTTTCCCCATGTCCCTTGGGCATCATGTCCCTTTAGTGGTATTTCTAACCAGCCATGGCTTATATTCATGCTTCTAGACCTCAATATTTTACTCAAAACTGACTAAAAATTTTGAGAACTTCAAGGTATCAATTGATTGTTACAACTTGCATGGGTGAGAGCTCAGCTCTCATCAAAACAATATCATAAGCTAGTGCAAAACCATTTCTTTCTAAAAAAGTTGGGCCTTTTTTCTCTCTTTTTTCCATGCAATCAACATTATCCCCCCTCCTAGATGAGTGCTAGTCTTGTGGAACTTGCCCTAAAGGTATGGTACTACTATTGGCAAGAGGCTCTAGGATATATGATGAGGGATGGTAGGGAAGGATGGTGTGTTGTGGCCAGACAATTGAGGAGTAGGCTTAGAGTAGTGGTACCACAAAACTTGATGTAGGCTGGTTATCTTGAACAAGGAAGGAGTCTGATGGCCAATGCTCAAGGGATCATAATGGTTGTGGGCCACCAATGTTGATGGATGTTAAGGAGCTCCATTGTACCTATTAAGTCACTTGTGCTCTTCCTACAAGGTATGTCTACCTTACTTGTGTAGTGGTTTGTATACGTGTAAGTGCAATTGGGAGTTGGGTCGAATTCCAAGAAGGCTTTGAAATTTATCCCACAATTGAGGACTCACTTGGTAAGAGGTTGTGGTGCTTGAGCTATTCTTAGGGTGATAGGTCATTTGAGAAAGCCCAAGGTGTCTTGTCCTTGATGTGCCTTGAGGTTTCTAATGTGGGGAAGGGGACTAAGGTATTGACCTAGGTTGATGGACTCACACAACTATAGTTATGACTTTGAGTAGAAGGAATGCATGCATATGGCAAACCTAATGTCCACCATGTCTTCTAGTAATTGATTGCAAAATGTTGGTAGTAGTAGGGATCACAAACATGAAGACAAACATTATATATTTAAAAATAGTAGTGATAGCCCACCTTTATAAGGTGTTATTGGTTGCTATAAGAACCTAATAAGGAGTATATGAGTAATTATAGCTGGTGATGAAGAAAAGATCAAGGAAGTTGGTCAGTTATTTTACAAAATGGTCAAAGGAAGGCATGTAATATTCCCGTGCTCCCCCCCCTCGGTGGTGCCTCCCCCCCATAAGAATGCCCCCCTTAAAGATTATTAATATTTATTCAATTTTTTCTAAATTTTCTTTCTCTCCCTCTCTCTCCCCCTACCGCCTGCATGGCAGGGAGAGAGAGAGAGAGTAATGATTGAGTGGGGGGCATGCAGCTCCCCCCAGGTGGAGGGTGACAGCTGTAAATAGCCGTCTCCCCTCCCCCTTACCACCTCCGCCCCCCCTTATAAGAAGCCCTCCCCCCTGGTAAATCTACACAGCACCCCCCCTTTGACA
Organism: Lygodium microphyllum; assembly: GCF_053477565.2. Taxonomy (NCBI): domain Eukaryota; kingdom Viridiplantae; phylum Streptophyta; class Polypodiopsida; order Schizaeales; family Lygodiaceae; genus Lygodium; species Lygodium microphyllum. The sequence goes on from NC_141159.1 coordinate 26,072,547, forward strand.
GCAGTACACCCCCCTCTAGCTTCACGGTGGCCAGCAGTGCCCCCCCTGTGGCTGTCGTTAGAACCCCCCTCCCCCCGTCCTCGTGATCAGTGCTGGAGAGAGAGAGAGAGAGAGAGAGAGAGAGAGAGAGAGAGAGAGAGAGAGAGAGAGAGAGAGAGAGAGAGAGAGAGAGAGAGAGAGAGAGAGAGAGAGAGAGAGAGAAGAAGAAGAAGAAGAAGAATAAGAAGAAGAAGAAGAATAATAATAATAAGAATAAGAAGAAGAGGAGGAGGAGGAGGAGGAGGAGGAGGAGGAGGAAGGAGAGAAGAAGAAGAAGAAGAAGAAGAAGAGGAAGGAGGGAGAGAGGGAAGGAGAAGAAGAGAGAGGGAGAAGAGAGAAGGAGAGGGAGAGAGGTGAAGAAGAGAAAGAGAAGAAGAAGAAGAGGGAGAGAGAGAGAAGAAGAGAAGGAGAGGGAGAGAGGGGAGAAGAAGAAGAGGAAGAAGAGAGAGAGAGAAGAAGAGAAGGAGAGGGAGAGAGAGGGGGAAGAAGAAGAGAAGAAGAAGAAGAAGAGGAAGAAGAGAGAGTGAGAAGAAGAGAAGGAGAGGGAGAGAGAGGGGGAAGAAGAAGAGAAGAAGAAGAAGAAGAGGAAGAAGAGAGAGTGAGAAGAAGAGAAGGAGAGGGAGAGAGAGAAGAAGAAGAAGAAGAGAAGAAGAAGAAGAAGAAGAGAAGAAGAAGAAGAAGAGAGAGAGAGAGAGTAGGAGGAGAGAAGAAAAGAAGAAGAAGAGGGAGAGAGAGAGAAGGAGAAGGAGAGAAGAAAAGAAGAAGAAGAGGGAGAGAGAGAGAAGGAGAAGAGGAGAAGAAGAAGAAGGGGAGAGAGAGAGAGAGAATTGGTGAGTAGAGAAGGTGTCAAGGGCCATGTTTGAGGAGCCGGTTCGAGAAGCCATTTTTTTTCAAGCCACCCCCTCATCGGCAAAGGTCACCTTACTCACGAACTTTCCTTCCCAAGCCTTTCATCTTGAAGGCCCAATAAGGTCCGGACTATCTAAACTCCGCGTGGAAAATGGCTCCCAAAAAGAGAGTTACGGGAAGTGTAAGTGCTAGAGCTACCAATGGTACCGGTAATGCGGGAGAGGGGAGTGGAGCGACCAATGACTCAAATGCCCCTAGGATCACGAATCAAACCCAGGTTCTTTTGATATCCTAAGCTTTATAATTAATTTTGTATTATTTCAAGAAGAAGAAATAAAGGGGTAGTTACATGTGTGGAACAAGAACGAGCCTTGGGATTTTTTTTTCTCCAAGTGTTAGGTTGCATGCATGAAATGGTAGAACATGGAGTTTGCATAAGTTCATATGCATAGAATGATGACTTTTACACACATAGAATGATAAGGTTTTTACATTATTTCGCATAAAATAATAGTTTTTAAACCAGTTCAATGCATGAATAGTCATTTAGAATTCATGCTTCGCAATTGTGATTAAAATAAACACATGAAATGTTAGTTTCTGTTCATGGATAGAAACCTAGACTTTCACATACGCAAGTCACATGAAATCCGGTGCATTAGGAATAAGAATTCATTGCCAGGTATGAAGAGAGTTAAAGGATTTATATGATGTACTAATATATTAAACGCACCATGTGCATGATGGGTAAGTTTGATTGGAAAATTCTGCATAGTATCGCACTAAGGGACACATGCATCTAGACTGTATCCTAAAGACCTAGATGAAGAGTCTTGCGTTGCCAAGTGTGTTAACTGAACTTAGTTGGAGGGAGATGAGTAAAGAACAGGAAGAATAAAGGATCCCTTGGTTGGGTTGCGAATAAGGCATGTCCATTGCCTTGATTGACTAGTTAATGCTTGAGTTAGGGTTAAGATACCATAAGGTAAAACCCAAGGGGAAAAGCAAGTCAAAATAAGTTAACTTACCAAGAACATTTACTTGCATGGTCTTGTTTGGAATTATTGGGATCTTGCCAAGTTGCGAACAATCCAGGATCAGATGCTGGGAGAATCGGGGAAAAAGAAGTCACACCTTAGCAATTGGTCGTACAAATGGCCTCCGAAATGTTCGTGATTGTACACTTAGGTACATTATTTGTACTCCTTTTCTCAAGGAACTAATCCAAGGAAAAACACTTAATGCTTTAGGTTAAAATCCTAGAGGGAGAGGCAGGAACATTTACCTCCGAGTGTCTGCCTGGCCCTATCCAAGGGGGTTGTTAGTCGCGCCGGGTATATGGACCTAACCCGTCGCGAGAGGTCTCTCCGTGGGTGCTGCTTGGAGTGGGAGGACGCTTGGGTACCAGGGGAGGCTCTGGCTGTAAATTCCTTGCCTCCAGATCCCGCACAGGAGGCCGACGTGACTCAAGATGGGATCTCCAGGCCCGTGTACTAGTCTACGAGCGGAACTTGGAGTAGCAATCCTATAGATTGCTGGGATAGCCTTCGGGCATGATACTTGATGTACTCCAGGACTATGATAAATAAAGAGCAAATATTTGAAAAAAAAGGAACTTGCTTGACATTATTTTTGTGTCAGTGCCTAAGTTACGTGAAGGAACCAGTGATTAAATGGATTAATTAAGGAAACTGCTTTTGCATGTCAAACGTAATGTGGTAGGTAATTAGATAATTAAGCAAACTGAGGAAAGTGTGGTGGATGTGACTTGGTTCTGTCCTATGGAAGGGTGGTCCCAGTTAGCTGGGAATTTTTCTCAAAGACGGGTTAACGAGACTAAGAAGACCTAGCATTAGTAGAGTTAGCATCCCGATTTATGTTGTTTTAGGGGAAAGGAATGGGACTATGCCTTATGGCAGAGAGGTTGAGCTTCGCATCCCTCTCATTTCCCATTCTCCATGAACCAGGTGCAGCATGAATCCACTTCGACTCTATTGTTCCCACACAAAGTGGTTCATTTGGAGATCAATGCTAGCTACTTCCTAGAGACATTACTGATAGGAAAGGAACCCTGACTTTAGGTTGATCCTAAGTGGGAAAGGCCAGACACTTCCGCTCAGGGCAGAATGGGGAAGACCTAGATCGCAAACCCTGTGACATTCCTTGCGAGTGCCGGGCAGAGCTTTCTAGACCCTCTTCCCGATGTACTGCTAAGACATGTCCCACAAGCAGACGAGCGGACACGTTACAAGGCACTAGGTTAGAGGGTTAAAATGAATAGGTCTTGTTGACATGGGGAGTGAATCTACTCACTCTTCTTTTCAAGAGTAGATAAAGGCCTCCCATGTCCCCTTGTCACTTTCCAAAATGGAATAATGACATTTTGGTAAACATAGCCATACTTCTCTAGGCTTCATCTTCAAGTATTTGTCCTAGCTTCCTTAAACTTTGTAGGGTTTTTTTATAGGCCTCAACATCCAAGGGATACAACTACTTCATTGCAATAATTTTAGCTATTTGTATGAGGAGAATATACTGCATGCAAAGGAAGTGGCCTTTTGAATCTACTCTATTCATTGACCTTAAAGCCAAATATTATGGAAGAGCTAGACTCGTGCTTTTCCTGATATCTTTACATAGTTCTTCTAGTTTCTCTTCCTCTTCTTATGGGAGAATTTGAGGGAAAATGGGGTGTTGCGTTACCTTCTAGGATTAAGCTCTTAATGCTTACATCATGGTTGAATAGAACTTCTTTAGCTCCAAATATTTCTCTTCTTTAGGAGAGTGCTCTTTTGACTCCCCTATGCCAAATTTTGCTAGCTCAGGTATGTCCATAGGGAGAGCCATGATAGTAGGTGACTCTAAGGTGAGGAGAGATATTGACATAGGTGTGTTTGGTTGTGAAAACTCCATAGATTTCAACTCATGTTCCTCATAACCTTTCTTCCTAATATGGTAAAGTAAGTCTTCCTTTGCTTTACTCTTCATTTATGAGGGAAATCCCTTTAATTCTCTCCATGCTTTCCAAGGCATTTGAGATCAATCCTAATTGAGTCTTAATCTCAACTAGGTCATCAGTATGTGGGATGTATGCCATTACTACAACTTTCCTAAAGAGCTTGTGCTTCTTAGCTATGATGAACTTGTAAGCCTCAAACTATAATTTGTGTTGGCTTCCACTATATAACATTGCACCTAGGTCATTGGAGATCTTGTTGTTTCGTATAGCCTTTATGTTTTACTTTTCTACCTAGCCCACATCTCCGCTTAAGCTATCATAGATTGTTTTTTGTAACCTTGTATAAGTAGCCTTCCATTGGCCTTGTGCTTGTTGATGCTCTACTATCTATGTTTCATGCAATATTGTCTTAGCTTTCTCTTGGTTCATCTAAAGAGAATTCTTTGTCTATTTCTAGTTTATATCTAGGATTTTCTTACACACTTTTTCTATGTCTTTCTCCTTGACTATGAGTGGCTCATGTTTTTGTCAAATCTCAAAATCACTCCTGTAACTCTAAGTATTTTTTCCTCAGTTAAGTTTGGAGGTCTATCACTTGCTCTTCTGATGCAATCAGAAACTTCCTATAAGCTATCCAAGTTTCATCTAGTCTTTTCAACATTCTAACTTACTAATATGGATTCCTAAGTTTAGAGGTCCATTACTTGTTCCTTTGATGCAATCAAAAACTTTTTGTAAGGTTCTTGAGTTTTATCTAGGCTTTTTTCTGCAAGTCCTATCTTAATGCTATGGCTTCAATCTTACTCTTCTGAGCTCCTTACATAATTGTTCTAAAGCTTGCACCTTGTTTGTTACATTCTACCCTACTATACATGGTTCATGGATGCTTTTACATGAATCTTTTGGACTCTCTTATTATCTTGACTTGTCATTATGGTTTCCTTTGCCTTAATGAGCTCATTGATCAATGCTTTCACACTTCTCAAATTGACTCATTAATGTACAAATAGTTGATGACTTTGATGATGATGAATCTTGTGATACCTTCTCGTTTCCTTTTTATTACTCTCCTTTCTTAGTCTATTTTCACTTCCTCTATCCATCTCTTCTCCTTTTCTTGGGTGCACATGTGGTTTTTGATGGTGGCTTGCTATTGTTGGGCTACAAATATGGTGGTATATTGAGATGGAGGTCAACACTTTTGTAAACAATAGATGATGGACCACTTGATTAGATACATCAACACGTCTACACTTGGCATGTTGGTGGTCATTATGATCCTCATATGTCCATGAACTTATCACTTATTATATTTGGTTAGTTACACTATCTACATGTAGTATACATATAACACCATTCAACTAGTATAGTTAGCTATGCACTATTTGATTCAATTGGCCACTTCTCTCTATGTCGTATCTTATCTATACTTTGTGCAGATTATATTCTGAGAGGAAGAAGGAAAAAAATAGGCAAGAAAATATTTTGTCCATCCAATCCTTTTCTTATGTTCTTGAGTTAGCTTCATCTTGTGTGTGTTATGTGCGTTTGGTACAACAGCTCAAGCAAGTCCCCCCACCATGCAATTTGTGACATGGTATTAAAATGGCACCACTAAGAAGAGGTTGGTTTTGAAGGTAAAGTGAAGAAGAAGAAGGACCAAGGATTCAAGCAAGTAAGAAATCATTAAGAAGCTCTATCATTCTCTCCCTCTTTCCCTTGGGTAGTGCCTATAAAGGCACTACAAGAATGGCCTAGCAAAAATCTCATATTGCTATGAGATTTGGTATGCAAGAAAAATTATGTATATTCTGCAGATATACCCTTTTGGATTTTTTGGCTATGTTTTTGGCCATTTGAGGTCATTTGAGGCCTTGTTTTGGCTCTGTACAATTATGGATAACAATTTGAGGGCATATTGTAATTTTGGATATTTTGGCCATTCTCTGGTGCACATGTTACAGATTTCAAATCTATAAATTCTTAGGTTTTTGTTAAGAAGCAAACACAATGTTAACCTATCAATAGGTTGCATATTATATATATTACTAAGCAATTAGTAGAAAAAGATATCTGGTTTATTGATGTGCATACCTTGTGAAGGATTACAAAAGTTTTACTTACAGTTTGGTACTCAATTGTGCCATAATTGTTCAAAACAGTGCAAATCCAATTATCGAGAAGCTAGACAAGAATAATTACCCATCATGGAAGTTTTGTGTGATGAAATTCTTGATTGAAAAGAGCCTCTATAAGTTTTTTTTCAAATAAAGAAAAGGAACCATAGCTAGGTAATCTGACAAATGTAGAAGAATTAAAGACATGGAATGAAAAAAGACAAAGTATTAGTTGTCTCTGTAATCATTGAAAACACTATGTTGGGATATATTAGAAATGCAAAAACTTCACATGTAGCTTGGACAACCTTTGAGAATATGTTTTTAGTAAATGTAAAGGCATAGAAGATTCAACTCAATCAAGAGTTAAATACCTTGAAGAAAGGAAAAATACATGTAAACTCCTTGTAAATGAGTATATTTTGAAGGTGAAAAGCATTGCAAATGCCATAGGAGCTATTGATGCAATGCCTAATGATATCGATTTGGTTTCATCTACTTTGGGTGGCCTTAATAATAAGAAGGCTTGGAAATATTTTGTTACATCTGTGTATGTGTGTAAGCTATTTTTAGATTCTAATGAGTTAGTCTCTCTCACGATCATTGAAGATATCAAGATGCAGTGTGAATCATCGAAAAGAAATGGTGAATAGGTCCAAGAATTTTACTTAAGTGAACAAGTTAAATCAGCAATTTGGTGATATGCAGATTTTGGGAGACCATGGTAATTCTAGAGGGGGGAGCTCTAAAGGAAGACATGGATGGAAAAACAAAGGTTCTAGTAATTCTAGTATTGTCTACCATTACTATGGAAGAACAAATCATATTGCAACCCATTGTTTTGATAATAAGAAGGATGAAATTCACAGTGGCAAGTTGCATTAAGGAAATTATGCATCCTCTTCAAGGCCAAATGATGACAAAAATGAGTATTTGTTCGTCATGCAGCATATGATGAATGTTGTTATAGGAAAGGGGGCATGTGATGATGTATGATATGTTGATTCTTGTGCATGTAATCATATGACTAACTGCATCTGTATAGTTGGTCATATATGAAAATACCCCTTATCATACATCATGTTGTTTTGGGATGTGCATGTAATCATTTGACTACCTGCAAGAAATAAGGAGGCGTCACTTGCATGTAAGGTCTCGTAAATAGGGGGTAGATAAGGGGTATTTTCATATATTTCTTGCACGCAAGTGACATCTCCTTATTACTACTAGTGAATCCCCCGTGCTTTTGTCAGATGTTTTACATGTAGTATCCATCATAAAGAATTTGGTATCTATTAGTCAAATATTAGAGCAAGGACTATATGTATTTAGGGTTGCATAATTATATAAAGCTTGTGAAGCATGCCGGTTTGAAAAGTAAGCAAGGCAACTATTTTCACATGATAAACATATAAGAAACTTTATACTTGATGTGTTTGCTTCATATAGATGTTTAGAGAACTACCCAAAATATATCCCTTAGTAATAAATATTTTTTTATATTCATTGATGATTGCTTTAGAAAAATTTGGGTATCTTTCATAAAATAAAAGAGTAAAGTGTTTGGACATGTTGAGGGTTGAAATATCTTGATTTTTTGGCTGATTTTTGTTGTTTTTGTGGACTAAATGGTTGATTTTTGATTGATTTTATATGATGATTAGTTTTTTTGGAAGTGTTTTGGATAAGGTTAAATAATTTTGAGAAGCTCATGACATTTGATAGTGGAGATATGATGTTCTAATATGTTCTATTAGTGTCTGATTAGTTCTAATTGAGTCTCTTGAGCTTCTATTTGGCTCTATTTTATTTCTATATGAGGGGATGGAATGGTTATTGATGAATTTTGAGAGTGTTTGAAGCTTATCGATTGAATCTTGATAGTTTTGATTGGTTTTAGTTGAGCTAAAGGCTTTCTGATGACCTTTTGTATAGTACTATAGATCCTTGTTGAGTTTCTGTAGAGCCTCTATCTCTGTTAACACCATATTGGGGAATATGGGAATTTCTCATAAGTTTGGGACAGGTGGTCAAATCTTTAGATTTTTCATAACTTGAACACTATAACTCCAAATTGAGTGCTCTATAGCTCAATAGATTTCATTTTTCAAGTGATTTTCAATGATAGGTCACATCATATGGTTTTGAGAAACTTATGGGCATTTTATTCGGGTGCCACCATTTTAGTATTCAAAAAATGGGAATTGGGGGATTCCCAAACTCACTAATATTGTGTTTGTTTTGTTTTGTATGCCTTTGTAAGTGTTATGTTGGATGGATGTGTAGATTGGGAGAGTTTTCTAACCTTTGGAAGAGATAAAGAAAAGTTTAAAATAGCTCAAAGAAGTAGAAGAAGTAGCTGTTGAAGACTCAAGTAAAGACCGAAGTAATAGTGACACTATTGAGCTATGAAGAGATACAGTAGTGGCTTTGGTGACCTTTCACATTAGATATAATTCTTAGGAGGGGTATCCATGACCAAAGAGGGTTTATGAATGATTATTCTTAATTATTTCATTGTAATATTGAGAGAGAGCATGTATGAGAAAGAAAGTGTGTGAGAGATAGCCAAATCTATGAAAAACAATGTATCCATGCGTGAGAGATTGTGAGAGAGACTATGAAACTATTGAACATGAATACTATGTGATGATTCCATTCAAAGTAGATCATTTATTTTTTTCTCTTTTTATCTTAATTAATTATATGAAGAATATGAAGATCATAAGTAGTTTTCTTCAAAGTTAAATCCATGGGAGAATAATCTATGTGAAGATTTCTAGTTCCTGGTGTTCTTTTCCTTGTTGTGGTCACATAAAAATGAAAAAAAATTACTGTTGATGATACAAGATAGATTTTCTTGCAGTAAATTCCCCATTCTCTTGGTGTTCCTCTTGGGGTTCCATATTTTTTGTGTGCAGCCGAGAAAATTTTTCATCAATAGCATCAGAAGGGGCTAAAAATGAAGGAAATGGCATTGCTAAGAGGAAAAGAATTCAATAAATTTTCCATCAATAGCATCAGAAGGGGCTAAAAATGAAGGAAATGGCATTGCTAAGAGGAGAAGAATTCAATGGATGCTTGCAAAGTTTCTTCTACCACAGAAGAATTGGAAATTCTCATTGTCAAAGCCACTTTCTACAAGAAATTTATCCCATAATGGTAGAAACATATTACCATCTTGATGTAGTCTCTAACCTCAATAAAACCTAACACAACATCATAGAGCCTCATATCTCTATTGAAAAACATCATGAACTTATCAAAACCATTACACCTTATCCAAAACACTCTCAAACCACTTCCAAACCAGTCAATCATCATGTAAAACCATCCATTAAGTCCACAAAAACAACAAAAATCATCCAAAAAGTATAGGTCATTTCAACATTCAACATATCCCCACACTTAATAAGGGAGCGTCTTGGCGACCTAGGAAAAAGAGAATACAAGTGCATCAAAGAGCTCAACTTGATCTTCTTTACCATCTTCAATAAGCTAGCCATCCATGGTCCCAACTTATAATCTGCATCTAATAAAGAATACAATGAAAGGAAAACCCTTTATCCAGTAACACATCTTATGAACAGTAGAAAATCATGACAAATTCATAAAGGATATAAGAGGATACTTTCGTCAATCAATCAGATAGAATCACGAACCACCATCTATCAACTTCTCAATCAGGTCCATCTTCATCTTCATCTCCACATAAGAAGGATTACACCACACATACATCATAGAACATACACAAAACTCATATAGGCATAATACCAAGTAGTCTAATTTATGGCATATCCCTCCAAAAAATGGAGAGCAAAGAAAAAGCTTTTTCATTAAGAAAAGATGATACAACCAAGAAAATACTTCACTTATAAGCAGGACAAAGATATTTCTTTTTAAACTGCATGCTAAGCTTGAGATGCTCCAGAGCTTTACTCTCATCTACAAAATATTGAGGCACATTCTAGAGGAACTGTAAACAACACATCCTTTTCAGCAAGATAATGAACATGGTAGGGAAAGCTTGTGCAAAGTAATACATGATATCCATTTAAGCAGTAGTCATGCCCACATTTGGATTTATGATCAATTGTGGGAGACTCTTCTGAGTATTCAGATGAGATTACTGATGCATGAAAGCAAGATACTGACAAAAGTGAGTAGCAAGGCGTACAAAAGTATCCCTAGAATGAACATGCACCTAAGCAAAATGAAGATAAGAAGTCAAACATGTAGTAGACGTCTCCCACGGCCCTAGAATAAGAGGCCACTTAAACATCGTTCCTATCAAAGAATCATGCAACGTCCATTGCCTTCGACGAAGAATGTCACTGTCATATCTAGGTGTATCCCCTCAGCATTGATTGAGGAGGAAGGTTAATATAATTAGATGGAGATGGTAATATAATAAGAAGGAAACATTGCAAAGGTGGATAAGAAAAATCATAAAATGAAGGTAAGTGAAGGGATAAGGAAGATGAAAAAAGACAGAGAATTCATCAAAAACCTTTGAAGGGATTCCATTGAGAAAACAGAAGGAATAGGAGCAATTATAAGAGAAGATTCAGAAGGGGTAGAAGATAATGTAGAATCAATAATAAAAGGATAGATAGTAAAAATAGGAATATGAGGGGATCCAGAAGGAGTAAAGGATAAAAGAGGAATAGTATCAGAGCTAGAAGAAAGAAGGGAAACTTACAATGGAAAGAGATAGGATGTGAGAGAATAGGAAAGAAGATCAACAAGATCTAATGGGTGAATAGAACAATGAAAATTAAAGGCTTGAAAAAAGGAACATGTAAACAATGGATGATTAGCAATATAGCTCAACAATTGAGTTTGCAATGGCCGAATATCAGACTTATGAAAGACACTCCATAAACGACGAGGTTCTAAAGCATCATCCTCCAACGGCAGATGCCAAGCATGCCTTCTACACTAGGACGTCTGCTGATTATAAGTCTTCAAGCTTTCTGCTAACAAGAGCTCTATTGAATGAACATACATGACTGTTTGCAAAATCACATCCCCCACATAAACATTCAGATCCTCCTCATCAAGATTTTGTAGATGTCTTGTGAGATACATAAAAGACAATAACTTGGTTTCATGTGAAACTAGCTCATCCATGAATCTATCAAAGATAGCTTTCAGGAATTCAACAAACCATAGATTTGACCACCCATCCTCTAGAGGTTCCAAATCCACATTGCTCAAGGAAATATACAAGGAAAACCTTTGTTGATTATACTTAATCCAGAAGGAGGGGGAAGGTGACACCAATTTAGCATAGCGAGTAAAGTCATTCTACATGCAGTTCATTCGCTCTGCTGAAGGCGTTCTACCTTAGCAAAAAGCCCATCACACAACTTAGCCTTCTACTGCAATTGGTCAAGCTCCTCTTTAGAAGATAAGACAGAAGAAACTATAGGAACTGGAGGAGGAATAGAGAGAGTAGCAATTTTTTGGTTAAGCTCTTCAATAAACTTCTTTTGGGATTCAACAGTGTCTTGGGAATGCTGCAATTGACCCTCACAAGTACCCAACTTATGAGCTAACTCTATCATATCCTCAAGAGCTACATTCTTTTCTTTAGTTGAAGACACATTCTTATCTTTCAAGGTAGCTACTTTAGTTTCTAAATCTTTGATTTGGGCTTGCTGGGAATCCATCAAAGCAGTAGCTTCAGTCAGCTATTTATGGATGCCACGGAGCGTAGATTTTTCAGATGCCAAGTCCTCCAAAGCTTTGATCATTGACTAGTCAGAGAATCAACTTTGTCTTGCAATGAATTATAAACCCCCGTGTAAATAGACTGAAGAAAAAAAGTAAGGAAAGTCTCCAATGTAGACTGGACACCAGAAATCAACTGGGAAAGTAGAGGTCTAGGTAGCATCGTTTGTAAAGAAGAGGAAATCTGCTTATCGAGTTGTCCATCCCTTTGGGCAACAAATAAGTTAGGACAAGATAGGAATGAAGGGAGGGAAATGCTAGAAACAGGAGGGATAGTGTCCTGGATAGGAGGATCTACAACTGAAACTAAAGAGGGACTAGGCAGTCTCGTGGTAAGTCTACGTTCAGTTTGAGAAAACCTGGGGGGGGCTGATCCTCCGAATCTAAATTCCGTTGTAATGGAGGATGAGATGGAACAAAAGGTGGAGGTTGCTTCGGAAGAGAATTAGGATCAGCCATTGGCACACCACTAGGAGGAGGGGCAAGAGTAATAATTTTTTGAAGAAAGACACCATAAGAAACATTACTGCCTTGACCCTTTCCCCACTGAAAATGTTGATCCATCTTGGCCCGCATGAATGCGGCCTAATTAAACTTAGCTCCCTCAAGGATCTGAACAAACACTGTGAAAAGAACCTTGGATAGACATTTGGAATCAGGCTATCCAGACATGAATCTATCTTGGAGGAACTAGCATAGTTGCTTCCACATCGGAGAGGAGATATGAGCAACAAAAACCCTAGAGCTAGTAATAACTTTGTTGGACACCAAAGGGGTAGATGTCTCCTTTTAAAGAAGTGAAAGGATCTCCTCGGCAAACAATAACTCATTGCCACTAGGTACAAAGGAAGCTAAAAGAGGCAGACATAATGCTTCATTGATATTGGTAGTAGATAGGCAAAGCATGGGAAACTAGATTATTTTTTGTATGGCACCAGGAAAGAGTAGCAGAGCTTGTTGTCCACTGGCGGAAACTTAAGCACTACAAATGAACGAAGACCAGCACGGGGAATACAATCCGCCTCCAAGAGAAGGGAATAGTCATGCACCGGCAATGACACATACTCGATCACAATCAAGGGAGTAGAGGAAGATGCCATTCAGACTACATAGGATATGGTGCACAGATCGGATTCTGTATGCTTGCGTAGTGAATGCCGGAAGGTCCCCAAGAACAAAAGAACTCTACTTTTTGCACAAAACTCAAGGTAGAAAGTATGCACGACATGAACAAGAGACCAATTGGGTGCAATCTCCCCCATGCCTTGTGTGAGCGCTCCACAAAGCATGTATTTTATGTATTAATCATCTTCAAGCTCAAATAATAGCCCAAATTACAAAATAGCACACTTTTGGCTTTTTGAGTTTGCTTTAGCACAAAATAGAAATAAAGCTAATGGGTGGGTGCCCAAAGAGTCAAGCATACCCAATACAATATCCAAATACAAGTATCATAATCGTGCGCCCATGCGCATACAAAATAATAAATAAATATCCAACGCCTTAATAAATAGGCGCGACAAAATATAGGTGCCATGCCTAAGGTATGCGCCCATCAAAATATAAGTGATAACTCGAATACACGCTATCCTCCAATGCTTTCCTCCGCCACTGCTGCTATCTCTACACATCAACTGAAGCATTCACAATCGTTAGTAAAATAATACAATTAAACAGACAAAAGTGAATACCTAGTAGTCTTCAGCTACATAAATAAATCAACTGGTTAGAAATCAATCCTAACCTTAATTTATCACGAGTGCGCACTCTAAACTCATAAACATTTATTAATTTAATATGTATTTTGCAGAATCACCCGCTATGGAATCACCCATGTACACACTAAATTAATGAAACGCCCGAAAAGGATAGGTGTCCCCATCAACTTCTGGCACAAAGAGTCCACTTTGTGTATGAGCCCCGGTCAACAAAGTTTACGAAATCCACCGTAAAACCTCACGGAATCCACCGTGAAATATGATTTCTGGCATCATACCCCCGGGGTGGGATAGCAATTGTCCTCAATTGCTATTAGCTCAATGTGGAGCTAACAGAGTGGGGAAAGCATTTAAGTCTCTAGCATGCATCCATTGGGCCTCTTCAACAGGATGGTTTTTAAACTTGACCAAATATCTATAATATCTACGTCCAGTTCTAGTGGTCATGAAATCAGTATCTATGATAGCTTCAGGTTCAAGTATTTCAGTCTCTTCTTCTAACAAAAGTGGGTTTTCATAAACAGGGTGTACAGGTAATTGGCCTCTAAAGGGTCGTAATAAACTAATGTGAAATGTGTTGTGAATTTTCCAATGAGGTGGTAGTTCTAACTTGAATGCATTGTCATTGATTTTGTGAATGATCTTAAATGGTCCATAGAATCTATGTGCTAATTTCACAACTGGGTGTTTATCTACACTTTGTAATCTACGTTTTTCTATTCTCAACCAAACATAGTCATCAATTTTGAAATTCATGGCCTGTCTTTTCTTATTCGTTTGTTTTGTATACGATTGCTGGGCTTTGGCAATCATGTCTTTAACCTCATAAAAAATAGTAGCGTGCATATTAGCAATATCATCAGCACTCTAAATTCTATTTGATAAAGATGCAATAGGTGTAGACAATCTATAACCATAAATCACTTCAAACAGTGCTTTCTTTGTAGATGTGTGTGGTGTATTGTTATATGTAAATTGCAGTAAATGTAAATGTGTGTCCCATGTCTGTGGTTTAGAAATAGTGTAAGCACCTAAAAGATCTAAAATAGTACTGTTAGTGGCTTCTGTTTGTCCATTAATTTCAGGATGAAATGCTGATGAGAAATCAATCTTTGTTCCTAGGTTAGCAAACAAAGTAATCCAAAAGTTGTTACAAAATCTAGAATCACGGTCGGAAATAATAACTTTTGGTAATCCATGATTAGTGAAAACAGTTTTCAAAAACAATTGTGCTGCCTGAGATGCTGTTAAAGTTTTCTTACATGGAATGAAATATGTTTGTTTACTAAACCTGTCTACTACAGTCCAAATCATGTCATGGTTAGCTTTAGTATTAGGTAAACCAGTAATAAAATCCATAGAAATCTGTTCCCATGGTCTTGATGGAATAGATAAAGGCATAAGTAAACCATACTGTTTACCATGATGTCTCTTAACTCTTTGACAAACCAAACATTCAAAAACAAAGTTAGATACATCAGTGTCCATATGTGGCCAATAAAAATCTTCAGTTAATGTACGTAAAGTAGATATGATACCTTTATGACCTTGATATGGAGGACAATGAATCTCATTCAAAACAAAAGATCTAAATGGAACTGTAACACATAATCTCTTTTCATTCAATAGGAATCCAATTATTTCCAACTAATTTATTCCAATCAACATGAAAAGTAATGTCCTGATGATAAGTATCTTTCATAGGGGTTAAAGAATCAAATGATATAACAGAGATATTATGAATAGTCGGTCTTCTACTTAATGCATCGGCCACTACATTTTCTTTACCTGGTTGATGTTGGATAAGGGGATGAAAACTCTGAATAAAAGCTGCCCATTTGATATGTCGGTCAGATATTTGAGGTTGACTAAGTAAATGTCTAATACTTTGTTGATAAGTCTTAATCATAAACTCAGAACCCATTAAGTAATGTTTCCATTGTCTTAAAGCTTGTACAAGAGCTAACAATTCTTTATCATATGTGGAATATTTAAGTTCCGAGGGTTTCAGTTTACAACTAGAATAGGCTATGGGATAATTATCTTGCATAAGTACAGCTCCTATTCCAGATCCGCTGGTATCAGTAACTACTAAAAAGAATGGTCAATTTAAATCAGGTAGTTGTAATATAGGAGCATGGGTTAATGCATGTTTCAATAAATCAAAAGATTTCTATTGATTATCAGACCAATAATAAACAATACATTTCTTTAAAAGTTTAGTCAAAGGCAAAGCAAGTAATGAAAAATTTCGCACAAATTTCCTGTAAAAACTAGCAAGACCTAGAAAAGAATGTTTCTCATGCACATTTTTAGGTATAGGTCAGTTCAATATTGCTTCTATCTTCTTAGGGTCAACCTTAATACCATTTGATGACACAATACGACCTAGATTTTCAATTTCTGTTTGAAAGAACTCACTCTTTTCCGGATTAGCATACAATTGATTATCTTTCAACAACTTGAAAACCAAAGAGAGATGTTCATAATGTTCTTTCTCATTTTTACTGAATACCAATATATCATCAAAGAATACAATAACACAATGCTGATATTTCAAAAAAATGTGATTCATCATTCTACTAAATGTAGCAGGTGCATTAGTCAATCCAAAAGGCATCACTAAAAATTCATAATGACCAAATTGTGTTCTAGATGCAGTCTTGAATATGTCAGATTTATCTAATCTCACCTGATGATAACCAGATTTAAGATCTATTTTACTAAATATAGCAGATTCTTGTAGTTTATCCATAAGATCATCTACCCTAGAAATTAGATATCTATTCTTTACAGTAATCTTATTTAGGGCACGATAATCAATGCACATACGATAAGTATTATTATTCTTCTTTACCAACAAAACAGGTGCACCAAATGGAGAACTACTAGGTCTAATCAATCCTCTATTTAATAATTCCTCAATTTGATTTTAAATTTCTTTTTGCTCTATCTGGTTATGCCTATATGCTGCTTTACAAGGTGGTTGTGTACCAGGAATTAAATCTATTTTGTGGTCTTCAGGACGTGAACATGAAGGAGGTAATCCATGTGGTAGATCTTCAGCAAAACAATCTTTAAATTGTGCAAGGAATTGTTTATGCCTAGGGTGCATATGTTTTTCTTTAGCTTGCAGTTCATTCACCCAAATTAGATAAGATTTACTACTTTTGTGTAATGCACGTTTAGCTTGAGTATGAGTAAGCAGTGGAAAAGCATTAGAAGCATGCATACCATACAATGTAATGTGTTTTCCTTGAAAATGAATATTAATTGAATGCGTGAAATAATCTATATCAGGATTATGCTAATGACGCCAAGGCATACCTAAAATAATATCATTGGATTGTAATGGTACAACTAGAAAATTCCTTCTTTCAATGTATTCACCAATTTGAATTTCTAAATCATACACCTCTTGTGTTCCATTATATCTTGTGCCTAAGAATGCTGCTTTAATGCGATAATGCGTAGGAAGAGTTTGTAATTTTAATTCTTTCACTAACTTTGCAGAAATAAAATCATGTGTACTACCATCATCATGCAAAATAATCTTTTCTTTTCCATGCACTAAACATTTCATTGTCAACAAAGAATATGGAGTTGGCATACCTGGTAAAATATTCGAAGGAGTAGTAATGCCGTCCTCATCTTCCATAAAGTCAGGCATTTCCTCATCTTCCATTGCTCCAAGATAGTTGATATGGATAGGTGGCTTCTTTGATTGGCAATTGGCTGCTAGATGTCTAGGTTGATGGCATTTGTGACACACTATAGGTTTGGCTTTAGATACATTGTTTCCAATGGCAGGAAGTCTAGGAATATTAGGATTTGGCTATGAAGATGGCTTAGGGTTTTGATTGGTATTTGATGGCAAAGTAGGTGGTTTTGTCCAAGACTTACGGAAAGATTTCAAGCGCAAGTATATGTCTGGATTACTTGGGCATTACTACGCTTAACTCAATATGTTCAAGCCTGCAACTCTTGAAGATGCAATTTATTTAGCTCATGACACTGAAGACAAGATTCGAGGAAGAGACAAGCGTCCACAACAATTTCAAGCCAATGGTAACTATGGAAATTTGATTATTTTTTGTATGGCACCAGGAAAAAGTAGCAGAGCTTGTTGTCCCACTAGCGGAAACTTAAGTGCTACAAATGAACGAAGACCAGCACGAGGAATACAATCCGCCTCCAAGAGAAGGGAATAGTCATGCACCGGCAATGACACATACTCGATCACAATCAGGGGAGTAGAGGAAGATGCCATTCAGACTACATAGGATATGGTGTGCAGATCAGACGCTGTATGCTCGCGTAGTGAATGCCAGAAGGTCCCCAAGAACAAAAGAACTCTACTTTTTACACAAAACTTAAGGTAGAAAGTATGCACGACATGAACAAGAGACCAATTGGGTGCAATCTCCCCCCATGCCTTGTGTGAGTGCTCCACAAAGCATGTATTTTATGTATTAATCATCTTCAAGCTCAAATAATAGCCCAAATTACAAAATAGCACGCTTTTGGCTTTTTGAGTTTGCTTTGACACAAAATAGAAATAAAGCTAATGGGCGGGCGCCCAAAGAGTCAGGCATACCCAATACAATATCCAAATACAAATATCATAATCGTGCGCCCATGCGCATACAAAATAATAAATAAATATCCAACGCCTTAATAAATAGGTGCGACAAAATATAGGTGCCATGCGTAAGGTATGCGCCCATCAAAATATAAGTGATAACTCGAATACACGCTATCCTCCAATGCTTTCCTCCGCCACTACTCCTATCTCTACACATCAACCGAAGCATTCACAATCGTTAGTAAAATAATACAATTAAACCGACAAAAGTGAATACCTAGCAGTCTTTAGCTACATAAATAAATCAACTGGTTAGAAATCAATCCTAACCTTACTTTATCACGAGTGCGCACTCTAAACTTATAAACGTTTATTAATTTAATATGTATTTTGTGGAATCACCCGCTATGGAATCACCCATGTACACACTAAATTAATGAAACACCCGAAAAGGATAGGCGTCCCCATCAACTTCTCGCACAAAGAATCCACTTTGTGTATGAGCCCCGGTCAACAAAGTTTACGTAATCCACCGTAAAACCTTACAGAATCCACCATGGCACAGATAATAAATAAATATCCAACGCCTTAATAAATAGGTGCGACAAAATATAGGCGCCATGCCTAAGGTATGCGCCCATCAAAATATAAGTGATAACTAGAATACACACTATCCTCCAATGCTTTCCTCTGCCACTGTTGCTATCTCTACACATCAACTGAAGCATTCACAATCGTTAGTAAAATAATACAATTAAACCGACAAAAGTGAATACCTAGTAGTCTTCAGCTACATAAATAAATCAACTAGTTAGAAATCAATCCTAACCTTACTTTATCACGAGTGCGCACTCTAAACTTATAAATGTTTATTAATTTAATATGTATTTTGTGGAATCACCCGCTATGGAATCACCCATGTATACACTAAATTAATGAAACGCCCGAAAAGGATAGGCGTCTCCATCAACTTCTCGCACAAAGAATCCACTTTGTGTATGAGCCTCGGTCAACAAAGTTTACGGAATCCACCGTAAAACCTTATGGAATTCACCATGGCACGGAATCCACTGTGAAATATGCCTCCTGGCATTAGGATATCCACACACACACACCCCCTAAGAAAAATAGGAAAATTTCTACAAAATACAAACAATCTATCACTAAGAAAAATATCAAGAAAAAGAAATAAAGGAACAAGCAAGCGGACTTCCCTAAGCAATCCATAGCCTATGTAAAATTTTTGACATGACCAATGCACTCATGCAACCGAAAGCTTCATGCGATGCAGACAGTTAGGCACCCTGAAACCACGTAGCAAGCACACAAAAAGAGCAAAAACTCAAATACACCGTATCCTAGACACTCAAAACAGAATCACAGATTCTAACCATTAGACTAAACACAAACAAATATGACGGACATCTCTGATTAAGAAATCCCAATCCTCGTAAACGTTGGGTGTATACCTAAGGTGTGATGAAGTGAGCAGTTGAGCGCTACCTTATGCCTTTTAACCAATGAGAAATTAAGTTGCGATTCATTAGTAATTAAGCCCTTAATGCATGGTGAATTGAATTCACATCCCAACCCCACTCAGGTTGATTTGACTGACTGTATTAGGGGTCTCTACAAAATGCAATCAGTTTTAGAAATTACATTATCTTTGGCACAAAGTGTATGCATGCGTGATTGTGGGAGATTCATTATTAATTAGCAAGATTAATATATTTATAATGCATGTGCACGTGCATTGTGGATTAATTTTTTTAAAAAGTAGGTATATTATTGTGCTAAAGTGCTCATGCAATGGCAGGGGTTCCTTTTACAATTAACGATCGGGTTCATTTTAGTTACAAAATTAGGAAAGTGCATTGTGTTAATTTTGTGGGTGCAATGATTGGTTTATTTTTATTTACAATTACATGTGTGTTATTGTGCATGTGAGAGAGGGAAAAAAAAGAAAGAACCATACGGTGTGTGGACACCCGCAAGGTCTCAAGTGCACAATCCCTCATCCAAACAATCCGTAGAAGAGAAAAATCCACGAGTGAAAATAATAGGGCGACTAGGTAACAATCGCCCTGTTGGCCTCTTGTTAAGTACGAAAAAACCAAACACTAACACCACATTACAAAAGAAAAAGATGAGGGACATGATAAAATTATCAAATGGATATAACATGTGTTAGGTGAGTGTATTATTTGTAGTTTTTTTTTTGTTCGTGCAAGGGCTTAACGAGGTTTGTTCCTTGTTTGGTTGTTTGGATTTGTTGGGTTGGTGGAGTCGTGAATTGAGTTTGGTTATTTTGTTTTTGTGTGTTTTTTTTTTTAAAGTTTGTGGTTTGTTTGGTTTTTTAAAATAAAAATTAAAGGTGTGTAGGTGTGGTGGAAGGTGAAAAGTGTAGGTGGGTTTGTTCTTTACTGTTTTTTTGGGTTTTTGTTTGTTGTGGTTTTTATGTTGGTATTTTTGAATTGTAAAAATATGGATTGTGTGGTGTGGGTTTTTTTATTTAAATTTATTTATTTATTTTATTTTTTGGTTGTATTATTAATTTAAATTGTGTGGTTTTTTTACAAAATTAAAATTTGGTTTGTTAAATTTTTTATTTTTTAAATAAAAGTAAAGTGGATTTTTGTTTTTTTAAATTTAAATTAGGTTTTTTTGTTGTTTAAAAGTGTTTTTGGTGCCAGTGGGTGTGCAGTTTTTACTATGATTATTATGTTTTTTTCTTTGTTTTCTTTTTTTAAAAAAATTAGATTTAATGTAGGTTTTTTCAAAAGGAATTTATTGTGTTTATTAAAAGAAAATTGGGAAAAAAATGGGGGCAAGCGAGTACCTAAGGTGGGCGGGAGAGGGGAGAGGAGGAGGAATAGTGGAGAGGAAAGGGGGGAGGAGGAATAGCGAAGGTGGCGTAGAAGTGGGGAGAGGAGGAGGTAGCGATGGGCAGTAGGTTCGGTGGTCGCTAGTGTTGGTGGCCTTTGTAGCGGTACAGGCGGGTGGCGTGCTAGCAGCCAACGACGCGGGTGGCAACCAACACTAGTAGGGCGAAGTCTAACGATTCTGCAGCGGTGTCTGCTAGGCGACTGTGGTGGCCGAACGACATTGGGGCAACCAAATGGGGCTTCGGTGGGTGGCACTAGGTTCAAGCGGCATCAGGCAACGGGCGGCGGCCTAGTGAGGAAGGAGGGGGAAGAAGGACGAGGGAGGGTGAAAAGGAGAGGAGGGTGCATGGGGGGAGGGAAAGGCAGAGGAGGGAGGGCAGCAATTAGGGGAACGGGGGGGGAGGGGGGGGGAGTGTGATAAACCTGCACTCGTTACGCACTCAGCACGGCACAGAAAGGTAACACGATATGATCTCAAGGTATACTCTTGTATTATTCAATCCAAAAGTGGGACAACATAGACACATCCCAGGACTACACCCTCGTGACGCCGCACATAAGAGGGTTCACCACTGGGTATAGGGAATCACACGTAGAGTGGAAACAAGGCAGGGCTTTGAGTCACTACTACTCCCTATATAGGTGCAATTGGTAGCAACGGCATGGTATAGCTACAAAACCCTTACACTCACCCCCGCTTACTGGATTGCTGACCTCACCAATCTAAGGGTAGCGTTTGTTATTTGACTCATCTGGGGTCTTAACGCAGCTTTTCCTAGCAAGCTGGTCAGTGTCTGCCGGTCTAAAGGGACTGCAGGGTCTTAACACAGTCTATACTATTAGACTGGCCAGTGTCTGCCGCACTAAGACATTGGGGCTTTTTCCTTTTTTGATGGAGTTATTTGTGACGATTGCTACCATGTCAGTCCACCCTCGACTCGATTACATTTGAGGAGTGGAGGCACATTCGAGGTCTATGATTGAGAGCCGCATTATTTGTTGGCGTGTTGAGGCGGCTCAAGGGTCGGTAGAAGGAGCAGGGGGTTCTCCTCGAGCCAAAGGGCGAAGGCATCCTTTCCGCGTTCACGGGCCTCCGCTTCTCAAATCCAAGTGGCCTCCTTGAGTGGACGCCCGCGCCACTTGGTGAGGTATTCGGGGAAGCCTCTTTGTTCTCGGCGTCGGAGGAATGCTTCTACTTCGAAGGGACCATTGGAATGGAGCATTGGTACGCGCCGTCCCCATTGGTTGTCGGGATAGAACCTGCGCAGAAGACGAGCATGAAATGCATTATGAACACAAACACTATCTGGCAGGTCCAGCTTGTAAGTGACTTCGTTTAGCACTTGAGTGATTCGGTAGGGTCCATAGTAGTGGTGATTGAACTTTGGGGTCATGTTTTTGGGAAGTGACATATTCTTAGAGCTCACTAGGACCATGTCTCCTTTGGCAAATAGTACAGCCTTTCTCTTCTTGTTTGCTTGCTCTGTCATTGTTATCTTGCTCTGCTCGAGACTTTGCTTTAGCTACTGCATTGCGATCTCTCCATTTCTTCAAGAATTCTTCTGCATCTTGATCCTCCGCTTTGGCCGCTCCGGATGCTAAGGCCAGTGGTGTGATGACTTCTTTTCCTGTAGCTAACTCAAAGGGGGTGTACCCTGTAGCCGAGTGGATGGAGCTATTATAGTGAAATTCCAAGACATCAAGGTACAAGGCCCAATCTTTCTGATCCACTCTAGCATAGCTGCGGAGGTAATCTTCGATGCCTTGGTTGACTCGTTCTGTTTGTCCATCTGTCTCCGGGTGGAAGGATGATGAGAATCTCAGTTGGGTTTCCAGAGTCTTGAAGAGTTCTTTCCACATGTTGCTCATGAATCTTCCATCTCTATCTGATACAATGGCCAGTGGTAAGCCGTGCAATTTGAATACATGTGTGAAGAAGAGGCGTGCTACCTCCTTGGCATTCAGTGGTGGTTTGGCCGGGATGAAGTGGGCCTGTTTGGAAAAATAGTCCACCACTACAAAGATGATTGTGTACCCATGGGATTCCGGTAGTTCCACAATGAAGTCCATGCTGATGACATCCCATGGGCGGTTGGGTACTGGTAACGGTTGTAGTAGTCCGGTTGGTCTTGATTTGGGAGCTTTGACCATTTGGCAAGTGGGGCAAGTTTTGATGTAGTCTATCACCTCTTCCTTCATGTTCGGCCAAAAGAACTGCTTCCTAAGGGCCTCCAAGGTTTTGCTTTGCCCTTTGTGGCCTTCAATCTTGCCGTCATGTATCTCATGTAGGATGAGTTTCTTTAATTCCACATTGTTGGGGATATACAATCTTTTACCTAAAAATAGAATACCCTCTTCTAAAGTGTACATTCCATGGGGGGTCTTCTCTGCTTCCACATCTTTGATTATCTTGTGCATGTCTTGATCTTGTTCTAGGGCCTCTTTGACAAGTTCTATGAAGTTGCTGCTGACAACACTAACAGCTTTCACGTCAGCTTTTCGGCTCAAGGCATCTGCTATTTTGTTAGTAGAGCCGGGCTTGTGCTTAATTTCCAGGTCAAATTCGGCTAGGAAGTCTAGCCAACGGGCTTGCTTTGCTGATAACTTGGGTTGGGATTGGAAGTATTTGAGGGAGATGTTGTCGGTGAAGACTATTGTATGCTTGTCTTGAACATAGTGCTTCCATTTTCTAAGGCAGTGGATGACTGCCAACATTTCCTTCTCATGTGTGCTCCACCTTGTTTCAGCATCCGTAAATTTCTTTGACTCATGCAATGGGGTGCCCCTCTTGGACCAGTACACCCCCTATGCCATAGTCAGATGCATTTGTAGAGATTTCAAAGGGTTTGGTGAAGTTCGGTACCCTTAGGATGGGAGTTTGACTCATGCACTTCTTCATCTGCTCAAAGGCTTCTTGTTGCGCATGCCCCCATGTAAACAACTGGTCGTCTTTGGTGAGGTGGGAGAGGGGGGCAGTGATGAGGCTGGAATCTTTGATGAATCTTCGACAAAATACTGTGAAGCCTAGGAATTCCCGCACTTCTCTTACAGTTTTCAGTACAGGCCATTTTTGGACAGCTTCCACTTTCTTAGGGTCCACTTTGATTCCATCTGCTCCTACAATAAAGCCTAGGAACTCCAATTCTTTCACTGCGAATTCACATTTTTCCGGCTTGGCGTATAACTGATGTTGCCTCAATTTCTCAAAAACTTGGCGTAAGTGTTGCTTGTGCTCTTCTAAGTTCTTGCTGTAGACTAGGAGGTCATCTATGTAGATAATGACAAAGATATCTATCTCCGGTCTAAAAATTCCATCCATGAGGCCACAAAATGTGCCTGGCCCATTGCTTAGGCCGAACCCTAATACTAACCACTCAAAACTACCATATCGGGTGCGGAAGGCTGTCTTTGGGATATCTTCTTCGGCTATGCGGATTTGGTGGTATCCTGATCTAAGGTCAATCCGACTAAAGTGCCTGGCCCCATGCAATCTATCTAAGAGGTCTTCCACTAGGGGCATAGGGTATTTGTTCTTTATGGTGATTTTGTTAAGAGCCCTATAATCTACACAGAGTCTAAGTCCCCCATCCTTCTTCTTTACAAACAACACTGGCGCACCAAAGGGGGATTTGCTAGGGCGGATGAATCCTTGTTCTTCTAGTTCATGTAGTTGCTTCTTCAATTCCATGAGCTCAGTGTGGTTCATGCGATAGGGAGCTCGGGCTGGTGGAGAAGACCCTGGAATCAACTCAATCTTGTGATCCACATCTCGTCTGGGTGGCAGGCCCTTGGGTAATTCGGCTGGCATTACATCTTTGAATTCTTCAAGTATTTCTGCTACTTCTGTGTTCCTCTTCTATTGTTTCGGTTTCTTGCCATCTTCTTCTTCTTCTATTGGTCGGATCATACACAGATAGACCATATCTCCTTGTTTGACCGATTTCTCGACTTGTTTTGCACTGCATGTCATGATACGTGGCCTGATGATGGTCCCTTGGATCGGTGCTTTTTGGGTCTGGCCCTTTGGTTGGTTTGCAGCTGGTTTTATTGTTTGGCATGATACTCTTGGCTTGTTCTCCTTCATTTGCACTTTGATTGGGGTCCTACCAGGTAGCTGCATTCTTTCGCAGGGTACTCTGACGCCTTCTCCTTGCATATCTAGCATCATTTCATTCACACCCTTACCGAACATTGCAATGACATACTTGTCATAGAATTCTAAGCCTAGTATCACTTCAAAATCATCCATGGGGATTACTAAGAAGTTGAGTTTCGCTTTCCACTTGTCGGCTTCCACTTGGACTGCAAAGACTTGTTTTACTTCCTTGGCTTCTCCTTGTGCGAATGTTACTGTTAATCCTTCTGGGGCTTTGGATAGTTTCAATCCATGCTTTGCTGCACACTGTGGTGTCATGAAGTTGTGGGTTGCTCCTGTGTCCACCATGATAGGTTGGTTTCCTTCGCCCACTCGACCTTTGATGTATAGATGGTGGACTGTCGCTACTCTGGCTGCCATGCATTGGGGTCGGGCACTAACTGACCCTACCCTTGGGTGGTCCATGCTCTCTTCACTCCCATTTGGGATTTCCTGGATACGTGGTGGTTGTGGTTCTTCTCCTCCATATGCACAAGCTGCATTCACCCTTGATCCACTCGATGAAGCTATGTCTTCTATTGGGCATCTGTTTTGGTAGTGTGGACCCCCGCATTTGAAGCATCTGATGCCAGTGGAAG
Source organism: Lygodium microphyllum (assembly GCF_053477565.2). NCBI lineage: Eukaryota > Viridiplantae > Streptophyta > Polypodiopsida > Schizaeales > Lygodiaceae > Lygodium > Lygodium microphyllum. The sequence continues at coordinate 26,098,169 of NC_141159.1, forward strand.
GGCCTAGGGGTCTCCACCATGATGTGTTTGATCCTGCGGGTCCGTATGATGTGCTAGGGGTTGGCCTGTAGTGATTGTTTCCCCATCTCCCTGCTGCTCCTCTTGGTACTAATGCGGTTTGGGATACGGCCGCGGTGTTAGTGGTGTTTTGACTCCTTGTATCTGTGAATGCCCCTCTAGGAGCATTGGGCCTTTGGTTCCAGGAGTTCCTGTTGTTGAAGGTGTTGTTGAAGTTGTTGGTGAACCTGTTTTGATTCCCTTGTGCTGTTCTTCTGCCTTCCAGGTCCACCAGTCGTTCGGCCATTCTCATGGCTTCTGCTAAGCTTGTTGGCTCCTGTCTCTCCACATCTCTTCTAGCCCATTCTTGCATTCCAAACAAAAATCCATGTAGCTTAGTGTCGGTATCCATGTTTGGTAGCTGTAGCATGATTTGCCTATATTTGCTGACATATTCTTTCATCTTTCCCTGTGCTTGCTTGAGGTTCCTCCATTCATCTCTTACTTTGAATTTCTCCAGCTTTGGAATAAAGTAGTCCTTCAGTTCTTCCTAGAGTTCTTCCCATGAACAGATTGTGTGGCCCTGCTCCTGTTCTAACAGGTACCAACTGGCAGCGTCCTCCTCCAAGTAAATGGCTGCCACTTCCGCCTTCCTGTCTTCGGTGATTCTTGAATATTTTAAGTACCTATCCACCTCTACGATCCATTTCTTCAGAACCAACCCATCTCTCTCTCCCTTATACTTGGCGGGTTGGGGCATCTTGAATTTTCCATAATCATCTTCTGAACTACTGCTATCTTCCTCTTCTTTGCATTGGTGCTTCTTCTCCTTCTTCTTGTCTTTCTTTTTGCTTCCTAATTCTACCACTTTCTCCTTCTCCTTCCTTGTATCTTGCACCCTCCTAGATGACTCCTCTCTACCCCTTCTATCCATCTCCTCTTGCATTCGGTGTCTCCTCTCCTCTTCTTGTTGTTGACTCACCCATTCTCTATAGCCCTTCTCTACTTCTAGTTTTTTTCTCCTTTCTTCCTCTTCCTCTTTCATCTGCATGTTCCTCCATATTGATTCTAGCATGCCTGACATACCATCTATTTGTCTTTCTAGTCCTGGCCACCTTCTCCTCTTGGGCCACTCTCCATTCTTGTCCCCTACTCTTCTTCCTCTCCTCTAATGTTGGGAGGGTGATGTTCTCCCTTTCTTCCTCCATGTGGTTGGTGGTGGTGTCGACGCGGGGAAGCCGCGTCACGTCTTCAGACGGTGGGGCGTCGAGGTTGGGGCGTCACGCCGGGGCGAGCTGTCGAAGGGTTTCGAAAGCAAAGTCGCAACTTCAGAAGTCCTTGTTAAATTTCAGGATAGAAGATCAATCAAGTGTAACATTTACAACCTTAATCAACATCAACAGCTTCAGTTTCACAAAGGAATCAATTCTGATTTAATAACCAACTGGTTATTCAAAAACTGCAATTCTTCACGTCCCTTCTTGCTATTTCAAAAAGAAATTCGCTGGTTGGTACTGTATAAGAAACACCAAGATAATTTGTATGCAGAAGACTGGACTCTTGATATTTTAGAGAGAAATAACAATCTTATTCAGATAGGATAGCATTCCAATTCTGTAATCAAACTGTCTTCAAGTTTTCTATATGAGCTGCAAAATTTTACAAAAAGATTCATGGTACATATTTCAGCATCAATCCAGATAGACATTGGGTTATTGATCTTTAGTCGATGGTGAAGTTTAATAAGAAGAGCTCAATGGATTTCTGAAAGCCCATCTTTCCCTCTTTCCCCTGTCTAATAAACATTTGAAAGCTCATATTTTGAATTCTGCACATCTGAATTCTGTACACCAGGGTCTCTGTTCAATCCTTTGTCATCATCAGCAAATGCACATCCGATTCAAAACTTCGAATTCAGCAGGATACACATTTTCCTGGATAAAGCCCGGTTTTCTATTCAGTATATTGTACGGCTTTTCATGGGTATCATTGTGAATGATATTAAGGTTCTTGTGCCTACTGTCTAGGTTAGCAAAAGTAGACTGTCCTGGGTCTTTAATTCAAAGTGGCTGATCATGCCACACTATAACGTTGCATTCATTACTTGTGAGTGTAGTAAAAGTCCTTGGAATTCATCACTTCTGACCAGTAAAAGCCTTTGGAATTCATCACTTCTGAGAAGTGAGGACGGAGCAGGGAAGGAATCCTGTTGTATGGCCAAGCCTGGGGAGCGGTTAGTAACTCGGAAATTGGAAGCATGGCGTGCTATTAGCTCGCAACATGGGGATCCTTTGCAGGCAAAACTCTGTGGTAGCTGCAGATCTTACCCCTAGAGCTTACAAGACGGTAATTCCGTCACATGCTAGCCATGCCTGCGGATCTGAGAATTGAGCGACAAGATTCTTTGTCCTCACATGACCAAGCCGGTGAGAGCAACATCGGGACATTAGAAGCAACACAAGAAAAAACCCCCAATTCTCTCTGGATTGCGTATGTTAGGCGAATTTGCAATCTAAGGAGTTTAGTCTGTGATACACATTGACCCATTCAGAGACCCAATTCAGAGTTCTCAATACCCATTGTCGAGAAGTCTGCAGAAAGGGAGGGGATGGAAAATAGGGTAGCTTCCAGGAGGCTTCATGGTTGAGCAGGATTTTGACAACGTCTATTTGACCTGCTACCACTGCATCATTTGGCATCTGACGCAATGGCGCTCTTTTTGATCTGCCTCAGTCATAAAAATCATGGAATTGTCCTTCGCTGAAGACCCCGTTATCTTTCACCATCCTCTCCTCCTTGTGCTTACTCGGAATACATCGCCTTCTTCTCGTTGTGCTCACTCAATCGTAGAATAAGTCATGATTCTGCATCGCTTCTGGTGCCCTCACAGCACAATGATTCAGCCGACTAACTCTCCTCTGGATGTGTCAGTTGTTGTTCAGTTTCGATAGATATGCACCATGGATCGACTCCTAGAGCATTCTGATATCCCAAAAACGCTAAAAAAACTTCGTGTTTTTCCTCCCACAGTCGATCTTTTCCCCCCTGATTGAAAAAGCTCCCTTCCCTATTTTTCTTGCGTGTTTTTCCTCTTCCTCCTTCCCCTATTTTCCTCATCATCCGTCTATTTTCTTCCTCTGTTCCCGTAATCGTCTCCTTTCGGGCTCTCCTCTGATTAGCCACAAGAGTACCCTCTATTTTTCTCCCGATTCCTCTGCGTTCCTTTCTTCTTTTCCCAATTCGATCTCTCATCCTTTTCGAATTTGCTTTTTCCCTCCCAAAATTAGCCTTTTGCTTTTCTTCCCTTTTTAGACCCTGTTCCTCCTCCGTTAAAAAAAACAAGCACTGTCGTATGAGCACGGTCCGAACCAAATCTTACAAGATGGTGACCAAAGGCCCAGTCGTCAACCAAATCATTATCCTTTGCATCAAAGTAATTTCTTAGTCACAACAGCATATACCAATGAACTTTGACAAGAAGCAGCAGAACCACGATATGACCAATTGGGTCACAAGTGAAGTTTTCTTCTATATCTTCCTCGGACAACCAGCCAGCCCATTGGAAATGGTGGAATCTGGCTTAAATACAGTCCATTCTAAATAGCACAAGCTTGCATAGTTCCCTCTCCATCCAATTAGGGGGCGCACCATGACAAGTAGGGAGGAACAGATACAGGGATGATGTCCCAACTTCATTAAGTTTACCTACATGTATGGCATTCAAAACCAAACTGGCTTTGTTCCCCTGTTCTGAAAGTCTGTCAAATACTTGATAAGCTTCATCCAGTTGTAGATATAGGAAACATCCTCACAAAGCCCATAATCGGCATATCTTGAAATAAGTGTAGCCCATGAGATTGCATCTCGAGTTACCAGTCTACCAAAATTCCTTATTCTTCTCCGTCTTCGGCATAGAATGAAAGAGCAAACATAACAACTAAGTATGTACAAAGTATCAAATCACACACACGACTTTTGGGTGGTTTACACACCTCGAATGCGCAGCAATACGACATCCACCCCCTCTAATCCTGCGCATCCTTCAGATGGGCCAACTACCCATGATCATTATCATCAAGATCCACAAACAGATCAATCTCTTCATTATGCATTTCCGGTAGATCAACAAGATTATCTGTCATATCATCTGTCTCTTCCATTGGAGTTTCTTGTCGTTGCTCTTCTCTTAAGAATTCTTCCAATGCATAATCCTCATCATCTCTTTTCTTGAAAATCTTGATTCTTTTTCCAGCAATAGGCACTCTAAGCACTGTCCCATCCAATTCTGTCAGCTCATATGTTGCATTATCAAAGACATGTCTGACTATGTACGGTCCAAACCATCTTTTCACCATCTACTGAAGTGCAGTATGCTGATTTTCAAGGCTGCTATCAAAGATCAATACCGAATCTCCCTCTTCTATTGCTCTAGCCGCAAGCGATGCCTGCTAACAAACCTGTCCTTATTCCTTAGTCTAGCAACCTTCAATCTGTCAATAGCTAGCTGAATATCCTCTGGTCTCCTCTCCAACTGTACAATCCGAAGAGCTAAGAGCTCTTCTCTCGTCAAATCCTCCTGCCAAGGTAAAACTGACCAAGTCAAAGCACAAGTCTCAGTTGGCATAACCGGTTTCTGACCATACATCAACTCTATAGGCATATATCCTGTGGTAACAATATGAGTCGTACGATCAGCCCACAAAGCAAATGGTAGAAGTCTCGGCCATTCTCCAATCCGTCCTCTGCATGCTTTGGCTAATGCTTTCACTATCGACGGATGCCCTCTTTCACTCTTCCCATTTCCCTCTGGATTATATGCTGTGGTTAGAGCCAACTTGATTCCTAGCTGAGAGAAAAACTCCTAGCTTCATCTGCATCCAATTCACCACGATCCGCAGTGATCTTACCCACACAACCATACCTGCAGAAAATTTCCTCCAATAAGAACTTACACACTGCACTAGTGGTCTTCGTTCTCAAAGATCTGCCCTCAACATGATTGGTAAGATCCTCTCTAGCCAAAACAATGTACCTCATCTGCCATAGACCCATAGGCATGGTAACCAAATCAACTACCCACTTATAATGAATGCATAGCGGATAGGTCGGATGAAGCTCATCTCGATGACGCACTACTGAATACATCTGGCTCTCAACAAAGTAAGAAACATCTCTATACATGCCTTTCCACCAATATTTCTCCTTGATTTTCTCATAAGTAGCCCACACTCCTCTATGACCAGCCCAAGGACTCTCATGAAACTCCCTCATCACCTGTAACTGTGTCTCTCTATCGCAGACAACCCGCAAAGGTAATCCGCCTCTTTTCTTTGGATGCTTCCAAAGAAATCCATCCTTGAGAAAATAACCATAGGCTTTCCTTCTGATCTTCTTGAACTCTTCATCTGTCCATTCATCTCTTTTGTTTAGTGTACTAAGGTACCTGCCAATTTGCAACCAATCTCCAACATAGAGTTCTTCTATGAAAGCCACAATATCATAGACATGACAAACATGATCAACCATAGTGGCTGAAATTTCTGCATCATCCTCTTCTGCAAGTAGAGTCTCCTCATCATCATATCTGGCTCTAGACAACATATCTGCCACTGGATTATCCTTCACTGCTATGTGTTTAAATTCCGGATTTAATGACTTAATGTATGCAATCCATCTCAGCATAGCTATATCCGGAGTAGAGCAACTCGTAATCATACCAATCAATGGCAAGCAATCTGTCTCTACCACAACTGAAGCTCCAATAAAGTACTCCTTATCACATTTGAGAGCTGTGACAATACCCAATAACTCCCTCTTGATTTGTGGATATCTCCTCTGTCTCTCGTTTAGGACTTTCGCCCCAAACCGAATAGCATACCTATTTCCATCTGCATCATCTTGACCCACAGCCCAACCTATGCCAATTGGACTAGTGTCAACTGTCAATACAATAGGCCTTCCACAATTATAATCCGCTTTCCTAAGAGTAGGAGCATTCTGCAATAATTTCTTCAATTTCTGCATGGCTCTAGTGTGGCTCTCATCCCAATAGAATTTCTGCCCCTTTCGAAGCAACTGATACAAACAATCTGCTATGTGTGCAAAATGAGGTATCCAAATCATATAAAACACACAAGCACCAATGAATCTCCGTACCTCTGAAGTAGTAGAACAATACTCTGCAATCTTGCCTATAGCATTCACCTTATCAGGTGAGGGTTTTCTGCCATAATATCCACACATATGCCCAACAATGACAACCTCATTCACTCCAAAAACAGATTTTTGCCCTGAAAGTGTCAAGTTTACTTCTTCTAACCTGGCCAAAATCTTCTCACATGCTGAAATATGATCAGCCAAAAAGGATCTACATCCCTGCTCATTTAGACTTTCATTCTTCTCTTCTTCTACACACCCCTTAATGGGCACATCATCCAAGAAAGGCATAGTAAGCTGAGGTATGTAATCACGAAGGACCTTATGCATGGCATTCATCATATGCGCAACAGAATTAGTGGCACCTTGAGGCAAGGTACACATCCTGACAAGCCCAATAGGAGTTCTCATGGTGGTTATGTCCCTGCTTTCCAAAGCTAGCTGAAACTGATCATATCCTGAATACAAATCACCCAAAGAATAGATGGCGCATCCAGCAAATGCCTCTGCAAACTCATCCACAACTGGACCTATACCAACATTCCTGATAGTAACTCTGTTCACTGGCTGCATGTCCTGAATAAATCGAAGAGTACCATTCTTCTTTGGAATAGTAAACCACCTGTTTGAGTATGGTGTAGATGAAGGCTCAAGGATTCCCATCCTGATTTTCTCATTCAATAAATCAATCAACTTTGGCAAGTGTGCTTTAGGCACTGGAATAGGTCGGAGATTCCATGGGATATGAGGAATAGTAAAAATGACCATAGGAGCAACAATATCAGGATTCACACATCTAATCTCTTGCGGGAAAAAAGCAAATCCCCTTCCATGACGCTCAAGCATATCCTGAAAGCATTGCTTCTCTATGGGTAGCAAGAAATCACCATTTCCAATTTTCAATTCAGCAAGAGTCTCTGCTGAAAATTTATGACCAATATGCTCCGGATTTCTCAAAATTTGCTGTTTAGCAGCCCTCTCTATTTGCTGATCACTGTCAGGTGGAAGCGGTACAGCAACCGGCTTCACCTTCTTATCCACAGTTTTGTATTTCGTGTCAACCCTGGCTTCATTATGCTCTTCTGCATTACATAAACCTTGCTATAAATCAGCAATTCTGCACTCCAATGGCTGAATATTCTCAGCCCTCTGCTCTATGGACTGCATAGAAATAGCCCCAAACTCTGAATGCTGAAATATTTCAGTAGTAAACTCTGTTGGCTGAAAATTTTCAGCCCTCTGTCTCTCTGAAAGCTGATCATAACCAGCTGGAAACTCTGTTTGTTGAATTTCTTCAGCACTCAACACTCTTTGCTGAGTTACCTCAGCCTCTGACTCAATCTGTGACATAAAATCTGCAATTTCATGAAACATGTCCAGGGATTGCACTAATACATTACCATGACAATTCAGCATATCAGTTTTCAGCATATCTCCCATCTCTGTCATCGTATCTGCACAAATCACACTGTCATACATCCCATCTATATGCTCATCATCCTCCAAAATTCCTGCATTTTTCAAATTTTTCTCCTTCCTGCATATATACTGCCTGGCAGCTCTAGGCAACCCAAAAGTCTTCTGATAACTCATTGAACTGTTTGCTGAAATCCCAACAAAACCGAAGGAGAAAACACCGCTGCCAGGAGGCGAGAACTCCAATCTCCTCTCCTCTATACCATCGTCGTCTCGCGAAACGGCGGTACCTAATGAAAACCCGAATCCCTCACTGTGGGCAAGGGTGCATCTCTGAGAGTATCCCTGTTTCTAACATGGTTCACACATACAGTCATAAACTGAACTGCTCTCATACCATCTTTACTGCGAATCCGTGCATAAGCAGATCCATCATCCACGACCTTTGTTTCCATGCGCATCTCTGTAATGAATGGCTGACCAAGAATTATGGGATAAGAGCATGAATCCTGCACAAAGAAATGAAAATCCTCCTCTACATCACCAATAGAAACCCTGACACTAGGACAAGCAGCATATAAATCACCTGCAGTGTTATTGGCGGCTCTCATACGCCACCCATGCTCTACATCCATAGGCCATCTGTTACTCTCATAAACTCCACGAACTATGAGATTAATCTCTGAACCATGATCAACCAATGCAACATAAGGCACCTGTTTCTCTCCAATCTTACCATTGTCTCTGTAGTTGCCCTAGCCCAATGGCTCTGCGAAAAGTGACTACGCGGTATCATGACAGGCTCATCAATTTCAGCATAATGCATAGGCTGAACCCTCTTCTCAACCTGCGAAAAAACAGAAGCATTATCAACCATAACCTCATCCTCATCCTCATCCAACTCCCCAATCAAAACTCCCTATGTATCAGTGGTAGACAATGCATGCCTTTTCCTCTTCAGGACCTCCTAAAACTCTCTTTTTGAGATGCCCAAAATCTCAGAAATAGTGAAAGTCACCTCACTGCCAAGTATCTTATCATTAAAGATTTTCTTCATTTCTGTAGATGTCTCAATATCGGACATCAATCTGAATCCTGGCTGCTTTCTCTCTCTAGGCTCTTGGCTCTTTTCTCTCTTTTGAGCATCCTCCATCTGTCGATCTGGCCCTGGTCTTGCAGACGGTCCTACAGTAGGTGGAGTAACAAACTCACCCCCTCTAGTCTTCTTAGCTGCACTTGGATTTTCTTCATCCCTCTTACGCTTCTCCTCAACAAATACATCTGCACCATGAGATTTAGCCAAATAAGCATAAATAGAGTACCTGTCAATAGGCAAGTCCCAACCTGTCTCTGATCTGATGCTAGAGCCTGCATTAGTCAAAACAGTTTGCTAAATTTTCCCCTTGTTTGCAGTTTCCATAGCATAAGTCCATAGCGCGGACTGAGTCTCTGATCCCTTCTCAATCTGGACTCCATATGCAGAAGCATCACCTCTAGCTGTCACATAAGAAGTACGTGCAGCCATGTCCTCCACTAACTTCTTCATTCCACCTTTACCAAAGTTGGTAGCAAGTGGAGCTCCTGTCTCAGTCAACCAAATCTTACCATCTTGCCCCCAATATACCAAATTCTTCCTCCTTGCATCCTGGAAAGAGTCACAATCCCTGCAATGCTAATGCTCCATACTATCACACCAAATACATCTCCGATCTCTCCTAGGTGCACTAGGAGCACTCCTAGGTGCAATAGGAGCGCTAGAAGAAGCAGTAGGTGCAGTCGAAGCAAACTGCTCCTTCAACTTTCCCACCAACTCCGCTTTGACTGACTCCAGTGTCAAATCTGTGATGCCTTTGATTATGTCATCAAGAGAAGTAGGTACCGATGGAGCAGATGGTTTTGGAGCAGAAGGTGTAGGCATCGGTCGTGGAACAGGAGGAATAGGTGGAGTGGCAACAGTAGGCACTGGCATAGGCCAAGAAATTGGCTGAGGAGGAGAAGAAATAACAGGGATAGAAGTAGGCATAGGAGCTGATGATGGTGTAGGTTTCATGGAACCATTCTGTAGGCGAGTCTTCCATATCCTCCTCTTGGTCAAAGTCGAGACTGCATCCTGAGCATCCTGCCAATCAGTTTTAAGACCCATAGGCTTCGTGCGATCTTCAAGAAGCTCACCCAATTCTTCTTGAAGAGTAGGATCTGCAGCTTGCAAGAAAAGCTCAACTTTTTCAACATCCAATGCTCTTTGTTCAATGGCATCAAGCTGACTATACCTCTCTTTGAATTCTCGAATCAACTCCGAAGCAACGAGACCTTTGTTTGGCATGTAGACCCACTCTCGGAATGACCGCCGAGTAGCCATACCAAAGTCCTCAAGGAAGTATTCTTCTTTCAAGGCCTTCTTAAAATCTTGCCAGTGTGTATTTTGAATAAAAAGATCAGTCACTTTTGTCCTCAAAGCGGGTGTGACAAGATGAAGGAAGTACTTACTCATAAGTCCAACTGGAACTCCAAAAAACCCCATCTTGATCTCATATGTCTTCAAATATGCTGAAACATTTCGGCCATCAAATAGCTTCTTCTCATTCTCAACTGCTTCAATAGCCTTAGTCGCACTGTTTGCATTCTCCTGCTCTGAATAGAGTTGCCTTTGCTGAGACAACTGCTGTTGATGCAATTGTTGCTGCTGCTGCATATACGATTGTGTCTGCTGATTTTGGAGCTGCATATACATGGACATATTCTACAAAATCTGCTTTAGATCCTCTGTTGAAGTACTTGACGCAGCAGTCATTGATGGAGCTGAAGTAGATGCAGCTGGAATGGTAGAAGAAGCTGAAATAGAGGCTGAAGTATCTCCCATCCTGAAATTTCTGTGATGCTTTCACGTCGGGTTCACCAAAGATGTCAAAGGGTTTCGAAAGCAAAGTCGCAACTTCAGAAGTCCTTGTTAAATTTCAGGACAGAAGATCAATCAAGTGTAACATTTACAACCTTAATCAACATCAACAGCTTCAGTTTCACAAAGGAATCAATTCTGATTTAATAACCAACTGGTTATTCAAAAACTGCAATTCTTCACGTCGCTTCTTGCTATTTCAAAAAGAAATTCGCTGGTTGGTACTGTATAAGAAACACCAAGATCATTTGTATGCAGAAGACTGGGCTCATGATATTTTAGAGAGAAATAACAATCTTATTCAGATAGGATAGCATTCCAATTCTGTAATCAAACTGTCTTCAAGTTTTCTATATGAGCTGCAAAATTTTACAAAAAGATTCATGGTACATATTTCAGCATCAATCCAGATAGACATTGGGTTATTGATCTTTAGTCGATGGTGAAGTTTACAAAGAAGAGCTCAATGGATTTCTGAAAGCCCATCTTTCCCCTATCTAATAAACATTTGAAAGCTCATATTTTGAATTCTGCACATCTGAATTCTGTACACCAGGGTCTCTGTTCAATCCTTTGTCATCATCAGCAAATGCACATCCGATTCAAAACTTCGAATTCAGCAGGATACACATTTTCGTGGATAAAGCCCGGGTTTCTATTCAGTATATTGTACGCCTTTTCATGGGTATCATTGTGAATGATATTAAGGTTCTTGTGCCTACTATCCAGGTTAGCAAAAGTAGACTGTCTTGGGTCTTTAATTCAAAGTGGCTGATCATGCCACACTATAACGTTGCATTCATTACTTCTGAGTAGTAAAAGTCCTTGGAATTCATCACTTCTGACCAGTAAAAGCCTTTGGAATTCATCACTTTTGAGAAGTGAGGACGGAGCGGGAAAGGAATCTTGTTGTATGGCCAAGCCTGGGGAGCGGTTAGTAACTCGGAAATTGGAAGCATGGCGTGCTATTAGCTGGCAACATGGGGATCCTTTGCAGGCAAAGCTCTGTGGTAGTTGCAGATCTTACCCCTAGAGCTTACAAGACGGTAATTCCGTCACATGCTAGCCATGCCTGCGGATTTGAGAATTGAGCGACAAGATTCTTTGTCCTCACATGACCAAGCCGGTGAGAGCAACATCGGGACATTAGCAGCAACACAGGCAAAAACCCCCAATTCTCTCTGGATTGCGTATGTTAGGCGAGTTTGCAATCTAAGGAGTTTAGTCCGTGATACACATTGACCCATTCAGAGACCCAATTCAGAGTTCTCAATACCCATTGTCGAGAAGTCTGCAGAAAGGGAGGGGATGGAAAATAGGGTAGCTTCCAGGAGGCTTCATGGTTGAGTAGGATTGTGACAACGTCTATCTGACCTGCTACCACTGCATCATTTGGCATCTGACGCAATGGCACTCTTTTTGATCTGCCTCAGTCATAAAAATCATGGAATTGTCCTTCGCTGAAGACCTTGTTATCTTTCACTGTCCTCTCCTCCTTGTGCTTACTCGGAATACATCGCCTTCTTCTCGTTGTGCTCACTCAATCGCAGAATAAGTCATGATTCTGCATCGCTTCTGGTGCCCTCACAGCACAATGATTCAGCCGACTAACTCTCCTCTGGATGTGTCAGTTGTTGTTCAGTTTCGATAGATATGCACCATGGATCGACTCCTAGAGCATTCTGATTTCCCAAAAACGCTAAAAAAACTTCGTGTTTTCCTCCCATAGTCGATCTTTTCCCCCCTGATTGAAAAAGCTCCCTTCCCTGTTTTTCCTCTTCCTCCTTCCCCTATTTTCCTCATCATCTGTCTATTTTCTTCCTCTGTTCCCGTAATCGTCTCCTTTCGGGCTCTCCTCTGATTAGCCACAAGAGTACCCTCTATTTTTCTCCCGATTCCTCTGCGTTCCTTTCTTCTTTCCCCAATTCGATCTCTCATCCTTTTCGAATCTGCTTTTTCCCTCCCAAAATTAGCCTTTTGCTTTTCTTCCCTTTTTAGACCCTGTTCCTCCTTCGTTAAAAAAAACAAGCACTGTCATATGAGCACGGTCCGAACCAAATCTTACAAGATGGTGACCAAAGGCCCAGTCATCAACCAAATCATTATCCTTTGCATCAAAGCAATTTCTTAGTCACAACAACATATACCAATGAACTTTAACAAGAAGCAGCAGAACCACAATATGACCAATTGGGTCACAAGTGAAGTTTTCTTCTATATCTTCCTCGGACTACCAGCCAGCCCATTGGAAATGGTGGAATCTGGCTCAAATACAGTCCATTCTAAACATCACAAGCTTGCATAGTTCCCTCTCCATCCAATTAGGGGGCGCACCATGACAAGTAGGGAGGAACAGATACAGGGATGATGTCCCAACTTCATTAAGTTTACCTACATGTATGGCATTCAAAACCAAACTGGCTTTGTTCCCCTGTTCTGAAAGTCTGTCAAATACTTGATAAGCTTCATCCAGTTGTAGATATAGGAAACATCCTCACAAAGCCCATAATCGGCATATCTTGAAATAAGTGTAGCCCATGAGATTGCATCTCGAGTTACCAGTCTACCAAAATTCCTTATTCTTCTCCGTCTTCGGCAGAGAATGAAAGAGCAAACATAACAACTAAGTATGTACAAAGTATCAAATCACACACATGACTTTTGGGTGGTTTACACACCTCGAATGCGCAGCAATACGACAACGTGTCGGGGTGGGGGCGTCGCGACGTGGGACGACGCGATGTGGGTCGACACGACGTGGGGCGTTACGATGTGGGGTGTCGCGACGTGGGGCGACACGACGTGGGGGATCGCGCTGTGGGTCATTTCGACTTTGATCTCTTTGGGGCACTGGATCTTTCCTCCTGCTTTCGTGAGCACTCCTTCACTCCGAGCAAGAGTTGCTCTGATACCAAGTGTGATAAACTTGCACTCGTTACGCACTCAACACCGCACAGAAAGGTAACACGATATGAGCTCAAGGTATACTCTTGTATTATTCAATCCAAAAGCGGGACAACATAGACACATCCCAGGACTACACCCTCGTGATGCCGCACATAAGAGGGTTCACCACTGGGTATAGGGAATCACACGTAGAGTGGAAACAAGGCAGGGCTTTGAGTCACTACTACTCCCTATATAGGTGCAATCGGTAGCAACGGCATGGTATAGCTACAAAGCCCTTACAGGGAGGGGGGAGGGGGGAGGGAAGGGGCACGGGGTGGGGGGCCCCATGAGGGGATGGGGTGTTAAGGGCTAGGGAGGGTCACAAACTAGGGGGGAACTAAGGGAGGGAGGGAAGGGTAAGGGGGTGGGGGGTTGGGTTTTATGTAGGCATTTGGTGTTGTTCTTATTGTGTTTTTTTTCTTTGGTTGAATTTTCTTTGGAAATAAAAGATCGATGGTGCCCTTGTCTCATGCATGTGCGTAAAGCAAAGGTAAATTTTTTTTGCAATGTTGGGACAAAGAGAGCATGCGGGAACACACGCAGGTGGAGGACAGTGGGACGGACATGTCGAGGCATTGAAGAAGCCGGAATCGGGAATGTTTGCATGCAAACACGTAATTTCGGAATGTAAAATCATAGAAAAATTAATTCCAAAAAATTCGACGATCAGAATGAAACACAAAAAGAAGGAATAGTGTGCACAATAACGTGTGGGACATCAATCTTATCAAATGAGGACACCGTTCAGACATGGATAGGATACGTTCACATGGAAAAAATCGTAAAAGTACACCCAAAACAGAAAAAAAAAGAAAGAATCCGGCAGTTGAAACCCATGGAAAAAAGAAAGAATGTGGGAGTGAACATGGAAAATATATGTAGAAGAGGTTGGACAGACAGGATGGCTAACATCAAAAGCGGTTCTAGGGATGGTAGAGTGTGTTTGCATGGAAAAAATGGCAAAAATACCAACAGAAACAAAGTCAGAATTTAATACGAAAAAATCTGTGCATCGGAATGGAGGGCAAAAAAAACCAAAAATGTCAAGGGAAGTTTGGGGGATATGTTTGTCAGGTCAAAACACAGTTCCAGGGCATTAGGAGGCATTCCCATGGGAAAAAGAAGAAAAAAAGCACGAAGACTCACGAAAAAATTAGTAAAATAAAATCGGTAGACCAAGGATCAGGGTGAGGGAAAAAGGAAAGTCAAGCAAGGGACCAAGGTAGAAAGGGGTATGCAATCAAAATTAAATTCTACGGGAATGAAAGTAGGTTCACATGGAAAAAGGGGCAAAAGCACACATGAGAATTCTCGAAAAGGCATAAAAGTTAATAATGGACAAACCGTACAGTGGAATGATGGGTAGTAAAAATGAAAAATGTCCAAGGGAAGGTGTAGGTCAAGGTGGTCACATCAGATCGTTGTTCTAAAGTGAAAGAGGTGCATTCGCATGGAAAAACATTAAATGGATAGAAAATTCTTCAAAAATTAATCATGCATGATCTGTGGCTCAGAAGAGGGGGTTGTAAAAAGGAAAAGTGACTAATTCAAAAGAAAAATTAGGGTTGTAAGGTCAAATTTTACATTCTTCGCCTCTAGCTAGACATTTAGGAGTTTTCAAGACCTATGACAGGATCAGCAAAAGTTTCTATTGGAAAGAACTGTGGAAAGATGTCAAGGACTTTGTTATAAAGTGTATGCCTTGTCAGTAGAATAAGGACATCACTCATGAGCCAGGAGGTTTGTTACAGCCATTACCTATTTCTATAGGTAAATGGACTCATATTACTATGGATTTCATTACTAGCTTACCTACTACCAAGAAGGGATGGAATAGTATATATGTGGTGGTAGAGAAACTCACCAAGGTAGCCCATTTTATTCCAACCAAGATTCAGTTTACTGCTTCTCAAGTGGCCAGTCCGTTTATGGAGCAGATTTTTAGACTACATGGATTACCGCAGGTGATTGTTCATGATAGAGACTCAAAGTTTATGAGTAACTTTTGGCAGGCGGTATTTACATCTATGGGCACTAAATTGGCTCCATCTACGGCTTATCATCCCCAAACTGATGGACAGACAGAAAGAGTCAATAAATGGTTGGAGACTTATCTTCGCCATTTTTGTTATGATGTCCAAACTTCATGGGATTCTCGGTTACACTTGGCTGAGTTTGCTTATAACAATTCTACTCACTCTAGTATCAAAGTTTCACCCTTTGAGGCTTTGTATGGTTACAAGGTGCCCTTATCCACAGTCATCTTTAATGAAAGGACCAATCCTCATGGGAAGGAAGAGTTAGAAAGAATGCAGATCCTTCTTCAGCAATGTAAAATGAATCTTGGAAAGGATCAAGATCAAATGAAGATGTATGCTAATGAGAAGAGGAGGCCTTTGGAGTTTCAAGAAGGAGAGTTGGACTTACTGAAGGTGCCAAAGTCCAAGTACTCTACATTAAAAGATGGATCTAGTAATAAGCTTGCCCACATGTTTTATGGCCCTTACCGGATCCTTAAGCGAATTGGAGATTTGGCATACAGATTAGAGCTTCCCTCTTCCACAAAGATTCATAATGTCTTCCATGTTAGTCAGCTCAAGCCCTTTTATGGTGACCCAGTGGATATAGTTGATGAGCTGCCACCTATTGATGAAGAAGGTCTTATTCAGTACATCCCAGAGGCTGTTATAGGTCAGCATGAGAAGAAGTTTCGATCTTGTTCTATCGTGGAATATTTGATCAAATGGAGAGGTTTACCACCTGAGGAAGCTTCTTGGAGTCTTGATTCTATATTGGATGAGTTTCCTTTCTTAAGGGATATATTGGTGGCTAAAGCCTATTGATTATGGAGCTAGTAATGATGCAGACAAGATCAAGACAACACGCTATTTTAGAACAGTTTTTATCATGCCCAATTTTCATAATTAAGATATCTACATGGGCTTAAACTACTCTTCAAGAACTTCGTTTTGATATATGGTACGTCTCATTTGGACACTTCTACTAGAAGTTATAGCAGATTTGGTCTAACAGGGTTTGTTTACACAGCAAGCTGTCTACTTTGTTTTGAGATTATTTGTTGAAGACTTTATGGCTCCATATACTTTTGAAGTACTCCAGATCATGTATATAGCTGAGGCTTACTTCCGTTCTTCAATCTTAGTCTATATAGTTGGCCATACTTCATTCATTTCCCATTTATAAAGCTGTAAAAAATAGAGTAGTACTTTGTTCTATCCATCTTTTTCTAGTCTTCCAGGTTTGTTTTTTAGGACAAAAACTTTTAGGAAGGGATGGATTGTAAGAAGCTGGGAATAAGGACTTAGTGTAAATAATATTGATATTATGCTATGTCACACTAACATTGGTATAAAAGGAGAGGCCATGTAATTTTTCATATCTTTTTGACACATTAATACAATTACAGTCCTTCTCTCCCATCTTGCTCATTGTTTCTATGGCTTCTCCCTCTTTCCTATCTTTCTCTCTCCAAATCTAGTCTTTCTCTCTCCTCATCACTCTTCTTCTCTATCTTCTTGTAGTCTTTCTCTCTCTTTTTCAATCTTCTCTCTCCTCTTTCTCTCTCTCTAGTTCACTCTCTGACATTCAGTGCACCAAGGGAGGTGAATTTGGAACTTTTGCTACAAGATTTCTGCTAGAGATTCAATTGTATTGGATTGTGGGGTGTTACCACCTTTTCCATAGCTAGCTTCCCGTCCAAGGGTGTGTGTGCCACCTGTTCTTGGAACAAGGCCTGTTATGATAGGGAATTTCTTTCTTTTCTCCCATAACACTTTTTTTTTCTTTTTTTCTCTTTTCTTTTATCCTACTCTCGAGGGTGTTTTCACCTTTTCTCGAAGAATAGGTCGACATGATAGGGAGGACTGAAGTCCTTTTCTCCCATTATATATATATATATATATATATATATATATATATATATATATATATATATATATATATATATATATATATATATAAAATTATTTACTTTTTACTTTTTACTTTTTCTTTTTCTTCTTTTAAAAGACGAGAATGGTAGGAATGCCTGTATCCGAACCATCCTCGCCACCTCTGATGGATTAGATGAAAATGAATCCAAGGACAGGGGGAAGGTGGATGTAAGGGACTAATAGAACGAAGCCACACCATTAGGATCAGCAAGAGGGCTATCAGGAGCATTAGATAAAGCTGTATCAATCGTCATGCAAGGAATAAGGAAGCTATTAGCGGTGATTGTTGTCAGGATCCCTAAGGAGGGTAATACATTTTGCGGCAATAGCCATCAATCAAGAAGGGATCATCTAAAGCATTGACTATTTGGACTTGGACAAAGCCATTAGGGTTGACGGCAAGTACCTTATAGGGGCCCATCCAATGTTTTTGAAGCTTGTGTAGATACTCACCAAATCGAGAATCATAGGTTAGGACTAAGTCACCTTCTTTAAACTCCTTCTGCTTGATGAATTTGTCATGACAGGCCTTTCTACGGGCTTGCATGGCTTCCACGCACAATAGGGCCATCCTATGAGTCTCATCTAGACATTCTAGGTACAAGAGATGGTGTTGTAGGGACTCCTCATATCCAAAGAGTTCTTTGATAGCCATGCACAAAGAGGGTAGCTTGAGTTCAACAGGAAAGAAAAATTCTGCTCCATACACTAGTTGGAAAGGGGTCTGTCCTATAGCGGCCTTGTTGGAGGTTCTATATACCTAGAGGGCCTTTGTTAGTCGAGCATCCCAATCACGACGATGTTCTAAAATCGTTCTTGTTAGGATCAAACAAAGGATACGATTGGTAAGTTTGACTTGGCCGTTAGATCTTGTACAGCTCTATCAATTCTTCCATAATCTTGTTGAGAAAGTGAGTACCTCTACTGCTTACAAGCTCTAGGGGGATTGCCAAAATGGGTAATGATGTTCTTGTATAGGAATGGGGCCACATTGTTGCCATCATCCCGCTTCAGAGTTTTGGCTTCATGCCACTTTGTCACGTAGTCCATACCAAGATGTATCTATTCTACTTCCATCTAGTTAGTGGATTAATGGGTCCAATGAAATCAATTCCCCATTTGGTAAGCTTTCGCATTCTCTCTGACAAGCATCACAACGTTTGCAATAGTCATAGGTATCCTTGTGGAGGGTCGGCCACACCAATATACTGTGAGCAAGGCCTTTTTGGTTGTTGATTCTCCTGCAAAGTGTCTGCCACACAGGGCTCCTCATGGCATGTTTTCAACACGATTCCAATCTCTTCTCCTGCAATATATCTTTGTAATACCTCGTCTTTTCCTTTCTTATATGGAGCACCACCTAACAAAGGTGTAGGGGGTTGATTCCAATAGAAGCTTCTTCTTCTCATAGCTCAAGATACTAGGGGGATACTATTGGGTTGCCAAGTGGTTGTCTATGTTTGCGTACCATGGGGTAACAATTTTGACTAGAAACAAGGAAGCATCAGGAAGATCTGGATCATCTTGCTCTTCGTCATTGCTTAGCGGGATTCACGATAGATGATCAGCCAAGACATGAGAGCAACCGGGTTTGGTAACCACTTTAAAGTCAAACTCCTAAAAGTAGAAGGATCCATCTCATCATTCTTCCTTTCACATCGCCTTGTTCATCAACAAGATATGATAGTTCATCACAATCAATAGTCCACATGAACTATGCATCTTTTTTGAGAAGTTTATGTAAAGGGGCTACCATTGTCACAAAGCGTGCAATGAACCTTTTGTAATAGCCTACATGGCCAGGGAATCTTCTCAATTATTTTAGGTTGGTTGGTGCTGTTAAGGCGGAAATATTCTCAATCTTGGCAGGATCTGTTGCTATCCCTTGTGCAGAGACAATGTGGCCTAGAAGAACTCCTGATAAGACGCTAGAGATTCATTTGTCAGGGTTGAGAGAAATCCCATAACACCATTTTGGGGAATATGGGAATTTCCCATAAGTTTGGGACATGTGGTCAAATCTTTGGATTGTCATAACTTGAACATTATAACTCCAAATTGAGAACTCTATAGCTCAATAGATTCCATTTTTCAAGCTCTTTCCAATGATAGGTCACATCATATGGTTTTGAGAAACTTATGGGCATGTTATCCGGGTGCCACCTTTTTAGTATTAAAAAAATGGAAATTGGGAGATTCCAAGACTCACTAATATTGTGTTCCGTACTCTCAACATCTGTCAAAGCACTGCTCTAGGTGTCCCCAATGCTAAAAAATTAGACTATAGATGCAAAAGTCGTCTAGGTACACCTCAGTGAAATCATGCATATGGTTTTGGAATGTGGCCATCATGACTCATTGGAAGGTAGAAAGGGCATTACACAGAGCCTGAATGACATCACTTTATAAGCAAAGGTTCCCCATTCTATTGTGAAGGTTTTTTTGGATTGATCTTCTTCTGCGATTTGGACTTGATTGTATCCATTGAATCCATCCAAGAGAGAAACGAGCTCATGGCCTGCGACTATGTCCAACAATTGGTTTGTGAAAGAGATAGGGAAAATATCCTTCTTCATCTTGGAATTCAAATTTTGAGAGTCCACACATATTCACAGCTTCCCATTCTTCTTGGGTAATCCACAATGGGCAAAACCCATTCACTATTAGCCATTGGATAGATAAACTCAGCTTCAAGGAGCTTCAACAATTTGGTCTTCACTAGGGCATAGTAATTTGGACTCATGTGCCTCTATCTTTGCCTCGTAGGCTTGGCATCAGGCTCTAGATCGATATGATGTTGGCACACTGTGGGATCAATCCCCTTCAGATCTTTGTATGACCATGGAAACAAGTCCAAGTTCTCCTTCAGTAGGTCTCCTTGAAGACTTAGTGCACTCCTTGGGAAGCAGAAAGGGTATTAGAGTGGTTTTGGGTTTGGTTTGGGGATGAGTTACTTCTTGGCTCAAGGACTCATCTTCCGAGGATACATCCAAGAACATCATATAATAGAAACCTTTTGAGTTCTCTTTGAGTTGCCAAACCGGGGGTTGTTGGAAAGGTGCATCGTCATCATCTTCTCATGAGAGGGGTGGACTAGGACAGCAAGAGCCACTATTGAAGGAAGACTTATTCTTCTTTATCCATTTCTTATAGAGGTTTTGCATATGACGTGACTCATTAATCAGTCCAAAGAGTATCATAGTCATTCTATCAAACAGCAAGGGATTTTCTGCTTCTGAGGATTCTGGAACTTCTTCCTCATCTCTACCTTTTGTGAGGAGTTCTATGAGGAGGATAGACTCTTCTAGCTCGCTTTCATAGTCTTTCTCTGCATTATCATATTTGACTTCTTCAAATTCTGTTTCTACCTCTGTGGGGGATCTATAAGAGAAAAACAGACTCTTTGTTATGTTCTCTCCTTTTGCTTTTGGGTCAGTCTCTGCTTCTACTTCTGTCTCTGTTTGTGCTTCTACTTCTATCTCTAGCTTTGCTTCTGTCTTTGTCTTTGGCTTTGCTATGGCCATGTAATAGGGAGAACAATACATCCATGCTTATATCTTACTATCAGTGGTATTCACCTAGTGAGCAAAGACTTTTCTTCCTTCAATAGTTGGCTTACAATGCCCACTGTCATGGACTGTGCCTCTATTTTCTCGAGAAAGATCTATTTGACGGCCTCTTTGTCTCTTGATGTATCATTTGTTACTTCATTGGAAGAGTCTGTTACGACTTTGATGGATGTGGATCCATTACCTTTTTGTGATCCATACAACTTCAATACCACTTTGTTAGGTCCTCTGCCTAGGGTTAGGGTTCCTTTGAACCAATCCGTCCTTGCTCTTGCGTCAAAAAGTCAAGGTCTTCCCATCAACAAAGGGTATGAAGTCCTGTAGGAATTTGGTTTGACCACCAGATATGTCAACCAATAATTTCTCCCTACAAGGGTTTTCACATATGAGAGAATACCCAAAGGCTTGATTCTGCTTTGGTTTGCCAATCGAATAAGCCACTGCAGAGGCTGCATTCCTTGCAAGCCTAGAACTTTCATTTTCACATCCGTCATTATGTTTATTGATGAGCCTTCATCAATCAATGCATCTACTATAAAGCATCCTTCAATCCACACACCAACCTCTTGAGTGCCAAGATCCAAGAAGGTGTTAGCCACATCCACTTCCTTCACATGCTCTGGGAATTTGTTGGACTTGGTTGCTATTGAGGGAGCAATCCTTAAGCCTTGTCTTCTTGTCAATATGCTTTTGAATTTCTTTCGACAACTAGGAGACAACATCAGCAACTATCTGAATGTTAGGTTAGGTTTAAAAATGTTATGATCTTTGAAAAAGTCATATTCTTTGATAGGATCCACATGTTTCTCCACTTGGCTAGGGAATGGGGTCACACCCACTTTTATCTTCCCTTTTTCTTCCAAGAGTAGTAACCTCTACGCTTCTTCTCCTTGAGGAGGTACTTTGGCATCCTCTATCTCTTGGACCTCTAGTCCTGTCTTTACAATTGTCTCTATGGCTCTCTATGGCTATGTAGTGCTTTGTACTACATTGTTTTGTGATGCACTGTTCAATTTCTCCCTAAGAAGGTTGAACTTCACTTTCTTGGTAGAGGAAATGTTCTCTTTTCGAACTACGAGTTCTCCTTTCTTTGCAGGCATTATTGCAGCAACTTCCAATTCCACCAAATTGGAAGTAGGTTATTGGGTCTTCTATTAAGTCTCGAAGGTATCTTTCACAAGAGGTGGACTTGGATAGTCTTTTGCAGTGTGGCCTTCTCCTTTGCATCGATTGCATAAGGGCTTGTAGTCCATAGAGAAATGGTGGTGCATCTTCTTCAGGAGGAACTTCAAAAGAAACTGTCTTCTACTCAAATGCTGGAAGAGGTAGAGGCAGAGGTAGAGGAGGCCGATTTGGAGGCCGTGGTAGAAATCAGAATATGCAGCAAACTCAAGAAAACCAGTCCTATGGAGGAGGACATGGTAACTCTAGAGGCAGGGGGAGCCAAAGAGGTCGTGGTGGATGGCAAAGAGACCAAAATGCAAACAACAATGTTGAATGCTACGACTATGGTAAAATGGGTCATATGGCTAAAGACTGCTATAAAAAGCAGAATGACATCATGAATGGGAAATTGCAACAAGGGAATTATGCATCTTCTAGTAGACAGGGTGATGACAGAAATGAGCATTTGTTTATGATGCAGCACATGAACAATTTTGTGACAAGTGCAGAAGAAAGCAACGATTTGTGGTATGTTGACTCAGGTGCATCAAATCACATGACAGGTCATGCAGAATGGATGGAGGATGCAAGGAAAATGGAAAAACCAGGATTTGTGGAGACTGGTGATGATACTGCACATCATATTGTGCAGATTGAAAAAATTCCTTTGTCTATGTAGGATGGAAAAAAGAAATACCTATCCGATGTATTTCATGTCCCGAATATCACCAAGAATCTGGTTTCTGTTGGTCAAATGGTTGAGCAGGACTTGTAGGTTAGATTTAATCCTCATGGATGCTTTGTTGAGGATATGAAAAATAAAGGTCGCTTGATAGCAAAAGGAATGAAGAAGGGCAGAATGTTTACATTGGATGCAGACATGCCTGAATTGAGTGCAGCAATGTTTGCAGATGGGACCGGTGTAGTTGCAGATATTGATATCTAGAATAAACGCATTGGTCATGTTAATGTACAGCGACTTAAATCAATGCAGGCCCAAAACATTGTTGCAGGATGCCTAAATTTGAGGTTGTAGAAATGCATAAGGTATGTGAAGCCTGTCAGTTTGGAAAACAGGCAAGGAAACCATTTCCTAGACATGTTCAAGAGAGTAAGAAGCCATTGGAATTAATCCACTCTGATGTGTGGACTATTAAAGCTGCATCTCTTGGAGGCTGTCATTATTTTGTCACTTTTATTGATGGCTATAGCAGAAAAGTTTGGGTCTATTTTATGAAAAAGAAAAGTGAAGTTTTTGGGCATTTCAAAACTCTTAAAGCTATGGTTGAAAAAGAAACAGGCCTGCAAATAAAATGCCTAAGGTTAGATGGAGGGGGAGAGTACCTCTTAAATGAGTTTGCAAGGTTCCTGCAGGAGCATGGCATAAAGCAGCAATATTCATGTAGTCATACCCCACAACAAAATGGAATTGCAGAAAGGAAAAACAAGCATATTGGAGAGGTATCTCGTGCCATGCTCAACGAAAAAGAATTGCCAGATTTTTACTGGGCTGAAGCAATTACTACAGCAGTCTATATAATGAACAAGACTACCACTGCAGCAATACATGGGATGACTCTAGAGGAGAGGTATACTGGTAGGAAACCAGATATTTCTCATTTGAAATTTTTTTGTTGCATTGCCTATGTACATGTGCCAGATGAGTTGAGATTCAAGTTGGATCCAAAAGCTGAGAAGTGCATCTTTATTGGTTACTCTCTGCAGCAAAAAGGGTATAGATGCTATAACCCTTCTACTCGTAAGTTTACAGTGAGCAGAGATGTTGTTTTTGATGAGATGAGTAGCTGGTATAAACCAGTAAATGTGAATGATGATGTAGATGCACAAAACGGTAATGCTGCACAGAATTCACATCAGCAGTCACAAAATATTAGTGGACCTAGAGCGTCCTCTAGCAGTGGTTCACATTCTTCACCATGGACATGCAGATTGAGATCAGGAGAATCTTCTCAAAGCAATGCAGATAGTGGTATTCAGGTATCACGAAAAGGAAAAGAGAAGGTAGATCAGCCCATGTTTGATGTGAATGCAGGTCACTCTTATGTGGATGGTGAATCCAATGGCTCAGAACAGAGCATTGATGATGAGTTGGGTATTCCTTCTATTTTTACACCTAGAGTAAGGAAGACTAGGGATGTTTTGAGAGCACCTGGGAGTGAACCTACTTTGCGCAGGTCTACTAGAGCTAGGTATCCTGTGGATAGGCTAAAATATGATGGATTTACAGCCATTCACTATGCATATATGGTCAAAGTGATACAGGAACCAGAACCCACTTCTTTTGAGCAAGCCATGGGAAAAGAAAAATGGAAGAAAACCATGGATGAAGAAATGGATGCCTTGGAAGCAAATGCTACATGGGAATTGGTACCTTTTCCTAAAGGTAAGAATGCAATTGGCTGTAAGTGGGTTTATAAGGTGAAGCACAATGCAGATGGTTCTCTGAATAGATACAAGGCAAGATTAGTAGTCAAGGGGTATGCACAAACATATGGTATTGATTATGAAGAAACATTCAGTCCGGTTGCAAGGATGGCAACCGTAAGAGTAGTCATTGCTATGGCTGCATCAAAGGAATGGTCTTTACATCAGATGGATGTAAAGAATGCCTTCTTGCATGGTGATTTTCAAGAAGAGGTATATATGGAGCAGCCACCAGGTTATGTGCATGCTGTTCATCCTGAGTTTGTTTGCAGGTTGAAGAAAGCATTGTATGGCTTGAAGCAAGCACCTAGAGCATGGTCTGACAAGATGGGACAATATCTTGTCACCATTGGCTTTCAGATTTCCAAGGCAGATTTCTCACTTTATGTGAGAAAAATAGAGAAATATATTATGCTACTTGTCATTTATGTTGATGATTTTATTATGACAGGTGACAGTGATGAAGATATCCTTCATGTGAAAATGCTATTGAAGCAAAGGTTTGAGATGAAGGATTTGGGAGAGATGTGTTATTTCTTGGGCATTGAGGTGATTAGATCACCAAGTGGGATACAGCTCTTGCAGAGGCAGTATGGATTGGATATGCTGTCCAAATATGGGATGACAGGTTGTAAGCCTATTTCAGTTCCTTTGGAGCAGAATGTGAAGTTGAGCACAGATGTAGGTGAGCTTCTGGAAGATCCTACTATGTACAGACGCATAGTAGGAAGTTTGATTTATATGACTATTACCAGGCCAGATTTGAGCTATGTTGTTGGATTGGTAAGTCAGTTTATGCAGGCTCCAAGGAAATCGCATTTGGATGCGGCTAGACGCATACTCAGGTATGTGAAGTCCACATTGCAGTATGGACTATTTTATGAGACTGGGGTTCAGATACAGTTGCATGGATACACTGATGCTGATTGGGCTGGTAGTATTTCTGATAGACGATCTACCAGTGGATATGTGTTCTCTTTAGGGAGTGCTGCAGTCACTTGGAGCAGCAAGAAACAGCCTATAGTTGCCTTGTCGAGCACAGAGGCCAAGTACAGGGGTGCCGCAATGGTTGCATGTGAGGTAGCTTGGTTGCATAAGCTACTTTATGATATGCATCAGCCTACAGATGGGCCAGTTATCATTTATTGTGACAACTTGAGTAGTATACACTTGGCAAATAACCGAGTCTATCATGCTAGAACAAAGCACATTGAGGTGCATTATCACTATGTGCGGGAGAGGGTTTTACAAGGTCTTATTGATCTAATTTATGTCAGCACAGAGGATTAGGTAGCTGACATATTTACGAAGGCATTGAGCGCAGAGAAGTTGCACAAGTTCAGAGACGTGCTTGGTGTGTAGGAATTGGGATTAAACTCGAGGGGGAGTGTTGAGATATCGAGCTCCACTCATGATATGCCAGGGTGACCATTGTGCATTTATGTCACCGACTTGTCAGTTGTAGATGCGGTTGGTACACCGCCCATGAATAATAGCTAGATGACAGCTATCCTTATCTACTCTAGTTTGTGGCTCAGTTAGTATGCCACCTTAGTTAGTTGTCTTTGGTTTTGAGTCCCATATATAGGGTTCTTCTATTTCTTTGTATGAGACTTCTTTTTGGCTTACACAACTAAGAAGAGGAAAATTGTTTTCAGCCTCCGCCTTTGTGTGTATTCCCCCATTGTGCAAGCAAGAAAGCTACAAGTGAGACTCCTTCCTTCTCTTCCATAATCTTGACAAGAGAGAGAGAGAGAGAGAGAGAGAGAAAGAGAAGAGTTACCCCGAGAGGCTGCACAATTTCCCTCTATCTCAATCCTCGATTTAACCATCTTCTCTTACGCTCTCCCATCTTGAATCTATTCCACCTTCTTAATCTCTTGAGTCTACTTGTGGACGATGGCCTCCAAGCGAAGAATGTCGTGTGCAGATGACAATCCTACAACTAGCAACAGAGCTTCGGGTGAAGGCATCACTGTCAATCCAATTGCGGTACCGGTCGTAAGTAATGTATTTTCAAATTGATAGATGCTTGTTTTAATGCTCACAAGAGATACATTAGGCTCCATACCTTGTGGTGCTAGAATAGGTCATTGAAAAGGATAAATCGTATCTCAAATATTCAAAGATGAAGTTTGTGAAGTGCTTATATCAAAGGGAGTTAAATTGCACCTAGTTGCTATGTGATGAATCCATGCATAGCATAAGCAACATATGGGACACTAAATTATTGAGCATCGATGAGTCTTTGATTAATCTTTACTAAGGATAATATTGTTTAAAGTTCACAAATGCATATACATGGTACATACATGGGAGAGATTATGTAAACTTCACATCAATGACATGCAACTCCTTGCCTTCGGAGAAAGGAAGATAAAGCCAAGAAAAAAATGTTGCATAGTGGGAAAATGCTAAAAGATAATTGTCACTTAGAGAAGAGGCATAAATGCTCTTGCTAGATTGATTAATTTGCATTGGAATGATAGGACTTACGTCATGTATAGTATTGGAACTTTTAGCATATGTCTTAGGCTAAAAGAGGGAATATTAAGTAAATTCTACTTTTTGGCCCCAAGGGGGAGAGTGAATATGCGATGGAATTATTATCGCATCTATTATTGTATTGTTTGGAAAAAATACAATTAGTTTTGCTGGTTGATTGAACAACACCCTAAATGTTTTTCTTTAAATCAAGGGATTGTTGCATTGTGATTTGGATAAATATTCCAAGGCTTGTGGTGATGGCAAATGAATGGCAGGGGTATGTAATGACAAGTTGCCATGGGAATAAAGGAATGTTTTTCTAGAATATGAAATTAGGGCTGATTGCTTTGATTGTGCTTGAATTTTAGTTGGATTGATTAAGGAAGGATATTTTTCACGTGTGGATCATCTCCAAGATCACATCGCTGATTATCTCGAGAGGGCACTATTGCTCGATTCACAGGCTGATGGTTGAGTGGTGAAAAGGGCCAACCACAGAAATGGCATCTCACTCCTAGACCACTTGTGGGTCAGGTGGAGCTCTGGACACCCCTTGCCTATCCAGAATGGAGTTGGAGATCCTCGTGAGCCCAATGTCTGGGATGTTTGAAGATCCTATTCTAGATAAAGGATGGAAATTTCAGTGCCATGAGACTCGGACCGAGTACTTTTGTTGGACAGAAGGGATACATAATTCTCCTGTATGGGCAGGAGACAAAGATTAACTTAAAGATAAGTTAAGGAACTTGTTGATATAAGGACTGCTTGTTTTTTTTGTGTATGTCTTGTAAATTACGTGAACGAACTTTGTGCCCTAAAAGGCTTAATTAATGAAGTTGATTCTAAATGTTGCACATAAATGTGGTAGGACCTAATTAGACAACTAAAGCTATCAAGGGAAGCAGGTGGACGGAATCCCCCGACGGGTTTGTCATACGGCTGGGTGGTCCTAGAGAATTGGGAGGCTTCTCACAAGGATTTACCATCGGATGACTTTAGGTATTGCTAAGTTAGAACCCAATTCATGCCATTTTAGGGGACTGAAATGGGACTATGCCCTACGGGTAGAGAGGTTGAGTGGTGCATCCCTCTTGTTTCCCATTCTCTATGAACCAAGTGTAGCATAAAACTACTTCGACTCTATTTTTCCTACTCAAAGTGGGTCACCTGGAGCTCAACGCTAGCTACTTCCTAGAGACTTGGCTGATAGGAAAGAAACCCTGACTTCAGGTCGATCCTAAGTGGGAATGGTCGGATACTTCCACTTTGGGGCAGACTGGGGAAGACCTAGTTCGCAAAACCTGTGACATTCCTTGTG
Organism: Lygodium microphyllum; assembly: GCF_053477565.2. Lineage (NCBI taxonomy): Eukaryota > Viridiplantae > Streptophyta > Polypodiopsida > Schizaeales > Lygodiaceae > Lygodium > Lygodium microphyllum. Next base: position 26,126,519 of record NC_141159.1, read on the forward strand.
AGTGCTAGGTGGCGCTTTCTAGACTCCCCTCCCAATGTGCTGCTAAGATGTGTCCCACAAGTGGTCAAGCGGACACATTACATTTCTATCAAACGTATGACATGGCATATGTCTATTGAATGTCTAAAGGACTGAGATGAGTATTGAATGCTCATGAAAGCTAAAGTTTTGAGCTAGAAAAAAATGCATTGACATTATCTTGGATGGTTACAAACAGGGAATGCATTGTATGACATTGTCTATTGAAGATAGAGTGTCTATGGTTGTCTGTATGGTCATGTATTAACCCCTACATTTGATAGCACATGTATGAAGTACTTTGAGGACATTTTGGAGCTAAATAAACCTAGTTTGATTAAGCATTGGCTAACTGCAATTTGCAAGTAGGATATTTGATATGTGTACTTGCTGTACATGAATTGAACTGTGCTCGTATGATTATGTATGGACTCTTGCATGAAATAGGAAATGTCTTGGATGTTTTAAAGCATGTATGACATGTATACACCTCCGTTTTAGTCTTGAAAGAGCTACTAGTCATTAAGAGTCTAAATTTTTTTTTAGACTGCATGTTTGATTGATTGCAATAAGGTTGCATGATATAGAGTTTCAACAACTACATGGTCTATGTGTTGACCAATGTATATGTAGCTTATGTCACATGTTTATGGATCGTTTTGAGATGTTAATGGGCTAAAATACCCTGATTACAATAGACAATTAATTGTTGAAAACTATCATAAACAGTCAACGACTGCAGTTGGTCAGTTAGACTTGTTGGCTTGCAGGAAGCTAGGCACTAACTAGTCATTATTTGTTACAATATGGCAAGTGTAGGCAGGACCAACAACATAACCTAGATAGTGGGGGAAAAGCTTGACAACAATAATTATGCCATATGGAATTTTTGCATGGAGAACTTCCTAATAGGCAAAGGATATTGGAACTAGCTGATAGGTGTTGAAGCTGAACCTGATATCCCAGAGAGGAATCCTAGAGTTGATCAAAGACGAGTGCACCAAGCTTGGTTGGAAAGAGCTTGCAGGGTGCTACACTGGTTATCTTTGTGTATCTCGGATGTTATGGTAATGTAGATCATGAACTACAAGTCACCAGCAGATGCACGGAATATATTGATCAAGTATTATGGCACAACTACTAGTGCCACAAAGATATAGTTAAAGTAGAAATTCAACAATATGGAGAGAAAATGCATATTTATATAGGATCATGTCACAAAGATTAAGACTATTGTGGATTAGCTAGCATCCATTGGCACACAGGTTGAGGATGAAGACATGGTTACAGTGACATTAAATGGTTTGGGATTTGAATATAAGTCATTTGATACTTCCATCTCTGTGTGGGATGAAATGTCAGATTTCAATGAGCTAGTTGCACTACTTATTCATGAGGAATTTAAACTTGGATTGGCTACAGGCTCTAGGAGTTCCAAGAGCAAGGATGTTGTCTTCTATTTGAATCAATGTGGCCATGGCAACCATGGTAGAAGTTATGGTTATGGCACGCAGGAGACCAGCAAAATGTATCCTATGGTCATAATAACCAATAGGGTTCAAATGCAAGAGGAGGTGGAAATTTCAGAGGGAGAGGGAGATCTAGCCCTAGAGGTAGAGGCTCCTAGCAGTAGCAATGTCCATCTGACAATCCTAATAAGGATAAGGATTGTCACTACTGTGGAAACTATGGTCATATTTCCAAGGACTACTGGAAGAAGTAGGGCAATCAAAAGGTGAGAGTGGAGTTTTGAGTCCGGAATGTGCCTAAAATTTGCCAAAAAATCCAAAATTTAGAGGAAAAATCTTTGACATCGAAGGCGGCGGCTGCAACTAGGACGATTTTAAGCACCAAGTGAAAGACAGCTTTCAAAAGGTGCTCGAGCGACACTTGTAGATTTTTGATAATTTTTCTGATTGCCATGTGGGATGCCGGGAGCTACCAATTAGTGTGGGACGCCGAGACGGACGCGCAGGATTTTTCAGAGGTCAAATCCGAGTTTGGACGCGAAAGTTGCCAGAAATTGGCCAAGAATAAAGAGGTGGACAAAAAACTAAAGGCTAAAGGGGGTGCCCTTTGGGAGGGGGCACCCCCCCTCCCCCCTCATTTTTTTTTCATGGTGTGGCGGGAGCATGGTGACGTCTGATTAGCACCGAAAAAAACGCCCCCCCCCACAAATCGATCATGGAGCATCAAAGCAACCTATGCAACAGACATTGACCGGCAAATTCTTCTTCTTCCCTGATCCTATCTCCGCCCTTTGTGCGAGATATGGCTGATTGAATGGAGAGATCAAAATCTAGTCTTTCTCTCTCCTCCCTCTCTCTCCTCTCTATGGGCTATTCATAAGCACTATCTTGAAGGAGCAATCGGGAAGGAGATTGAAGGAAACAGTGATGGAGATTGATGGAGATGCTGAAGATTGATGCGCAACATTGGATTGAGAGCAATGGAGGCTCCCTCTGCTGGTCACACAGCGAATTAATGCGTCTCGGGTTTCGTAAAAACACGGTATGACCATTTTTATGAAGAAAATGAAGGGTTTTGGTATTTTATGATGATAATGATGTTCTTATTTGATGAAAATTTGTTTGAGTGCTGGTTGTATCATGATTAATTGTTGTTTATAAAAAATTTTGATTTTGCAATGATTTACATGCGCTATTTAATTCCCGTAAAACCCGAAATGCAGTTTTTAAGCAGTAAAATGATAGTTTTGTCGTTTCGGGTGGGTGAAATGTGTTCCTATGGGGGGGAAATGGAAAATGAATTGAATGTTAGTACATTGAAGTGATTGGAACAAGATAAATCAGAAAATAGCATATTTATTAACAAATAAATCAAGAAAATGGAAAAAATAAGGGAAAATATAGAAGTACGCTTCACAAAAATAAGGAAAAATATAATGATTATTTGTGGATGTATGGTAGTGGCAAAGCATGAGGTTTAGCCCCAGTTTGCCCTATCTCCTTGTCAAAGTTTTTGATTTATTACTTTTCATACATCAAAACATGATAAAATGAACCTCCTCACCTATGCAACGAAAGCAATACCTAAACGTAGGGGGTGGGATGTTTGAATGGTGCGATTTGCGTGCTGATTGTTGTTGATTTTCTGATGCATATCATGATATAGAGTTTGTTGTATTTTAATTAAGAGGATAGTAGCACGAGTAATGTCTCGATGCTATCCTTACATCGCTGCAATGAGTTAGTGAATGAGCATTGGAAAGCCTGGCGGTGCACAACGCGTTTCTGATTGAAAATTATATTTGAGAACTTTACGATCATCCACTTTTTCATGTGCATGTCAACCATGGTATCAGAATGCAAAGGACTGGATGCATAGCATGTGTTTTCGATTACAATGACCCAAGCTTGAGTGTGGAAGGGCAACCTAAGCCGTAGGATAGTTGTTCGTTTCTTGGGGGATCATTTGGTAAGGACACATGGTATCTCCTGGAATACTTTCAAAATGAAAGAGTGGCGTTTGTTCGTTTGTTCTATATGTTGAGCAGTGCATCAAGGGGCCAATCCCTACGATGTAGGAGAGCTGCAGTGGGGCCGCGGTAATTCCACCGAGAGGTTTCCTCCCATGTATGTGATTATCATGGCATTTATTACCAATGTGTAAGGGTTCTCCCTTTGAGGAGTTTATAGAAAGGGAAATGTTGGACTATAAAACCAAAAACGCATAGATTAGGATTTAGGACAGTTCGTCCTTCAGTAGCAGATAGATGCTCCTGGCCCGCGAGGCCGTGTGGGTGTGTTTGTCTGTTATGAGTATGAGGTCCGGCTAGTGCCATAGCCAGTGCCGGTCCATTTGTGGTCCCTTCAATGGTGTGTCTGTCGGCTGCCAACAAGTGGTGGTTCTCGAATCTAGGGTTTTTAGGGACCAAAAAAGTTGGTTTATGTTCTTTGACAAGGACCGTCAAGCTGGAATACAAAAAGTAGAACGTGCTGAGAGAGCTAGACGGTGGTTGGAGATTGTAAGACGCTGTTCTCCTCAAAGGAGCAGCCTGATACGCATAAAAGGCAGTGGTCTTAGTAACCCAACTACTGCACATAGTCCTTTCGTTGCAGAAGGAAGCGTAAGTTCTTCCTCTCTTCCACCAAGTGAACCCACTTCAAGTGGGGGTGTGATCCCATTAGTCCAAACTCCTATTGTCAATCCGATTGTTGTCATGGCACAACCCATTGCAATTCTGTAATATATATCAAATATTTATTCCCTCTCTCGGCGGTGCATCGTGCTGGAAGGGGGAAGGGGATAGAGGAGCCAGCAAGCTCCTCGCTGGAGCTTGCTTGACTTCACGGGCATGTACAATGACACATAGGAGGGGGAGGATTCCCTCCCCTCCCCTATATAATTAGGGAGGGCCGCAGGCTACTGGGAGGGAGGTGAGAACGATCGTGGAAGCCGCCATACTGCCAGACTGACAAAGAGGAGGAGAGGGAGCCGTCGTGGAGTCGCCGCTGGGCCAAGTGCGCCACCACCTACAACGCCATTGCTGCCACTGCCGCCATAATCTACCGCCTCCATCCTCTCTCCCCACGTGGCCTTCGAGCCACAGAAGCTTCAAGAAGCTTCTTGAAGCTTCTAAGGGGGCCCTCCTCTAAGCCCCCCTTCCTGTGGAGCCACTAAACCCCCCACCCCGTGCTTAAGCCACCTTAGCCTACTCCTGCTGGCCTAAAAAACCACTAACCCCCCCGTTTTAAACCCTTAAGCCCCCTTCCCATGGATGGACCCCCCGCCCCCCCCTTTGAAAAGAACTAAGGCTTGAAAAGCCTTATTACTTTTTTTCCCCTCCCCTGTGCCCTTTTCTTTTTACACACCTTTTACCCCCTAGCATTAAAATTTCCCCCTCTCACCCCCATGTTTGACCTTTTTAAAGCCCCTTTTTTTTACCCATGCTTAAACCCCGTTCCCATTCCCTTGAAACCATTATCACTTTTTTCCCCCTGTGCCATAAGCCCTTTCACCCTTCACTTTTTCCCTTGGTTTGGAACTTACCCCGTGTCCAGAAATCCCTTCAAGATCCCCCCTTTTTATACCCTTTCAAGGCCCTTTATATGTTTGCGAAGCCACACTCACACACTCCCTTTTTACCATGTATATACCCCTATAGGGCCTTTTTAGGCTTTATAAACCTTTCCCTCTTTGAAGAAGATAAGACCTTAAAGGTCTTGTTACCCCTTTCTCGTGGTTAATCCCTTAACGATTCCTTGCCTCGAAAGAGAGAAGAAGAGTATTGAAGCGACGGTGGAATTCCGAAAAGGAGGTAAAGCTGCTTTCACGTTCGAAGGATTACAACTGCAATGCCGCCTAAGAAAGTCCAAGGAGTAGCTGCGGGAGGGTCATCTCCTGGTATCCATGTGAATATCTCACCCTAAAACCAGGTTTTTCCTTCTTAATTTTATATCGGTTTTAATTTAATCATGCAAGATGAATTGTTAGGGATAAGATATATTTTGTCCTAGTTATTTACGATGAAGGAATTTAGTTTAATTGAACATGCAAAATGGATAAAGTATAAACACAGTTTTCCTTCAAATAGCATTATGCACTGAAACGAATTATGAGCAAGATTATTTACCCACTAAAGTAGTATATTTTGGTTAAATCTTGAAGGTATAAAAACTGCATCTTGCACCATTAACCCCTATTCTTTTTTGCAACGAATCATTATAGAAGCTGAAATTCATGAAAGGTTTCTTACGTTGCTTAAACTCTAGGAAGTTATCATTGCTAACTGCATATCTTAGCAAGGAAAAGATTGTTTATTTGGCATGAGTTTTGTTTGCAAGGAAAAAGGAAGATTAATTGAATTTACCTAACCTCAAAGCAATAAATTTTAGGACTGAAAAATCAATTGTCTCATAGATAACAAATCGTGCCGAGGTGATCTCGATATTACCTTCCAAAAGTTAATCGAATTCATATAAACTTAGAAATATCTATGCTCCGAAATATGCATTGAGAATGATTTAAAACCCAAGAAACGTTTATACCTTAAATACTTGCCCACCTTCCCTGATTGTAGGGTCAATAAATCGTAAACGTAAAAGAACTAGGGTTTGTCCGTGAGGTTCTTAAAGAAAATAATAAAAGCTAAGAAACCTTGGACTGACAAACGTCAGTTTAAAGAAACTGAAACGGATTGTTTTGTAACTCCATTATCGCATAGTACGATGCAGGACTTGTGCGGCAAGTACGAAGTTTTATGGTCTTGTGATTGATTCACAAGAAGAAAGGTTAAATACCCTCAACAAGGATGGCGGATCCTTATGCAAGTTATCTTGCAAAAGGATGTATTCTTTGATATCCTTCTAAGTAAGGAAGGTTAAAAACTGGAAACTAAAGTATCCAATGAACTTTAGGGTTGACCAAGTTGGGTTAATAGGGTACGCCCTAACCCAAAATATAAAGGATCTTTCCAAGTTGCAAAGTACCCCGGATCGAGTGCTAGATGCATTCAAAAGGAAAGATTCCTTCCTTAGCAGTTTTCCAACAACAAGTTCGATTTAATGGAAATGTTTGTGCTTGCTAGAGATTTTAGAGCACTGTTTGATTTATGAATTACAAATTAAATGAATATCTATACTTCAGGTTGAAGGCCTAAAGGGAGAGGCAGCTTCAATTACCCCCGACTGCCTGCCTGACCCTAACGAAGGGGGTTGTTGACCGCACCGGGAACGTGGACCGAACCCGCCGTGAGAGGTCTCTCTGTTGAGAATTACTTGGAGCAAGAGGACGCTTGGGTGCCAGGGGGGCTTTGGCCGTAAATCCCTTGCCTTTTGGGTCCTGCGCAAGAGGCTAATGTGACTCGGGATTGGATCTCGAGGCCCGCATACTAGTCTACGAGTGGAAACTTGGAATAGTGATCCCTGTGGATTACTGGATAGCCTTCGGGCGGATTATGGACAAGCCTACGGGCAGAACTCCTTGTATTTCAAAGATAAATATGATGATATGTTAATAAAGAACTTGTTTGATATTGTTTTTCTATGTCACGTGATAAGATTACGTGAAGGAACAAGTGCTTAACGGTTTAATTAAAGAAGCTGATTGTTACATGTCTAACTAACACGTTAGATAATTACCTAACTAAAACAAACTGAGGAAAGTGCGGAGGATGGGCCATGGGTCCGTCCTATGGTTGGGTGGTCCCAGTTGGCCGGGAACTTTTCTCAAATCTTGAAGAACAGCGGGATGATCGTCAAAGGACAGAACAACAAAAGCATTGACCTAGAGTTATGTCTTAACCGATTTACACTGTTTTAGGGGGACGGAATGGGACTATGCATTATGGCAGAGAGGTTGAGCTTTGCATCCCTCTCGTTTCCCATTCTCGTTTCTGCGTAAAGTAGTTTGCTTGGGTCCGACGCTAGTTGCTGTTAGGAAATGACCAATCAGGAAAACCCTAATTCCGGTCGATCCTAAGTGGGAACGGCTAGAATAATTTCGCTACGTGGCAGATGCAAAAAGCCTAGATCGCAAACCCCGTAACATTCCATGGGAGTGCCGGGCGGAGCTTTCTAGACATCCTTTCCGATGGATTGCTAAGATGTGTCCTGGATGACACTAGTGGACATGTTATAGTTGGTATCAGAGCCAACCAACAACGGAATTGTTTTTATGAGATCTCAATGAAATGAAGTAAAGAAATTGTTGCTGTCCAAACATTTCCTTACCTTCAATGCTGTCTTGCAGAATTACGAAGCGTGGAATAAGTTTTTGGTATTTTGGGTCATGTTTATGACTGCAATGCATTCTCCGCTTTATAGACAAAGGATTGGGATGATGAATATCATGAAGCAGATCTATAATCCATCACCTTTGTAGATGGAACGAAGATGGACGGGTGCTTCAAAAATCTACTATATAGTCACCCATCGGTTTGCTTATCTACAGACCAACTAAAGAGGATCAAGTGGTTGGAAGACCTGAAAGTCGTGAAGCTATTCGTTTTTGTGGAAGCTCACGTAAATTCGACTCTACATATTCGAGGTCGGAGGGTTGAGATGAACTCATATGTATATGAGGAAGTAACTCGTGTAATCCCCACCGACAGGATTAAAGTGTTGGGCCGCCATGAGAAGTATGGATTCCAACAGAAAGGATATCCTGAACTTCCAATGACTTATCGATTCCTCAAGATCCATGACCCAAAACCTTACTATTACACAGTTCCTGTAGATAAATGTAATACAATGTTGTTCTCCCCAAACTAAATGTAACAATTGGCTTATCATTGCATGAAACGTTTTATTCAAAAGGGCTATGCCCATATAAATACAAATAAAGACTTCTTTTTATCAATGTCTGGCTGTGCATGAGAGTTGATAAAAAGTTAAGTAGCTACATTGTTTACGAGATAGCTGAATTAAAGATGTAATATAAGCTAACGTCGATTATCGTATAGTAAAGAAAACCTTTATTCAGGCACAACCCCAGGTACAGGTTCCTAATTCGCCTCCTACATCAAGTACTGCTGTGATCCAGGAGAAGAAGTTCCTTCTCAAGCAGATCAAGCCACCCGAGTTTGACGGGAGAGGAAGATTCGTCCAAGCTGATGCTCAAATTTGGATTGAGTCCATGGAGGATTACTTCGAAGCAGCTGGTACTGCACCCGCCAATCAGGCTATGCTCGCCAAGTTAAAGCTCACTAGTGAAGCTAGACTTTGGTGGAAGCAATGGTGCAGGGATCAAGGGATCGCAGAGGGATCCGTTACCTGGGAGAAGCTCAAGAAAGCCATGCAGGGAAGATACTTACCACCTGTATATTGCACGCAGAAAATGAACGAGTTCTACGAGCTAAAACAACTAGGACTCACTCTTGACGCATACTACTCTAAATTCGTCTCACTTTTAAAGTATGCGCCACAGATGGACATGACATAGTAGGTGTCCAAATTTTGTGCGGGCTTAAATCCACTAGTAAATACCCGTCTTGAATCTATGCGTCCATCAGATCTTCAGGATGCACTCATTCGAGCGGCACCTATAATTCAGGAGATGCAAGCTAGACCAAGGGGTAACAAAACTTGGTCTTATAATGACCCGAACAGAGGAGCATTTAGACCTCAAATGAAGAGAGTTCAAGGTCATAATCAAGGACAAAGAAAGAAAGCAAGGACGAATAACGTCAACAACCTTGTTTCTACTCAAAGTAATGGCCGAAACCTTCGTTGTTTCCACTGCAACAAACCAGGTCACTTTAAGAGGCAATGTCCCAAGCTTGGTGGAGGATATCGCCAAGTACCTTTCCAAGGAACATTTAGGAGTGAAACGAACTTCAAATAATAAGCTTCAAGGGATAATCCTAGCTGCTTCAAGTCATAGAATTCATTCATCTTTTGTGTGCGGTAGGCAGGTGGCAGATACCTCCCTCGCACAGCTTCATTAAGCTTATCCCAAGTGACTGTCCCCTCCGAGATTGCTTGATCTGTGCACCTGTGTTTCCACCAAAGTCTCGCTTCGGTTGTAAGCTTAAGTTTGGCGAGCATGGCTTGGTTAGCAAGTGCAGTTCTAGCTGCCTCCAAATAGTCCTCCATGGACTCAATCGAGATCTCGACGTCAGCTTCAACAATCCTTTCCTTGCCATCAAACTCGGGTGGCTTAATTTGTTTGAGAATGAATTTCTTCTCTTGAACCATATCTGGACTTAGTTCAGGAGTCGGATTTGGAACTTGTGCTTGGGGTTGTGTTTGAATGATAAGATTCTTTATGTTAACATCTTATCATACATTCCCATATTATGTTAATATGAATAACACAACTTTTTAGCTAAGTGATTTAATCACTTACACTTTAGTTAACATTTATGATCAAGACAGATAATTGTAAAAAGTATTATTTATTCATAAAGGCATAACCCCTTGAGTACATTTATTTTGGATAAGTAGGACAAGCTGATTGATACATCAGTTTGGGGAATATAGGATTGTGTTACAATTGGCTATAGGGAGGAATAATAATATGGAGTGGGGTCATGGATTTTCAGGAAATAGTAAGTCATAGGAAGCTTGAGATATCCCTTCCTTTGATACCCCTTCTTCTCATAGCGCCCTAACACCTTGATTCTGTCAGCAAAGATTACCCGGGTCACTTCTTCATAGACATACTTGTTCTACTTGACTTGCCATCCACTACTGTGCAAAGTTGTGTTTACGCAAGCTTCAACAAAGATGAATAGCTTCATGATCTTTAAATCCTCCATCCACTTGATTCTCTTCAAGTTGGTCTGAAGGTATGCGAGTCAGTGGACTACTATGTAGTATATTCCTGAATCTCCCGTCCATCTCTGCTCCACATATAGGGGTGAAGGATTAGAGATGCAGTCTAGAATATCCATCATGTCAAGCCTTTGACGATAATTCGAAGCATGCATTGCAGTCACGAACATGACCTAGAACACTAAGAACTTGCTCCATGCTTCGTGACTCTATAACCCACCATTCATAAGTGAGTAAAGAAATGTTTTCAATAGAAAACACTACTCTGTTGCACTCATCTTCCCTTGTTTATCCCCTTATTCCCTTTATTATCCTCCATTAAGTTCCCTTGTAATCTTTAGACCTCATTGGTTTGCTCTGATACCAACTGTAACGTGTCCGCTCGTCCACATGTGGGACACGTCTTAGTAGTCCATTTGGAAGAGAGTCTAGAAAGCGCCACCTGGCACTCGCAATGAATGTCATAGGGTTTGTGATCTAGGTCTTCTTGATTCTGTCCCAAGCAGAAGTATCCGGCCGTTCCCACTTAGGATCGACCTGAAGTCAGGGTTTCTTTCCTATCAGCAAAGTCTCTAGGAAGTAGCTAGTGTCGAGCCCCAGATGACCCAATTTGAGTAGGAACAACAGAGTCAAAGTGGATTTATGCTGCACTTGGTTCATGGAGAATGGGAAATGAGAGGGATGCGAAGCCCGACCTCTCTGCCCATAAGGCATAGTCCCATTCTGCTCCCCTAAAACAACATAAATTGGGGTTCTAACTCTACTGACTCTAGGGTCTTCATAGTATCGTTTTCATGTCTTTGAGAAAAGTTTCCAGCTAACCGGAACCACCCTTCAATAGGACGGATCCAAGTCATGTCCACCGCACGTTCCTCGGTTTGCTTCATTATCTAATTACCTACCACATTATGTTTGACATGCAAAAGCAACTTCCTTAATTAATCAATTTAAACACAAGTTCCTTCACGTAACTTAGGCACTGGCACAAAAAAACAATGTCAAACAAGTTCCTTTTTCAAATATCTGATCTTTATTTATCATAGTCCCGGAATACATCAAGTATCATGCCCGAAGGCTAGCCCAGCAATCAACAGGATTGCTGCTCCAAGATTCGCCCATAGACTAGTACACAGGCCTCGAGATCCCACCTTGAGTCACTCGACCTCTTGTGCAAGATTTGGAGGCAAGGAATTTATAGCCAGAGCCTCCCCTGGTACCCAAGCGTCCTCTCGCTCCAAGTAGCACCCATGGAGAGACCTCTTGTGGTGGGTTTGGTCCATATACCTGGCGCGGCTAACAACCCCCTTGGATAGGGTCAGACAGACAGTCGGAGGTAACTGAACCTACCTCTCCCTCCAGGATTTTAACTTGAAGCATTAAGTGTTTTGCCTTGAATTAGTTCCTTGAGCAAAGAAGTTCAAACAATGTACCTAAGTGTACAATCACGATCATTTCTGTGGTCGTTCACACGACCAACTACTAAAGTGTGATTCCTTCTTTCCGAATGCTCCCAGCATTCGGTCTTGGGTCATTCACGACTCGGCAAGATTCCAAGGGCTTGGCAAGCTAGGTTGCTTGTTTCCCCTTTTTCTTCGAGTTAGGGTTTATAGCCTACTGACCCTAATTATCCTTACCTTACGTCTCCTTGTAAGATAAATCATGGACAACCCCATCGTCCTCGATTGGTCAACTTGCTGGTTGTCTCCTAGATCCCTTGAAGTACCTATGTACCTTTAACTTTGATCTTAATTGATCAAGATTGTCTATCCCCTTGACCATGGTTGGTCAAGATGGTTCTGTTTAGAATAGTTCCTACTCCGTCTTAAGTATAATCTTCTTAATCCCTCTTAATAATGCTCACATGCACTAAGCTTTTACCTATCCCTCTTAAAGTCACCAAGGACTTTGACATGGGTCTCATGGATCTTAGTCCCATTTGGTAAATTACAAACAACGTTGAATTTTCCCAACAACTTTAATGCACCCAACGTAATGCCATGCCTTCATTTCAATGCTTACAATTTTGATATAATCCATACGATATTTTATGCCACACATGCGAAGGTATTTTCTATGCATGAAATCTTAACATTATCCTCTATGTTATTATTTACACGATCTTTAACATTCTTGAATGATCAGCTCTTTATACTTTATGTGATTGTTGTATGAGTCTAGCTGCACTTTAATCTTTTCAGCAGTTTATTACATTTACCTTAGAAATCATCTTGCGATATGGAGATGCACTTTGCTTCTTTCGATGTCCTCTGAAATGTATTTTGCAAGCACTTATGCAAGGAGCAATGCACTTTATGCAAGAATTCATGCAAGAATTTTTTTGGGCAATTTACGATGCAATTACCTAATCAATTTCACCTATTATGGTGTCATCTTACAACGAAATTTTCCTTGTCTGTTGCAAACATCACAACTAAATTCATACCAAGGCAATTACCCATCAATCATGTAATCAGTGTGATGAGATTTAAAAATTTCCCGAACATTCCTATGATCTTTTAAAACAAAGCATTCAATCATAGTAAATTTTCACTATGATTAAGACTACCCTATGCGAGTTTATACTTATTGTACCATATCATGCGGAAATGAAGAAGGTGAATTTGATTGAACCTGAACTTGCGCACGAGGGCTAATATCAGCTTTCGTGCTTTGGGTGGGGACTCTTACATGTGTACCTCTTACTCTCGCATGTGCTCCTCTTGTATGGCGCTTGGGGGACATCGCAGTCGGATCTTGGGAATAAGTCAGGCAGATGGACAGTGTGTAGAAATTTCATGCAAGTTTGCAGCTTTCCCTTCCCATAAGGGACTCCCTTCACAAACAATCTATGCCCCTTTACACAATCTGCAGGTGAAGGTCCCTTAAGAAGGCACTTTAAGGAAGCTTCTCAAGAAGCTTCTAAATTTTTTTTCTTTTGTTTCCTACCTTCTGACTGGGGAGGCATCGTGCTGAAGATGGGGAGGAGGATGAGAATGATGATGATGATGATCAGGTGGGGGAGGGGGCGCTGATTTGAGGCGCGAGGGGGGGGGGGGAGTTGCGCTATTCACAGGGGGGAGAGGGAGACGTTGCCTACAGACAATGAGGGGGTGAAGGGATCCCCTTTATAGTGGGGAGGGGTGGTGTATGAGGGGGGGGGGAGACGGTTGTTCACAGCCACCACCCCATCCACCTGGGGCTGCATGCCCCCCCCCTCTCTGACTTTACTCACACACACACACACACTCTCTCTCCCCGCCATGCAATCGGCAAGGGGAGAGAGAGGGAGAGTAAAAAAAATAAAGTTAATTTTATAAAATTTAAGGGGGGGGTTCTCATGGGGGGAGGCATGGGGAAATATTACAAGGGAGTATGCAAGTGTGCATTGTTTATGGTGCATTTATTTGTCCAACCCATTTGGCATAGGTGCAAGAAGAAAGGCCAAAGAGCCTTATAGTGTAGTGCACCAAATAGAATGATGTGTGCATTGATGATGGAGGAGGACCGTCTCATGTTTGCATAGGGAAAAGAAAACGTACTTGACTCCAATTTTTGTAACGTCCCTCAATCCTCACCTCTTAGTTTATGAAAGGGAAATCAATCATGCTCAGCCCCCCCTCTGTCATCTCATGCTTTGTTGATGAATACAGGAGGGTAATTGAGCTCCTGACACCCATGGACTAAATCCTTACTGTCACTTGTGCAAAGGCTATATGCCTTGTGCACAATTGATGGTGTAATAGTGCACCCTACCCTATGTCGGCATATAGTGCAGGAAGGAAGGCTAGGGAGCCTTATAGTGCCATGCACAAAAACAATTTGTACTTTTGGCCCATCCCGTGTGTGCAACACTCCATTCGCATATCTCACCTCTCAATTGGATATAAAGGGTAAGGACTAGTCACTCACCCTACCCTTTGTCTCATACTCTGTTGATAAATATAGAGGGAAGCCCCTATACTCACATCCCCATCTAGTTAGGATGAAAGCTCACTTCACTCAAGGTGTGTCAATGAAGATCAGCTTTGTCTAATTAATGATGTCAACTTGCATTAGTTGATGTGAAGAGGCATACCCAGGGAGGTAGCGAATGAGTCCAGTACTTGGATCTCATATTGGAAATATCATCTGTTGTAAGAGTCAGAGGCACTGATGAAGTTGTAGGATTTAGCACACCAAGGGAGGTAGCTTTGGAAGTGCTTCTCATTCCCAAGGGTGGTTGCCACCTTTTCCACAATCAGCTTTTCATTCCCAAGGGTGGTTGCCACCTTTTCTTAGAATGAGACTTGTTTTGATTTTTTTCTTTTTTTTCCTTTTTTTTCCCTACTCCCAAGGGTGTCTCCACCTTTTCTCGAAGAATAGGTCGGCATGATAGGGACTGAAGTCCTTTTCTCTCATGACCAATATATATTTATTTTTTATGGGTTTTTTTGTTTATTTCAAAAAGAAGAATGGTAGGAGTACCAAGTATCAAAACTATTCATTTTCATGGATGCAGAAAAGAGAGCAACCCAGAGTGAAGCAACATGCTTCCTCTCTCCATTCTTCTCATTATTCATTCAACACACACTTTAGTGCATATACAACCTAAGGTCATAAAGACTATTCACACCAGAAGTAGAACTGACTTATTTAATGTACCTAACTGATCTAGCCAGATTAGCTGTGTCCAGCTCATGTTGGTCGAACACACATGAAAGAGCTTGATATTCTAACACTCCCCCTAAAGCTCAAGATAGAATATGTACTCCAAGCAGTTGTCTAAAACCACAAAACTTATCTTTACCCAAGGACTTGGTAAAGATATTCGCAACCTGGTCATCTGTCTTTACATGCATGAGATCAACTCGTCTTGCAAGAACCATCTCTCTGATGAAATGGTAGTGTACCTCTATGTGTTTCGTCCTGGCATGATAGACTGGATTCATAGCGAAGAGTACACTACTCAAATTATCACATAGTAACTTCACTGGAGCATCTACCTGTATGTCCAAATCAGCCATAAGTTTGAGCAACCATGAAATCTCGCATGCTGCCAATGCAGCACCCCTGTACTCTGCCTCAGTACTCGACAAAGCAACCATAGGCTACTTCTTGCTGCTCCAACTAATCATGCCGCTACCAAATCCAAATGCATATCCACTCGTAGATCTACAATCATATGAGCAACCTGCCCAATCTGCATCCGTGTATCCAGTCAATATCAAGGGCTTATCTCTCACATAGAACAGCCCATACTCTTTAGTGGACTTAACATATCTCATAATGCATCTAATTGCATCCAAGTGCAGCTTTCTAGTCTTCTGCATAAATTGGCTTATGAGCCCTACAGCATAGCTCAAGTCAGTCCTAGTGATGGTCAGGTAAATCAAGCTACCAGCCATCTACCTGTACATAGTCACATCCTCTACTTCAGCCCTAGTGTTCATGTCCAGCTTGACATTCTGATCAAGAGGTGTATCCAACGGTTTGCATTCAGCCATGCCATACTTCTTCAGCATCTCCATGGCATAGTACTTTTGAATCAACCATAAACCATTTTCAGCTAGAACTACCTCGATGCCCAATAAATACTTTAGTTCTCCTAGGTCTTTCATGTCAAATTTAGATTTCAGCATCTTCATAACATATTGTATGCCCAAGACATCATCACCAGTGATTATCAAATCATCAACGTATATGACCAGCACTACCAAGCCACTGTCAGTCTTGTTTGTAAATAGGCTGTGATTAGACCTGCCAACAGCAAAACCCAATCTTTGCAAGTGTTTACTGATCCTAGCATGCCAAGCTCTCGGAGCCTGCTTCAACCCGTACAATGCCTTTTTCAGTCTACATACATAATGCTGAAAATCAGGGTGAACATACCCTTCCGGCTGAACCATATAGACATCCTCTGCTAGGTCACCGTTAATAAATGCATTCTTGAAGTCCATCTACTGCAATTTCCAGCCTTTAGTAGTAGCCAAGGCAATCACAGTGCGTATGGTTTCCATCTTGGCAACAGGGCTGAATGTTTCCTCATAATCAAGTCCATACTGTTGGGCATACCCCTTTGCGACCAGCCTAGCTTTGTATCTCTCCACACTGCCATCTGACTTGCATTTGATTTTGTAGATCCATTTGCAGCCAATGGTCTTTTTCCCTTCAGGCAGTGGCACTAAATCCCATGTTTTATTTTCAGCCAAGGCATTCATTTCTTCGTCCATGGCGACACACCAGTTCTCATCTTTCACTACTTTAGCATATGTACCTGGTTCTTTAATGTCAATCACTTTTGTCATGTAAGAATAATGCTTTGCAGAGTAGCCACTATATGTCAACCTGTCAACAGGGTATCTGACCCTTTGCGAGCGTCTAAGCTGTGGTGCACTACTCGATTCCCCTCTCTCATGAGGTGGAATATACCTGCTCTGCCTTGTGCCAGGTGTATAGACAGTTGGAATACCAAGTTCGCTATCCAAAGTATCAATAGACTCATAGCCAGAAGTCATTCTGCCAGGTGTCATCATACCAGATGCATCCTCAGTAGATTTCTCTTTTCCTTTCCTGTCCAAGACATCATGTCTCCCCCTCACTGACATACTGGTGTCAGTGGACGGTGAGCTCCTCAATCTCCCTATCCATGGGGATACTGTCTGACTACTAGGTCCTGTCATAGTAGTGCTCTGCTACAAATCAACTGTAGATACATGAATGGAAGGAATATCCGATGGCATTGCAACTGGTGATCCATACCAAGAGTGCATCTCATCAAAGATGACATCCTTGCTCACCAAAGTCTCCCTGGTAGAGGGATCATAGCATTTGTATGCATTCTTCTCCTACAAATACCCAATGAAAACACACTTATGCGCTTTTGGATCTAGCTTCTTCCTTTTCTCATCTGGGATATGCATATAAGCAAGATAGCCAAAGACTTTCATGTGACTTACATCCGGCTTATAGCCATACAGCCTCTCAAACGGCATCATCTCATGAATACCTACAGTGGGAGTCATGTTCAGAATGTATACGGCTGTCATAACAGCCTCTGCCCAATAATAAAGCAGCATATGCTTTTCATTCATCATGGCCCTAGCAGCTTCCATCAGAACCCTATTCTTCCTTTCAGCTACTCCGTTCTGCTGCGGAGTGTAGCTGCAGGTGAGTTGCCTACGAATGCCATTTTCAGCCAAGAAATCATCAAATTCATTTGATACATACTCCCCACCACTATCATATCTCAAGCAAGAGATGTAGCATTCAAACTCCTTCTCAACCTGTGCTTTAAATTGCTGAAAAATAGCAAAGACCTCATCTTTTATTTTCAATATGTAAAGCCAGGTATAGCGACTGTAGTCGTCAATGAGAGATACATAATATCTGGAGCCTCCCATAGATACATTATGAGCTGGCCCCCAAACATCAGAGTGCACTAACTGCAATGGACGTGTACTCTGTCTTATATGCCTGACAAACGGCAATCGTGACTGCTTACCCAACGAATTGGCAAGCCTCCCATACATGGCCAATATCTAAATATTGGAACTTGGGTAAACCTATAACCAGCTGTTTCTTTTGCATAATTTGCAGCCTTTGCAAATTCACATGCCCCACTCTCTTATGCCATATTTTCAAATCCCTAACAATGCCAGAACCATGGGCAAACATAGCTGAATTCAGCTCTGGCAAAGAAGCATCAAGAGTAAACATTCTGTCATTCCTATGACCATGAGCTATCAACTTGCAGCCATTGCCAAACTCTTCAATAAAGCAGCCATGCTTATTGAATCTAACATGCAAGTTTTGCTTCATCATCTGACCGCCGACAGACAATAAGTTCTTTGTAATTGAAGGGATATGCAAGACATCATAGAAATTTTTCTTCCTACCATCATGAACCACAAGAGGCACTTTGCCTTTATGCTCAATGCTATGCTATGTGTCATCACCTGTGCATACATAGCCATGCTTTTCAGCCACCATATTAGTGAACCAGTCACCGTGAGGGGTCATGTCGTTCGATGCCCCTGAATCAATGTACCACACTGCATCATCAAATGATTTTTCAGTAGCCTTATCTTTGACATATTGCATGGCAAACAGTCTATCACCAGAGTCATCTGCCTGACTGGACGTAGCATAATGTCCGTGCTATTTACCTTTCTGGTTTCCCTGCTTCTTCCAGCAATCCTTTGCAATATGCCCATACTTTCTTCAATAATGACAATCCTTATCCTTATTTGGATTCTCTGATTGATGCTGTTGCTACCATGAGCCTCTACCACACGGGAGTTAGATCTCCCCCTGCCTCGAAAATTTCCACCACCTCTTGCATTTGATGACTGTTGATTGGTATTACCATAGGATGCATTCTATTGGCCTCCTCTGCCAGATCCATAACCCCTGCCACGGCTGCCACGGCCGCCACGGCCGCGCTAATTCGAGTAAAAAATTGCATCCTTATTCTTTGAACTGCTTGACCCTGTAGCTAAGCCAAGCTTCACCTCTTCATGAATCAATAATGCAATCAGCTCATTAAAGTCAGGCATTTCAGTCCACACAGACACTGAAGTGTCAAAAGACTTGTACTCAGGATCCAAGCCATTTAAGGTCACTGCAACCATATCTTCATCTTCAACCTGTGAACCAACAGATGCTAGTTGGTCTGCTATGGTCTTAACCTCTGTGACATAATCCTGTATGGATCTGCTCTTTCTATCCATGTTGTTGAATTCCTGCTTCAACTGTATCTTCCTGGCACTTGTGGTTGTGCCATAGTATTTGACCAATATGTTCCATGCATCTGCTGGGCTCTTACAGTTCATGATCTGCATTACCATAGCATCCGAGATACATAATGACAGCCAATGTAAAACTCTGCGAGCTCTTTCCGTCCAAGCTCGATGTGCTCGTCTTTGATCAGCTGTAGGGTTCCTTTTTGGAACTTCAGGTTCAGCCTCAACACCTGTCACTAAGTCCCAGTATCCCTTGCCTATCAAAAAGTTCTCCATGCGGAACTTCCATATTGCATAATTGTTGCTATCAAGCTTTTCTCCCACAATATGGGTTATGTTATCAGTTCTATTTGCATTTGCCATTTTATAGACACTGCCTGACTACCTGCAAACCAATAAGTCAACTTGACTGACTTCAGCCCGCAAATGTTTATGACAGTTTTCTGCAATTAATTGCAGTAAAAAAATAGGGTATTTCAGCCCACTAACAATCCAAAACAGCCCACAACCAAGTGGCCTAACATGTAGGCAAAACAGTCAATACAGATGTAATGTATTTACTTCAGTTGAAACTCTTCCAACCTCACTACCACGATACATACATGCAGTCTGAAAACTGTAATTCTGTGAATGACCAGCAATGATTTCAAGCCCAAAACTGAGTGATATACATGTCCCAAACCTTCATAGACATCTGCTAGTACATGTAGCAGTCCAAGCATAACCAACGGGGCACAAGTTAGTGCATAGATAGCACGTATAAGTGTCAAACCTTCTGTTTACAAATTGCAATTAGCAACTTCTCAGTAAACCAAAGTCTATCCAACTCCAAAACAGCCTCAAATCATGTCAGACATTCACTTTGAGGTGTTAGGTTCAATACATGAGCATTTGGGTAACTATAGTCATCCTGTCTTCATGAATCCAAGTCATAGATTGCATTTACTGCTTGCAACCACTAAGACAATGTCACTGCAGTAATTACCAGCCTTAGACTTCAACTTCCATGATCACTTAATGCTCAACCCAATCCATAAAACCTCCAGTAGACATATCCCATGTCATACATATGACAAATGCCAGCCAAGTGTTATGTAATGCTTCAATGGAAGCTAATGCTTGCTGCCCACTGTTTTGAGACAGGTGTCCAACCTGTTTACACTTCTAGATCTGAGTATTTTCTTCAAGGAATTTCAGCTCAAAGGCATGAGAATTGATACATATGACTTCCAGAGTGCTCCTAGGCTCTAATGAGGTCCATAAAGCATGTCAGAGAGCTTCAAGGCTCTTCCAAAGTGTTGCATATGCTATGTATACTCTGTATATAGCAGTTCAACCTTCTGTCCCAGGTATGTGTACTCTGATTTTAGCTCATAATAGAGCTCCAACACAAGCAATGGCTTATTGTAACCTTAAACTACCTTCCAATGTATGCTCACAAGCATTTGATGACTTCTTATATAGCACTCATGTCGATTTGGCTTCAGTAGGAGTCATGCCTTCATCAGGCGCAAACACACAAGTCTGTGAGGAGTGTACAACAACACCATTCGATGATAATGATCATGATAGGGCCCACACTAATACTCAATCAAGCCTTGGAAGGCTCCTCAGCAAGCCACAACTCCTCCTTCAAGCAATAGGAATCCAATGCTGAACAATGCATACCTTTGTGTGACCATTGATGGAAATGATAGTCAGTCCTCTTCTTTTTCTATCCCTTCAAGTCAGTCTTCAAGTCTTCTTGTTCAGTGCATTTCACTAGTGAGCCCATTCATGGCTCTGATACCATGTTCATTTTCATGGATGCAAAAAAGAGAGCAACCCAGAGTAAAGCAACATGCTTCCTCTCTCCATTCTTCTCATTATTCATTCAACACACACTTTAGTGCATATACAACCTAAGGTCATAAAGACTATTCACATTAGAAGTAGAACCGACTTATTTAATGTACCTAACTGATCTAGCCAGACTAGCTGTGGTCAAACACACATGAAAGAGCTTGATATTGTTGAGATAGCAAGCTCAACACATGCAGACATTGATGATGGACCGCCTGGCTAGATGGGTCCACACGTCTACACTTAGCATGTCAGTGGTCATTATGACTCTCACATGGCCACTGACTCATTACTTATTATATTTAGGTTGTTACACCTATTTACATCTGGCATAGTTATAGCGCCAGTCGACTAGTGTAGTCGATTATGCATTGTTTGACTTAGTAGGCCACTTTCCTTTATGTTGTATCTTATCTATACTTTGTGTACATTGTAAAGTGTGTGGAAGAAGAAGAAGAAACCAATGAGAAAACGTTTTGGCCTCCATCTCTCTTCTTGTCTCTTGAGTAAGCTTCTCCTTGTGCATTCTATGTGTGTTTGGCACAGCATCTTGAGCAAGTCCCCCCACCACACGATTCTTGACAGATATTCTAACAAAAACTATCATCGCCACCTCTCTTGGATCAAACGAAAAGGGAGAAAAGGACGTTTCGAAAGTGGTTGTGATGGGCTAGAAGAACGAGGCTACCTCATCACGATAAGAAGGAGGGCTGTTAGGAGAAATAGGTAAAGCCTTTTTGATTGATGGACAAAGATGAAGGAACTATCAGCAGTGATTGTCAAGATCCCCAGGGAAGGGTAATACTTCTTGAAGCGATACAAGGGATCATTAAAAGCATTGACCATTTTCACTTGGACACCTGGATGGAGCCATTAAGATTGATAGCAAGTACCTTATAGGGGCCCATCCATTGCTCTTGAAGCTTGCGTGGAAACTTGCCAAAATGTGAATCATAAGCAAGGACTAAATTACCTCTCTTAAACTCCTTCTGCTTGATGAACCTATCATGATAGGCCTTTTATCGAGCTTGCATGGCTTCCATGCACTGTAGGGCTATCCTACGAGTCTCATCCAAACATTCCAAGTGCAAGAGACGACATCACAAGGACTTGCCATCTCCCAATAAGTGCTCTTTGATAGCCATGCGCAAAGAGGGTAGCTCTAGTTCAATAGCGAAGATCGCTTTTGTACCATACACCAACTGGAAAGGGGCCTATCCTATAGTAGCCTTATGAGAGGTTCTGTATGTCCAAGAGGGCCTCTGTAAGTCAATTGTCCCATTCACGGATGTGTGGCAATCATCCTTGTTAGAATCGAGTAGAGGATGTGATTGGTAACTTCAACTTGGTCATTGGCTCTGGATAATAAGGTGTGGACTTGTGATGGCGGATCTTATACAGCTTTGTTAATTCTTCCATAATCTTATTAAGGAAGTGAGTACCTCTGTCACTTACGAGCTCTAAGGGACTATCAAACCAGGTGATGATGTTATCATATAGGAACAAAGCCATGCTATTACCATCATCCTACTTTAGAGTTGTGGCTTCACACCACTTTGTCATGTAGTTCATGCATACCAGGATGTATCTGTTTTTATTTCCTTCTGGTTGGTAGATCAACAGGGCCCACAAAGTCCATCCCCCACTTCTCGAATGGCTTTAGGGGAAGGATGGGTTGTAGTGGCATAGCACTAGATTTGGTAGGCTTTCCCATTCATTAACAAGCATCACAACGTTTATAGTAGTCCTAGGCATCCTTGTGAAGGGTTGGCCACCAATATCCTACGAGCAAGGACTTCCTGACTATTGCTTTTCCTACAAATTGTCCTCCATAGGGCTTGTCATGATATGATTTTAGGACTATCCCAATCTCGTCTCATACAACACATCTTCTCAACACTTCACCCTTGCCTTTATTATACAAAGTGCCACCTAACAAGGTGTAAGGGGTTGATTCCAACAAAAACTTCTTCTTCTCACGAATGGAGATACTAGGGGGATACTATTGAATTGGCAAGAGGTTGTCTATGTTTGCATACTATGGGTTTATAGTTTTGACTAGAAAAAGGGAAGTATCATGGAGGTTTGAATCATCATGCTCCTTGTCGTCACTCTAAGGAATCCATGACAGATGATTAGCCAGGACATGGGAGTGACCAAGTCTGGTAACCACTTCAAAGTCAAACTCTTAAAACATAAGGAGCCATCTCATCATTCTTTCCTTCACATCCACTTTGTTCATAAAAAAGGACAAGGCCTCATGATCCACATAGAATTTGAAGTGCGTTGATAACAAGTAGTGTTAGAATTTCTCAAAGGAAAACACCATTGCCAAGCACTCAAGCTTTGTCACTATATAGTTTCATTCTCAATCAGTTACTTTTTGGCTTGCATAATTGTCATGTACCTATCTACAATTTCTTGGCAGCATGTTTTAGTGGTCCATCATGGAACTATCCTAGACGGCTTTACCCGAAACTCACGAGAATGCACAGGGTCTATTGTCTAGGTTTCCTAGAGTCCACCCATAAGGGAAGGTACCTGCCATCCCCACGAGGATCAACCTACAAGATCAGGCTCCTAATTTGACAACTGAGATCTCAATGCATCAGCTAGATCCATCAAAGGTATCCCACAAGGGCTTCTTGCCTGACTAGAGCGATCGTAGTTATCCTTGGTTCATGGAGTGCAACACTTTTTTCCAACAACTAGTTAGGTGTACAGTGTCCACCTATTTGCTTGTAGGACACTTCTTAGCAGCCCATCAAGAAGAGAGTCCAGAAAGCGCCACCCGGCACTCCCACGGAATGTCACGGAGTTTGGAATCTAGGTCATCCCGAGTCTGCCACGAAGCAGAAGTATTTCGATCGTTCCCACTTAGGACCGACCTGAATGAGGGTTTTCCTAGTGGTCAAATTCCTAGAATGGTAGCTAGCATCGAACTAATTCACGTAGAAACGTTAGGGACCAAGTGGATTCATGCTACACTTGGTTCAAGGAGAATGGAAAATGAGAGGGATGCAAAGCTCGACCTCTCTGCTTATAAGGCATAGTTTCATTCCGTTCCCTTAAAACAACATAAATCGAGACTCTAGTACTCTAGATTCTAGGTCATATTTCCTTGCTATCAAATTCCTTCGAGAAAAGTTCCCAGCAAACTAGGACCACCCTTTCGTAGGACGGACCCATGGCCACATCCGCTGCACTTTCCTCGGGGTTGCTTTAGTTGTCGAATTACCTACCACATTTAGTTCGACATGCAAAAACAACTTCCTTAATTAGCCAATTAATCACTGATTCCTTCACGTAACTTAGGCACTGACATCGAAAAACAATGTCAAGCAAGTTCCTTTTCAACAATTGATCTTATTTGTCAGTCTTTGGAATACATCATATAATCTAGTCTGAAGGCTAATCCATAATCCGCTCGAAGGCAATCCATAATCCACCCGAAGGCAATCCAGCAATCGTCAGGGATTACTAATCCAAGTTTTCGCCCGTAGACTAGTATGCAGGCCTCGAGATCCAATCCTGAGTCAGGTCGGCCTCTTATGCCAGGACTCGGAGGCAAGGGATTTACGGCCAGAACTCCCCTGGCACCCAAGCGTCCTCCTGCTCCAAGTAGTACCCACGGAGAGACCTCTCGCGGCGGGTTCGGTCCATGTATCCGGCGTGGCTAACAACATCCTTGGATAGGGTCAGGCAGACAGTCAGGGGTAACTGATGCTGCCGCTCCCTCCAAGCCTTCAACCTGAAGTATTAGTTATTTTTCCAGCATTAGATTCTTTGAGCAAAGAAGAACATACCTCACCTTGGTTCATCACTGTTTCCCCCTTTAGGTTTTGAAAAGTCACCTTGCCTTTTTTGCACTGAATATGTGTGTCATTGGGGACTAACCAGTCTATACCCAATAGACATTCATAGGCCCCTAAATTCATAATCCTAAATCCCATTTCAGAGAGATTGCTTCCCAAGCTAAATATCACTTGGCAAGTTTGCTGAGTAGACAGGATTTCTTTTCCATTAGAAAGTTCCACAAGCAACCTAGATGTAGGTATTATGTCTATATCTAATTGGCACACTTTGGTGACATGAAAGAGTGTGTGCTTCCACAGTCAATAAAATTTTTAAAGGACTTACTCCCATATTCTACTGGTATTTGAATCACTGAAAAATTGGCGATTTGGGCCTTTCTTATGGAGGGTAGTGTGAACTGATGCCCTCTCCATATCGGCTTTCATAGTTGGGTTTCCCTCTTCTTCAAGCTCTTTAAGAATTACAGCAGATGCTTTTCCTTTTGTAATTGAAGATTGGTTTTGACCTTTGTAGTGTCCTTGGCGAGGAATTTGGCCAAGCTTTGGGCACTGCCTTTTAAAGTGGCTTGGCTCATTATAGTGGAAACACCTAGGTACTCTTGAATTGCTTCTTATAGGTATGAAGTTCCCAACTGCATTTTTTTTTGCCCTCTTTCCTTGACCAAGTGGACACTGACCTTCGGCTTGCTTAACATAACGCGATGAAGTCCCTTTGTTTTGATTCGAGAGCCTATTATTCCTTGGCTTTGATTGAATCTCCTAAATAAGAGGTGCTACACGAATCAAAGCATCTTGCAGATCAGTTGGGTGCATAGATTCAAGGCGTGTGTTAAGAGGAGCATTCAATCCATGACAAAACTTAAACACCTACTAAGTAATAGTCATGGAAGGCGCATATTTAAGCAGTGAGATAAATTTTGAGTAATATGCCTCTAGGCTCATTCCTAGTTGTCTTAAGTTAAAGAACTCTTTTCATTTTTAGTGTGCCATAAGTTGGTGGCAAATATCGACCATGCACAGCTTCTTTCAACTTTTCCCAGAGGTAATGAGTGTCTCAGTAAGTCCCTGGTCTTTACACCACTATTTCCACCACAGGCGTACCTCACTAGTCAATTTCAACTTTGTGATCATAGCCTAATTAGCAAGGGTAGTTCCTATGGTAGTAAAGTAGTCCTCCATGGTCTCAATCCAAATCTCAGCCTCGGCTTCAACGTCTTTGCCCTTGCCATCAAATTCCAGTGGTTTAACCTACTTAAGCAGATACTTCTTCTCCTAAATTTCAGTAAAACTAGCGATAGTTGTATTACCTTGGGTTATCATAAGTTTCACGAATTAGTTTAGTTCTTTAAACTTTTCAGCTTCATTTCCACATTAACATATCTTACTAGTTTTGTAAAACAAAGATGGGCCAAAGAGCACAATATTTTTACAAAATCTAGTCGTTGTTATCTTTTATTATCAGTAGCCATATGCTATGATTTTTACAAGGGATATTTACAAATGGCAGATGTTTACAAGTAGAGATACATCAACATCAATAGAATAGGCTAGATGGTATGTACAATTTCCAAAACAAGATATCATTATATCTTTCTTTTTCAGGGATGGATATTAGTTACATTCATGTAGAAGAAAGTAGGCCAATTGTTGTCTATGTCCAGAAACCTATACTATGGAAATGGCAGATCTGGAAAACCATGGATACATCAATCTTGATACTTGCAATATCCTTGGATTATAATCTTGTCGGTTGGGATTACCTTCAATACCTTGTCATAGACATAACAGTCTGGACGTATATGCCGACCACTGGTAATCATAAGTGGATCCCTTCTGCATAGACAAAAGATAAAGGCCTCAATTACTCTTAAATTTTCCATCCATTCAAGGCATTTTAGATTAGTCTGCATGTTGAAAAATCGATCGGCCTCGATATAATAATAACGCTCATCCCAAAACCATCTTCTTTTGTGATTCATAGGGGATGGATCATGTAGGCGATCAAGTATCCTCATCATTTCTCTTCTCCACTCATCATGCGTGGAGTTCAGTGCAGATGTGTACATTTCTTGAAAAATGAGGAACTGGTTCTAGGCTTCATTATTCTGCCAAAGTTTATCCCTTAACAATCAACAGACTCATTATTACTTAGAACATTTAGTCTTAAAAACATAGATATTTTAATTTCAATTATGCTATGATACCATGTGTCACGTGCCTACCTAACAATTCTCTGACAGCACATTTTAGTGGTCCATCAAGGAACTATCCTTCTAGATGACTTCACTCGGCACTCGCGAGAATGCACAAGGTCTATCATCTAGGTTTCTGAGAGTCCACCCCGTAACAAAAGGTACCAGCCATCCCCATGAGGATCAACGTATAAGCTCACGGTCCTAATTTGACAACTGAGGTCTCAATGCATCAAGGAGCTCCATCAGAGGTGTCCCACAAGGGCTTCTTGTTCAACTAGAGCGATTATAGTTACCCTTGGTTCATGGAGTGCAACACTTTTTTCCAACAACTAGTTAGAATTTAGGAAACCTTAACGGAGTTTTGGCACAACTACCACACATTTCCCCTAAGGTAATTACTGATCAAGGTTTTAAGACCTGACCCTATGTAAGTCAATGCTCACCTCTACCTAATTTTTCCTAATTAAAGTTTCATTCAATCTCTTGAGAGAACCTCCCAGTTCACGGGGACCACCCATTTGTAGGAAAGATCCATCAGGGATCTCGCCCACCTACTTCCCACAAATGGTTTTCTTTAGTTTTCTAATTACCTATCACATTAAGTTATGACATATGAAAGAAGCTTCATTAATGAACCCGTTATCATAGGTTCCTTCATGTAATTTTACGACACAATACGAAGACAGAAAAAAATATTTTGGTAAAACATATTTATTTATTATTTCACAAAGTTATTTACAATGTTTTTCCCCTTCTGCCTACGCAAAAGATAAAACCTCTGTTCATCAGAAAATTCCTTCTGTCTATAGAGAAGAAAACAAACCCTCCAAGATTTCCATCCCTTCACTAGTATCGGGGACTCCAAGATCTCATCCCGATTTGCATGAGGGTCAAGTAATTCCTGGGAGTGATCGAGAGATTTACGGCCAGAGTACCCCATGGCACTCCCGCCACCTCCTACCTAAAAAATTCATCACCCAACAACCTCTTGCCATCGGGGCCGGCCGGCGGTCCAAAGCTCCTCGCGGTCGTACAAAACAATCCCGCTTGGAGCAGGGTTCTATGTCTAGCCGTGGCGAAGGCATAACGTGATCTTTCCTCTTATTATCCTAATTATATATTTACAATCAGATCTAATTGCTGCAAGCACAATTAATATTTCTTGTGCGACCATCAATGCATGCATAATAAAAAAATAAAACAGTATCAAGTGTTTTTAGCATAGGAACACTACAAAATACATGCCTTATACTGACATTTACAGTGACAAAAATGTTCAAAAAGAAAATTTCCCCTGTCGTCGCAAAAAACGTCGGTATTAGTGATGCCATAAAACAGAGGGTATCAGCGTCGCTATTTGCGTCGGTATCAACGTTGACACTGATAACAATGCTTTGCGACGCATGTTGCGATGCTGATAACAATGCGTGTAGTAAATTTGCGATGCTAATAGCGACGGTAATAGGGAATTTTTTTTGGCACTATGTGCTTTATTTGGGCCATCAAAATAGTTTCAGTAATGTGTACAATGCTCGTGTAAATAAATGAAAATTGTACTTGAATCATAACACTGATACATGAAATAAATACATGATTGCGTAATGAAAGTGACCATTACAATCATGGCAAGATACTACTACTACATAGAAAATGCCTACACAAATCACGTGACCAGAAAAGAAGAGTATGTGAGCTCCACGGATCCAAGGGCAAGCTATAGATCCTCGCCATCCAAAACCTCATCCCATCGCAAAGGAGCATCGAACAAACTCTATAAAAAAAGAAACAACTACACATCAATCCACCATACAATATTAATGTATTTTAATTAAACTTAGTAACTATGGACAAGAAAGACGAGTGACTTACAAGGTCACCACGTCCATACAATCGCTCGATCAATCCAGTGAGACCGTATCTCTCTGCATATCGAGTCTCTAGGCTAGTGGGATTGCGGTTTGTAATGGAGTGCTGCTACAAAGAACAAAATACAACTATTAGAAACATGATTGTTAGTACAAGGGATATTGCAAAAAAATAAGCAAGCACAACAAAAGAAAAACTTACAAAGTCCTCCAAATATGTCCTATGGCTGCCATTCCCAAGATGATGGACCGCTCCTGTCTCTAGTCGTGCCCTCGCCGCCTCGCACTGTTGTCTCCAACGTCTTGGAGAATCTATAGCCTCCTTCTTGAGTTGGTACCAGTCATTTGCGTCTAGCCACTTAGGCTTTGAGGGCCCACTCTTAAGTACCTTCCGTGTGTCCGATCGTATGTGTGACATGTACGCATGCATGCACTCCATCATCTAGCCTATGGAAAACCTATCCGTTGCGGCTGGTATCGGAAACTTCTCATGCAAGTATGCTACTATGTAGTCCTTGCTCCCCTTTGGTATATTCTTCCAATGATCCAAAATGTTGTGCCAAAAAACTTGTTGGCACAACTCGCTCATATGAGTCATCACCCTCCTCCCCTCAACATTCATGATGATGGCTCCTGACCTATCATCTATAAGGTATTCATACCCCTCTAGGTTATGCCTAAGATGTGTCCTCTCCCACCTACGACCACTCTCTTGGGCATATGAAGGAGACCCTTGTACATCTGGTGTACCTATGGGGGTATATCATTCAGAGTAGTACCCATAGGGGTGCCACTAGCGAACGACTGAGCAAAAGGTGGAGTGACTGGAGTAGACGTCCCCACAGGTGTGACAAATTCTATAGGTGATGCAACTCCAACAGAACGACAAGACAGAGACACTGCGTCGGTACCTCCATAACAACCACCTGAGCCCACTACAACAGAAATGAGGCATAGATGCACATGTTAGACGCGCAAAGTCGGGCGCGTCTATCATTGAATCTATATGTGCGTGTAAAAGAGCGTGTAAATAGATGCGAAATTTGCGTCTATATATCTACGTAAATAGATGCTAACATAGACGCACCTTCAGACGCGTAATTATTTAACCACCTAACATTGATTCTTGAGTATGCACGTGTGCGCATGATAAAAACCATAGAATTAAGAATACACATTGAATCATTGAATAAAAAAACCAGAGTTAATAATTATTTTTGCATTGCTCTCTAATGAATGGCAGTTCCTCCAGTTGAGAAGCCTGATATAAGTAATTAGCGGCAAGTGACAGAAACCTTATTATACAATTAGTAGTAAGCATTGCAATATATATCTCGTAATTTCTCTACTTGAAGATGATAAAAAATACTTCCTTTTTATTATGGAAAATTCAATTTAGCTTTAAACTTGACTATTGATTATTGAGTATGCAAGTGTGCGCATGATAGAAACCATAGAATTAAGAATACACATTGAATTATTAAGCAAATTAAGTATGTTACAGTGAATGATCCATCTCATCTTCAATGAGATCAACCCTTGCTAAACTATCTACTTCTAGGTTTATGTTACCAAGAGGTAACAAAACAAATAAGTCTATCCCACTATCAGATGTGTTGCTATATTGCTCAATAACTTCATCAATATCATATTGTCTTCTTCTACGTTTCCTTGAATATCCTCGCGAGGTTCATCTTGTACTATATCACGCATATCATCCATTATGGTGCCATCATGTATATCATCATTAATTATTGGATTGTCATCTGCTATCTCTATGTTGGTAATATTACCATATATTGGTTTTGAACGATTAGATATAGGGATGATATACCACCATCGGTTATTGTTTACCATTGGATGATACACAACCTGTATTTAAAAAATAAAAGCAAGAAACTTAAATACTTATTATATTGTGTATATGTATCACATGTATACATATAAAAAAATCAGCTTTTGCATATATACCTGCTCGCACTGTTGAGGTAGTACTAATGTGTCATTCTTGTTTTGGTGAAATTTTGTAGAGTCAATGATTACAAAACCACTTGGATGACGTCCGATTGTGCAATGCTCACCATTTGTTACCACTTCTTTAAACCACTTCACATCCAATACATATATAAAGAATTGTCTAAAGTCAAGCTTTAGAATATCTTGGATCAAGCCACAATAACCTTCCATGGTACCATTGGCATCCTCAAAGTGAGCAAGGACACCACAATCTTGGGTATTTCTCTTTTCATCTATACATTGAGTTCGAAGATGTTTACCCTCACACCAAATAGCATTGAATAATGTGCACTAGTAGTAAAAGATTAAGATCAAACATGTCAATTATTTATATAAAATATTACTTATAGAAACAAATTAATTGATAGTATGTCTCACCTTTGATAAGCGACCTCGTGCATATTCCCACTCTTCTTGAGATATATTAATTTCCTCCTCTTTTTCCATTCTCTCCATTTCCTCATGTAACCAATCTATATTAATATGACATGGGAGCGTATTTAGATGATCTGAAAATGAGACATTACGTCCATATATGGTGCGAAATGCTTATCTTTCGCTTTTTCTTCTTGCCCTTGCTTCATTATATAGTGTCACCCATTTGCTCATTACATCACTATTGAGCACACAAAAACTATTTAACTTACGAAGTTCTTCTTTTGTTGGCACATTACTCATTCCTTTTCCTTGAGGTATTATAGAGGTCATCCTCAAGTCTTCATCATCATTCCATAGTCGTGGTTGAGAGGGGTCTACTTCAGCAGGATATTCAGAGATATAAACAAGGGATGATTGCACTAACCAACCCTCAGCCATGCTTCCCTCAGGCCGTGCTTTTTGCCTCACAAAATCTTTCAAGGTTTTCATAAAGCGCTCAAGAAAAAACTTCCACCTTGCATGAATTGCCCCACAAAGTGCGATCTCATCAATCAAATATACGAGTAAATATAATTGAGTAGTCAAAATGGATCAAGGAAAAATTTCCTCCACCAAACAAACCACCTCAATAGATAATACTCGAGCATCTTGCAATTGTTTGGATCAATTTCCTTCGATCTCACGTATCTGTCAGGATGTATTTGAGTTGTTTATTTTTGTGTAGAAATTCAAAGATATATAATGAAAAAATACAATGTATACACACCTCACAAGCTCTCCCATCTTGTAAATGATATCACGTACATCTTTGGATACACAATGGGATATGCTAGTAGGAAGTACGAACTGAATGTAAACAATATTCATAGATCAAATGATTAGTTGAGGAAAAAGTCATCATGCCCTAAAGTTTACACATAGTTACTCCACTAATTACTATATTCATGGTTAGAGATACCCTTACTTGAATCATTTTGTGCCAATCGTGGGACTTCAAACTAGATAGTTGCTCCACACCTCTTTTCTTTTTCTTTATGAAGGCTTCCTTTGTGACATTCCCGATTTCTAAGCACGCGTTCTTCACATGAACCTCCTCTTAATAGGAGGTCATGAGAATAATGAATTGAAAATTATGGAATTTTTTTTTACTTATTCCCCTTTTTTCCCCAGCCGACTATCGGGCTGGAATAGAGGGGAATAGCAAGAGTGAATAAGCTCCTTGCTGGAGCTTACAGGGGGGAGAATGCCATGCAAAATGGCACGTGGAGGGAGGGAGGTACCTCTCCCTCTGGCTATAAAAGCCAGGGCTATGGTAAGCACAAAGGGGGCAGAGCGTAACGCTGCCCACGCCAAGGAAGGAAGAGATTGAGAAGGGCCATAACGCTGCAGGCCGAGAGACTAAGAGAGCCGTGACGCTGCCATTGAGAGGGAGAGTAGAGCCACCAAATTGCTGCTTAAATTCCGCTGCCTCTGCTCGAGGGACTGATCGTGAAGCCACTGCCAGGAGTCGAATGTCGCTGCAGCCCAATTTGATCGTCTTCCTTTTTCTCCACGTGTGGGAAGGTGGACCACAAAAGCTTCTTGAGAAGCTTCTAAAGTCCCCTTAGGAAGCCCCCCTTCATGTGGGTTTCCTTAAGCCTTCTCTTGTGGGTTTTATATACCCCCCTGCGAGATTTAAGAACCCCTTCCCATGGGGTTCTCCCAAGTCTATTTTACCCTTCTTGTGGATTCCCCACACAAGTCCATATTAACCCCCACGGGTTCCTTTTAAACCCCCTTTTCCATTGCAACTCCCACAAGCCTTTTTACCCTCGGTTTTCTTTTAAAGGCCCTACTCGTGGAGACCCTATAAAGTTTGTTACAACCCAAGATTTTAAAGGCCCTTTCCTTTTGGAACCCTCCGAGAGCCCAAATCTTTTTTCCCTCTTAAGCTTCGAAGTGGAAGCCTATAAGGTCTTCCCAATAGTTCCCTAATACACCTTTCCGGGGCTTTGAGGAGAGGGAGCTACAAGCCCCTTCCCACCAATCACCCACAAGGCCGGCCCTAGGATTTTAGGGAAGGAGAAGAAGAACTCTCAAGCCTCCATTTCTGCAAGGCCCATTCACAAGAACCCTTTTGCGAACCCCCTCTTTTTTGAAATAAAGAAGGCCCAAGCCTAAAACCCTAAGGCCTTCCATAAGCCAAATTTTGTAAGCCGGTACTTCTGTCAAGGATCCGTACTTCCAAGGGAATCTCCGCGTATGGATATCTCACCAAGCCTACAAGTCCAGGTTTTCTTCCTATTTTTGATTTACGTAGAAGTATTGCAATTATGCATGGTTATTTCATGGAACTAGGATGCAGTTACGCTTGTCAAATCCACCTAGCTAAATGCGATATAAATAAATTGGCTATTTGAAATTTACTTGAAGCAACTCACAATACGAAGTTGGTCATTTTTACTTTCAAGGGAATGAACGAAAAAGAACATAAGGTGTCTATGCATTTTTAGCAAACTGCCTTTGTGCATTGCAAAGTGACGAGTCTAGAACAACTAATGACTATCATTACAAAGTCGAAATTATTATTGTACACTTTGATTATGCATGGAAAGAATAAATCGCTGGTCACATTATTAGGCATCTTTCCTTCAAAATGATTCATTAAAAGAAGGTTGCTAATAATCTGTAGGAATTTGCAAGACATGGAAATGGTTCTTAAAACTGCGTAAAGTAGATTAAAATCTAGTCAATTGGCTTAAATCTCAATCAACTACGTAAATAGTTATGAAAGGTTGTACAATGCTTATTCAACATACAAAAATCTCATTTAGAAAAGAAGTTAGAAAAAGGTTGTTGAGTGGTGAAATGACTTGTTTTTTGGATGATTTTTGTTGTTTTTGAGAGCTGAATGGTTGATTTTAAGGGATGATTGATTGATTAGGAAGTGGTTTGAGAGGGTTTTGGATGATATTGATTGTGTTTTGGAAGTTCATGATGTTTCTGTGATGTTCTGATAGGATCTGAATGGTTCTGTATACCTTCTGTTTTGTTCTGTTTTTGGTCTGTTTTGTTCTGATTGTCTTCTGTAAAGAGGGATAGAGTATTGATTGATGAAGAATGAGATATTGTGAAAGTTTATTGAATGTTTTGTGAGAGTTTGAAATGGTTTGAGAGTGAGTTATGAGGTTTTGATGACCTTCTGTAACCTTCTGTAGGTCTTCTGTAGAGCTTCTGCTTCTGTTCTGTTTCTGTTCTGTTCTGTACTGTAACTGTTCTGGTACTGTTCTGTAGACTGTTCTGTAAGTGTTCTGTGGAATGTATGTATGACTTTGGGGAAAGTTTTCTAGCCTTGGAAAGAGGTAAATACAAGTGCAAAAGAGCTGAAAGAAGTGGAAGAAGTAGCTGCTGAAGACTCAAGTGAAGACTAGAGTAAAGTGACAGTAGTGAGCTGTGAAGAGAAACTGTAGTGGCTCTGGTGACCTTTCATATCAGACATACCTCTTGGGAGGGGTATCCACGACCTAAGAGTGATTATTGAGAGTAATTTTGAGAGATTGTAGTGAGGATATGATGTATTATTGATGGAGTGTGAGAGAGAGAGAGTCAGAGATAGCCAATTGTACTGAAACAGAGTGATTGTATATGAGAGATTGAGAGAGAAGACTATGAAGATATTGAAGATGAATACTATGTGATGTATTTCCAATTAAAGATGGTGTATTTCTTTGTTTTCTTTGTGATATTGATGGATTTTGTGAAGATATTGAAGAATATGGTTGATTCTATTAAAACTGTGGGAGATTTACATGATGCTGCATGAAGATTTGTTGTGCCTGGTGTTCTTTTCTTCATTGTGATCATATAAAATATGATAAACAAGCTTGTTGATGTTACAAGATAGATTTTCTTGCAAGAGAATTCCCTTTTCCTTGGTGTTCCTCTCGGGGCTCCATGTTTTTGGTGCGCAGCCGGGGAAACTTGCCATCAACAAGCACCAAAAGAGGCTGAAAATGAAGGAAATGGCATTGCCAAGAAGAGAAGAATTCAATGGATGATTGTGAAGTTCCTTCTTCCACTGAAGAGTTGGAATTCCTCATAATCAAAGCCATTTTCCACAAGAAGTTCATCCCACAATGGCGGAAACACATCACCATCATGATGCATGCTCTATGTGGTGGACAGTTTCCTCTTCCTGTTGAAGCAGCAGAAACTTGCATCTTGGTGGTAAACTGTTTGGGAACAAACTGAAGAGCAAAAACAGAGAGAATGAACATCCATGGAAGATTTGGCATTCATTGAGAAGTTTCCAGAAAACATCAAGTGGGAGATTGTGAAGAAGCTTCAGGAGTCTTGGTCTGTAGAGGTTTACAAAGACAAGAAGGAAAAGAGTTGGAATTTGTTCGTGGATGCTCAACAGCAAGATACATGGGATGCTTGGTGTACTGATAATCTTCTGTTTGTTCAATTAGCAACCCACTGGAAGTTGGTAGACAGAGTGTTTTTCACAACATACACTATTGAAACCATTAGAAGCTGGCATTACTATGATGATGGCACCACCACAATGCTCAGACGTATGCATTTTGACACCTTCAGAACCGAATACCTTCCTCTGTGCAGCGGCATGAAAGCAGAATTCAGGGACGTTGAAAAGAAAGAAGTAGAAGAAATGTTGGCAAGAGAGTCCTCCAGAGACTGAAGCCTTCTGTTAACCCTCTGTGGAGCACTAACAACATAGTGGAGTCAACCCCCTGATGAATGACGCGATAAAAAGGCAAGCGTTAGAACGAGTCCAGAGGTACGTGAGAAGAGAGAAAGCAAGAATCAGAGCCGAGAGCGAGCTAGAAGCAGAAGCCACCTTCGACGCCCTTGCGGAACTCTTTACAGAAGTCCCAATGGCACATCAAGCCCTTCCTCCTCCTGCTGGAGGTCCACTTCCAAGCCAGATCCGTCCTGGAAATATTGATGACAGACCAGCGAATGTAGTCCCATTGCCAGTTTTTAAGGGAGAGTACAATGAAGACCCTGATCTTCATGTAGCAGAGTTTATGGTAGCATGTGTGGCTAACAATGCCAGAACCCCTGAGCATTGGTTAGCAATATTCCCCGCCACTTTCAAGGGCGCGGCGTTTCAGTGGTATGAGAGACAAGCAGCAGGAACTTTTGGCACATGGGACGACCTGAAGTTGGCCTTCCTCACTAAATTCAGGCGTGAAGGTTTTGAAGAGCGGATGAGAGAGGAATTTATGAACCTAAGTCAGTCCTCTGGAGAAAGAGTAGAAGCCTATGTCTCACGAATGGAATCCATCCTGAAGAGATGGACTAACCATAATCTAGATGATGGCATTCAGAAGGGAGTGTTTCTCAGAGGATTACAACCAGAAGTCCGTAAGTTTGTGGAGCTACAAAGACCAGCCACCCTGCAAGCTGCAACAGAAGGTGCAAGACTGTACGATGAAGTGGAAGCTAGATTAGCAATGAATACAGGAAGAGGAGTCCTACCTCCTCTGGTGCCAGGAATGATGTACCCACCAAATGCAGTTCCAGGGACTGTTCCCTACCCCTACCAACAGATGCCCCCGGTATCACAGTACAGTGCACCAAATCCACAGTGGCCACAATCCATGCCTCAAATGATGGTTCAACCACAACAACAATGGTCCCAACCAATTTCCTCAATGCCAAATCAGCAGCAACAGTGGAACCCTACCAACTGGAGTCAACAGCCAACAGTTCAAACAGGAGCTCTGAATCAGAACCAGAACAGAGACCCCTCTGTACCAACCCAACCAGTTTATGCAGTGATTACAGAGACTCCTCAAAACCCTCCTGCCAGTACGTCCGGAGGAGAAAGCTTGAAGGATTATTTATCCAACTCAGTTGCAAACATCAAAAAGGAGTTGATGGATGTGATTACAGAGCAACTACAAACGCTGAAAGTGAATACCGCTAGCATATCCAACGTTGCAGGAGCAGGAAGGGATGTGATGCGGTCAAATACTTGGTGTGGTAAGTGTCATCAAGCAGGTCATTTAGCCACTGAATGTACACGGAAACCAACCATCCCTGGAGCCTTCTGTTCCTACTGTTTACGGAAGAACCATACAGAGGACATTTGCTCTCTGAAAGAGATGCATGATAGGAGAAGAAAGGAAGAAGACGCAAGATTTAACTTGCTAGAATCCAAAATGACAACACAAGATATTGGACCCAAGCCTAGAGAGTTTGGTCCCAATTTCGGACCCAGAAGATTTCCTTCTCAAAGTTATAGAGGAAGACAGTCTGGCGGTGGTCAGAGATCAGAAGTGGAGTGTTACAGATGCGGAGAAAAGGGACACATCTCACCAAATTGTCCAAATCCTCGAAGGTCAGTGGATTACAAGCCCTTATGCAGTCGATGCAAAGGAGAAGGCCACACTGCAAAAGACTGTCCAAGCCCAGCCCCAGTGAAAAACAGTGCTACTGATAGTCTGTCCAAGGCCCAAGAGCCTACCTCCAATTTGGTAGAATTGGAAGTTGCTGCCATCACGCGTGCAAAGCAGAAGGAACCACCTACCCAGAAAGAAAATAACCCTCCTGTCAGAACAGTGAAGTTTAATCTTCCACCAGAAGAACAGAACAGAACAGAGCCTAGCAGTGCCGTACAGAGCCCTACAGAGCCACAGAGAGTTACAGAGACAGGACCAGAGGTCCAGGAGGCAGAAGAGGAGGAAGTGCCACAAGTGGCAGAAGAAGTTCCTATAATTCCTCTGATGGAAGGAAGAGGGAAAATGAAAATGGGTGTTGCCCCATTCCCTAACCGATTAGAAAAGCCAGTGGATCCTATTAAAGAATACGATCTAGTTAGAGATCTAGATACCTTTAAACCAAATCTCACATTCCGACAATTATTGATGTTGTCTCCCAGTTGCCGGAAAAGATTCAAAAGCATACTGACAAAAAGACGTGGTTTAAGGATTGCTCCCTCCACAGTGACAAAGTCCAACAAGGCTCCAGAGCCTGTAAAAGAAGTGGATGTGGCTAATGCTTTTCTAGATCCGGGTACTCCAGAGACTGGCATGTGGATAGAAGGCTGCTTCATTGCAAATGCACTGATTGATGGAGGTTCATCAGTAAACATTATGACGGATGTGACGATGAAGGATCTAGGCTTACAAGGTGTGCAACCAACCCAATGGCTCATCAGACTGGCGGATCAGAGTAGAATCAAGCCTTTGGGCATTCTCCCATATGTGAAGACTACTGTGGCTGGAAAAGATTATTGGCTAACCTATCTAGTGGTGAAGCCAAACTCTTATGGTACATCCTATCCTCTGTTACTAGGTAGACCATGGCTTTTTGAAGCCCGAGCAAGGACGGATTGGTTCAAAGGAACCTTGACCTTGGGTCGAGGACCCAACAAAGTGGTGCTGAAACTGTATGGTTCTCAAAAAGGACATGGCTCCACCTCCTTGGAATTATCTTCTGATTCCCCTAACGAGGCTACAGATGGAACGTCAGCAGACGAAGATGCTGTCAAACAGATCCTTCCTAAGAAAACAGTGGCACATTCTTTAATAGTGGATACTGTAAGCCGACTTCCAAAAGATGCAAAGCCATTATCAATGGGTGAATACTTCCTGCCTGAACCAGGAATGCCTTCTGAAATCACTTCTGACAGTGAGATAGAAGCATGGATGTATTGCTCTCCCTGTTACATGGCCACAGCAGAGGCAGAGGCAGGAAAGGAACCAGAGAATCTGTTCTTCTGTTACAGAGCTCCTACAGAAGCAGAAGCAGAAGCAGAAGCAGAAGCATCAACAGAGACAGAAGCAGAAGCAGAAGCATCAACAGAGACAGAAGAGGATGGATATGATATGGACGAAGAAGATTATGAAAGTGAGCCAGAAGAGTCTATCCCACTTGAAGAGGATACATTTGAGGAAGAAGTTCTAGAAGCATCAGAAGCCGATGAGCTCATGCTATGGGACAGAATTGCAATGGTACCATTTGGTTTGGTAAATGGATCTTCTCATATGCAAAACCTTTATAAGAAATGGATTAAGAAGAGCAAGCCGTCTTTTAGCAGTGGCTCATGCCGTCCTAACCTATCCTTGCCAAAGAAAGATGATGATGATGCACCGTGCCAACAAGCACCAGTCCCACAAACCCAACAGGCATCAGTAGGTCCCTGTTATGTGACGTTCCTGGATGTATCATCAGAAGATGAGTCTTCAAGCCATGAGGTAATTAATTTTGAAACCAAACCCGAAATGGCTCTTATCCCATTTCAACGTCTTAAGGAGCAACCTAAGTCTCCACCAAAAGAAGAAGTTGGTTTTAGTGGGACATCAGAAGAGGACACCACTCCCTTGAAGGAGTCGGATCTGTATCCAGAAGGAGTCCGCGGGACCTTCATCCGTGAAGTAGAAGGTGAAAGGCAGTTAACCTTTGTGGATGCAGAAGGCACTGAACGCCACTTGAAGGTGGGTAGCAGTCTCCCAGAAGAGGAGTTGTCAACCTTGTACAACTTGTTGAAAGAAAATTTGGACGTGTTTGCGTGGTCTTACAAAGACCTAAAGGGGATTGATCCCACAATATGTCAACATCATATTGACTTGGAGCCTGATGCCAAGCCAGTACGGCAACGACAGAGGTGAATGAACCCGAATTATTCCACATTGGTGAAAGCGGAGCTGCTGAAGCTTCTGGAAGCCGAGTTCATCTATCCAGTGGCAAACAGTGAATGGGTTTCACCCATCGTGGTTGTACCCAAGAAGAATGGCAAATTGCGAATATGTGTGGATTTCCGAAAGCTTAATTCCAAGACGAAGAAGGATCATTTTCCTATCCCTTTCACAGACCAACTATTGGACACAGTGGCAGGACATGAGATTTATTCCCTTCTTGATGGATTTAGCGGATACAACCAAGTCCAGATCGCAGAAGAAGACCAGTCCAAAACAACCTTCACCACAGAATGGGGGACCTACGCTTACCGAGTGATGCCATTTGGGCTCTGCAATGCCCCTGCTACTTTTCAACGCGTCATGATGGCTGCATTTCAAAATCATCTGCACGACTTTATTGAGGTATATTTGGATGACTTCTGTGTCTATAGTTTGATCAGTGAACACTGGGGACATTTGGAACAATGCTTTGACCGATGCCGGGAGTATGGGATTTCCCTCAACCCCGACAAATGCATCTTTGGGGTCTCTTCTAGAGTCTTGTTGGGCCACATTGTCTCAGCACAAGGGATATCAACAGACCCTGCAAAGATCGAAAAGATCTCAGCTCTGCAAGCACCCACCAACCTCAAACAGTTGAGGGGATTCCTAGGCCATGTGGGTTACTACAGAAGGTTCATAGCCCATTTTGCAACAAAGGCAACCTCCTTGCACAAGCTCCTGAGGAAAGATGCAGAGTTTACTTGGATAGAAGAATGTGACAAAGCCTTCCACACTCTGAAGCAGTGTCTGATAGAGGCACCCATTCTGCAACCTCCTGATTGGACGAAAGAGTTCCACGTACACACTGATGCATCAATTGAAGGCTTAGGTACTGTCCTCTGCCAAAAGGGCTCCTCGAAGCTGGATCAACCGATCTATTATGCAAGCCGAAAAGTCACTGATAGGGAACGAAACTATACAGTGACAGAGCTGGAGTGCTTGGCAATGGTGTTTGCCCTGGAGAAGTTTCGCCATTACCTCCTATCTACTCACTTTAAATTTTATGTGGATCATGAGGCCCTGTCCTTCTTAATGAACAAAGAAGATGTGAAAGGACGAATGATGAGATGGCTCCTTTTATTCCAGGAGTTCGACTTTGAGGTGATTACTAAGCCTGGTCGTTCCCATGTCCTGGCTGATCATCTGTCGCGTATCCCACAAACTGTAGACGAGGAACGAGATGATCCAGACCTCCCTGATGCTTCCCTATTCTTGGTAGAAACTGTAACTCCCTGGTATGCAGACATTGCCAATCTGCTGGCAACCCAACAATACCCTCCTGGTATTTCTAGTCGGGAAAGGAAGAAGCTTATGCTAGAATCAGCCCCATACACCCTGCTAGGTGGTGCACTGTACAAGAAAGGCAAAGATGAAGTACTCAGAAGATGTGTTGCAGGAGAAGAGATTGGGATTGTTTTGAAGGCTTGCCACGACGAGCCATGTGGAGGTCACTTTGCAGGAGAAGCTACAGCCAAGAAGGCTCTGCTAGCAGGATATTGGTGGCCTACCATTCACAAAGATTCCTATGATTACTGTAAAAGATGTGATGCTTGTCAAAGAATGGGGAAACCCACCAAGACAAGTGCCATGCCGCTGCAACCTATCCTTCCTTTGAAGCCGTTTGAGAAGTGGGGCATTGACTTCGTAGGTCCAATCGATCCTCCCACTAGAAGGAAACAGAACCGATACATCCTCGTATGTACAGATTATGTCACAAAGTGGTGTGAAGCTAAAGCCCTAAAGCGGGACGATGGTAACAGCGTGGCCCTGTTTATGTACGAGAATATCATCACCCGTTTTGGCAGTCCCTTAGAGTTGGTAAGTGACAGAGGCACTCATTTCCTTAACAAAGTCATGGAAGAGTTGACAGAGTTGTATAAGATCCGCCATCGCAAGTCCACTCCCTATTACCCCAGAGCCAACGGCCAAGTCGAAGTCACCAATCGCATCCTCTGCTCGATTCTGACAAGGACGATTGCCGCACATCGTCGTGATTGGGATGATCGACTTACAGAGGCCCTCTAGGCGTACAGAACCTCCCATAAAGCAGCAACGGGACAAACACCTTTCCAGTTGGTGTACGGTACAGAAGCTGTTTTTCCTGTTGAACTGGAACTACCCTCTTTGAGAGTGGCGATCAAAGAGCGGTTGGGGGATGACGATTCATTGCAACGCCGTCTCCTGCACTTGGAATGTTTGGATGAAATTCGTAGGATGGCTCTACAGTGCATGGAAGCCACGCAAGCTCGACGTAAGGCTTACCATGATAGTTTCATCAAGCACAAGGAGTTCAAAGAAGGTGATTTGGTCCTAGCCTATGATTCACGCTTTGGCAAGTTTCCTGGCAAGCTCCAACAGCGGTGGATGGGCCCCTATAAGGTACTTGCCGTCAACCCTAATGGTTCTGTCCAAGTGCAGACCGTTGATGCCTCTGATGATCCCTTTCTGATCAATGGATATCGCCTGAAGAAGTACTTCCCTCCTTGGGGATCTTGACAATTACGGACACTTGATCTTTTCCCTCGTTGGTGCGGCATTGTACTTCTTATGATGCTACTTCTAATAGCCGTTCTTCAAACACTCCTGATGAAGTGGACGCAACCCTCTGTCCCCTCAAATCCCCCTTCCAGCCTTGATCTCTTATCCTCTATTTTCCACCAGCATCAGTGGAGAGGTTGGTCTTGACATATGGTTTTTCTACCATTTCCTTGTTCAATATGAAGAGAAAAAAAAAAGAAGAAAAAAAAAAAACATATCGGTCATGGGAGAAAAGGACTTAGGTCCCTGTCATGCCGACCTATTCTTCGGGAAAAGGTGGAAACACCCTCGGGAATAGGGGAAAACAAGAAAACGAAGAAAAAGGAAGAAAAAAAAACAAACAAACAAATCTGTTATGAGAGAAAAGGAAGCAATTCCCTGTCATAGCAGGCCTCGTTCCAAGAAAAGGTGATAAACACCCTTGGACGGGAAGCTGGCTGTGGAAAAGGTGGTAACACCCAGGAGTCCAGAAAGTGGATTCATTGATTGATATCCCTCGGATCTAATTCCGAAGCTGCCTCCCTTGGTACGCTGTGTCATGGGTCTTTCTGCAAAGTGAGTACCTGTCCTCTAGCAGATGACATGTCCTATTCAACACAATATTCGATTTGATGGCTACCTCCCTGGGTACGCCTCTTCAACAACTGATGACGCGATCTTCATCGACAACCCCTTGAGTGATGTGAGCTTTCATCCTAACCGGATGGGGAAGTGAGTATGGTTGCCCTCTCTATCTATCAATAGAGCGTGAGACCGAGGGTGGGGCGAGAGACCAGTCTTTTCCCTTCCAATCGAATGAGAGGTGAGAAGTATGAATGAAGTGTTGCACGCACGGGATGGGCCTCTCAATGCACAAAGCACGATTTGTTTCTGTGCACTGCACCATAAGGCTCCCTTGCCTTCCTTCTTGCACCGTATGCCGACACAGGGCGGGATGCACAATTGCACCATCAAATGCGCACAAGGCATACACCCTTTGCACAAGTGATTGTGAGGATTACATTAATGGGTTTCAGGAAAAGGCTGCCCTCTTGTATCTATCAACAGAGCGTGAGACAGAGGGTGGGTTGAGTGTGACTGGAGTTTCTTCAATCATTTACCGAGAGGTGAGATTGAGGGACGTTACGACACTTGGAGTCAGGTATGTTCCCGTTTCCCTATGCACCCACGGGATGGGTCTTTACCGTCAACACAAGACACATCACCCTGTTCTGTACACTGCACTGTAAAGCTCCCTTGCCTTCCTCCTTGCACTTATGCCAGACGGGTTGGACGCACTAATGCACCATCAATTGTGCACCCTGGCATACTCCTTCTGCACCATTCCCCCTT
Source organism: Lygodium microphyllum (assembly GCF_053477565.2). Lineage (NCBI taxonomy): Eukaryota > Viridiplantae > Streptophyta > Polypodiopsida > Schizaeales > Lygodiaceae > Lygodium > Lygodium microphyllum. The sequence continues at coordinate 26,170,169 of NC_141159.1, forward strand.
GTTGATTCCTCAACCGGGTATGCGATATGGGTTTTAATCATTCTTCCTCGAGTGATATTAGTCATGGGGCGAGTGATTGTTCTTTCATTTCGTTTGAGTGACTGTGAGTTGAGTGCGATATCCCTCATCATCGACGAATGTCCTGCAATTCCTTCCATCAGCTACCTCCCTGGGTGCTGCCGTGTGGTCCCTGCCATGACGAACGTGTGCCGAGAAGATGCCTTGGTCCCTCCAGCGCCGACAACAACACTGGACGTGCCATCGATACTCAACCTTGATTCTTGACGCAACGGGCCAAGTTTTTCTAACCCTACAACTTCTGTCTCTTAGTGATGTTCATGTTTTAAGTGTGGGGAAGTTAGTGGATGGTCTATGGCATGGTCCTAGGTCCCTGTTGCTCGGTTAACCCTATCCGTTAAGGTCTTAAGTGTGGGGACGCGTCCCTGCGCGTCTACATTGCCTACCCATTTGCATATGCCTTATCTTGCTCATGCATGTATACCATGACTGGCTTTTATCCTAATGGGGTTCCCTCCCACCCACCCGGTTATGTTCCACCCACCCTTGGGGCTGTTCCCTTGCAGTTTTCCTTCATTCCCTGATTTTGAGGTCCTGCTATGTGAATGCACCCTACGTTCACTTAAATCCAAATCCAACCTCATAGCCCTGTTTCTCCCATTGAACTGATCATTTTTCCTTTTTACCTACCCCTGTTCCGGTGCACGGTTTTTGAGTTATTAATTTTTGAAGCATTTTGCGCAATTTCGCCGGTTTTCCATGTGAACGCGCTTTTCTTGCTTCGGAACCATGATTTGACATCATAGCCCTGACCAACGCTTCTCCCCTGACATTTTTTCTTTTTATTCCACATTATCCCGATACACGGTTTGTCCGTTATTAATTTTCCGGGGTTTTTAAGACTTTTTCGTGTGTATTTTTGACATTTTTCCATGTGAACCTGCCCTATTTGCATCGGAATTCCAATTTGATTTGACAGCTGTGTCCCCCGTTCCTTTCCCTACCTTTTTCCTTTTTCCTCCACCCTTTTTTGACTTCTGGATTTTTACTTATTAATTTTTAAATGAGTTTTCGGGAGTCTTTTTGGAGTTTTTCACATATGAACCCCTTCTACTTCCGCCGGAACTGCGGTTTAACGTGATAATCCTGTGCCACTCCTCCTTGCGGACCTTTTTCCTTCTTACTGCATGTCATTCCGATGAACGGTTTGTCCGATATTAATTTCCGATCCCATTTTCGGGTTTGTTTTTTGGGTTTTTCCCATGTGAATGCGTCTTATCTCAGTCGGAATTATGTTTTGACATGATAGGATTGTCGGGCACATCTTTCTGCCCAGTTTTCCTTTTTGCTGCACTTCATTCCGATGCACTGATCTTTCGATATTAATTTTTAAATTGCGTTTTTGGTTGGTTTTTTGTGTTTTTTGCACGTGAACGTCCTTTACCCCTCTCGAAACCCCCGTCCCGTATTTTTCCTGTTTCCTCCCTGTCGTCCTGCCTACTTTTCCTTTTTACGATATTTCGTTTTGACATCCGGATTGGGAGTTATGAATTTTTCTTTATTTTTACGTTTTTTCTCGCGCCCGTTTTGCGCGTGAACGCGCCCTTTTTCGATTTAACGCGTCTCCACGCGCCCCGGTCGTGTCCGCGTACCCCGTACCGTCATCCCAGCGTCATTTCAATTCCGTCACGGCAAATTTTTTTACCTCGCCCCGCGCACGTGCGCGGGACGGGGATCCGCCCATCCTCCCTAGCCCCTGCCCACCCCAACCTGCCCGCCCACCTCTTTTTGAACAAAAAAGAAAAGAAAAGAAAAGAAAAAAAAAAACAAACGACACCCCCTCCCGCCAACCGTCTTCCCCCACTTTCTCTTCTTTCTCTTCTCTCTCTTTCTCTTTCTTTCTCTCTCTCTCTCTCCCTCTCTGTGCGTACCCTCTCCTCTCTCTCCCTTCTTCTTTCTTCTCTCTCCTCTCCCTTCTCTCTCCTCCTTCTCTCCTTCTTCCTGCCGACCTCCTCCACTCCCCTCTTCCTCCTTCTTCTCCCTCTCCCTCCTTCTCTCCTTCTTCCTGCCGACCTCCTCCACTCCCCTCTTCCTCCTTCTTCTTCCCTCTTCCTCCCCTCCTCTTCCCTCTTCCTCCCCTTCTCCTTCCTCTCCTTGCCTGGTCCACGTCGCCGCCACCCGCGCCGTTACGCCGCCCGGTCCACGTCGCCACGCCGCCCTGTCGTCGCAGGAGGCCGCTGCCGTCGCCCGTCAGGAGGCTCTGCCCCTTCCCATCATCCGCCACCAGGCCGCCGCCCTCTGCGCCGGACTGCCTCCACGCCCGCCGCGCTCGCGCCATCCCCGCCGCCACCTCGCCGCCCCGACCGCCAACTCCCCCTTCTCCTCCACCTCCACCCTCCACCTCCTCCACTACCTCCCTCCAAGGTAGTTACAACTAACCTAGTTAGTAACTAACGTAGTTAAATCCTAACTCACCTAGTTAATCCTAATTGACTTAGTTAATACTAACTTACCTGACTTAGTTAGACCTAACCTAGGTAGATTTCCCTGACTAACATGACTAACCTAACTTAAGTGACTTAAGTGACTTAAGTGCCTTAAGTGACTTATGACTAATGTGATTAATGTGATTAATGTGACTTAATTAATCACAACATTCATTTTTTCATAAAAAAATTTCAAAAAAATTTCTAAAAATTCCTTCTGTCTTTTGTTAATTTTTGGACCTTTGTCTTCTAGGAATTGCCTTTCCTATAATTTTAGAAAAATCCATCTTTCCTAAAATTACCCATAAATTGCCAAAAAAATAGGAAAAATCATTTAAAAATGGTAAAAAATTCTAAAAACCTTCTAAAAAATTTCTCTCACCTCCCTTGCTCATTTTCCATTTATTCAAACATTAAAACAAAAAATTTTACAACTAAAAAATAAAATAAAATAAAATACATAAATACAAAAAAAAAACCAACATCAATCAAATTAACCCATCTGCTAAGGTGTCCTTGTTGTTTCATCAGTGCTTTTTGCTTTTCCTTTATTGGGACTCTTCCGTGCGCATTCCTGCATTTCATACACACCCTTCCAGGTATTTATTTTCTGTTATGTTATTTATTTATTTATTTTCCCCCTTAATCACAATTAATTGTTAAAATACATTCTTTAATTTACCCACCATGGCACGCGCATTCGCGCTAAACACACATTTTTTTAATTAAAATAAACCAGCCGTTCACTTAGCATGCGCTACATGCGCTACAGAGGCACTCTAAAATTTTAAATTAAAATCAACCAGCCGTCACATGAGCGCGCGCTGGCAAAAAAGCGCTCCACATCACCTTAATTATAATTAATGAATTGCATTTAGAGACCCAGTCGGGAATCGAAGTCCGGGACTCGTATAACTGCACCGATTTAACCTAATAATTGGTAATTAAATTTATAATAAGGAACCGCCGTTTTCTTATTAAGGTTTACCACCTAATAAAAATTCACCCATTTTTAATAATTGATTAAAATCAACCCTTCACTAAATTAAATCCCCCCTCACTGCACTTAATCCCCTTTTTAATGAAGCGTTTCGTGGGATGGGTATACGCAGTTCTTAGTGATATTTTCCATGGTCCAGTCTTGGTTCTATCACCAATGTCGTATTGATATGTGTTGGATATGGTATGGTTTTGGTTTCATGTCTTTGTTACGGTTACGGGTACGGTATGTAGTTTTTTTCTTTTGTTGCCTGATACGGGGTTCCGGGTGTTTGTTTGATGCATCGCATGAAGCTTTCGGTCGCATTTGTCTCGAGGTCATGTCAAATTTTTTCTAGGATGTGATTTGCCTGGGGTTAGTAGGTCGAATCACGTTTTGATTGGTAATTCTCTTATCCTTGGTTTTTGTCTGTTGCTTTGCAGGCATTCTCCTTGATTGTCTGTGTTTGTGGTGTGTGTGTAACCATCTGAATGGCGCCTTCTCATGCTCCTCCCCCTATCCAGTACGTCCCATTAGTTAGTAGGGATTACTCGTCCCTACTTACTTTTGAGCCCCTCACGAAGGCAGGGCTTGCTGCTTTTGTGGCCACTCCTTTTCCATTACTTCCAGAGGATCCGTCTGTATGCGATGAGTTCCTGGCCTCTTACAGCAAGAAGACAGGAGTAGTCCAAGGCATGTCTATGACATTGACGTCTCGAGGCTTAGGGAAGGCTTTGTCCTTACCCTCCAAAGGAGAACCTTTTGTGACCACTCGACAGCTCTTCTCTACTGAAGAGATTCTCAAACTGTTGCAGAAGCAGACAAGGGAAGTCCTTGATGTTAAGAAAGTGATAAACTCTTCAGGAGTTTCGTTTTCGATGATCACTGATCGCGTATGGAAGACCATGTGCCAGTTCCTTCAGGACAGGTTCATGCCTACCAAAACGCCATCCCACTATTTGTCCAAAGAGCTTTTCACAGCTTCCAGGATGGTGCTAAAAGGAGTTGCCATTGATTGGAGCACATATCTCCTTACTAAGATGGATCAGCATTTTGTTAAAGTCACGAGGGGTAATGTTACCAATGTTACCTACGGATCCTATTTGTCTGCCTTCTTGACCTATTCAGGTTTACAGAAGACTGTACCTCTACCTCCTCCATCAGATCCAGTACCTCCTCCTCCACCTTCAGAAGAGTCAGCACCTATTGACATTGAGGATGATGATTCTCCGCCTCCCCTGGTCATACAGCGCAAACACTTGAAGAGGGTAGCGGATAAAGCCCCTGCTGTACTTCCCTCAGTGCCTATCCCTGCTACTTCTGGCAGTGAACTCCCTGGGTATCTCACTTGCAATAATCTGTTCAGAGCACATAGAGAAGGATCCTTGGATATCTCAGTTCCTTCCCTGAACAGTCTCGTTTCAGGAGATGCCATTCCTTTCCTCTACAAGGATATTCAAAGTTCCATTGAGTTGTCAGTGACAGCCTGTGTTCAACAGCTGTACGCATCTTTCTATGAGGAGCTCATGCAGTCCAAAGACCAGTTGCATAAGGCAACATCTGAATTAGCTTCTACTAAGGATACCCTAGCAGATCTATTTAAGCAAATGGAACAGCAAACCCAACTGGTTGCCATTCAAAGTGATGAGATTTCTTCATTGAAGACCCAGTTATTCGAGGCTCAGTCACAGGTTACTAGCCTTTCAGCCGAGAAGGAGAGGATGTCCAGCGAAGCGAAAGAATTCCAAATTCTCTTAGATGACAAGCTTTCATCTTTACAGATGGCTAATGACACAGTGGCCAACCAAGCCTCCCAAATCCAGCAGTTGCAAGATCAGCTTGCAAAGTCCCGCTCTATTCCTCCAAGCCCTCCTGTTCCATTAATTCCTTCTCTTTCACAGCAGGACTTGGCTGCCTTACAGAGACAGGCTACTTTGTGCCCTTTATTCCAAGACAAAGTGGAAAGATTGCAGTCCAGAATGGACTTGTTATGGTCTACCTTTGAACAGTTTCAGGAATATGTCTTACCTGACCATTCTTTCTTTGTCCACTACCATTTACAGAAGCTGGTCTTCTATATGAAGCTTTCCACGATGGATTTACCTTTTCCAGAGGATGGCTGGAGTGGGGCTTGGTCTGCTGAGTTGTTGACCAAGGTAGTCCGCATGCTCTTTGAAGATTCTGTTACGCCAGACACCATGCTGATGTCATACATGTATCTCCGAGGAGATTTGTTAATTCCAGATGAGGTAGATATGGCATGGTATGTGGGGGATGTGGTCTTACAGGCTGTTCTATATGTCAATCATTTGGAGTTGCGCATAGCTGATATGTTCCAGAGTTATTCCTCCAAAGTAGCTGATTGTCAGGATAATTCGTGGCATCCCATGATTGATTCGGTGGTCCTCAATCAAAGACAAAACACAGCTCCTACCTTTGCCCAGAGTACTAACCAACTGAGGATGGATCTCTTAACCTATCTTTCCAAACATAATCCATTTGATGCTGCCTTCTTTGATGCCTATCAGAGACGATCTCTTTTGGGACCTTCTGTTCCTACCCTCCTTTATTATCAACAATTGGCTCACCGTTATGCTATATATTTTTCCCTTTGTCAAACTAATTCCACAGTAATTTTACCCCTTCTTTTCCAACCTTCCAATTTCCCTCAAATTCCTATTTTCACTTACTGTTCCTTTATTGAGGATAGGGTATTTTCCCCTTCTCCACCCTGTCCTTCACCCCTCATTAATGTTCCTTCTACATTTCCTATTTATCAGTTAACACCGTTCCTTAGTGATTCCTTACAAATTTCTGCCACTCCTTCTTTAACCTTTTCTTCCTTTTATGATTTTTCCTATCCTTCCCTACATCCACTTTCCACATCCACTTTCCCTTATTCCATTACCCTCTCCTAACACTTCCATATCTCAACCACCTCAGTTGGTTAGTGACTGTGCCGGTTTTGATACTCAGATTTCCAGAAGAAGGGGATGGAGTTCGGATGATTGCCTTACAGGACCGCAGATTAATTGGCCAGTAATTCCAGGGGAATGGACAGTTTCAAGTCAAGCTTATCAAAACTATGTTCATTTTGCCCAACAATATTCACAGTCTGCAGATCCCTCAATGAGATTAACTGCTCACTTTGCTTGGTATCTAGCGTATATGCATAGGCACTCCCATACTGATTCAAAGCCTATCCCAAAGTTGTGCATGAATGTCAATGTAAGCATTGATTCTCAACAGCTGGAGATACTGTATTTTCATGCCCTTTGTTTGCCTAGCAGATACCTAGTCCTGTTGGAAAGGATGTGCTGTCTCCAATTTTTTCAAAATCCTCCTAAAAACTTTGTAGATGAATCCTTATCTATGGATCGATTCAGACAACATCAATCTTTTAAAAGGGATCATCTTCATTGATACCTTTCCAATGTATGGTGCAAGCTTTTTAATGCCAAACTCTTCTTTTTGAGAAAGTCATTCAGATGGTTGTGTTGTGTATTCGTATTAGTGTTGTGAGTTCATGTATGTCAAACGAACGTGGTGGTTTCCTATTGGATCTTGTGTACGAGCTATGTTTTGGAGATTTGTCGAGATGGGTCGTGGATGGAGAGTTGAAGCTGATGCAGAAGAAGAAGAAGCAAACTCTTATATCCTTTACAAATTTGTGGTGATTTTTAGTTTGATAAGAGGTGTTAATGTAAAAAGAGTTTTCCTTTCTTTGTATTTTTATATCAGAAACAGGTTATAAGTTGGGGTCATGGTGGATGGATTCTTTGTAAAAAGATATTGAAGATCAAAGTGAAGCTTTTCAATGAACTTGTATTACATTTTTCCTAGGTCGCGAGGACGCTTCCTTATTAAGTGTGGGGATATGTTGAGTGTTGAAATGACTTGTTTTTTGGATGATTTTTGTTGTTTTTGAGAGCTGAATGGTTGATTTTAAGGGATGATTGATTGATTAGGAAGTGGTTTGAGAGGGTTTTGGATGATATTGATTGTGTTTTGGAAGTTCATGATGTTTCTGTGATGTTCTGATAGGATCTAAATGGTTTTGTATACCTTCTGTTTTGTTCTGTTTTTGGTCTGTTTTGTTCTGATTGTCTTCTATAAAGAGGGATAGAGTATTGATTGATGAAGAATGAGATATTGTGAAAGTTTATTGAATGTTTTGTGAGAGTTTGAAATGGTTTGAGAGTGAGTTATGAGGTTTTGATGACCTTCTGTAACCTTTTGTAGGTCTTCTGTAGAGCTTCTGCTTCTGTTCTGTTTCTGTTCTGTTCTGTACTGTAACTGTTCTGGTACTGTTCTGTAGACTGTTCTGTAAGTGTTCTGGGGAATGTATGTATGACTTTGGGGAAAGTTTTCTAGCCTTGGAAAGAGGTAAATACAAGTGCAAAAGAGCTGAAAGAAGTGGAAGAAGTAGCTGCTGAAGACTCAAGTGAAGACTAGAGTAAAGTGACAGTAGTGAGCTGTGAAGAGACACTGTAGTGGCTCTGGTGACCTTTCATATCAGACATACCTCTTGGGAGGGGTATCCACGACCTAAGAGTGATTATTGAGAGTAATTTTGAGAGATTGTAGTGAGGATATGATGTATTATTGATGGAGTGTGAGAGAGAGAGTCAGAGATAGCCAATTGTACTGAAACAGAGTGATTGTATATGAGAGATTGAGAGAGAAGACTATGAAGATATTGAAGATGAATACTATGTGATGTATTTCCAATTAAAGATGGTGTATTTCTTTGTTTTCTTTGTGATATTGATGGATTTTGTGAAGATATTGAAGAATATGGTTGATTCTATTAAAACCGTGGGAGATTTACATGATGCTGCATGAAGATTTGTTGTGCCTGGTGTTCTTTTCTTCATTGTGATCATATAAAATATGATAAACAAGCTTGTTGATGTTACAAGATAGATTTTCTTGCAAGAGAATTCCCTTTTCCTTGGTGTTCCTCTCGGGGCTCCAAAGGTTGCTTGGTTCACATAAAACCCTATCGCTTAGTAGCATGAATCTTAAATGCATCAATAGAAGTTATGTCGTAACTTGGCATATGCTTTGGTTTTAACCAGAAAAGTAGGATTTGTAAATATACTCATATGTAGGCAATGAATCATGTGATTATGAGAATGGTATCGTAAATATCCTCAAGAGTAGACAAGTAAATTGGTATTACCCTAAACACCTAAACCCCGAGGGACACGCTTAGAAATCATTAAATCTAAGCAACATATCCCAAGTGCTAACTAGGATTTAGAACGTTGAGGACGTAACCTAGTTGATCTTATTGCTAAGTTGAAACTCTCATACCCTAAAGACCTGCCCACATTCACTAAATGTAGCGAAAATAGGACACACTTGCGAGAAACGATCTAGGGTTTTTACCCTAAGGATCGCTCGCTAAAAGAATGAAACCCAATTTGGATTTGGACCTTTAGGACCAACAATATCGACCTAGTGCAATCAGGAACGGATTGTTATGAAGATACCCTAACCCTGCTTCCTATCTAATCATGATTTCGTGATTAGACAACGCCATTCGATGGGTAAAATAGTCCCATGATTTTGATGCGACACTCGCGCAATAGGTTGCAGAGTTGCATGATCTTGTGATTTGATCAAAAGGGAATGGCCAATTCCTCGGAATGAGATTGGCAGATTCTTACGCAAGTTTATCTTGCAAGAGGAGAAATAATCGTCGTGATATAGTACCTTTCTTGGGTAAAGTAACCAAGATACAGGGATTAGATATTTGCTTGGAAGAAAAAGACCAATTAGTAAATTGGAATAACATATTTACTGATTGTGGAGTCATTCCATTAGTAGGGAGAACATATTTGGGATGGTCAATAGGAAGAAATCGATGATGATTGTTGTAGATAACCTTCTTTAAATATGCTAGCCTAGAGGAAACTAGAGAGGGACCACAAATAGGACATGCATGATATCCTGATGTGGTTAAACCTGAACAAACAAGTGAATTAATAAAATGCAATTGATTCAAGTCCTGAATTTCAAATATAGAGTTATATACATGTACTTGAACACTCTCCGCATCCTGAAAAGTCATGCGTGGTCCACAATAACATGGCCTTCAATGTTAAATCTCTAGAGGATGCAGATGCGCTTGTATCTTGCACCTCACTACCTTCCCATAACATTTCTAACTCTTCAATCAAAGGCTCTAAGTAAATGTCCATGTTTTTTACCTTGTGCTTTCCAGGAATCAGAAGGGACAACATTACATTCCCTTTTTAATTGCCATAGATGGAGGAATATTATAGTTCACCAATATCACTAGCCATACACTGTATGATGTGCTTTTGATGCCAAATGGATTGATTCCATCCATACCTAAACCAAATCTCAAATTTCTTGGCTCTTCTTTAAAAACGAGCCACAAATTATCTATATGTTTCCATGCCTGTGTATCTACAAGGATCCTCCATTTTCCATCACTTGAACGATGACTAGCATGCCATGACATGAGCTTTCCAATTGACCTACACTTGAACATAAGTTTTATACGTGGAACAATCGGAAAATATCGCAAAACCTTACGAGGCACATCCATTGACTTCATCTCCACTTTGTATCTTGATTCACCACAAATAGGACACTCTCGTGCAAACTCATGAATCCCACGAAATAAGACACAATCATTGACACATGCATGGATCTTGACATAATCGAGGCCTCCCAGAGATGTCAAGTAATGTCTTTCTTGCTCTCTCTTAGTTGGAAATTTGTTTCCTTTTGGAAGCATTTGTGATAATAACCTACATATATTTTTAAAAGTGAGTTAAAAAACCACCAGCATATATTTTTGACTGATTTCAAAATAGAATAATTAATATTATGATTGATAAGCCAAATTGAATTGATACCTACGTCAATAACGCATCCAAACTGACATTACTCCATTCATAAATTGTTTGCAAGTTAAGTATCTCGAGGGACGCACGAAGAACGGAGTACGTACAACCTTCATACAACGGAGTAGATGACGCTACGTGTAGTGAATCATCTAGCTTCATAGAGTAACCTTCTCCCTGAACCGGTTGCGAAAATAGATGTGTACCATGTTGTCCAAAATCTCATCCTCTATGACTTGATGGGGCATTTCATGAGGGCTACTATCATGGTCGTCAGTCTCCACTCTTCTTGAAGACTCTGTCTCCTCGCGTCGACGTTTTGTAGCCTCTCGACGCCCAGGATGGAACATCTGAGGATGTGGCACCGCATCCTGCTCAACCACAAAAGGGAGTTTCATGTACGTTGATATATATTGAGTAACATAGACTAGCAATCTTAGTGTTGAAAAAAAAACAATGAATATCGGTGATTTTTCTCGGTCCCATTCTCCATACATGTTGAGGTGTGACATTGCAACTCCACGTGCTCAAAAAATACACCCTCGACAATGATCACACATGCATTTAATTTTTCGTCGTAGCCATGCATCTCGATTATGAAGACATAATGTTTCATCCTCACTTGAGGATGTACTCGTTGACTCATCAGCATGCACCGCACTAGGTGATGACGACGACATGATTAGACCTAATTCATGACAACATCAAAATATTTGTCATTCATATGTTTACATAAAAACTTCAAGCTGGCGTATTAATTATTCTAAGATCTCAATTTTAAATACACAAAACTCATCATAAATACATTAAAACTTATGATAAGAATTTACTATCAAAACTTATCTTAAAAACAAAAAATTATGATAAAACCTAAATGCGTTGTGGTAGAGTTCACGCAAGGGCTGCAGAACACGGGGTTCAAAAGACAGCAAGGAAAGAGGCTAACAAGAAGATCTCAATATTTGATCCCAAAGATCACTATATTGCTTGTTAAGTACTTTACAAGAGAAGAGTCAAAATAAATGACAAAGCATGACAAACTGTCCATAGCATGACAATCTGTCCACTGCTTCACAATAAAGCATAAGAGTTTGCTTTTCAGGGCACCAAGTAATACATCCAGAATCAAAACTTAATTGTAGACAGTTTGATCAATCTCCAGGTCCAATGGATAAAACATCTGAAAAGTGCTTGCATAGGCTCCCTTTCTTCAAGTACTTTCCAGTCTTTTGTCAAATATGTATCCCATTCATCACGAAAGTTGTCTGCAGCTTTGTATGCAGCATGACAATCTCTCCAAACATGCTGAATAAGTAGAGTAGCTGAAGCGGCTCACAGAAAAATGAACTTTCATAATGCCACTAGAAATCTTTCACAGCCAGTTGTCTATTCAGTCATGTTGGAGCCGGATCTTAAATTGGACTTATCAAGTAACTCAGTTGTTGACACTGATGCAGTGGCCATGGCTGCAATAACTGTAATTAAACCATGGATTCATGGGATTGACTAAAACCTCAGTTAGCACCATGGCAAGCACTGCCATTTAACCTGCAAATGACAGACATTGAGACTCCAGCATGTGTAAAGTTATTCAGAGAGCCAGATCGAGAAGCAGCCAGTGCTGGCATCTTTCCAGGAAGTGGTGCCAGTTCAATCACATTGAATCGCTCTTCTTCATAGAAACTGACTGTAACAATTCCACCTCCAAAATTATCTCCCATTCAATCCTTTTTTTCCACGTAAAGACATTTTGCTATTGAATTTGCCAAAATACATAAAGTGCTTCCAGCAAACTGTAAGCAAGTGCTCCAGCTCTGGTTTTTGACACTTGTAGTTCCAACCTACTTGCAATGCACAAACTCCCGATGGTAAAAGTGGCACAGCACCTTGTCACTGCCTGTGACTTCCTCGAGAAACTTCCCTTCAATTTTCTGTTTTCGTTCTATCCCTTGTAAGAGGATTACATAAAAAATACAAGCATAAAGGCTGCAGTATTCTACATACCCCTCGTTGGTTTGTTTGAAGATTAGTTGCTTCGGACCGCCAAAATCGTTGATTGGAGCGAATTATGGATCCAGCTGAGCAATTTTGCATGAGAGATGTTGCCACAGCAGGCACAATGGATGATCAGGCAAGATCAAAGAAGCGCAAAAGAAAGACGTCGAATTGCAACAGTCTGCACAAAACATCGAGTAATCTCTCTGCAGACATGGAGGCCAACATTCATGAGATCCGACAATGAATTGAGCGCTTCACTCTGCAGGTTTCTAAAGTCTTGGACACGATGAAGAGATTCTTTGCGCAGGCTTCAAATGCTTTCGAGAAAAAACTTATGCAACTTCACGATGAGCAGATTGCGAAATGGGAAGAAGAGATAGGCCATCTGATGACGATTGACTCTAAGAATGAGGATCTTCTGTGCCGCTTAAACAATGTCCGAGAGCTTTTCGCCAGCATGTCATGAAATACATCATGAATAGTCATCTCTCTCCTCTTCCATACGTTGATTCAATTCTTCCTGTGTAGGTTGAACAGATTGGAAAGGACCAAATCCAAGCAGCAATTTGATTCCACTGCACTCCATAGCTTGGACCATATTGATGCTCAAGGTTTGAACTCCGCTTCGTCCTCGTGACCATGGGCCGCCAAAAACCCAATGGTGCCTTTCCAGAATTAGTCTTCCCTCCTTCCGCTATTCGAATTCTCCTCGAGTTTTTAGCCTCCTCCATCAGTTTTTGCCGCCACCGCTTGATATTCTTGGACAAATCTAAGAATATATTTTGCTATTCTTTCCCTTTTCTTTCTCTGAGACGGTGCAGAAAGCCAAGGGATCCCCAAGCATTTGGTATTACCAAAGCAACCTTTAAACTCACTCCATAAAGTGATGTTCCTATGCCACATCCAAGGATCCCACCAGGAAACTACCCCAGAATATACCAACGAACATCAAGCCAAGGGAACTTCCCTACACTTGCAAATCCTATTGTCACTGCTGGGTTGACTTATGCTCCAGATATGTGCCCAAATGAAAAGATAACAAAGATGATGCCAAATGCATCACTTTCAGCATACATATCCACCACAGCAGTCCCAAGTGCTGTACATACCCAGCAATAAGTGCATTCCAAGAGTCTACATCTCGACAAGGGAACCCATTCAGCACTCCTTAAGCTTTTCCCATTAAACATGATATTCCTGAATTTACACCTTTGTCTTCATAGCTTAAATGTCAATTTCTATAAAGCTTCCTTTGATTCCACGGTATCCTGCACTTTTCTTCGAGTTCATCATTAAAATTATCAGTTGGTTAATGTCCTTTGGCATCAGTTTTTCATATTTTTCTAATACACGCACATCATGCATCCAAACAAAATCATACGCATGCACTAAGGGAATATGTACATTGGATGCGGATTATCAAAATGCATCACACAAACAATGAATCACACGCAGAAATTAACACAAATGCACAACAAAAAAAATGGAGGTATATACGACTCGGATGCGCAGCAACACGACAGCGCGTCTATATCCGCGTTTACGTACGTGTCTAAATTAGCGTCTATTTGCACGTCTAAGTTCACGTCTATACACGCGTTTACGTAAACTTAGACGAGCATATACACGCCAAAATAGACGCACACGTCAAAATTCAAAAGATACTTAAATCATTTCTTTTCAAACCGCACCTTTCCTTTCCTGCGTTTTTTTCGGTTCTGAAGCTCGAGTTTAGCCAACATGCAGTCTCTTCATGCCTCACCTCCTCATGACTCACCTCTTCTTTCATTTCAAACACATAAGAGGGGAAAAAGGAAAGCCAAGGAGAGGAAGAAAGCGAGAACAAGAGAGAGGAGAACAAGAGGAAGAAGAAGCAAAGGGAAGAGACAACAAGCAGCAAGCAAGCATCAAGGGAGAGTAACTCACCAAGGAGAGGAAGAAGGAGAAGGAAGAAGTGCCACCACCCACCACACCAAACACCCAAGGTGAATCCTCTCTCTCTCTCTCTCTCCCTTTCTCTCTCTCTCTCTCTCTCTCTCTCTCTCTCTCTCTCTCTCTCTCTTTGTGTATTAGGATTTATGATTGCATTTTGTATAGCAGAAATAAATCATGAATGGCAATTGTCAGGCCAGAAATCAACCGATGAAGCACGTTTGCCAGTTCCTCTACATTTCAGTGCAGACACAAGGATAGACACGAAGCAATGTTTTCTCTCATTGTGTCTGAGGCTGCGTCTCTGAGCGAGTGTATTCTGCGTCGGAGATGCAAGAATACATGCGCTCTGCACAGAAGAGGCTTTGACTTTAGAATTGCATCTCCATGCGCGTGTATTCTGCAGTCGACATGCGAGGATACACGCGCGCGCCAGAAGCATTGACCTAGAAATTGCATCTAATAGCGCATCTATACTACATCTCAGATGCGGATATACACACGCTCTGAACAGAGGGTTGACTTTAGGAATGCGTCTGAGAGCGCGTCTATCCTGCATTTTAGACACGGTTATATACGCGCTAGCCAGCTCTGATAAAAAATAATTTTCATTGCCTAAACAATATATTTTTGCAATGATGAATGTGACCAATCCCATGTTTGTGTTTATAATTTTTCTTGATTCGTAATCAAATTTTTAGAAGCTTTAGCCTTCCAACGTAGTGAACTAGGTAGCATTATACTTTCGATACCATATTAGAGATTTTGGGAATCTTCCAAGCTCCACTTTCAAATGAGTAAAGATTTGACCAAGTGGCTAAATCTTAACCCCATATTTGAGAGTGGGACTCCCAGAGATTTCTTATTTATGAGAAGCATTAGCACTTAAGTTTTATGCTCAATGTCTAAAGAAAGCTACATTATTAGCACTTTCAAGTGCCATGAGCATCCATGTATTTTTTCTATGGGATTTCCACACCTTTGTTTCACTTAAATGGACCTTAGTAAGTGCTTGCAAAATACACTTGAAGAAAATGAAAATGTGTGAGCATCAAAAGCCTTCTCTTACATAATGATTCTAAGCTCACTGAATGATTTTTCATAATTAATGTTGGATCGGATCAAGGATTATGGCACTTTGAAAATGTTTAGGTGTGGATGAAGGTAATATATGATTTTTTGTATGCAAACAAATTTGTCTTTTTCCTGTGTTTTTTTTGCAGATGTCGCATCTTGGTTCATCTAGCAATGACCTAGATTTGGATCGCATGAATGATACATTGACCTTGTTTGACAGGGGGATCAATGAATTTTTTGGAGGTTTTCCTAGTAGGGAAGACTTTATGGGAGAGACGACCAGACACCTTGGCTTCTCTCCCACAGCAAACGAGGTGTTCAGCGTCATGTCTGGAATGCCTCTGACGTCTTTGCCTAGCACTACTTCCCAAACTCCAATTGCAGGTACTCCACGTGCAGCACTTGTACATGCATCGGCTGAAGCACAAGCGTCAGCCAACACACGTGCATCTGCAGAAGCACGTACATCCAGTGAGGCAGAGGGTAGTCGACAAAGAGGGAGGAGGGAGAGTCGAGGGGGAGGACGAGGCTTGTGTGGGGATTGCCTAGGAGGTGGCGAGCGATCACCCTCACCAATAGATCACGTAGAGGAGCTTGTACGCTAGTACTATAGAGTTACAAATACTGGTGGCATCTTCCATGATGATGAAGGAAGGGATGTAATGGCGTACATGAGGAGTGTCGTGCATGTGACGTATAAAGATTGTTTCGTCTACTTCAAAAATCAGAAAAGCGACTTGTAGAATGAGGTGTTGAGGGCAGTCCATAGGAGGTACCCAAATCCTAAGGGTCAGCGATTCTCGAATGATTGGGGACACACAAAAGTGAGGGATTTGCTTCACAACAAAAGATCTCACCTCATGACACACGCTAGGGACTCACTAGTGTGGAGACAGGAGGAGGGGCGTGGAGCCTATAGCCAACCACCTATGTGCCACCACATAGAGTGGAAGAAAGCCAAGAAGAAAGTAGTAGAGAAAGTGAAGAGTTGCCAGCACGCAGAGGCATGACGCATCCAAATGGAAACCATGGGATCATCGCATTACGGATTGGGCGGCAAAGAGTCGTGGGAGGCAGAGTTTGTAAGTATATTTTGATTTCTAGTTTTTTAAAATTTATATTTCTCTCAATTCTTTATATAATTTGTTCTAATACATTGTGTCTCATAATTGTTTGTATATATCATAATTGTTTTGTAGACTACTATCATTGGTAGGATACCTACTCCTAGAGAGGTAGGTTACCATCGATGCCATAACCACGCAGCCACATGGCTTCACTTCTATGAGGAGGGGACCAATACAATCGCTATGAGGATTCGACAACCATAGGAGGTATGTTTTTCTTACTTCCTACTAAAAGTATAGCTAATTATAACTTTTTCTCCACCATGTCTACGTAAGCAACCTTGATCTTTTGTGTGTGTAGGTGAACCCGGATGTGGAGCATAGCGAGGAGGGGGATAGCGATGCTAGTAGCCATGGTGGTGCTAGTAAAGATGTTTATTCTTCATATTTGTAGAGGAGCACCATACCTCCTCTATGGCCTTGTTTTCTTGTATATGTATTATCCATCTTTGAGCCTATTGCTTGTAGCCACGCTTTAGGTCGCAAGCACTTAAACTCCCCATGTAAATGTGTTTGATCTATAACGAATACATGGACTTTTATTTTCAATTCTCATGCTTTTAGATCCATTATCTTTTTTCCAAATGTGCAATCTGATATATGGGAGGGGGAAAAAAAACTAGAGAGCATGTGGTTGCTCTCTAGTTTTTTTTTCCAATTCTATTTTACGCGTCTATCCGTGTGTCTAAATTGCAGAAAACACGCGTTTATAAGCGCGTCTAAAATGCAGAGTACACACGCTTATACATCCGCTACATAATTCAAATTTAAAAAAAAAATTAAATATCTTTTTTTTGAATGAGATTTTTTGTTTTTCCTTCGCATGTTTGGGCACTTGTAAAAGCGCATCTACGGGCATGTCTATATGCCCGTCTAATTTGCCAGGTAGACGCTCTCGTAGACTCACAGAATAAATTAAATAAATAAAAATTTTAGTTTTTCTATGCGCTTATATTCACACGTGTATATATGCGTATGTTGTGTGTCTATTTCTGCGTGTAAATTCCTTAATACATGCGATTATAGAAGCGAATTTATAGACGGATGGGTAGACGCGCCCGTAAGATTTTCTCTATATTCAAAAATGGAGTCTAAAAGTGAGTCTAAGAGGCCTTTTTGTTGTAGTGGCCACTCTCTCTCAAACCGCCACAAGAGCAAGGAGTAGCACCTATATCCCAAGCCGACCGGGGGCTCATTGCATCCAGGTCTCCATAGCATCCCCCTGAACCACTCCCTCTGTCCTCTGGAGTGTCGATCTCGTCTGCTAGAAACTAAAGCAACAGAGCACACTGAAGTAGATCTAATAGAATGGCTTGATGGTGTTCGAGGCAGCTCCTGGTCCACCATATCTATGAATCAAGCCATCTCATCTGGAGACATATGCGTGATGATCTCTTA
Source organism: Lygodium microphyllum (assembly GCF_053477565.2). Lineage (NCBI taxonomy): Eukaryota > Viridiplantae > Streptophyta > Polypodiopsida > Schizaeales > Lygodiaceae > Lygodium > Lygodium microphyllum. Next base: position 26,188,068 of record NC_141159.1, read on the forward strand.
TAGCTCCTCATCGCTCATCCCTCAACTCATTGTGTTTATCTAAATATCCACAAAGGTCACTTGCATAGACAAAAATAGATGTTAGCATAATCAATATAAATCATACAAAGCACAACTCCGCATACACTGGAAGGTTGATAGATATGTCACCACAAAATGATACATCCACCTTGTTCTCAAAGAATTCTTGGATTCCTATATTTCCATCATTGTTTCCTGATTCTGGCTCCTCTACTTGCTCCAAGCTTTCGGTGGCCTCCATCCCTTGCAATATCGACCCCTTTATTTGCATACTATCATCATCTATGCTTGGAACATTGCTTTGATCATATACTCTTGCACTTTCGGGAGCTGAAGGTATAACATACCACCATCGAGGTTGTCAGAGGTTTGGATAGAAAATTACATGTTCAAAATCATATAAAAGAGAGATTTAACTTTTGTGACATGTATCATGTCTTAATACAATTTAGAAAAACACGAGTTCATGCACTTGTTCACAATGGGCCAGCAACACAAATGTGTCGTGCAAATCCGTTCATTTTTTTCAGATGGACCTCGTCGAACTATTGTTCTAACTTCTTCAAGTACCACTTTGAACCACTGCACATCAAATAGGATCATGGAGAAGCTATAATAATCCTCAGTGGCAATAATTTTCAAGTTCCCAAAATACTCCATCTCATCTATAACCGTATTTGGATCCGTTACTCGTCGTCGGCTCTCTTGCTCGAACTTTGCCACAATACCACAATCTATTATGAAGCACATTTTGTCAATACGCTCCACATGAAAATACCGTCCGTGTGACCATGTCACACTGTATATTTTGTAATGTACATTGAAACACTCAATTAGTTGTCGCATATAAAATACAGATATGACAAACCCTAAACATGTCATCACCTTTGGACTACATCCCCTCAAGAATTCGCACTCCTTGGTTGAGACCTCCGCCCCTTCGCGAGACCCTATGGTCAAAGCTCCATGCAACCATTGCATTGACATAAACTATGGCATCTCCTCCATGCCCTCGGGATATCGAATCAATCAATGGCATGTACTACGTTGAAATCTAGATCGCACTTCCTCTCGATCTTTCCTAGCTTGCTGGTACCTAGCGAGCCACGTCTCCATGGAGGAATGGTACAACATACAAAAGTGATTCACTTTCTCCTCCATTGCAGCATCCATTCTTTTTTCTACCCCATTTCCAACCACCACATCTCTAGTCAGTCTACCATCATCCTTCAGACCATAGCATACTGTTGTTTGAATCCACCATTGGTAGCCATTATAAAATATGCATTAATGCCTCAGACACCAACCAATCTTCAACTATGCTACCTTTTGGCCAAGCTCGTTGTCGCACAAGACCTTTCAGGGTTTTCATGAAGTGCTCCAAGAAGAATATCCATTGCATATGGACAGGTCGAGCAATCTCCACTTCATCTACAAGATACACAAGAAGATGGATTTGTATCGTGAGCATGCTGGTAGCTAGGTATTTCTCAAAGAGACAGACCATCTCCATTGCTCCCTGCCTTGCGGGTTCAATAGAGGACATCTTAATCTCCTTCTATGAGATCCATTGTACTAAATTTGACAACCTGTAAATCGCCTCGCACATTTCTGGAGTAAGGCATGCTGCGATCGCAATTTGTAGTACAAATTGCCACACAAACGAAGAAGCATTATGAACAATGACTATACTCCAAATAGAAAAATATGCAGGCCACTTACATCCATTCGTAGTACAAACCTCACATATCTTATGCCAATCATGGGATTTTAGCCCTAATAAATGGTCATCTTTAGAAAATGCAAACCTGAGAGAATGTATCATATCCATCGGAGTGCGGATAGACTTGACTATTTTCTTCACAATGCACTCTTCTTTGGTGGACAAAACCCAAGGAGCGTGAGGTAGTGGCAAGCGACCATCAGCACTTGATTGCATCCAAAGTGCCTCTATCTTGCCTACCTCCTTCAAATCCATTCGTGCCCCTATAGGGTCTCTCTTGTCTGTGATGTGGTCCCATAGTAAGCTGCCCACGTTCTTGAAAATATGCATGGGATCCAACAAGTGGTTGATCTGTAAGTGGATCCAATACGGAAACTTGTAGAAAACTGAGAACCATTGCATTCCATTTGGATGTGACTCTGTGTGGACCATTTTCAACTCGTACCACCTTTGGGCATTCATACGTGCTGGAAGTCATCCAAGAAAACCTTCCCTAAGTTCATGACCCTCTGACAAGAAAGCGACGCATCCTTGATATACCATCTTCTTCATGGTTTGTGATCTTCAGGAGTCTAACTGTGGCCCACACAATGGACATGCATGATAACCTGAGATAACCAGACCTATCCCAACACCTCTATCTAGTGAATACAAACTTGAACGAGCTATGATAGATATTACCAATGAGAATGGAAGCCTACTTACCTGAGCACTCTCTGAATCCCAGAAAGTCATGCATGGTCCACATGAGAATGGCTGGAATATTGGCGGACCCTCGACCATTGCACTTGCTCATATCTTTCACACTAATCCCCTCCTTCCACAAAATCTTAAGCTCATTGACTAATGGACGAAGATATATGTCTATATTTTTGACTTTGTAGTGGTCGGGAACAAGCAACCTAAGGATGAGATGTCATTTCTTCGTAGAAATCCATGGAGGGATATTGTAGTTGACAAGGACTATAGGCCACACACTGTAAGAAGTTGAGTGCAGACCGAATGGGTTTATGCCATCCATAGCAAGACCAAGCCGAATATTCCTTGGCTCTCGGGCAAAGCCTAGGAAGGTAGAGTCAATGTGGATCCATGCATGTGAATCTGCTGATATTTGTTGAATTCCATTTGTGGATCTATTCTACGCATGCCACGTTGTAAAGCTCGCCATGCCGAACATACAAAACATGTGGTTTATGTGGGGGATAAGCGGAAAGTGTCTAAGAACTTTTTGAGGGATGGTTTTTCCTTGCAAGTCCTATCGATACCTGTGAGCACCACACTTTGGACATGTCTCCATAGTCTCGTATTCTCCTTGAAACAGTATGCAATCATTGATACATGCATGGATGTTGTTGTAGTCTCCACGACAAGCTTTCATAAAACATGTCGCGCATCATCACGAGACTCAGGCATGATATTTACAAGTGGTAATATATGATACTTCAGTAACCTTAAAAAAATCATAAAACACCTTGAAAAGGCACAAATATTTTTTATAATAGTGTCAAAAAGAAATCAACAAAGTGTATGTACAAGGCACCTGAACAACTCGGTCACACTCGCATCGCTCCACCCATATTTTGCTTGCACACTTAGGAGTGCAAGCATTGTCTTCATGCGAGATACTCAGCACCCATCATATAATGATATGGATGCTTCCTATCTAAGAGGATCAGATGTCTCGACGTCCATGGGCATCAATGCATCAATCATTGCCTCCATCTCAAGCTCCAAGATTGTAGGAAAGTCTGGAAGGCTGCCTGTCTCCTCTAGTATTGACGGTATAGGTTGGGTAGTACATTCCGAGTGGTGGATTGGCTGAGGCACTCCATCCATTGCATGCCCACGAACTCTTCTAACTCCATCCATAAATTAACGTATGTCAGAGTATTTCATGTCTCGTAGTATTGTACCGGATCTCATTGGACCTTGCCACCACCACCACCATTACTACTACTAGAAACAAGAAAAGAAGATTTTAAAGAACAAGATCTTACCCTGTCTTTGTTTTTTATCCATTCATTCTCTTCTCTCCTTCCATCTCTCTCTCTCTTTTTCTTTCTTTATTACGTTGTATGTTTATTCCCTCTCTCTCGTTCCTTTTTTCTTTTTCTCCTCTCCCTCTCTCGTTTCCTTTAACAAAACATCTCTCTCTCTCTACTACCACTACCACTACCACTACAGTAAACAAGAAAAGAAGAAAAAACAAAAACAACAACAACAACTACTACAAACAAGAAAAGAAGAAAAAACTACTACTACAACAACAACAACAAACAAGAAAACTAAACAACAATAAACAAGAAAATAAAAAAGACAACAACAACAATAAATAAAAGTACTACTGCTGCTGCTACTGCTACTGCTACTGCTACTGCTACTGCTACTGCTACTGCTACTGCTACTGCTACTGCTACTGCTACTGCTACTGCTACTGCTACTGCTACTGCTACTGCTACTGCTACTGCTACTGCTACTGCTACTACTACTGCTACTACTACTACTACTATGACTATGATTACCACAACAATAACAAACAAGAAAAGAATATTACTATCACTACCACTAACATTACTACTACTACTACGACTACCACAACAACAACAAATAAGAAAATAAAAAATTAAACAACAACCACTACCACTACCACTACAAATAAGAAAAAAAGAAATAAAGAAATAAAACAACAACAACAACAACAACTACTACTACTACTACTACTACTACTACTACTACTACTACTACTACTACTACTACTACTACTACTACTACTACTACTACTACTACTACTACTACTACTACTACTACTACTACTACTACTACTACTACTACTACTACTACTACTACTACTACTACTACTACTACTACTACTACTACTACTACTACTACTACTACTACTACTACTACTACTACTACTACTACTACTACTACTACTACTACTACTACTACTACTACTACTACTACTACTACTAACAAGAAAAGAAGAAATTAAAGAACATGATCTTATCCTCTCTTTGTTTTTTATTCATTCATTCTCCTCTCTCCCTCCCTCTCTCTCTCTTTCTATCTTTCTCTATTACAACAACAACAACAACAACAACAACTACTACTACTACTACTACTAACAAGAAAAGAAGAAATTAAAGAACATGATCTTATCCTCTCTTTGTTTTTTATTCATTCATTCTCCTCTCTCCCTCCCTCTCTCTCTCTTTCTATCTTTCTCTATTATGTTTAATGTTTTCTCACTCTCTCTCTCGTTCCTTCTTTCCTTTTCTCCCTTCCTTTCCCTCTCTCATTTCCTCTCTTTCTCTCTCAATACACATGATTTTTAACAAAAACAAGAAAAAGAAAAGGAGAAAAAACAAAAACAAATCAAGAGGAAACAATGCACTTGTCGCAAAGGCCCGAGGATGGATTTTGTGGCTCCTCTTTGCCGTTCGTACATTTTCTCCTCTTCTTCTCAAACAACGAGAACGGCGGTGAGAAGCTTTCCTTCTCTCTCTTTCTCTCTTTCTCTCTTTCTCTCCCTCTCCCTCTCAAATGCAAGATACAGTTTGCTCTCTCTTTCGTTCATTCGTGCAAAATGACGCGCTCGGGTTTCGGCCCGAATTTTTTTGTCTGAGTACCGTCGCTATTTACGTCATTTTTCGCCCAAGTACCTATGCAAATAGCAACGCCGCTAATTCAGGTCGGAAACCGCCGTCACTATGCACATGTATCCTTGTAATGGAAGCAACTCTACCCAATTCTAGGGTTTCTCTTTTAAGGTCTCACCTTATTCTTATGGTTTTGCTTCCTACTTGAAACTCTTTTTTTCGGATCCGCAAGTTATTTTGCAAATCTGAAGTCTATTTTATCCTTATGAAAACTTGGTATTTTTTTCCTAAAAGATAATATAGGCATTTATACCTATGGCAGACAATTCATGCGCTGCCCTGCCCTAACCCGCACTTAGCAAGATTTCAAATGCTTTTCCAAGTCTGTTTAGAAATTAGAATTTGTATCGACAAATTCTTATCAATTTCCAACAAGTCCTACAGGCTTTCAATATTTATTTAATTAACTAATACTGATAGTTTGAGGATTGTTGAGTATTTCATAGTTGTTTTTGCTTCAACATTCTTGATATTTTAGGTAAGGTTTTCTCGTTGATTCATACGTGAGTCGACTCATGATATTGTTGCTCTTGCTAATATAACCATTAATATTAATATTGCGTGTGTTTTTAGCAGGAAAATAATTTCTATTTTATTCTACTCATATTCCATGGTTTAAACAACGATGTCCGACTATTTGTCGAACTTTCAACGTTATCTAGAAAGATAAATTTTCATTTCACTATGTCCTAAGTGTAATACTGATTTTTTTTCTAAAAACTTTGTTCTAAAACTCTCTTCCATCCCTTGTAGGGCTGGATATGTTGGTAGTATTCACCTTCAACGTCTGCAACTATTTTCATGTCCATCGACTACTTCTCGATTCTTGCAAGCAAATTGGATAGGTAATCCTTCAAATTTTATCCTCTTGGAGTACTTGAAGTAGGGTTTTGGGGAAGCCTCTGTAATCACCCCATAGACTGGTTAGGTTGATTCTAGAGGGTCCTCTGTTCTAATTCTAATTCAAAGCTCTTGTTGAGATTAGGGATTGTTGGTTCGAGTTATTGGTAGGGTTCCACTATTATTGTTGACTTGCCATTGGGGAAACTATTTAAGGCCACTGTTGTTGTGGTTGGAATACTGCTATCTGCGGCCAATATGGATTTAGTGCATTGTACCATGGTATTGTTTGCAAGGATAGGGAATTGTCCCTGGGACTACATTTGGTGGGTATACCATTCATGGCATGGGAGGAGGTAAGAATCCTCTACCTAAGGTCATTGATAGCCTTGCTTCAACTTTATCATACAATCTTATACATTCCAATCACTACATCTTGCAAGTTGACTCGTCTTCTTAATTCCACAAACTTATGAACTTCTAGTTGTAGGCCTCTAAGAAAAACTCCCTTTTGGATGCCTTCATCCAAGTGATGGTTAGTCCATCTCTTCAATATGGATTCCATTCTAGAGATATATGCTTCCACTTGTTCACGAGAGGACTGACTTAGGTTCATGAACTCCTCTTGTATCCACTATTCAAAGCCTTCACAAATGCCACATCTTTAAAAGTGGCGGGAAATATTGCCAATCAATGCTCAGGGGTTCTAGCATTGCTAGCTACACATGCAATCATGAACTATTCTACATGAAGATCAAGGTCTTCATTGTATTCTCCCTTAAGTATGGACAATGGGACTATGTTTACTAGCTTGTCATCAATATTTCCATGAATGCTAAAATGCCATGTATTTTTTGGCTGATTTTTTTTGTTTTTCTGGGCTGAATGGATGGTTTTACATAATGATTGATTAATTTGTAAGTGTTTTGAGAGTTTTTTGGATAATATGGAATGGTTTTGATAAGTTCATGATGTTTTTCAGTAGAGATATGAGGCTCTTTGATGTTTTGTTAGATTCCGTTTGGTTTTGATAGCTTTTGTTTTGCTTCTATTTTGTTCTATTTTTCTTTCTGTATGGAAGCATGAAGTGATGATTGATGAAGTTTGAGGTTGTTTGAAAGCTCATTGAATAATTTTTTATGGTTTTGATTGGCTTTAATTGAGTTGAATGCTTTCTGTTGACCTTCTGTAACCCTCTATTTAGCTTCTGTAGAGCCTTTGTTCCTGTTCTGGTCTATTTTGTATGCCTTTGTAAGTGTTATGTTGGATGAGGATGTAGTATGGGAAAGTATTTTAGCTTTGGAAAAATGTGAATGAAAGTTTAAAAGAGCTCAAAGAAGTTGAAGAAGTAGCTGTTGAAGACTCAAGAGAAGACCGGAGTAAAGTGATAGTAGTGAGCTATGAAGAGTAATTGTAGTGGCTCTAGTGACCTTTCATATCAGACATACCTCTTGGGAGGGGTATTCACAACCAAAGAAGGGTTATTATGAGTGATTATTGAGTATTGTAGTGAGGAGATGATATACTATTTTGAGTGAGAGAGAGAGAGAGAGAGAGAGAGAGAGAGAGAGAGAGAGAGAGAGAGAGAGCCAATTCTATGCAATTAATGTATCTATAATAAGTGAGAGATTGTGAGAGAAAGCTATGAAAAATCTAAAGAATAATTATATGTTATATATTTTCATTCAAAGTGGAGTATTATTTTGTTTTTTAAATTTCTATAAAAGAATTCTATGAGGAATATGAAGAGAATGATGGATTTTGTTAAAGTTAAAGCCATGGGAGAATTGTTTCTATGAAGCTGTATGAAGATTTCTTGTTCATGGTGTTGTTTTCTTTGTTGAGATCATATCAAATATGAAAAAGATGATTATTGATAGTACAAGATAGATTTTCTTGCAATAGAAACCCCGTTTCCTTGGTGTCTTTCTTGGGGCTCCATGTTTTTTGTGTGCAGTCAAGGAAAGTTGCCATCAACAAGCATAAGAAGAGGTTGAAAATGAGGGAAATGGCATTGCCACAAGAGGAGAAGAATTCAATGGATGCATACAAAGTTGCTTCTACCATTGAATAATTTCAGATTCTCATTTCCAAATCCACTTTCTATGAGAGGTTCATCCCACAATGGTGAAGAATTATTACCATCATGATGCAAGCTCTATGTTGTGACTATTTTCTCTTCTTATTGAAGCAACAAAGATGTGCATCTTGGTAGCAAGTTGTTTGGGAACAAACTGAAGTGTAGAAATAGAGAGAATAATCATCCATGGGAGATTTAGCATTCATTGAGAAGTTTCCAAACATCATAAAGTGAGAGATTCTGAAGAAGCTTCACGAGTTGTAGTTAGTGGAAGATCACAAAAACAAGAAAGAAATGAGTTGGAATTTGTTCATAGATGCTCAACAGTAGGATACGCGGGACGCATGGTGCATTGAAAATCTCCTATCCAATTAGCAACCCACTAGAATCTAGTAGATAGAGTATTCTTCACAACATACACTATTGAAACCATCAGAAGTTGGCATTACTATGATAATGGCACCACAACGATCCTTGGAAGAATGAGTTTTGATACCTTTAAAACCAAATACCTTCACCTTTGTAGTGGTCTGAAAGCTAAATTCAGAGATATTGAAAAGAAAAAAGTAGAAGAAATGTTGGCAAGAGAGTCCTTCAGAGACTAAAACCTCCATTGATTCTGTTTTGTTGAGTACATACCAATTGGATGGAGACAACTCCCTGATGAATGACGCAATCAAGAGGTAAGCACTAGAATGAGTCCAGAGGTACGTGAGAAGAGAAAATACAAAAATCAAAGCCAAAAATGAGCTAGCAAAGTAGAAGCCTCCTTTGATATCCTAGTAACACTCTTTGCAGAAGTCCGCATGGCAACTCAAGGTCCCCTTCCTTGTCAGATCTATCTTGGAAAGATTAATGATAGGCCAGCGAATGTAGTCCCATTGCCCATTTTTACGGGAGAGTACAATGAAGACCCTGATCTGCATGTAGCAAAGTTTATGGTAGCATGTGTGGCTAACAATGCTAGAACCCCTAAGCATTGGTTAGCAATATTCCCCACCACTTTCAAAGGCATGGCGTTTTAGTGGTATGAGAGATAAGCAGCAGGAACTTTTGGCACATGGGACGACTTAGTCTTGCTCGTTAAATGTAACATGTCACCCTTTCCGCTTGTAGGACACGTCTTAGCAGCCCATCGGGGAGAGAGTCTAGAAAGCGCCACTCGGCACTCCCAAGGAATGTCACGGGGTTTGCGATCTAGGTCTTCCCGAGTCTGCCACGAAGCAGAAGCATTCCGGCCTTTTCCACTTAGGACCGACCTGAATTAGGGTTTTCCTAATGGTCAAGTTCCTATAATGGTAGCTAGCATTGAGTCCCAGACAGACTACTTTACGCAGAAACATCAGGGTCAAAGCGGATTTATACTGCACTTGGTTCAAGGAGAATGGGAAATGAGAGGGATGCAAGCTCGATCTCTCTGCCCGTAAGGCATAGTCCCATTCCGTTCCCCTAAAATAGCATAAATCGGGACTCTAGCTCTATAGATTCTAGGTCATCGTTTACCTCGCCCTCAATTCCTTTGAGAAAATTTCTCGGCCAATCGGGACCACCCTTCCGTAGGACGGACCCAGGGTCACATCAACCACACTTTCCTCAGGTTGCTTTAGTTATCTAATTACCTACCACATTTTGTTTGACAAGCAAAAACACCTTTCTTAATTAACCAATTAAACTCTTGTTCCTTCATATAACTTAAGCACTGACATAGAAAAACAATGTCAAGCATGTTCCTTTTCAACATTTGATCTTTATTTAACAGTCTTTGGAATACATCATATAATCCAGCCCGAAGGCTATTCTGCCTGAAGGCTATTCTAGCAATCCTCAAGGATGGCTATTCTAAGTTTTCGCCCATTAACTAGTATGCGAGCCTCAAGATCCCATCTCGAGTCACATCGGCCTCTTTTGTAGGATCCAGAGGTAAGGGATTTACAGTTAGAGCCCCCACTGGCACCCAAGCGTCCTCCTGCTCCAAGTAGCACCCACGGAGAGACCTCTCGCGGCCGGTTCAGTCCATGTACCCGGTGCCACTAATAACCCCCTTGGATAGGGTTAGGCAGACAGTTGGAGGTAACTGATACTGCCTCCTGATACTGCCTCTCCCTCCAAGCTTTCAACCTGAAGCATTAGTTATTTTCCGACATTAGTTCCTTGATCAGGTTGACGTCGCCAGGCTGCGCTGCCGTCGTCATCAACACCACCACCATCATCATAATCATCATCGTTGTCATCTTCACCTCCATCTTCATCCTCCCAATCATTTTCTCTCTCCACGCCATCTGTGATAGAAGCTTAGAAGCTTCTAATTAGAAGCTTCTATTAAGGCTTCTATAAGCCTTGTTTACATGTGCCTTCCTTGGTTTTTAAAATCGCGTCTTGTAAGGCCAATTTCTGCGCGAGGGAGAAATCTTAGCCTAGTAGGCAGTTTTGGAAATAAGAAAAAAGGCAAGGAGAGTTCGCGGAATCCAAGTCCACTACGCCAATGGCTCCTAAGCAAAAGGCGAAAGGAGCACACGCGGGAGCTTCTGTTAGAAATGCGGGATCTAGAGCATGACATAACCGGAAGCTATGGAGGATGGAAGGAGAAGTGTAGACTCATGATGGAATGGACACTGTTTGTTACACAAGTGAATTAGGTTCCAAGATTGAGACTTGGACTCATAAACACAATCTTGTGTATGTGGACAATGACATTGACACTTTACTGAAATGAAAAGAGTACTATCATTGCATTAAGAAAGGAAGCAAGTACAATGCTTTATAGGAAAGTAGGAAACTGCAGTAGGCACCATTGTGCATATGGGATAAGTTAGCATGCATGTCCTTGACCCTGAGACTCCATACAAAGAGGCTGTTTGAGTGTGATTGCTGATTCTCAACACCCCTCCTCAATCACAACTAGGAAAGGCACAAAGTGTGTAGAGGCTGTAATGAGAACCATCTGCAAAGTGTGGGTATACCACAGACATGGCAAAACACCAGAGGCTGTCGCAGAAAAAGCTAAGTGTGGGTACCATAAACATGGTGGACATCCAGAGGCTGTAACAGGGGCCTCACAAAGTGTACAGGGACTGTAATGCCAAGTTACATAAGGAGTTTACATAGCTTATGGCAGGAAGCATTAGGGCAAGGAAAAATACAAGGCTATTAAAACAGTCTATCAGAATTATGAGAGTACAAGGACTGATGAGTCTTGTCCTTCCGATCTTGGTGATCTTCATCTTCTTCTTCCTTTGCTTCATTTTCTTCTTCTTCTTTGACTGCGACTAGATAGGCCTTTTGGGATCTCTTTCTTGCGTGGCAGAACTTCTCGGTGTGTCCGGTCCTTTTGCAGAAGTCACAAAAGAGCTGATCTTTCTTGCCTTTGTACCTGTTGCCAACATATAATGCATGCTCATCTCTAGAGGTACTTGGTTCTTCTTTAGTTTTTAGCTTCTTTTCTTCTTCTAACAGTGATGCCTGGATATCAACAAGTTCAGGATTTGGCATGTTGATTAAAGTTGTTGATACGTTATTATATTCAGGAGGCAAGCTCTTAAGTAGAACACCGATGCAAACATCTTCATCCATTTTAATGTTGATTCCTGCAAGTTGGGTTAGGAGTCCTTCCATGTAATTAAGATGTGTGGCAAGTGATGTGCTGGACTTCATTTCAAGCCTGAAGAATTCAATTAGGAGACCATACTTTGATGATTTAGATTGCGCACCGAACAGGGTGTCAAGTCTTTTCCATGTATCCTGTGAGGTCTCACAGTTATCCACGTGATGGATATAACTGTCATCTAGCTCCAATTTGATAATGGCCTGGGCTCTGTCATCATTCTTTTGCCAAGTAGTTGCAAGGTCCGCGTCCCACGGTTTCTTCTCTTTGCCATTTGTGATGGCCCAGAAACCCTTCTTCATCAGGATGAGCTTGATGCGGGTTTGCCAAGTGTGGAATCCGACTCCTTTGAATCGAGCATTTGGCGAGTCTTTGCCCATGTTAGATTTACGGGAACAGTAGCAAATCAACTTCAGGCTTTATTAGATTTGAGAAACACAAGAATCGATTGAGAGACACGTGCTAAAAAGCACTAACTGAGTGTCAATGAATACCAAATCTGCAAAAGTCTTTTACTCCAAGTGATCTTCCCCTTCTTGATTTGATGCTGATGTCTTCAGATCTGAGTGACAGTACTTTAACGAACTTCAGAGAGTATTGCTCAGTGATTAAAATCACTGTTGATAACTTCAGTGAGAGAAACAATGAAAAATGTCAAGATTTTGAAGCTTTTGGCTATGGTGGAATTAGGGTTTTTGAGACAGGGGCCTAGTTTTTTACTGATTGCAGGAGCTACAGTGCATCATTTTCAAAACTTTTTACATATCTAGGAAGCTTATGTCATGGGCTACCAAAGCCCCATGGAGATTGTCAAGATCGTGGTCAGTATACAGCGCGCAGGTGCCGCGAACAGAATCGGCGCAGATCTGGACAGCGAGGTCGAATTTGAGCAATGCTGGAGCTGTAGATCATCAATGTTGGTGTTTAAAGTGACAAGAAGCTCCGCCCTGAGCCAAGGAACATTTCTCCAGAAGAAATCGTGTTGAAATTCTGCCTGGTTGAAGAGTTATGGAAGCTCCAAGCAAGGTAGGTCCTGTCTGGCTATGGCAGACACAGAACAGAGATTGGGGATTTTCACAATGCTGAGCTCCAGATGGTCCAATGTCCTGGATTGATGTGATACAGGGAAGCTTTATGAGTTGGGGAATACTTTTCCAGAAGGAAGCTCCAAGAGATTTGACCTGTGGAGTGAGATATAAGCAGTTCAATTTGACAGGGTGCTGCTGGCTATGGCTGCCATGGAAGCTTCAGTGAGAGTAGAGTTGAGAAAAGAAGTCATACACTGACACTGAGCTGGATGGAGGTTCAGAAGAATCAAGAGAGGCTGGAGAAGCAATGCCATGCCCAACTGGGCTCTGATACCATGTTAGAAATGCGGGATCTAGAGCATGACATAACCGGAAGCTATGGAGGATGGAAGGAGAAGTATAGACTCATGATGGAATGGACACTGTTTGTTACACAAGTGAATTAGGTTCCAAGATTGAGACTTGGACTCATAAACACAATCTTGTGTATGTGGACAATGACATTGACACTTTACTGAAATGAAAAGAGTACTATCATTGCATTAAGAAAGGAAGCAAGTACAATGCTTTATAGGAAAGTAGGAAACTGCAGTAGGCACCATTGTGCATATGGGATAAGTTAGCCTGCATGTCCTTGACCCTGAGACTCCATACAAAGAGGCTGTTTGAGTGTGATTGCTGATTCTCAACAGCTTCCACCCCAAGTACACGAATGGACAACACCCCGATTCTTAATGCCCAGTTTTCGATAACATTCCCACATGAAAGGATGCATTAAGCATGTCTTTAATTCTCGTAGGCAAGTTTGAATACATTGGAAAATTCCTATACTCGCATCGAATTACCAAGTTAAGTTGCATGACGAGTACTTGCATGGTCATGGTATTTGCATTCTTGAATGCATATTGCATAAGTTAAAAGGTGGATTTGTCTAAAGGCAACCTTGTTGCCTCGATAAAAGAACAACGCACATAACACATAATGCACCTAGGTAATAATTTCCTAGTTGTGACTCGTGTATGAGATAATCTTAGATGCCCATTGAATGATTTCCAAAAAGTTGCAATGCATGGAAAATTCCATGCGAAGATGGTTACATTTTAGGTCGGGTTAAGTGATAAAAGGAAGGATTAAATCAATGGAGGACTCATGGCATTCGCTCATGCGTGGAGTTATTTATCAAAGTTTGAATTCATCTTCAATAAAAATATTAAAGCTTTGACTTCGTTGCATCAATGTAAGGTTTATAAGAGTTAGCTCTGAATTGTCAATCATTATAGTTTTAGGGCAAGGAAAAGTAACGAACATTGTAGATCTTATAGGTGCATAGAAGGAAATGGTCTATGGTCTTGACATCGCATATTTGCATGGAATGTTATATCTTGCAGTTATTTACATCTGTTAGGAAAAGTATTTGTATCTCTAAGGAAAGATCACCTCTTGTCGTAAGACAACTAGATCAATTACCTAAATCGCTTGTAATTGTGTAACTCACATGGGATTCATAAAAGCATAAATAATTAGTACGATGAACACATCGATGTACTAGATAGGGTTAAGCTATGATAAAATTTTGCCTAGTATCGCACTTGGGTTGCAGATCTAATATTTTTTATCCCAAGGATCCTACCCACACAGAATTTTAGGGTTAGCTAAAGGCCCATGCAAGAATGATCTAGGGTTCTCACCCTGAGGATCAATTGACCAAATACTAGACCTCCGTATGAATTTAGGGGTTGGATTGGGTCAAGAGGATTCCCAAGCCCCTATCTTGATCAAAGGCGCTCTTGATCAGGAAAGATCGTACAAAGAAAGATATAATCCCACAAGTCAAATGATGATACCTATCTCGTGCAACAAGTTGCAAACGTCACATGGTTTTGCGTCTAAATCACAAAATAGAATTGCCATTCCTTAGAACAAGGTTGGCGAGTTCTAAGTACAAGTCTAATTTTTCTAGAGGATGAGTAGTCATCCGGCTACATCACCCTTCCTTGGGGCTGATTTTCTAAGTTAGGGTAATTATGAATTGCCTAGCAAGCAATTGACCAATCAATTGAGGACAACAGGGTTGTCCATTTATTTGACCATAATATATGGAAACCTAAAGTAGTGACAATTTGGGTCAACAAGGTATAAACCCTAACCCAAGGATAAAGGGTAAACAAGCAACTTAGCTTATGAAACCCTTAGGATCATGCCAAGTCACGATTGATCCCGGATCAAATGCTAGATGTATTTAGAGAGAAGGATTCATACCTTAGCAATTGGCCGTATAAACGACCACTGGAGTGCTTGTGTTTGTACACTTAGGAGCATTGTTTGTACTTCTTTGATCAATGAACTAATGCTCGAAAAATAACTAATGCTTCAGGTTGAAAAGCCTTGAGGGAGAGGCAGTATCAATTACCTTTAACTGTCTACCTGACCCTATCCAAGGGGGTTGTTAGCCGCGCCGGGTATGTGGACCGAACCCGCCGCGAGAGGTCTCTCCGTGGGTGCTACTTGGAGCAGGAGGATGCTTGGGTGCCAGTGGGAGCTCTAGCCATTAATCCCTTGCCTTCGGATCCTACACAAGAGGCTGATGTGACTCAAGATGGGATCTCGAGGCCCGCATACTAGTTAATGGGCAGAAACTTGGAATAGCGATCCTTGAGGATTGTTGGAATAGCCTTTAGGCGGAATAGCCTTTGGGCTGGATTATATGATGTATTCCAAAGACTGTTAAATAAAGATCAAATGTTGAAAAGGAACTTGCTTGACATTGTTTTTCTATGTCATTGCTTAAGTTATGTGAAGGAACAAGTGTTTAATTGGTTATTAAGGAAGGTGTTTTTGGTTGTCAAAAGAAATGTGGTAGATAATTAGATAACTAAAGCAACCTGAGGAAAGTGCGGTGGATGTGACCCTAGGTCTGTCCTACAGAAGGGTGGTCCCGATTGGCCAGGAACTTTTCTCAAAGGAATTGACAACAAGGTAAACGATGACCTAGAATCTATAGAGCTAGAGTCCCGATTTATGCTATTTTAGGGGAATGGAATGGGACTATGCCTTACAGGTAGAGAGGTCGAGCTTCATATTCCTCTCGTTTGCCTTTCTCCTTAAACCAAGTGTAGTATAAATCCGCTTCGACCTTGATGCTTCTGCGTAAAGTATTTCGTCTGGGACTCGATGCTAGCTACCATTCTAGGAACTTGACCATTAGGAAAACCCTGATTTAGGTTGGTCCTAAGTGGAAATGGCCAGAATGCTTCCGCTTCATGGCAGACTCGGGAAGACCTAGATTGCAAACCCCGTGACATTCCTTGGAAGTGCTGGACAGCGCTTTCTAGACTCTCTCCCCGATAGGCTGCTAAGACGTGTCCTACAAGTGAAAAGGGGAACACGTTACAATTGGTATCAGAGTGAACCAACAGAATTTAATATTTACAAGGAACCTTAATGAAGGGGAAATAGAGCAATGTTGGCAACAAGGATTTGGGTGATGAAGAAGATCTAACCATGGAACCTGACATTGAGAGGGCAATGGTTCATGCCGCTCTTCATGAGAAAGGCCCAAATCACCAATTCTCGGTGATTCAAACTCCATCGGATTACCAAGGTAAAAGCTTCAAAACCTTGATTGATTGTGGCAGTACACATTCCTTCATTTCACTAGTCTGTGCAAAAAGATTAGGAATAGCCACAAAAGATGCACCTACCTTACTTGTGGAATTAGCAAATGGTCGAGAGGTCTTGTGTACCAGACAAACTGCTAAGGTGAAATTCCTACTGGGAGAAAAGTTGACTTCGGTCAGATTCAGGGTAATGAACTTAGGTGTCCACGAATGTTTGCTCAGAATGGATTGGCTAATACCCAGGCTAATACCCAATGATGCCCACATTCATTGTGGAAAGGGCCGTCTCCTTTCAAAATTCTGAAGGGGAGCTAGTTACAACTCAAGGAGAGGCTGGTAAGCCAAAAATTCAACTAGCAAAAGCAACATGGATAATAAAAGGAGCTAGAAAGGGGCTACCTGTCTATTTGATTAAGCTAAATAAAATAGATCAAGATCAGGAACCTAGGGAAGAACCTTCATGGTTAAAGAAATATGCAGATGTATTTCCTGAAGAGCTGACAAAACTTCCTCCTCAAAGGGAAGTCGATCACGAGATCAAGCTAGTGCCAGGAGCTGCACCAATCACAAAGAGACCATATAGGATGTCTATCTTGAAAGCGATTGAGCTGAAGGAGCAAATTAAGCAACTATTAGACCAAGGCTACATCCGTCCTAGCAGTTCACCATGGGGCGTTCCAGTGCTCTTCCAGAAGAAGAAAGATGGAATGCTTTGGCTATGCATTGACTATAGAGGGTTGAATCAATCAACCATTAAAAACAAATATCCCATTCCAAGAATAGATGAACTTCTTGATCGTCTTCAAGGTGCAAAGATATTCTCTAAGATAGAACTCAGGTTTGGATATTACTAGATAAGGATCAAGGAAGAAGATATCCCAAAGACGGCATTCAGCACGAGGTATGGACACTTTGAATTCTTGATCATGTCATTCGAGCTGACAAATGCTCCTGCTATCTTCAACAGGCTAATGCAGGATATCTTTAGGCCCTATCTTGATGACTTCGTACTTGTCTTCTTTGACGATACCCTAGTTTACTCCAAGTAGGAAGAAGATCATGAACCCCAGCTTCGCATCGTCCTTGAAACAATGAGGGCACACAAGCTTTATGCCAAAAAGAAGAAGTGTGCATTTTTCAAGCGACAGATTGAATATCTAGGATTCATTGTATCAGCGGAAGGATTTCAGTGGATCCAGAGACATTATAGAATGGCGAATACCAACTTCTATCAAAGAGATACGTAGCTTTCTTGGATTGACAGGATGGTACATGGTCTTTATCAAAAACTATGCTTTGATTGCAGCACCTCTAATTGATCTGCTAAAGAAGCAAGTATCAATTGTATGGCCACCTGCTGAATAGTATAGCTTTGATAAACTAAAGCAAAGCTTGGTATTAGCACCCATCCTAAAACTTCCTGATCTTAGTAAGAAGTTTGAAGTGATAACTAATGCTAGCACACTTTCCTTAGGATGTGTGCTCATGCAAGAAGGTCATCCCGTAGCATACTCTTCAAGGAAACTAAAGATTCATGAAAGAAACTATGCTACCCAAAATCTGGAGCTATTGGCTATCATCCATGCTCTCAAACTTTGGAGACACTACCTGTTGGGTAATAAATTTACCCTAGTAACGGACCATAAAAGTCTTAAATGGATTTTTATCCAGAATGAGCTCAATATGAGGCAACGTCGATGGATTGAAGCGCTAGAGGAATATGATTTTGAAATCAAATACCGGCCTAGAAAGGAGAATGTAGTTGCCGATGCACTCAGTTGCAAGGCATTTCTGATTTCTCTAATTTTTCAAGATCCATCAACAGCAAGATCTCTAGCCATAAAGGTATCCATGCCAAACAACCCAATTCTTGAGCTAGCTAAAGAGGAGGCATGCCATGACCCAACCTATCAGAAATTGCTAAGGGAAATCCCCATCAAGGATCAAGACCCGAAGCTACAAACAAAGTATCAAGAATTCTCTATCAATAGTGGACTTGTCTACTATAGGACAAGATTATGTATACCGGCAAGCCAATCACTCAAGTAGAAGATACTTTGGGAAGCCCATGATTCCCCTTTCTCAGGATATCTTGGCTATGCCAAGACCCTCAATGCGGTCAGAAAAAGCTATTATTGGGATAGGCTCAAAGGTGACGTTCTCAAATATGTCATGGAATGTTTGTCTTGTCAACGCATTAAGGCAAAACATGTCAAAATGCCAGGGAAATTGCAACCACTTGACATTCCCCAAATGAAGTGGGAATTCATTAGTATGGACTTTGTTGTTGGCCTGCCCCAAGTTCAGGGAGGATACAACTCCATTATGGTCGTGGTAGATATGCTCACCAAGGTTGCGCATCTTATCCCTTTTAAGACAAACTATAAAGCCTCTGACATCGCAAGGTTATTCATCAAGGAAATATTCAAATTACATGGGTTACCCAGAAGAATTATTAGTGATCGTGACTCTCTCTTCACATCACACTTTTGGAGGGCTATCTTCGAGGCCATTGGGACTCAACTCTGTTTCAGTACAGCTTATCATCCCCAAACTGATGGTCAAACTGAATGAGTTAACCAAGTCATTGAAGATATTCTTAGGGCACACTGTTGCCGCGAACCCAAAAAGTGGATTCAATATTTGCCACTGGTTGAGTTTGCCTACAATGCTTCTTAGCAACAAAGCATTCAGATGACCCCTTTTCAAGCATTGTATGGGCACGATTATCGTAGTCCTTTAAGCTTTTTGGATCCAAACTTGAGGGTTGAAGCCTCAAAGCAGATGCTGGAAGACATGGATGACCAAATCAAGTCAATAAGATATGACATCCAAGCCGCCAAGGACAGACAAAATGCTTACGCGGACTTGAAACGACAAGTCAGATCCTTTGTTGAAGGTGATATGGTCTTTATTCGCGTACGTCCAAAGAAGAGTTCCCTATCCTTGGGTGAATGCAAAAAGCTAAGTCCAAGGTATTGTGGACCCTACAATATTCTCAAGTGCCTAGGGCCTAATGCTTACAAATTGCAACTCCCTGAAAACCTAAAAGTTCATAATGTATTCCATATTAGTCTATTGAAAAAGTATGTGCCTAACCCTAGTCAAGTGCTTGATGATCAACAAGTTGTAATGCCTAGCCAAGGAGTCCTTGAGCTATGGCTTGACAGGATCCTAGATGTTAAGGAGAGGCATTTGAGATCTAGGACCTTGAGAGAATACCTCATCTAGTGGAAAGATTACCCTAAAGAGGATGCCACTTGGATGGATGAAAATACTCTCAACCAACAATACCCCCAGTTCTTCTCGAGATGAGGACATCTCGATTCCTCTAAGGGGGAGAGAAAGTAATCTTTCTACTCCAAAATATTGAAGACTCAAAATCTCAAGCAAAAGCGATTCAAAATAATCCCCCGCAATGGAAAAACCTTTGGCTAAGTGCTCCACCCTCGCGCAATAGCAAACTCCAGCTCCGTGTCACGTATAGGAAGCCGTGACTTGAAAACCGCGAGCCACCACAGGCCTATGCGAGAACACCCCTTCAAGGGGGAAAAGGGATAATGGATAAATTTTTGGCAAATTTTTTAATGGATAAACTCCCCTCCCCTTCAGCCATTGCATGGCGGGGGAGAGGGAGTGTGAGAGGAGCCTGAGTGTGGGGTAGGAGAGCATGGGGGGGAGGAGGCATACAACTTGCCACATGTGTGGCTATTCCCCCCCCCTTCAAACTATATGATCCCCCCTCTCAAGCTTGGGAGAGGGAGGAAGGAATGATCGTGTGCCGTGATGTTGCCGCCTGAGGACCTGCCGCCACCATCCATTTGCTGCCAGGTTGCCGCCGCTAGGCTGCACTGCCATCGTCATCACCACCACCATCATCATCATAATCATCATCGTCGTCATCTTCACCTCCATCTTCATCCTCCCAATCATTTTCTCTCTCCACGTCATCTGTGACAGAAGCTTAGAAGCTTCTATCAAGGCTTCCATAAGCCTTGTTTACACGTGCCTTCCCCGGTTTTTAAAATCGCATCTTGTAAGGCCAATTTTTGCGCGGTGGAGAAATCTCTGCCTAGTAGGTAGTTTTGGAAATCAGAAATAAGACATGGAGAGTTCGTGGAATCCAAGTCCACTACGCCAATGGCTTCTAAGAAAAAGGCGAGAGGAGCACACGTCGGAACTTCCACCCCGAGTACGCGAGTGGACAACGTCCCGATTCTTAATGTCCAGGTTCCGATAACATTCCCGCATGAAAGGATGCATTAAGCATGTCTTTAATTCTCGTAGGTAAGTTCGAATACATTGGAAATCTCATATACTCGCGTTGAATTACCAAGTTAAGTTGTATAACGAGTACTTGCATGGTCAAGGTAGTTGCATTCTTGAATGCATATTGCCTAAGTTGAAAGGTGGATTTCTCCAAAGGAAACCTTGTTGCCTCGCAAAAAGAACATCACATATAACACATAATGCACCTAGGTAATAATTTCCTAGTTGTGACTTGTGTATGAGATAATCTTAGATGCCCATTGAATGATGTCCAAATAGTCGCAATGCATGGAAAATTGCATGTGAAGATGGCTACATTTTAGGTTGGGTTAAGTGATAAAAGGAAGGATTAAATCAATGGAGGACTCATGGCATTCACTCATGCATGGAGTTCTTTATCAAAGTTTGAATGCATCTTCAATAAAAATATTAAAGCTTTGACTTCTTTGCATCAATGTAAGGTTTATAAGAGTTAGCTCTGAATTGTCAATCATTATAGTTTTAGGGCAAGGAAAAGTAACGATCATTCTAGATCTTATAGGTGCATCGAAGAAAAAGGTCTATGGTCTTGAAATCGCATATTTGCATGGAATGTTGTATCTTGCAGTTATTTACATTTGTTAGGGAAAGTATTTGCATCTCTAAGGAAGGATCACCTCTTGTCGTAAGACAATTAGATCAATTAGGTAAATCGCTTGTAATTGTGTAACTCACATGGGATTCATAAAAACGTAAATAGTTAGTACGACGAACACCTCAATGTGCTAGGTAGGGTAAAGCTATGATAAAATTTTGCCTAGTATCGCACTTGGGTTGCCAATCTAATATTTCCAATCCCAAAGATCCTACCCACATTCACGGAATGTTAGGTTTAACTAAACGCCCATGCAGGAATGATCTAGGGTTCTCACCCTGAGGATCAATTGACCAAATACTAGACTTCTGTATGAATTTAGGGGTTGGATTGGGTCAAGAGGACTCCCAAGCCCCTATCTTAATCAAAGGCACTCTTGATTAGGAAAGACCATACAAAGAAAGATATAATCCCACAAGTCAAATGCTAACACCTATCTCGTGCAAGAAGTTGCAAACATCGCATGGTTTTGTGTCTAAATCACAAAATAGAATTGCCACTCCTTAGAACAAGGTTGGCGAGTTCTAAGTACAAGTCTAGTTTTTCTAGAGGATGAGTAGTCATCCTGCTATATCACCCTTCCTTGAGGTTGATTTGCCAAGTTAGGGTAATTATGAATTGCCTAGCAAGAAATTGACCAATCAAGTGAGGACAACAGGGTTG
Source organism: Lygodium microphyllum (assembly GCF_053477565.2). Taxonomy (NCBI): domain Eukaryota; kingdom Viridiplantae; phylum Streptophyta; class Polypodiopsida; order Schizaeales; family Lygodiaceae; genus Lygodium; species Lygodium microphyllum. The sequence goes on from NC_141159.1 coordinate 26,210,203, forward strand.
TCCAGGATTTATTGACCATAATATATGGAAACCTAAAGTAATGACAATTTGGGTCAACAGGGTATAAATCCTAACCCAAGGATAAAGGGTAAACAAGCAACTCAGCTTATGAAACCCTTGGGATCATGCCAAGTCATGATTGATCCCGAATCCAATGCTAGATGTATTCGGAGAGAAGGATTCACACCTTAGCAGTTGGCTGTATAAATGACCAGTGGAGTGCTTGTGTTTGTACCCTTAGGAGCAATGTTTGTACTATAGCAGACGGACGGTGGCTGCAGGTCCTCAGGTGGCAGTAGCACGGCACACAATCAGTCCGTCCTCCCTCTCCCAAGGTTGAGAGGGGGGGTTATATAGTTTGAAGGGGGGTTGGGGAATAGCCACACATGTGGCAAGTTGTATGCCTCCTCCCCCCCATGCTCTCCTCCACACTCAAGCTCCTCTCACACTCTGTCTCCCCCACCATGCAACGGCTGAAGGGGAGGGAATTTTATCCATTAAAAAAATTGCCAAAAATTTATCAATTATCCCTTTTTCCCCTTGAAGGGGTGTTCCCACTTAGGACTGTGGTGGCTCGCGGTTTTCAAGTCACGGCTTCCTATACGCAACATGGAGCTAGAGTTTGCTATTGCGCGAGGGTGGAGCACTTAGCCAAAGGTTTTTCCGTTGTGGGGGATCATTTTGAACCGCTTTTGCATGATATTTCGGGTCTTCAATATTTCGTAGTGGAAATATTACACTAAATTCAGGTGTGAAGGTTTTGAAGAGTGGATGTGAGAGGAATTCATGAACTTAACAATTCTTTGGTAAACGAGTAGAAGTCTATGTCTCACGAATGGAATCCATACTAAAGAGATGGACCAACCATCATTTAGATAAATGAATCCAAAAAGGAGTTTTCCTCAGAGGCCTACAACCAGCAGTTTGTAAGTTTATGGAGCTGAGAAGACTAGTCAACTTGCAAGCTGTGTTAAGAGAGAGAGAGAGATAGTGTAGAGGAATGAAGAGCTCAACCATGCTCTCTATTGTCCATTCATTATTCCATTGCACTTCTCCAATTACTAAAGAGTAAGCTATACACTAGGTTTCACTAACCAAGACTCACATTGACTAACCCAAATTATTAAATGTCCCACACATGCTGATACAGATGGACACAGCTAAGACACTATCGCTCACACACACAAGCTTGAAGTCTCAACACTCCCCCTCAAGTCTCAACATAAGACCTATACACTAAGTAGCTGTCAAAATTGACTGAACTTATCTTTGCCCAAAGACTTGGTAAAGATACTTGAGGAAGGCAAGGTGGGGGGTAGGAGGGATGGTGACTGGGAGAATGTGAGAGGGGGCGAAGGGAGGGAGGGGAAGTAGGAAGTATGGTAGGGGGGAAGAGAGGGAGGGAAAGAGAGAGAGAAGAGAGGAGAGAGAAAAGAGCAAGAAAGAGAGAGAGAAAGAAAGGGGGGTTCCAACGGGGTGAGAGGTGGTGGGAGGTGTGTTTTTTATATTGTATTCATTAATATTATTTTTATTTTTTAATATTTATTTGGTTGAAAATAGAAATTTATTAACTTTTTATTTTGAAACAAAAGATAAAAATAAAAAAATTAAAAAGAAAACACAGTGGCGGTCCCCCCATCTTGTGTATAAGCATAAGACAGTGTAAACAAATTTGTGGTGATGGGAATAATCAGTAAGGGAGGAGGATGGACGGATTGACCATCAAACGATGGTCTCAATGACACACTAATCAAGGCAAAAAGCTAGACATTCGCATAGACATGCAACACAATAAGATAAAAATTTCATGAAATTTTTATTTCAAAAAGATTCCACCTTCGATTGTCATGCGATGAAAAGGAAAAGTGGGCAAGGCGACAAGAGGAATAGGATGGACAACATCAATGAGATGTTTGGTAGGAGAAACATGCATTCACACATAGGAAAAATGGAAAAATTTTAGCCAAAAATGGAATTGGAAATTAGGAGTGAAAAATCCATTTATCGTAATGGAGTACAGTGAAAATGAAAAATGTCAATGTAGATAAGATGGACAGTGCATTAAATAAAAACACGGAGTTGGCAAGAAACGAGAGCGTTCATATGAAATAATAATAAAAAAGCACACAAAAAGTGCAACAAAAATTAATTCGATACAATCTATCAATCGAAATAGGGGGCAACAAAATGAAAAATGTCAGGGGAGATATGGCAAAAAATAAAAAAATAAAAAATAGACTTCAATAGGGCTACTAGATTAAAACACGGTTTTGATGGAAGAAATGCATGTTCACATGGAAACACTTCAAAAATACAGATGAAAACACAATTAAAAAGTAATAACACAAAATTCGTAGGTCGAAATCAAGGGGAAAATAATAAAAAATATTCAATTTGACCAATTGCTCAAGGTTATCCAAGAGAGATGCCATTCCAATGAGAAAAGAGCATGTTTACATGGAAAAATAACAAAAATTGCGTGAGAAAGTACTTCAAACACACAAAAATGAATAACAATCAATTTGTGCATCAAGAAGATAAATTATAAAAAGAAAAAATGTCAAAGAAAATAGAAAGATCATGCCTATCATGTCAAACTATAGTTTTAGTGCGAGAAAGGTGCATTCACATGAAAATACATCTAATTCATGTAAATTTCTTAAAAAATTAATAATTGAGGAATCATCGCTCAGAACAAAGGGCAACAAGAAGAAAAAAGTGTCAAGTTCGAAGGAACAAATAAGATTGTAAGGTCAGACTTTAACAAGGAACACACTAAGGGGGATTAAGCTAAAAACAAATCCACCAATAGGAGCATGACCCTGAGAGTCAGACGAGTGACCCAAGAAACTGGGAACAAAGACCTAGAGGAGACACACCCATTAGGCCTCTAAGGGAAGAAAAGGCTTGTCATGGTTAGGAATACAACTTTAGCCAGCTTAGTTGACCTTGTAGATGCACTAATGGGTCAGGAGGCAACTACTATGGTAGGGCACCAGCTCAAATGAGAATAATCTTGACCTTCACCTTAACATGGCAAAGTATCTAGATGACATCAAGTGACTTGTTACACAATATGACTAGTAGACGAGGATAGCACACCATTGAGAGCGGAATTTTGGTGCCGAGAAGTGCTTAAAAATAGCTAAAAATTATGAATATCAAGGGAAAAATATTCAACGTCAGAGGCGGCGGCTCGATCTAGGACGATTTTAAGCATCAAAGTACTCTAAGGACACCCGTACAACACTTTCGGATTTTTAGTAATTTTTTTGTGCCCCAGTACAAGTCACAGGAATTGGCAGCCAGTGCGGGACCTCAAGATGAGCTCACAGAAATTTTCGGACTGTAAAACGGACGCCGGACACTAGAGTTAGGCCAAAAAACCGGTCGGTCAAAAGAGAAATGAAAGGGTGCCACCCTTTGGGGGCCCCTTTGGGCCCCAAATTCAACGCGAATGGGGGGGGGGCGTTTTTTTCGCAGCTGAAAAAAAAAGACATGGAGGGGGGGCGCAGAGTGACGTGGAGAGAAGGAGGGCCTTGGGCACTGAAATATACCTATGCTATCTGAAGCCAGGGTTGAAATCCCTGTTCTCTCGGCCTCTTATCACCGTCCTTCACGCGCAGAATGGTGGCCTGGTTGGAGAGAGAGAAAATCAGTCTTTCTCTTTGGGTCGCAGCACTGATTTATGTGAAAACCCAAATAGGGGAGGTTTGAATGAGTATAAAGCTATGATTCTTTCTCCCAAAGGAGCCACTCAACCGCTTGAACGACCAGTTTATTCGGATTACAATAAATGTGGGGCATGCGAGCCCACTGAGGCCATTCATTCAGCTCATAGTGTTCAAGAAGGGATCGGTCTTATTGATGAGTTATTTGTGGAAAGGCTTGGACTTGTAGCTCTACAAAACCCGGAGATTTTTTAAAAAAAAACCATACAAGTTCAAGCTTTTAGCTAACTCGCATGAGTAGCATGGGTGATGGAACCTAGAACGGGCCGGCACTGGCTCGTGCACTAGCCGGACCTCTATCTCACACGCTCAACAACCCCACGGCCTCGCGGCCAGGAGCGTTGATGACACATACATTGCCTTCCTAGACATCTTGCGTTTGTATTACGTCATTTGTAATCCACTCTTCTCTCACCCACTACTCCTCAAAGGGAGTCCCTTACACATTGCCTAATGGCACGAAGCACAGACATAGGGGGTCCTCCAACGGCTGAATGCCGCCACCCCTTTGCGACTCTTCTACACCTTGGGGATTGGCCCCTCGATGCGTCGCTCAACATATAAACATTTCGCACAAAATCCACTCAAGGTACCATTTAATCGTATACAGGAATGTACCATTGTCCTTACTTTTCTTTCCCCTAGACCCCACGACTAGCCTATGGCTTAGGGTGTCCTGTCTCTCACTCAACGTGGGTCAAGGTCCTAATGAAAACAATTGCTGTGCATCCAGGATTTCTGATACCTTTAAATATTTCCATGACTTATGCATATTGTGGATGCTAAGTGCTCAAACAATTATGAAATCAACATTGTGCACATGTGGAAAACATCCTTTCAATGGTTTTCAACTACCGTTCTAATGCGGCGTTGCACGAACCTAGCACCGAGGAAACCCTCGTGCTACTAGGCCCTTATTTTATAATTATTCACCGACCTATATGGCATGCAAACAAAAGACAGCAATATTTTCATCATTTTACTTCACATTTAGACACATTTTAACCACTCTACCCTCTCATCGATCAAATTTTGCATTGTGGTATAGATTTATAGGGCATTTTGCCATCATTTTATGTGTAAAAAGCGGAAAAAACCACACTAGAACAAGAAGGTGGGGTTGAACTGAGGCAAATCCTTATGCTTCAGTCCCCACAAACATTCACAAACATTGTTCTTAATTTTCATTAATTTTCCGTACCCAAAATGCATTTTTTCCCTATTTTTAGTGATTTTCCTCCATTTTCCTTGTATTTTCCCTTATTTTCTGCATTATTTAATTACTAAAAATTCAAAATAGGTTTTGGGCTGTGGCCCTTAGTTCCTTCTTGTAGCAAAAATGAAAATTTAGTTGGTGTTCCTATTTATTCTTCCATTTTTATGCCCAAAAACATCATTTTCCCTTGATTTTCCATATTTTACGTGTTTTAGTATACTATTTTGAGTCACAAGATGCATATTTTTCTGATTTTCTGATTATGATCAACAAGTACTCATGGAAAACAGCAACATAAACAATTTTTAGCCCACATGAACAACATTTTATCAATCAAAAGCCATAAAATCTCAAATTTCCTTTGAAAAAATTGAATTACCACTTATTTGCGTGTTTCAGGTTTCATGTCCATGGCTGCAAATCTGAAAATCAGCAGCACTTCATGCTCATGACGATCACAAATCACCATTTCCAGCCCGTGGAGCAATCCGATCAATGCCGGACAAGCCTCCACCATTCTTTCTTCTTCCTTTCTCTTCTCACATGAACTCCCTCTCAGAGGAGAGAGAGGGAGGAGAGAGAAGGACTGATTTTCTCTCTCCCTCTACAGGCTGCCATTGACTGCGTGGAACGGAGCGATACGGAGTGGAGGATGAGTGCGGTTGCCTTCTGCAATTGGATCCAAGGCTTGCTTGTAAGCCTTCATCATGATTTGTTGGCGGAGGGGCCGTTTTTTTCGACGGTCTGCAACAGCCACCGCCCCCCCTCAATCACGATTTTTAGAAGGGGGGGTGCCCCTTCACAAAGGCACCCCTTCACTTCTCATTTTTTTGGGCACCTCCCAATTTTTGACCGGCCTTTTGCCATTTTCCCCGCCTCTCGCGCATACGGTGTCCAAATCGCGATCTGAAAATTTCTATGAGCTCGTCTCAGCATCTCGCACTGACTGATAGCTCCACTGACCCATGAAAGTGCATGGAAAAATTACTAAAAATCCACAAGTATTGCCCGGGCGTCCTTAGAGCACTTTGACTCTTAAAATCGTCCTAGATCGAGCCGCCGCCTTTGACATTGGATATTTTTCCCTTTATATTCATAATTTTTAGCTATTTTTAAGCACTTTCCCAGCACCAAAATGCCGCTCTCATTGGCGACCACGGGATAGGGTGACTCAGCCTGTCGAATCCACGAACATATCTGCACATAAACAACCAAAGAAGCATCAAATTGATACAAAACAAACATATAATAAAACTCAGCACAATGCTCCCCCTACCCCTAGACAGAACCAAGGCATGACATCCACAAGGTGTAGGCCTAGCATCATCTAATAGAAGATCCGAAGCGAGTCACTAACCCACTGCTCCAACACAGCCAAACTAAAACACCTATCAAAGAGGTTGCCCTAAGTGGTAGTCTGAACTACTTACCAACTAAAGACAACACAACTAGGAGCTCCTACAAGGCGAGGACTCCTATAGCCTGATCAAGGAGTATTTTCTTTCAGTACATTTCTTCTTTTAGGGTTTTTATTTTATCAACATTCTTGGGCATGTAAAAAGGAGGGAGCTGAGCGTAGTGACCCAAGGAGAACAGGGCATCAGCCTCAATACCTATCTCGGCACCCAAGAACCTACCAAGCCCTCGCAAGGTAACACTTGATCTTTTTCTAACGCTCACTTTTATTTTCGCTCCAACCTCCCTTGTTTTGTCATTCATTTTTCAGCAAGAAGCCACCCCTAGGAAGACAAGGTATCGGCCCCGGGTCTGACTCGTCCCCAGGAACCTACTAGGCCTTCGCAAGGCGTGTTGAGATATCGAGCTCCACTCGTGATACGCCAGGGTGACCGTTGTGTATTTATGTCACCGACTTGTCAATTGCAGACGCGGTTGGTACACCGCCCATGAATAATAGCTACATGATAGCTATCCTTATCTACTCTAGTTCGTGGCTCAATTAGTATGCCACCTTAGTTAGTGGAGTTTGGTTTGAGACCCATATATAGGGTTCTTCTATTTATTTGTACTTGAGTTCTTTTGGCTTACACAACTAAGAAGAGGAAAACTGTTTTCAGCCTCCACCCTTGTGTGTATTCCCCCATTGTGCAAGCAAGAAAGCTTCAAGTGAGACTCCTTCCTTCTCTCCCACAATCTTGACATGGTATCAGAGCCTTGTTCGTGGTAAGGAGCTCAAGAAAGCAAGCCAAGCTCGCAATGTTCTGGTAAGAGGAGCAGTGTTGCTTTCATTTTCTGTTTTGGGAGCAGATCTCTGTAGGTAGCACAGCCGGAAAGTACATGAGTGCATTGTCTCAGGTTGAGACGCCCTTCGCGGTGAAGCAAGAGGGCAGTATATGCTGCAGGCAGTGGCTTTAGCCCTTTGCGACCTTGTTTTTTTAATTTGAGGCCATTTCGGGGCCTGTTTTGGAGGCAAAAGTTTTCTGCACGCACTCAAGAAAAGGCCCAGTTTTATGCTATGGAGCCACTGTTCTACAGGTCAGTGAAAAGTTACTGTAGAAATTGCATCGTATGCTTGTGCACAGAGACATTGGGAGTTACAAAATCATCCCTGTTGCCTGTTGATGCAAAATCATCACTAGGAAGTGACTATGTGGTCAAATACCATTTTCGCCAGTTTTGCAGATTTTCCCTTGTGAGGGTGAAGCTGAGTTTTTTGTAGTGACAGAATTTTTTGCAGTGTTCTGTAATGGCATCTGATTCTCTTTCAAAGATTGTCACTGAAAAGCTTGACAAGAACAACTTCCAAGCATGGAAGTTTAGAATGACGAATTTCCTTATGGGAAAAGGATATTAGGAATTTGTTGCAGGAAATGAAGAAGAACCAGTTCTTCCTGATGTTCCCTATCAACAACAAATGCAAGCATTTAAAGCATGGCATGAGAGAGCCAGGAAAGTTATGTACTGGCTATCTATCAGCATTTCAGACTCTATGATTGTGCATATTCAAGATGCAAGTACGCCAAAGGAGGCATGGGATACTTTGTCAAAAATGTATAGCACAAATACACAAGCCAGGAAAATGCAGCTCAAGCAAGAGTTGCATAATGTGCAAAGAGAAAATGTAAGTATCAATGACTACCACATGAAGGTGAAGAAGATTGCAGATGCACTTGCTTCCATTGGGTCGCCAGTGGAAGATGATGATTTAGTTTATGTGACCTTGAATGGTCTAGGAAAGGATTATGCACAGTTCGGAACATCCATTTCCGTCCGTGAAAGATTTCCTGATTTTGAGGAGTTGATTGCTCTTCTAATTTCTAAGGAGCAGAGAAATGGTGGTGCATCTTCTTCAGGAGGAACTTCAAAAGAAGCTGTCTTCTACTCAAATGCTGGAAGAGGTAGAGGCAGAGGTAGAGGAGGCCGATTTGGAGGCCGTGATAGAAATCAGAATATGTAGCAAACTCAAGAAAACCAGTCCTATGGAGGAGGACGTGGTAACTCTAGAGGCAGGGGGAGCCAAAGAGGTCGTGGTGGATGGCAAAGAGGCCAAAATGCAAACAGTAATGTTGAATGCTACTACTGTGGTAAAATGGGTAATATGGCTAAAGACTGCTATAAAAAGCAGAATGACATCATGAATGGAAAATTGCAACAAGGGAATTATGCATCTTCTAGTAGACAGGGTGATGACAGAAATGAGAACTTGTTTATGGTGCAGCACATGAACAATTCTGTGACAAGTGCAGAAGAAAGCAATGATGTATGGTATGTTGACTCAGGTGCATCAAACCACATGACAGGTCATGCAGAATGGATGGAGGATGCAAGAAAAATGGAAAAACCAGGATTTGTGGAGACTGCACATCCTATTGTGCAGATTGGAAAAATTCCTTTATCTATGCAGGATGGGAAAAAGAAATACATGTCCGATGTATTTCATGTCCCGAATATCACCAAGAATTTGGTTTCAGTTGGTCAAATGGTTGAGCAGGGCTTGCAGGTCAGATTTAATCCTCATGGATGCTTTGTTGAGGATATGAAAAATAAAGATCGCTTGATAGCAAAAGGAAAGAAGAAGGGTAGAATGTTTACATTGGATGCAGACATGTCTGAATTGAGTGCAGCAATGTTTGCACATGGGACCAGTGTAGTTGCAGATATTGATATCTGGCATAAACGCATTGGTCATGTTAATGTACAGTGACTTAAATCAATGCAGGCCCAAAATATTGTTGCAGGATTGCCCAAATTCAAGGTTGCAGAAATGCATAAGGTATGTGAAGCCTGTCAGTTTGGAAAACAGGCAAGGAAACCATTTCTTAGACATGTTCAAAAGAGTGAGAAGCCATTGGAATTAATCCACTCTGATGTGTGGACTACTAAAGCTGCATCTCTTGGAGGCTGTCACTATTTTGTCACTTTTATTGATGACTATAGCAGAAAAGTTTGGGTGTATTTTATGAAAAAGAAAAGTGAAGTTTTTGGGCATTTCAAAACTCTTAAAGCTATGGTTGAAAAAGAAAGAGGCATGCAGATAAAGTGCCTAAGGTAAGATGAAGGGGGAGAGTATCTCTCAAATGAGTTTGCAAAGTTCTTGCAGGAGCATGGCATAAAGCAGCAATATTCATGCAGTCATACCCCACAACAAAATGGAATTGCAGAAAGGAAAAACAGGCATATTGGAGAGGTATCTCGTGCCATGCTCAATGAAAAAGACTTGCCAGATTTTTATTGGGCTGAAGCAGTTGCTACAGCAGTCTACATAATGAACAGGACTCCCACTGCAGCAATACATGGAATGACTCCAGAGGAGAGGTATACTGGTAGGAAACCAGATATGTCTCATTTGAAAATTTTTTGTTGCATTGCCTATGTACATGTGCCAGATGAGTTGAGATCCAAGTTGGATCCAAAAGCTGAGAAGTGCATCTTTATTGGTTACTCTCTGCAACAAAAAGGGTATAGATGCTATAACCCTTCTACTCATAAGTTTATAGTGAGCAGAGATGTTGTTTTTGATGAGATGAGTAGCTAGTATAAACTAGTAAATGTGATTGATGATGTAGATGCACAAAATGGTAATGCTGCACAGAATTCATAGCAGCAGTCACAAAATATTAGTGGACCTGGAGCGTCCTCTAGCAGTGGTTCACATTCTTCGCCATGGACAGGCAGATTGAGATCAGGAGAATCTTCTCAAAGTAATGCAGATAGTGGTATGCAGGTATCACGAAAAGGAAAAGAGAAGGTTGATCAGCCCATGTTTGATGTGAATGCAGGTCACTCTTATGTGGATGGTGAATCCAGTGGCTCAGAACAGAGCATTGATGATGAGTTGGGTATTCCTTCTATTGTTACACCTGGAGTAAGGAAGACCAGAGATGTTTTGAGAGCACCTGGGAGTGAACCTACTTTGCGTAGGTCTACGAGAGCTAGGTATCCTGTGGATAGGCTGAAATATGATGGATTTACAGCCATTCACTATGCATATATGGTCAAAGTGATACAGGAACCAGAACCCACTTCTTTTGAGCAAGCCATGGGAAAATAAAAAAGGGAGAAAGCCATGTATGAAGAAATGGATGCCTTGGAAGCAAATGCTACATGGGAATTGGTACCTTTGCCTAAAGGTAAAAATGCAATTGGCTCTAAGTGGGTTTATAAGGTGAAGCACAATGCAGATGGTTCTGTGAACAGATACAAGGCAAGATTAGTAGTCAAGGGGTATGCACAAACATATGGCATTGACTATGAAGAAACATTCAGTCCGGTTGCAAGGATGGCAACCGTAAGAGCAGTCATTGCTATGGCTGCATCAAAGGGATGGTCTTTACATCAGATGGATGTAAAGAATGCCTTCTTGCATGGTGATTTGCAAGAAGAGGTCTATATGGAGCAGCCACGAGGTTATGTGCATGCTGTTCATCCTGAGTTTGTTTACAGGTTGAAGAAAGCCTTGTATGGCTTAAAGCAAGCACCTAGAGCATGGTCTGACAAGATAGAACAGTATCTTGTCACCACTATTGACTTTCAGATTTCCAAGGCAGATTTCTCACTTTATGTGAGAAAAACAGAGAAATGTATTATGCTACTTGTCATTTATGTTGATGATTTGATTGTGACAGGTGACAATGATGAAGATATCCTTCATGTGAAAATGCTATTGAAGCAGAAGTTTGAGATGAAGGATTTGGGAGAGCTGCGTTATTTCTTGGGCATTGAGGTGATTAGATCACCAAGTGGGATACAGCTCTTGCAGAGGCAGTATGGATTGGACATGCTGTCCAAATATGGGATGACAGGCTGTAAGCCTATTTCAGTTCCTTTGGAGCAGAATGTGAAGCTGAGCACAGATGCAGGTGAGCTTCTAGAAGACCCTACTATGTACAGACGCATAGTAGGAAGTTTGATTTATATGACCATTACCAGGCCAGATTTGAGCTATGCTGTTGGATTGGTAAGTCAGTTTATGCAGGCTCCAAGGAAACCACATTTGGATGTGGCTAGATGCATACTCAGGTATGTGAAGTCCACATTGCAGTATGGACTATTTTATGAAACTGGGGTTCAGATACAGTTGCATGGATACACTGATGTTGATTGGGCTGGTAGTATTTCTGATAGGCGATCTACCAGTGGATATGTGTTCTCTTTTGGGAGTGTTGCAGTCACTTGGAGCAGCAAGAAACAGCCTCTACAGTTGCCTTGTCGAGCAGAGAGGCTGAGTACAGGGGTGCAGCAATGGCTGCATGTGAGGTAGCTTGGTTGCATAAGCTACTTCATGATATGCATCAGTCTACAGATGGGCCAGTTGTCATTTATTGTGACAACATGAGTAGTATACACTTGGCAAATAACCCAGTCTATCATGCTAGAACAAAGCACATTGAGGTGCATTATCACTATGTGCGAGAGAGGGTTTTACTAGGTCTTATTGATCTAGTTTATGTCAGCACAGAGGATCAAGTAGCTGACATATTCACGAAGGCATTGGGCGCAGAGAAGCTGCGCAAGTTCAGAGACCTGCTTGGTGTGCAGGAATTGGGATTGAGCTCCAGGGGGAGTGTTGAGATATCGAGCTCCACTCGTGATACGCCATGGTGACCGTTGTGTATTTATGTCACCGACTTGTCAGTTGCAGACGCGGTTGGTACACCGCCCATGAATAATAGCTACATGATAGCTATCCTTATCTACTCTAGCTCGTGGCTCAGTTAGCATGCCACCTTAGTTAGTTGAGTTTGGTTTGAGACCCATATATAGGGTTCTTCTATTTCTTTGTACTTGAGTTCTTTTGGCTTACACAACTAAGAAGAGGAAAATCGTTTTCAGCCTCCACCCTTGTGTGTATTCCCCCATTGTGCAAGCAAGAAAGCTTCAAGTAAGACTCCTTCCTTCTCTCCCACAATCTTGACAAGGCGATGATCAACTGCCTATACATTTCCATTTCTTTTCTTTTATTTGATAGGGGTTAGAACCACTTTTTACACACCTTCGTATTTATATTCATCTTTTAGGATGTCCAAGGTTTCTTGGCATCATCATTATTATCTTCTGGCAGGCTTCTCTAACTGCCTCACTACTAACAAAAACTCCTAGAACGGCTGCCTAGCAGGCTAGGAGAATAGGGCCACTCGAACTTCCTTCTAAAACAAGGATTTTGATGCCTGACAATGTCTTTACAGGAGGAAGTGACTACTCTGACCTCCCTCAAACATACTTAGCCTAAACCTGGGACTTCATGCCTTGCTTGCCGGTCCCCAACAAAAATGTATCCCCTCGACAAGTACGAATACACATATAACAGGAAAGAAAGGTACTCGTAAAGGAGAGATATCACCTGGATTGGCCACAAGAAGCTTCCATCGCAACAAAGGCAACCCAGGCTCCACCAAATTCCACGAATCACAAAACCTGTCCAGCACAACACTTAAAACAAACACCCGATTAAACGCACCCACACTAGACATGGAAATGGCCCTCTTGGCCTAATGAAATCAAACATGACTTTGCCAATAAATTGGCCCTCTTGGCCTAATGAAATCAAACAATACTACGCATAACATCCTCCTGGAAACAACTATGATGGACATCAAAGCATACCATTCCCAAGGGAACAGGGCTCGTAGCCCTAAACTAGGTGCATTAAATTATGACCCATCCCTCCTGTGTATATTGCAAGAGGTGTTCGCATCACATGTCGTCTAATCAGTCTATGAGTCTAGGATAATAAAGGCAGATGAGTCTCGCCAACCCTCTGCATCACCCAGATCAACCATCTTCTGCCAAAGAGGGCATGTTCAGAAAGCATACCCCACAAACGACCAGGTCATGTCTCACCATCAATAGATATATCGGGACAAGGCCCACAATTAAAGAAGGGGTCTTCTTCATACGCAAAAGTAGCCAATGAATTGGCAAACTGATTCCAATTTCGTGGAATCAGATGAAAAGACACTCTATCAAATTCGTCTAACAGGGCTATGACAGTATGATCGTACATGCAAAGGATGGGGTTTCGTACCATGTACGTCCCATTGAGTTGATTTAAAATCAACTGAGAGTCCCCTTTCACCAATAACTGGCGGATACCACCCTTCTTTGCAATATTCAAACCCATAATCAAGGCTTTGTATTCTGCCATGTTATTGGTAAAGTTCAGCCGAAGATAAGCAGCTAACTTCATGACAATGCGTCGTCGGGGGTCTCGGATGACAACTCCTACACTTCCTTTGTTGCATGGACCCCTGGACGCCCCATCAAAGTAAAAGGTGTATGTCCATAAAGGGTTTACATATCCCGCCATCCTGAACTCTACTCGTAATTATGGTAATCGAAATTCAACATATTCAACGGGTGGACTGTAGGCTCCATCCCTCCATCATCATTGAATTCAACAGGGATGCTCGTCAAAATTTGTAGGTAGTGATGGTAGAAGACCTTGATATCCCAAATAAATGTCCCACCTTCTTGCTCAATCACCTTATATCCTTTGCTCCACCAAATGAGCTTTCCCTGATGGTACCTCTGTTCTAAATATGGGTATTCTAAATAAGGGATTAGACGACCCATCAACCTCTATCACGATTTCCTTGCAGATATTTGATCGATCTCTCCTAGACTTGCAAGGCAGTCATAGTATTAGTGCAATCAGAAATAATAAGGTTTAATCTTATTAAGATTAACCTTATTTTTAAATTCTATCCCCTCAAGGTCAGCTAACAAGAGTGTGGACTTATTCTTTCCTATTCTAATGATCCTATAGGGCCCGTCCCATTTGGGCTCTAGCTTGCCTGGAAATAATTCACGTCGTGCATCATAATACAGAACAAGCTGTCCTTTCTTGAAGGTGTATTTCTTGGCTTTAAGGTCGTATAGCTGCTTCATTCGGCGCTTCACCACTTCTTGGTGCAATAAGCTCTGTAGCTTAAGCTCATCTAAATGTGCCACTGTCGTCAAGCGCTCAAAAAGTGCGTCTTCATCACTCAAAGAATGATTGATGGCAAACCGAATAGTCGGCAGCTCAATCTCTAAAGGCAAGACACACTCCTCCCCATATACTAACTTAAACGGGGTATGGCCAGTGGCTCGTTTGAAAGTCATATTATAGGCCCACACTGCCACGTATAACTTTGTATCCCAATCCCGTTTCTTTTCCGACACAATTTTGGACAGGATGCCCACAAGCTGCTTATTGGTGCTTTCAACTTGCCCATTGGCTTGCGGGTTATATGGGGTTGTCTTGTTATGCTTGATTTACCAAATTTCTGTCAAACCTTTGATCTCACCTTATTCAGGAAATGGGTTTCGCGGTCCGACACTAATTCTTTCGGCAGACCAAAACGGCATATTATCTGCTCTAAAAGGAAACTAGCAGTTTCTCTAGCATCATCTTTCCTTGTTGCACGTGCTTCTGACCACTTTGTGAAGTAGTCAGTTGCTACAATGATGTACCTCTTTTACGCAGTCGACGACGGAGTAATAGGACCCACAAAGTCTATTCCCCACTTCTGGAATGGAAGTATCGCCATAATAGGGGTGAGTGGTCGTTTCCTATTCTCCCGACTATCATGTCGTTGACAAATATCACATCTCTTAACATACGCAAACACATCCTGGAAGATGGCAGGCCACCAATAACCTGCTCTTAAAGCCTTTTGTGATGTAAGCTGTCCAGCAAAATGGCCGCCACAAGCAGAATCATGGCACTCTTCCAAAATGAATGGCACCTCGTTAGGCATCACACATCGGTGATAGATGTCATCAACCCCTTGCCGATATAATGTACCTACGATCAAGGCAAACTTTAACGCTTGCTGCTTAATTTTCCTTCTCTCAGCTTTAGATAATTTGGATCTCGCCTCTCCCATCGATAAATAATGTGTTATTGCAGCATACTAGGAGGGAATAGATGCCGTATCTATTTTAAATAACAACTCCATGTCACTACCTTCAACCACCGATTCTTTCGGCTCCCCAAAGTCCACAAGACATTCCACGATGCCTTGCAACCTTGGTGGCTTACTACGGATTTCATAATCAAATTCCTGCAAAGTGATCAACCACTTTGCTAGACGATCAGGCGGCTGTAGCTTATTCATCAATAATCGAAGTCCCTTCGCCTTTGTATAAAGCACGACTTTCTCATAGAGAATATAATGCCTGAATTTCTTGGTCCCAAAGACCATCGCTAGACACAACTTCTCCATGTAGGTATAATTGATTTCGGATACCCCCAGATTCTGGCTAGCAAAAGCAATCGGGTGGTACCACTTCTCTTCCCAAATTTGGGCTAAACAGCAGCTGATACTATACAAGGTGGCTGCTAAGAATATATAAACACCTCACCTCTTTTAGGTGCTTTTAAAACGGGTGCTCTTGCTAGCTCCTGTTTCACATCCTCGAATGCTACCTTACAAGGGTCACCCCATTCAAACAAACAGCTAAAGGACAATAAATTTGTAAGCGGCAACGTTCTTTCTGCCAAGGCGTTTATGAATCTATGGTAATAACCAACCGAAGACAGAAAGCTATGAACTTCCTTCGGAATGTGTGGTGGACCCATGGCAACTATAACTTTGACCTTCTCGGGGTCTGTCGCAATTCCAACCGAACTGACCACATGACCCAGCAATAGCCCATAAGGTACTCCAAAAACACACTTCTGTGGGTTTAACGCGATGCAGAATTGTCTACAACGCTCAAAACATTTTCTTAAAATGATCAAATGCCTTTCTCTAACGGTAACGGCCCCTAAGTCATCAATAAACACCTTCAACTCTTCAGGGGATATGTCACCAAATGTCTTATCTACTGTTCGTTGCCACGAACCAGGCGCATTGCATAAACCAAAGGCCATCACATGGTACGCAAAAGTACCAAATACAATAATAAAAGTTGTCTTCAACTTGTCCTCTTCTGCAATTGCCATCTGGTTATATCCTGCAAAGCAATCCATAAACGAATATATTTCCCTACCCGCTAATTGATCCAAAATTTGGTCAATAAATGGCAACGGGTAGTAGCCCTTAACTGTCTGCTTATTCAGCTCCCTAAAGTCTACACATAATCGGATTTGATTATTCTTCTTCTTTCTTATCACAACTAGAGAACACCATTCCGTGTGTTGCACAGGAAAAATCAAGCCTGCTTTCCGAAGCTTCTGTAACTCTTCAAACAGCCCGTCCCTCAGTTCGAAAGGCATACGCCTTACTTTCTGTCGTACAGGACGACTGCCCTCTTTCAACGGAATTGTGTGAACAGCAAGACTAGGAGGAATGCCTCTTAACTCATCATAACTCCAGGCAAAGATATCACGGAATTCCTGAATCAAGGCCACATAGTCTTCCCTTTCTGCTGTGCTGAGCATAGAACCTAATTTGATTGGCCGCGAATCATCAGGCGTACCAAGGTCTAGCTTGATAACATCTGCATCTCTTATACGATCTTGGCCCTCTATCGGCTCGTTCAAAGTGATCTGATAGATGTCTTCCGTGGTGGATCCCTCTTTGGACTCATCACTCGATGATGTATCACTGGCAAATAAATCTTCTAATGTCTCCAATTCTGTAGAAGATAGAGGAGCTCTCTCACTCTGCGGGGACTCAGGATAAGCATCAACCACCACACGTTGGGCACCTCTGCCAAATATTAGTAAACCGGTGGGTATATCTACTTGGCAGTCCGCTTGCAAGATCCAAGGTCATCTGAGTAATACTTGGTAACTTGGACGGCCTACAAAATGAATCATCCTAAAGTCCAACAGGCATTCTACATTTGCAACAGTGACATGGACCTTAGTAATGCAGCCTTCCGGCTGTCTCAAACTATCATCTGCCATTCTAAGAATTGTGGAGGTATCTTTCCATATCGCAAGACCCAACCTTTCCATCAGTTCAGAACTCATAATGTTAACAGATGATCCCGTGTCGACAATGGCATAATCTACTAATATCCCATCGACATAGGCTGCAACCCTTGGGCAATGCTTCTCAGCATGCTCGAACCAGTCGTCACCAACTCGCACAATACCCAAAGGTTCTATGATATACCCGGTACGTAGGATCTTTCTAAATTCCTTGCGTACTCCTGGGGAAAGCTTAATAAGCTATAAAAGATTCACATCCGGCTTGACTTCACAAAGAGAGCTCGCCAAATCGAATTCATGATAGTTCCATAGCGTTCGCTTTTCACGCCAAACCATCCACTCTTTAGGTCGCTTAACCGGCTTTATTGCCTCTTTCTTAACTTTCACCTTCTTCTTTGGTGGTTCCTTATCGGCTTTACTTTCCACGGGCCTCAAAGGTCCCCCTTCCATGGCAGGATCCAAAACTTGCATTCCTTTGTCGCCTTGTTTAGGGTTTCCGTCGACACGCTTATCCTTGTCGGCCTCTCTACCCTTTGACCTCTTGTAAGAACAGCTCGCAAATTAGAGGTTTCAGCATCATTAACGCGTAGAGCCTCAATCAAACTAACCCCACTTCCACTAGGTAGCTCCTCCATTGTAGTCTTTGGTCGTTGAAGTATTTGTTTAGGCCCATCTTCTCGCTGGGAATCATTTCCTTGGGCACGATGATTAACAGGCCCTGGTTGTCGACTACCTCGCTGGAGGGATTTGATCTTACTCCAGCAAGTAGCTGCTAAATGGCCGGATTTTCCACAGATGTCACACTTAAAATTTGGGCAATTTCTTGGATAGTGCTGCCCACCACACCATTTGCAGCTAAACCTCGAAGGTGCACCCTCATCTGGGTATCTACTTCCTATCAAATTTTGTTGTTTTTTAAGGAAGTTGACATCAACGACTATTTGCCGATATTGCTCCGTAATCATGTCGATATAATGCTTCATCATGTCCTTAACCTCACCAAGAACATCAGAAGTGCTCGACTCATAGCCTTGGTCATTACCATGTCGTTCCATCGGTCTAACAATTCGATTAGGCCCTGGTTGTTGAGCCACAGGCATGGTATTAGAATTGACCGCCTGGCCTCCACCATTTGGAGCCATTTAACTGCCCGTAGGCATCGACATGCTAGGGGGAGCTGGTAATAAAGAGACATTCTGCATCATGTTCCCTCTCCCATTAGGGTTAGCCATCTCTATCCCTTGGCCACTACTGCCATTGGCCATCGCCATATTGTTTTTCAATACTAAACCCATATTCAAATTGCCTTGAGAAGCATAGGCTACTTATAGTCGGAATTCCACCTCTTGTGCTCGTGTAATGGCAGTATCTATATCCCCCAAGGGGACATTACTCAACTGCAATTGGATATTAAAGTCCAAACCATGTAGGAAATATTGCAATTGGGTAGCTGCAGGGATAGGAATAGAGGTATCCAACTTACGGAAAACCTCTTTTATTTTCTTTGCATAAGCACGAATATCCTCGTGTGGTTCTTGGCGGGTCACGTTGAGTACACGCAACCAATATTGCCCACCCCTTTCAGGGGCAAACTCCCTTTGAAAAGCTCCATAAAATGCATCAATATTCAGTATGGTTCCGGCTTCTAAACCATGATACCATATAGCGGCTCTTCCTTTGAGAGTCATGTTGAAGAACATCATTAAATGTCCTTCTTCTTGGATGCGACAGTTAAACATCAGCTTTTGAAACTCCC
This sequence comes from Lygodium microphyllum, assembly GCF_053477565.2. Taxonomy (NCBI): domain Eukaryota; kingdom Viridiplantae; phylum Streptophyta; class Polypodiopsida; order Schizaeales; family Lygodiaceae; genus Lygodium; species Lygodium microphyllum. Next base: position 26,229,231 of record NC_141159.1, read on the forward strand.
TAATGTGGAGTTCTGCATCTTCCTCAACTAGCCCATTAAAAATGGGTAGCGGGTAACCTAAAGCCGGCAAATCTATCGTTCATGTTGGAATTGCAATAGGCTGCGCCATGACGAGGATTGGATTTGCACTAGGAATAAGGGACGGTGGGGTTACACCTCCCGCACTTGATATAGACTGACTTATGGGAGAAAGGGGAGCACTAGAGCTTCCACCTTCTCTTGACTTACTGCTTGTGGCCCCAAGACCACTAGATCCACTCCCTCGTAAGGGTTCAGCACTGCTACGCTTAGGGGAATATCTCCTAAAAATTTCAGCACGTTCCCTATCTCTTTCGTCTCTCTCTTGCTTTTGGATTTCTGCTAGACGATGCTTATCAATAAATAATGGATCAATCACAGTATCCTTTGGCATAAACTGCTAGTTGGTCCCTAGACAACCAGGATTCGAGGACCGCCACTTTTAAGCGGCTCCTGGCAAACGCACCACTGGTGGAACCTAGAACGGGTTGACACTGGCTCATGCACTAGCCGGACCTCTATCTCACGCGCTCAACAACCCCATGGCCTCGCAGCCAAGAGCGTTGATGACACATACATTGCCTTCCAAGACATCTTGTGTTTGTATTACATCGTTTGTAATCCACTCTTCTCTCACCCACTACTCCTCAAAGGGAGTCCCTTACACATTGCCTAATGGCACGAAGCACAGACATAGGGGATCCTCCAACAGCTGAATGCCGCCACCCCTCTGCGACTCTCCTACACCTTGGGGATTGGCCCCTCGATGCGTTGCTCAACATATAAACATTTCGCACAAAATCCACTCAAGGTACCATTTAATTGTATACAAGAATGTACCATTGTCCTTACTTCTCTTTCCCCTAGACTCCACGACTAGCCTATGGCTTAGGGTGTCCTATCTCTCACTCAACGTGGATCAAGGTCCTAATGAAAACAATTCCTATGCATCCAGGATTTCTGATACCTTTAAATATTTCCATGACTTATGCATATTGTGGATGCTAAGTGTTCAAACAATTATGAAATCGACATTGTGCACATGTGGAAAACATCCTTTCAATGGTTTTCAACTACCGTTCTTATGCGGCGTTGCACGAACCTAGCACCGAGGAAACCCTTGTGCTACTAGGCCCTTATTTTATAATTATTCACCGACCTATATGGCATGCAAACAAAAGCCAGTAATCTTTTCATCATTTTACTCCACATTTAGACACATTTTAACCACTCTACTCTCTCATCGATCAAATGTTGCATTGTGGTATAGATTTATAGGGCATTTTGCCATCATTTTATGTGTAAAAAGCGGAAAAAACCACACTAGAACAAGAAGGTGGGGTTGAATTGAGGCAAATCCTCATGCTTCAGTCCCCATAAACATTCACAAACATTTTTCTTAATTTTAATTAATTTTTCGCACCCAAAATGCAATTTTTCCCTATTTTTGTGATTTTTCTCCATTTTCCTTGTATTTTCTCTTATTTTTTGCATTATTTAATTACTGAAAATTCAAAATAGGTTATGGGCTATGTCCCTTAGTTCCTTCTTGCAGCAAAAATGAAAATTTAGTTGGTGTTCCTATTTATTCTTCCATTTTTATGCCAAAAAACATCATTTTCCCTTGATTTTCCATATTTTACGTGTTTTAGTATATTATTTTGAGTCACAAGATGCATATTTTTCTGATTTTCTGATTATGATCAACAAGTACTCATGGAAAATAGCAACTTAAACAATTTTTAGCCCACATGAATAACATTTTATCAATCAAAAGCCATAAAATCTCAAATTTTCTTTGAAAAAATTGAATTACCGCTTATCTGTGTGTTTCGGGTTTCATGTCCATGGCTGCAAATCTGAAAATCAGCAACACTTCATGCTCATGACGATCACAAATCACCATTTCCAGCCCCTGGAGCAATCCGATCGATGCCGGACAAGCCTCCACCATTCTTTCTTCTTCCTTTCTCTTCTCACATGAACTCCCTCTTAGAGGAGAGAGAGGGAGGAGAGAGAAAGACTGATTTTCTCTCTCCCTCTAGAGGCTGCCATTGACTACGTGGAACGGAGCGATACGGAGTGGAGGATGAGTGCGGTTGCCTTCTGCAATTGGATCCATGGCTTGCTTGTAAGCCTTCATCACGATTTGTTGGCGGGGGGGCCGTTTTTTTCGGCGGCCTGCAACAGCTGCCGCCCCCCCTCAATCACGATTTTTAGAAGGGGGGGTGCCCCTTTACAAAGGCACCCCTTCACTTCTCATTTTTTTGGGCACCTCCCAATTTTTGACCAGCCTTTTGGCCTTTTCCCCGCCTCTCGCACATACGGTGTCCAAATCGCGATCAGAAAATTTCTGTGAGCTCGTCTCGGCATCTCGCACTGACTGATAGCTCCACTGACCCGCGCAAGCGCATGGAAAATTTACTAAAAATCCGCAAGTGTTGCCTCGCCGTCCTTAGAGCACTTTGACGCTTAAAATCGTCCTAGGTCGAGCCACCGCCTTTGACATTGGATATTTTTTCCTTGATATTCATAATTTTTAGCTATTTTTAAGCACTTTTCTGGCACCAAAATTCCGCTCTCAATGGGGCTAGTCAACCTATGATATGGAATCTTTGGCACCCTGGGTAGTCTGAGAGGGTGTGATGTATATGCCAAGGACATTAGTATTACGTGGACTAAAATGGCCTATCTAGTTTTAAGCTAGGAAGGCTAGCTGCTTTGGATATTACGTCTAGATCTCGTTAGGCCAAGAGGGATGATTCAGTTTTGTAGTGAAGTGTTTTATTTCATTAGGCCAAGAGGGCCCATTGTCTGTTTAGTGCAGGTGTGGTTAATGGTTTCTTGTTTGAGTTCTGTGCTAGACAGGTTTGGAAGAAGAGCTTGGAAGGAGCCTTTTGTTGCGTGGAAGCTTCTTGTGGCCCTATCCAGGTGATATCTTTCCTTTATGAGTACTGTGGGTTTTTTGCTATATGTGTTTGTGTACTTGTTAAGGGGGGTTTGTTGTTTCTTATTGGGGACTGACGTCCAAGGCATGAAGTCCTGAGGTTTAGGTTCAATATGTCTGAGGGAGGTCTGAGTAGTCGTTGCCTCCTATGAAGACATTGTCAAGCATTGAAAGACCTGTTTTAGAAGGGAGTTCTAGTGACCCTATTCTGCTAACCTGCTAGGCAGCCGTTCTAGGAGTGCTTGTTAGTTGTGAGGCCGTTAGAGAAGCCTGCTGGAAATGGAATAATAAGGATAATGGAAAAAAACCCTGAATATCTTAAAGACGATACATAGATACAAAGGTGTGTAAAAAGGGGTTCTAACCCCTCTAAAAATAGAGAAGAAAAGAAATGAAAATGTGTACACAGTTGCTCACTGCCTTGCGAGGGCTTGGTAGGTTTTTGGGTACTGAGACAGGACCTGAGGCCGATGCCCTGTTCTCCTTGGGTCACTACGCTCAGCTCCCTCCTTTTTACATGCCAAGTATGTCAATGAAATAAAAAACCCTAAAAGAAGAAATGTGCTAAAAGAAAATACTTCTTGATCAGGCTATAGGAGTCCTCGCCTAGTAGTAGCTCCTAGTTGTGTTGTCCTTAGTTAGGTAGGTAGTTTAGACCACCACTTAGGGCAACCTCTTTGACAGTTCTTTTTAGTTTGGCCGTGTTGGAGCGGTTGGTTAGTGACTAGCTTCGGACTTTCTATCAGATTGTGCTAGGCCTACTCCTTGTGGGTGTCATGCCTTGGTTCTGTCACGGGGTAGGGTGAGCGTTGTGCTGTGTTTAATATGTATCTATTTTGTATCAGCTTGATGCTTCCTTTGGTTGTTTATGTGCAGATGTACTGTGGGACTCGACGGGCTGAGTCGCCCTATCCTGTGGTCGCCAATGAGAGCGAAATTTTGGTGCCGAGAAGTGCTTAAAAATAGCTAAAAATTATGAATATCAAGGGAAAAATATTCAACGTCGAAGGCGGCGGCTCGATCTAGGATGATTTTAAGCATCAAAGTACTCTAAGGACGCCCGTATAACACTTTCGGATTTTTAGTAATTTTTCTATGCGCCAGTACAAGTCACAGGAATTGGCAGCCAGTGCAGGACCTCAAGACGAGCTCACAAAAATTTTCAGACTGTAAAACGAACGCCAGACACTAGAGTTAGGCCAAAAACCGACCGGTCAAAAGAGAAATGAAAGGGTGCCACCCTTTGGGGGAACCTTTGGGCCCCAAATTCAACACAAATGGCGGGGGGGGAGGGGGGGGGGGGTTCGCGGCTGAAAAAAAAAGACATGGAGGGGGGGCGCAGAGCGACGTGGAGAGAAGGAGGGCCTTGGGCACTGAAATACACCTATGCTATCTGAAGCCAGGGATGAAATCCCTGTTCTCTCGGCCTCTTATCGCCGTCCTTCGTGCGTAGAATGGTGGCTTGGTTGGAGAAAGAGAAAATCAGTCTTTCTCTCTCCTCCCTCTCTCTTCTCTAAAGGCAGATTCATGTGGTGAAGAAGAAAAAGAAGAATGGATGGCGGATGCTTGTCTAATGAGGACCGGATTGCTCCGTGGTGTAAGAGGAAGGAAGATTGCTGATTGTGGACTATCATGAGCATTAATGATGGCTGGAAATTAGTCCCGAGGTATGTCAAATAAAAACCCGAAACCCGCAAAGAACGGTAATCTCATTTTTACAAAGGAAATTGATGTTTTATGCAATTTGCTTCATGAATACTTGTTCCCATGGGATGATTATGCATTATAATGTTGTTTGCAATGTCTTCCAACTGTTTGAAATCAGAAAATCAGAAAATCATAAGTGTTGTGGATGAAATTAGTAGTGTAAAACCCGTAAAACACGTGAAATATGGGAAAATTGGGTGTTTTTGAGATATAAATGGAAAATACAATAAGTTACACCAACTAAATTTGTGTTTTTTCCGAAAATGAACCTAAGGGCCACATCCCAGAACTCATTTTGTATTTTTAGTCATTTAATATTGTAAAAAATACAAGAAAAATAGGGAAAATAAGAAAAAAAGAAGGAAAAAATGGATTTTGAGTGCCGAAAATTAAGGAAAATAAGATTCATGTTTGTGGATGTATGGGGGGTCTGAAATATGAGGTTTAGCATTAGTTCAGCCCTACCTTTATGTTTTAGTGAGTTTTTATTGCTTTTTATACAATAAAAATGTGAAAAATGAACCCTAAACCTATGCATGATGCACAACCTAAACGGGTGAGGGGGTAGAGTGTATGAAAAATGTTTAAATGCTGAATGAAATGATGAAAAGCTTGCTGTTTTTTATGCATACCATTTAGGTTGGTCGATAATTAAAAATTAAGGATCTAGTAGCACGAGGGTTTCTCGGTGCTAGGTTCATGCAATGCTGCATACGAGCGATAGTCAAATCCATTGAAAGAAATGTTTTCCACATGTACACAAATGCTGATTTTCTTAATTGTTTGTGCACATGGGCATTCACAATTTGCATGAAGCATAAAATGATAAAAGGTATCAAACAATACCTCCTGGATGCATGGCAATTGCTTTCTAGAGGAATATGACCAACGTTGAGTGAGTAAGGTTGTTCTAAGTTGTAGGCTAGGCATTGGGTCTAAGGGAAAAGAAAGTGAGGAAAATGGTACATTCCTGGATACGAATAATTGGTACCTTGAGTGGAAATGTGTGTGATATTGTGTTATATATGTTTAGCGTTGCATCGAGGGGCCAATCCCCAAGATGTAGAAGAGTCGCAGTGAGATAGCGGCAATCAGCCGTGGGAGGACCTCCTATGTTTGTACTTCGTGCTATTTGGAAATGTGCTGGGACTCCCTTTGAGGAGTGTTAATTGGGTTAGAGTTGGACTACAAGACGTAATACAAACACAAGATGTTTAGGAAGATGATGTATGTGTCATCCACGCTCCTGGCTATGAGGCCGTGGAGTTGTTGAGCACATGATAGAGGTCCGGCTAGTGCATGAGCCAGTGCCAGCCCGTTTTAGGTCCCATCAACCATGGAAGACTAGTAGCCGATGTCCTAGCTGACCTTGAAGAGGAGAGGAGATTGGGAAGGATAGCATTGCATCACATTGCAAGTTATAGTGAAGAGCAAAGGGCTCAGAGGTTGCGTCAAGAGAGAGAGCTCAATGAGGTTCACATGATTTTAGCCATCTTAGGTAGGAACAAAATACAATATGGAGACAGCCCTAGAGAAGCCACCCTTACAGTGAGTGAGCTACTCACAAAAAGATTGAGACATAATACGAGTGTTGAGAAAATTGGATAGCCTTGGCAGCATCATTGCTGGCCGGGCTGGGAGTTACCCTAAATGCCAAGAGTCAAACAAAAATGCCCATAGTTGCAAAGAAACTCAATAAATACCAGGCAAGCAATGACCCCTACAACTTTGTTGAGAAATTTGAGCAAGTGTGCGAGGCTAATAACCTTGTTTACCACAGCACAGAGAAGCGGGACAATGGAGTAGAGGAGCGGGAAAATGGAAGAAGCAGATAACCGAAAGGGCACAAGACAAAGGAAGGAAAAGGCGCCCCGGATCGAAGTCATACCCTAAAAAATTTGAATGACGACCTCTCCAGAAGGCCTCAATGTCGCCTCGAGAAAAGAAAAGAGTAAAAGCGCACCATTAACTGTGAAAGCGCTCCTGATTCCTTGTAAAAGAGTGCCAGGCTCACTCCTGTGCAAATTGTATGCACTAGTTGGAAATGGGATAAGTTAGAACGGTGGGAAATAGGAAAAGAGGGCCTAGGCTAAGGGTCGGCCATGTAAAAAGTGGGGATGACCACCCAAAAAGTAGGGCATGTATATAAAGTTCAAAAGTGAATGAGAACCTCATTCTTGTGTGTGGCCAAAGCTTCTTCTTCTTCTTCTCTTGTTTCTTGCCTTCTTGCTTGTGCTTGAGTGAGGGATTGAGGGAGTGTGAGGGAGTGAGGGAGTGAGTGTGTGAGAGTGAGGGATCATGGAGAAGAAGCTCCCCATCTTCTCTCTTCATTTTCTCTTCTTCCCTTCTCTTCTTTTCTCTCACGCGGCTATGGAGGTTGGAGCTTAACGGAGAGGGCTTGAGGTTGCTTGAGCTTTCCGCAAGGATCATGGAGCTATCGGAGTGCAAGAGAGAGGAGGGAACTCGATTGAGCATCAAGGTAATCTCACTACACCTGTAACGTAGGCATTGCACGTCGGCTATGTGAGAGGTAGCCATGGCTGCTCGGCTTGAAACGCTTGATCAATAAGCGGTCCATAGGCCTCAAGGTAGAGCTCCGTAGATTCCCTCCATTTTGGTTCCATTGCCGGGACCAACGGAATCGAGCCTTGAGCGCCGCGTGCATTGAATCGAGCATAGAAGTAGGGTTTGTAGCCCGAACCGGTGCTCGAGATAGTTAGGAGATCTAGGAGGTTTTAATCCTTGGAGCAAGTAAGTATTTTGATTTGTTGTTGAATATTAGAGTAGAACCATCCATCTCCATCTCTAGTTTTGCTTTTTGTTGCATTAGGTTAATATTAGGATAGGAAAAAGAAGGAAAACATAAGGGTTCTCCTGTTGCTGGAAATAGGGAAATAGGGACATAGATTCACATTTCTTGCTAGAAGAGTGTGAGGGATTAGTTTTTAAGGTTACAGCAGGCTGGGATGGGGCAATAAGAGGCCTAGGGAACCAGGAAAGACCACATTTGACATTCTGCCGTGTGAGAAGAGAGTGAGCTTGAGAGCCACACAGAGAGAGAGAGAGAGAGAGCTGCAGGGAGATCTTTGGAGTGCCGATCGATTCGAGCACCACAGTGATTCCAGGTATTGCTTGGCATTTCCTTGTATTGTTTTGCACCTATTTGAAAGGCATGGGATGATTCCACGGAGTAGGCGTTGGGTTTGAGGCATCACGCGCAACCTATGGGCCATCATCTGCGCCGTCGGACCAGTCCGTCCGATTTCCAGAATGGGACCACCCGATTTTTGGAGTCGGACCGTCTGACTGTGAGAATCAGACCACCCTATCCGATCTGATTTCCAAAATCAGACCATTGCAAGAATTGGACCCAGTGCCAAAATCGGACCATTGGTCCTAGCACCACAATCGGACCACTCGACCCATCACAGTAGTCGAACCCCCCTTGTCCGACTAGGGAAATCAGACCAAAGTAAAATTTGACACCCTGTCCGAGTCTAAAAATCGATAATAATCAAACCACTGTTCCTAGTGTGAAAATCGGATCATCCCGACCAAAATCTGACCACTTCACCAGAACTTAAAATAGAGGGTTTTTAAACTTAGCCTACAGTCCTAGCCACCCTGTTCACATCTCTGACTCCCCTCCTAGAAACCCAATTTAGCCCTTAGAAGCCGGAGACCAGACAAGATAACTGAGGATTCACCCAAAATAGCTAGACACTGCTATGAACATGAGGGGAAGAGTGGAGGTTGCATTGAGCATTACCTGCATTGACACCTCACTTTTGATTTCATCACCAAAAGTGCACTACAAGAAAAGAAAAAGCCTGTTTTTGCACTGAGCACTAGAAAGCACGAAGCACAACTTGTGAATAAGATTGACAACTGCTTCTAATAACAAGGAACTCATCAGGAGATATAATAACATTAAGGAACCCACTATTAGGAGAAGATCCCAAAACATAGTTGGGTGCCTGAGAGCCCCATCAGTAGGACCCTAAGAGGACATGAAGATCCAGAAGGCGACAACATAGAGGATCGGACGCTGCCAGAGCTACTCAAATTGATCGACGACCATGTGGAGCTAGAAGTGATAGCAATGTCAAGATCACGAGGCGAACAAGGAGAGGACTGACTGGACTAGGGAGAATTCCCAGTCTTAGTGCAGGAGTTAGTCAATGAGTACGACTTGTTGACTAGGATGGTAGTTCAGGGCAGACCAGTAGAGGAAGTGGTAGCAAACCTTGAAGATGAAAGAAAGGCAATTAGAAAGGTGCTAGAGAGCATAATTGCCTATAATCACGAGCAAAAGGCTAGAAAACTCCAACAAGAGGCCCCGTCGTGTGCTAGCCTTGGCTAGTGCAGCCAAAGCAGGGCCAAATGTAGAGAGAGAGAGCGAGCAGCAGAGGCTGACTTATCGTTGAGTGAAGTCGTAGCCAAGCAGCTCATGAACAATACGTCCGTTGAGCAGAGCGCAACAGCCTTAGCCATAGCATTACTCTCGGGATAAGGGGTCACGCAGGGGACAAAGGGGAAATCTAAAATCCCTATTGTAGCAAAGCAGCTCGACAAGTATGAACCTAGCAATGACCCATATAGCTTTGTGGAGCAATTTGAACAAGTTTGCGAAGCAAATGGTCTCACGGACTTTGCACAACGCTCTCAAGCTTTCGTTCTATGCTTAGGTAATAAGGGGAGAATTTGGTACACTAGTCTAGATGCAGCTGAGCGCACAAATTTTACCCGTCTTAAGAACCTCTTTATCAAGATATTCTCTGAGGCAGGGTACTCTGACAATCTCATCATCCGATTGATGAATGTCAGTCAAAGGGAAAAGGAAGATGTAAGGGACTATGTCACTCATGTGCGTAGCCTCTTCAAGAGGATCCTTGCCAATGAGTGACCTAACGAGAAGGCTATGTCTACCGTATTTATAAATGGAATTCGAAGTGAGGAACTCTACAAGGCTTTGGCTAGTAACTCCACTCTACACCGAGATGTATTAACTAGAGTCTTTGAAGAGGCAATAAGGGTGGACGATCAACTTAGGGAGTGAAGCATGAGAAACACCAGTCGGGATAGTGCAAGTGAGAGAGCTCGAGAGTGGTCAATAGTTTCAGGGGAGAGAGAGAACTCTAGCATATGGGAGAAGGGAAGGAGCATTGACCAAGGCAAAGAGCTGGTTGAGGTGAGAATGGAGCTTGCATGATTGCAAGACCAAATGAGGAAGCTTGTGCAGTCGCATGTGCAGTGTATACACTGTGGCGGTAACCACCTCCCAGTCGAGTGCCAAGATCCTAGATCTAGGCCGTGCTCAAACTGCGGTAGGTTCGGTCATGACACATTACATTGCAGACTGCCAAGGAGATTCCCATATGCGTAGCAATATAACCCTCCATACTTAGGCAACAGGCCACCTAACCTCTTTGACAAGGGAGCCCAGTTGGTGCTTCCAACACCAAATGACGAAAGACTGGCCATTCCTAGGCTAGAGATGAACCCAAAAGGCATACCCAGACCACCAGGGCCCTACGTAACCCATCCATTGAGAGTGACGCTCCTGTTCACTATGCGGAAGAACCTAGTGAAGAGGAGACCTACATGAACCCATACATATCCTATGATGAGGAAGGCAATTCAGTCCTGATGGACTACTGACTAGTACCAGTGATGGCGCTAGGTAGAGGAAGAGGCAAAGGCTTTAGAGGACCAAGCCAAGATCCAATCTCATGCTGGACTTGTGGTCATCCAGGCCATATCTCATCACGCTGCCTAAAAAGGGAACATGCAAACAAGGACAAAGTTGACCTTCAATGCACCGAGTGTGGAATCACACACCTATTTCCTGACTTTCCTAGACAGAAGCCATCAACTAGTTCTACTAACGTGCCCTCAATACCCTTGGGGCTGTTCGGTGTGGAGACCTTTGGCAGTGAGGACACGCCCATCCCACTACATGTCATGAAACGAGCACAGACAAAACAAATAGGCATCTCATTGCATGGGCCAAGTAACCTGGATGCAGCCTCGTTGGGAAAGAAAAGTCGGAGGAGAAGGAGAAAGAGAACGGACGCAAAGATTACCCTTAAGACTAATGAAGCTACAACACTAGTGATGGGAAAGAGGGTCACTGATGCAGAGGCATAGACCTGAGCTCCTAAGACAGTAGAACTAGGGAGTGCCAAGGTAGGGGAATACCCCCACCCCTGACAGCAACTCGAGGCTATAGCCAAAGTCAAGGAGTGGGTCAAGGACGCCCAGGAACACCTTAAGGATATAGAGCCCATACTAGAAGACCAAATTGAAGACCTCTCTAGTGTGGGTGCACCCGTTTCACCATCACGACCTCAATCGGGGAACGCACCCACACCACATGAAATGCCATAGAGGCAAGACTAGGAAGAAGCATGTCAGCAAGCTAACCAAGACATATGGCCAAAGAGTGCTGACCAAGGAGGAAGGCAACTACCTAGCAACCTCCTCACCACTTTACTAACCACTCCAGTAACCGTGAGCCTAGGAGATATGCTTCGGCAACACCCTTCCTTATGGCAAGAATTAAAGTATTGGGTGGAGGGAAAAGAAGAGCATACTGCCGCTAACTTGCAAGAGAAGGACGCAGTCACGCAGATTCCAAGCATAACGCTACACTCAGTTCGAAGGTCACTGCATGTCAATGCTTTCTGGGAAGGCACTGAGAAGCATGCAGTCTAACCTATCTTAGCCTTGGGGGATGTAACACAAAAAGGAATCATAGACACAGGAACTAGTGTCAGTGTCTTGAGCCACGCAGTTCTATAGTCCTGGAGAAACCCACCCATGGAAACGGCTAGGTTCAATATCACATTGGCCAACAGAATGAAGGTCAAACCATTCGGGGTCCTAAAGAACTGGCCAGTGAAGGTTGTAGGGGTGCAGTTTTCCATGAACTTCATTGTCATGAAGGGAGTGGACTATGACATACTGCTACGCCGACCCTGGATGAGGAATGCTCGAGTTATTGAAGATTGGGGTAACAATTTCATCTTCTTGGGGAACAGAATAGAAGCGGTAAGGGTTGAGATGGATACCTCGAAGACTATCCCAGTCGACCTTGATGCTTTCTCAACCATGCTAAAAGATGATGCACAGGCAAGCAAACCCTATGGGTCATTGACCAAGTACATCCCTTGCCCTGAGGATGAGTAGGATTGGATGCACGTCTTGGCGACCGTTGACCTACCGTTCTCATATGAGGAAGAACTATATAGGCAAGCTACTAAATCCCCAAGCATGCCAGTAAGGGAGCCCATCATGCCACTCTGCATGATGGCAGGAAGCTCACGTAACCCAGGGAAACCGGTCTCATTCCATATCCCCACCAACAAGCTCGAGCTTCAGGAAATCATAGGGTACTTGACTGATAAACTAAAGGGCAACATGGCTGCCAATCTAAAACCCCTAAGTGATCTTTTGGCTAAGACTGAGTGGAAATGGACCAAAAGTTACGATCTGAACATATTATACAACTGGGCTTAAGTCACTAATGAAAATGAGATTGGAGAGGAATGTATGGGGGATGTCGAGCAGTCAAAGGGGCAAGACTTTGATGATGAGGAGTATGAGGACTGCCGCTCTATTGGAGACAAGAGTGAAGAAGAGTTAGACATGATAGAATATGACACTAAAGGGAGAGCGATCGAACAGATCAAGCATAATCTAGGCCTAGAAGGGAAAGGGTAGGCTGGAATGAAAGAGGAGTCATGCGGATGGAGTGCGATAGATCGTGGTTGGAGTACATAGGAGCCATGGATTACGAATAGGCAGGAGTGGCGCAACCATTGGTAGTTCCATTGCTTAAGATGGATACACCTACTGAATTACGACGCCCTGGGGAAACTCCTTCCTCAAGCAGGGGATGTGAGTTTAACTCGGAGTCAGAAGTCAGTACGGAGAGTGATCCCGAAATACCCCAACCCTCTAAGGTGAGACGCACCAAAGGGGACTTGCCAGTCCACCTAAGGCACAGACGGCTAAAGGAGGAGACCAGGAAGCGAACTAAGGACTCAAAAGCAGAGAGGCAAAAGAAGCCGTAGGATCTCCCCAAACGCTTCACGAAGTTTAAGAAGGGTGGTAGAGTGGTGATTCTGCTAGGAGCAAAGAGACAAGGGCAAACCAATGAGCCAATTGAGGGATCTGCTAAGGTCAAGGAAGTCAACTTGGCAGGGGAAGACGAGAAGTCTCAACCTGTGTTCATTGCTCACGACTTGACCAAGGAAGAGGAGGCTAAAATTCTTGCTCTTCTACGAAAGTATGTCGACGTGTTTGCCTGGTCCTTGGAGAAACTTAAAGGATTCGATCCTAGGGTTGTGACCCATAATATCCCAATGGTTCTAGATGCGGTGCCAACAAAGCAACGACCTTACCCTATGAATCCCAAACATGCCCATGCAGTGAAGGAGGAAATCGATAAACTCATGAAGGCGAGATTTATATATGAGATTGAGCGCACGGATTGGGTATCACCTATAGTGATCGTTATGAAAAAGAATGGTAAAATTCAAGTGTGCGTGAATTACAAGAAAGTTAATGCCGCTACGAAGAGGGACAACTACCCGTTACCGTATACTGAGCACATGCTAGAAAGGGTAGCAGGTAAAGAAGCCTACAACTTCCTGGATGGCTTCTCTGGCTATAATCAAGTGCAAGTGCACCCTAACGACAGGCACAAGACTACCTTCGGCACGGAGTGGGGTGTATTCACCTACATTGTTATGCCCTTTGGGCTAATGAATGCTCGTGTGACCTTCCAATGATTAACGTGCACCATCTTCAGGGATATGCTTAGATGCGAGCTAGAGGTGTTCGTAGATGACTTATGCATACACTCTAGTTGGGCCAAACACTTAGAAAAGTTGAGAGTTGTCTTTGAACAGTGTCGGTTATACAACCTCTCATTGAACCCCTTAAAGTTCTAGTTTTGGGTGAAGCACGGATGTATCCTAGGGCACGTAGTGTCAAGGAATGGCATTGCCACTGACTTCTCAAAAGTCAGGATCATTATCGACTTAGCACCACCCATTAACTACAAAGGCATTCAATGTTTCTTAGGCCATACGGGATACTATCGACTCTTTGTACTAAATTACACACTGATTGCTAGACCATTGTACAAGCTATTGATTGTGTTTGAGTGGACTAAGGAATGTCAACGTGCATATGAAGAGTTGAAGAAAGATCTCACCACTGCACCAATCTTCCGAGCCCCAGATTGGAGCATAACATTCCATGTACACATAGATGCCTCTACCACCGAGTTAATAGCTAATGGATAAATCTCAAAGGAGCAAGCCATTCTTAGAAGACTAATTACCTCGTACCGCAAGCCTGCTCGCTCTACACCTGAATAAGAATTGGAGGAGCTCACGCAGCTTGCCAACTCTGCTTCTTCGTTCTTACAACTGTGGTATGCCTTGCGACTCCAATGGGAGAAAAAAGGCTGACGTATCATGACCAATGCTGAGCAAAGAAGGGCAATCAAAACAATTGAACACGACCCTACTTATGTGGCACCTCTTTCGTTTAGGGTTTTGGCCATTACACGCAACATACACTTAGATGACCATGTGTTGGCCCACCCTTACATTGACCAATTCCTCATGGAAGAGGAGTTGCACGTTTCTAGTTACCTCAACTCTGGGGACATCTTTCATGATGTCTTAACCTATATCACCCAAGCTTCCATATGACCATGCAAACTTGATCATCATGCCCAGTTTGAATATAATCCTAACCTCTATACTTGGCTGCTGGCCAAGTAACTTGCCCCACAAAGTCCATGTGAGCCCTCCTTGCTAATCCTAGGAAGGATTCCTTTAAAACTTAAGGAAAGGGGGGGAGAAAAGTGAGAGCCAAGTGATGTAGCAAGATGTATAATGGATGAAAATGATCAACTAAATTCAAATAGGAAATAATGCAAGGAGGAAATAGATGTTGATTTTAAATTATTTCTAAGTTACATGCCTCTGAAGCAGCACAAAAAATTGTCACACGTACTCTTTCTTGGGTTTTTGTTAGTAATGAGTCAATTCATAATGCTAATGTTGGCATGGTGTAATGACAGGCACCTACCATGGTAGGACATGGTAAACTTCCATTCATTGAATAGGAGCTAACAAAGTATGGAATCAATGTTGAGACAAGTGGATTTAGCGAGTTCACATTCAAACATACCATGAATTTAGATGAAGCCATCCTAGAAGAGCCGGCAGTGAAGGAGTTGGTGAACAAAAGAAACCTCCAAAAGTACATGGAAAAGGTCGGATAGGCTGTAGATTACAGCATGTGCACTGACTTCTTAAGGAGCTTTGATGAAGGTAGGAGCTGTGGCACGGTCACAATATAAGGACTGGTGACCAGGAAAGAAGGGTGCAAGTCCCCCTTAATGCACCTATTGTCGAGAAAGCCCTAGGGCTTGTGTCCAAGAAGAAGAGGCGCCCAAAAAGGGATGTATATACCATGATGGGAGTTAAAAAAGAGGATGTGCACACAGTGGATGGAATCAGTGTGGCTGATATTCCAGACCTGGCAACAAGGATGCAAGCTAAAATGGACCACGCCCTTTTCTTAGGATACAAATACAATGCTTTAATGAATAGAATCGGGGTGCCATTGCTAGAAAGCATCGCTGTAGGAGTTCCAGAGGAGGTGGATTGGAACAGCTTTATGCAGAAAACTATCAAGAGTTCAACCGCGCTCCTAGCTCTAGCAGCAGCACCAACTGGTGGGGAGTCTCTTGCCTCTATTACACGATCCACAAGGAAAAAGCTTGCCTCGAAAGCCTCCACAATTAGAAAGCTTGCCTTGAAAGCTCACCTCACCGCGAGGAAGAAGGCTCGAGTGAAAACACAATAAGCGACAAAGTAGAGCCAAAGGTACCACCCACTCAAGCGGCTAAACCACGGAAGCAAAATAAGACTGACAAGAGCTAGAAGAAGAAGGAAGAAAGATGAGCAAAGAAGAGTGAGCCGAGATGAAGAGGGCTCAAAGAGAGTCAAGGAGGGTGGAGGAGGAACAAAGGAAAAAAAAAAGAGGAAGAACTCGAAAGAATTAGAGAAGAATCAAAGAGGGCAGAAGAAGAGAGGCAAAGAAGGGCAGAGGAGGAAGCCGAACGAGCTAAAAATGAAAGAACTTGATGAGTTGGTAGAGGCCACTCATAGATCTGTTGAAGAAACCCACGAGGGAGGACAGATCGACCCTTTGAGTCCCCGCCATGAGGTTGAAGCAAGTGGCAGTGTGGAAGCGGCCCCACTGGTTGTAGGCAAGGGCAAGTCCCTACTGCACCCCCTGCCTTCCTCCTTTGTGCCAGTACCAACAACTGCCACCACAACCACAACCATCCCGCAACCCACGCCCTCTCTATACATGGCCCAACTGATGAGCATGATGCAGCTACTTGTTAGTAAAGTGGGTGAGATTGTACCAGAAGCTAGAGAAAAAAGGCCCACTGCTGCAGATGCCGAGTCTAGGCAAGATCCAAAACGACAAAAGCTAGAGGCATCAACCACTACAGCACCTACTCCCATGCCACTTGGTGCCAACTACGACGCTTATGTGGCTGAGCTTCTAGCACAATTGGACAAGGAAAAAGAAGAAAAGAAGGTGACCCTGGTGGAGCTAGAGAAAGAAAAGGAAACTTCGGTAGCCTTAAGGCTAGAAGTTTCAAAGCAAGGAGCCAACCAAAGAAGGGAGGTGAAAGCTCTACAAGATCAGAAGGAAAGACCAAGGAAGCCCATGACAATGAGAGCCACCTAAGACAAAGGCTAGAAGATGAAGAGCAAAACCTAGTGGTAGAGTAGTGGAGCTTAAAGTTACTAGTGCAGCACTATGCTGACTTGGAACAGAGAACTACCAAACTGGAAAGGTACGGAGAGATAACAACTCAAGAGGGCAAGCCAAGTGAGCGACAAGAGGATGCCATAGCTTTTCGGCTATGGTATGGACTTGAAGAACAAGACAGATTGGAGAGAGAGATAGAGTTCCTAGAATAGGAAAGGTCGATAGTCCCCGCAACAAAAGCGCAAAGGCTACAAAATGAGGCACAACGACTGCAAGGTGCATTGGAGATTGCCAAGGGAGACATAGAGGCCTTCATGGCGATTGGCCTTCACCCAAAGAAGATTGCACCTTGTAGAGATCCAAAGTCACGAGCAGCTTGTGCAAGAAATGTCAAAACTAATTTCGGAGGCAGAAAAAAGATTCAGCATTGCAAATTAGGCAAAAGAAATTGTTGAAGATCAGCTGGCTCAAAAATCTAGGGAAAGGAACTAGCTCTGGTTCTTAACAAATGAGCAGCAGGTCGTGACAACCTTGGCAAGTGAGCTGGAGGAGGGAAGAAAGAAGATGGACGAGAGAGCCAGCGAGTGGGAAAAGAACAATTTTGAAAGAATTAGGCATTTAACAGAACGCTTCTTGGCTGAGTGCGAGAGAGTGCTTGCAGAGTCTAGGGCAGAAGCTGCTGATATATGCGCCAATGCATAAAGGCACGACTTCCTTAGCACAGTACTACACGTCACCCAGGCAGAGGGCAATGATTCAGTGGAGAAGGTAAGAAGGAAGCTATAACTGATCACCCGAGTGCTAAAGTATGGCCTTCAAGAACGTGAGCTTCCAACAGGCACAGGAATCACAAAAGAGCAGCAATTTCACTACCTACACTTTGCCAGCCTCTCCACTGTTGAGCTCAAGGAACTTGGGTTCGAAGAGCATGAGTAGCCACCACCACCACCACAAGCGGTCCCATCAGCTGCCGAGTAGAATTTCGAAGAGGGTTTGGACTTTGAGCAAGATGTTGAAGAAGAGCAACAAAGAATGCCCAGTCCGTCTCTACCAGACCTCCTGCCTGAAGAGCCCGAAGATGCCCATATGTCTGAGCGCATTGTGGCAACCAAAAGAAGAAGGCAACAACTAGCAGAGGAAGCCCAACACAGAGCACGATCACTGCCAAGACAATTCTCTGAAGAGCTTGTGCCACTACGGGGGGATCCCCATCCTATCGATTGGCCTCAGGAATTGGTCATATGGCGTGAACGGGAGTTCCAAATGAGGCCATTTGAACTTTCATTTGCTTATCCATGCTATCTAGACCGTGCGTTGCCTTTAGACATTCTAGCCAAGATCAAGGATCTGGCTAATGATCTTGCAAACAGGTGGATAGAGGAAAGAAGCCTCATAATAAGCAGATGGAGGAAAGAGTCTACAGACTACTAGCAAGACAAGGTAAATAGGGTTCCTAAGATCGTTCAAGGCAACGAGGCATAGTCGAAGTGGTGGAGGAGGATTTGGGATACCAATTTTGACGCCTGGACCGCCTTCTGCAGCTCGCTCCCTAAAGAACGCAATGACCCCATCTACATGCCGTACCCCCATAGGCATGGAGTTGACTATGATTGAGACATTCATGGGGATTTTGACTTTCCTAAGATATATAATGTTAATGCCCGGAGCCCCGAGGAATGCCTAGTCTTTAGGTTAGAGGGTTTCCTCCCATCTATCAACCGCTTCCTTGCGGATTTTTCTTCTTGCCCAGATCTAGCCTTCTTAACTACTTGTAATTATCTTAGGCTTATCAAGTTCTTACTAATGCAGAGACCCACAGCCGAGGGAGTCCACCTCCCTCCACTCTTTTTTAACATAAACCTAGGAATAGATAGTAGAGCCATGGCTAGACTAATGATGAGGACAACCCTGCTTCCCTCCTTTTTCCTAGAGATCTTAGAGGATATGAGTGATACCCGCTTCACGAGGTACAATCATCCTTTCTTGTCATCCACACCTCTGAAGGCCTAGGCCGCTATTAAAGAATATCTACAAAGTCGCGCATTCCTATCCCAATGCGTGTGACCACCTCGTAATCCGACTAAAGGTGACAGGCATTAGCCAGGACATATTCCTTGTATGCAAATTCTTCAAAAAAAAAGGGGGGGGGAGAAAAGAGAAGAAAAAGAAAAAGTGAAAAAGAAAAACATGAGGGCTCACTTCACTCACTACACCTAGGGTTTACACCTAGCCTCCCCCACTTCACGCTTAGGGCACATCAAGGGTAGGACTTCCAGACCTGTCACCCTAAGTTTTTCACTGCATCTCCAACAACACACGAACTGGGTCCTCAAGTATAGGACTACCAAGGGCTTACCCAAGGTTAGACCCATCTCCCAGTTCCACTACACATGCACTTACACCACACCATGAGACAGACACACCCCTTAGGGAGTGCACAACTTTCTCTTGCAGGCTATGATTGTGACTCAATGAATGGCTACCCAGCTAAAGAAGATCATCCACGACATCTGCGAATGCCCAAGAATTTTTCTCTGAGTCGGATAGAACACCACTACAGCAGCTTCAGGAAAAACTTTGCATATTTTGATGGTTGGATGGACCAACATGCTTGATGTAGCCGACCATCTGCCTCTTGATGGCTACCATGACTGAACCAAATCAAGCAGAAGGAAAACTCAGTGATGGACCCACCATTGGCATAGTTCTTGGAACCTCATACTCTCCAAATGATTAGAGATCCCCAGGTTTAACATCCGTCGCAGAATGGGAGCTACAACTGTGCGAGAAATGCCGAGCATCTTCATGAGGTCTAAAGCACACCAGAATCTCTCCTGGTCATCGTTAATCAAACTCCATCACCTCTCATTTACAATAGCGCATTTTGATTGTGGTCATCTACCCACCAGTTTCACTTAGCAACAACCCCAACTACCCCACTACTCACCACCACAGCACCATGGGACTGGCACTCAGCTAGGAGGAGGGTACTGTTTACCACAGCACAGAGGAGCAGGTTAGTGGAGCAGAAGAGCAAAGAAGGAGATAACCAAAAGGGCACATGACAAAGGAAGGAAAAGGCGCCCTGGATGGAAGTCAGACCCTGAAAAATTTGAATGACGACCTCTCCAGAAGGCCTCAATGTCGCCTCCAGGAAAAGGCGCCCTGGATGGAAGTCAAACCCTGAAAATTTTGAATGACGACCTCTCCAGAAGGCACCAATGTCACCTCCAGAAAAGAAAAGAGTAAAAGCACACCATTAATTGTGAAAGTGCTTCCGAATCCTTGTAAAAGAGTGCCAGGTCCACTCCTGTGCAAATTGTATGCATTAGTTGGGAATGGGATAAGTTAGAATGGTGGGAAATAGGAAAAGAGGGCCTAGTTTAATGGCTAGCCTAGTAAAAAGTAGGGATAACCGCCCAAAAAGCAGGACATGTATATAAAGTTCAAAAGTGAATGAGAAGCTCATTCTTGTGTGTGGCCAAAGCTTATTCTTCTTATTCTCATTTTTCTTGCCTTCTTGCTTGTGCTTGAGTGAGGGATTGAGGGAGTGTGAGGGAGTGTGTGTGAGACTGAGGAATCATGGAGAAGAAACTCCCCATCTTCTCTCTTCATCTTCTCTTCTTCCCTTCTCTTCTCTTCTCTCATGCGGTTATGGAGGATGGAGCTTAACGAAGAGAGCTTGAGGCTGCTTGAGCTTGCCGCAAGGATCGTGGAGCTACCAGAGTCCAAGAGAGAGGAGAAAACTCGATCGAGCATCAAGGTTAGCTCACTACACCCGTAAGGTAGGCATTGCACGTCGGTTATGTGAGAGGTAGCCATGGCTGCTCGGCTTGAAACGCTTGATCAATAAGCGGTCTATAGGTCTTAGTGTACAGCTCTGTAGATCCCCTCCAAACCTCACGGACCTTGTTAAATGAGCACAAGCATTCAGTCTTTGCTTGGGAGACAAGGGACGTTGGACTTGATTTACCAGTCTAGAAAATGTTGAACGCAATAACTTTACTCAATTGAAGGATCCCTTCATCAAGAGATTCTCAAAGGCAAGATACTTTGATAACCTCATCATTAAGCTGATGAATGTTAGCCATAAAGATAAAGAGGATATACGAGACTATGTCAGACATGTAAGTAGCCTCTACAAGAGGATACTTGTAGCAGAGAAACCTAATGAGAGAGTAGTCTCTATTGTATTCATTAATGGGATCTGCAATGAAGAACTCTATGTGAGATGTTCGCCAGTCTCAATCCACAGCACACCTTTTAGTAGTCCGCCGCAGTAGGTTTTCCAAAAATGATGCCACCCAGTGCTCCCTTGGAACATCACAGGGTTTGTCACTTAGGCCCTACTAAGTCTACTTCGCAACGGGAGAGTTTCGGCCGAAGAACCCACTAGGATCGACCTGAATTTTCAGGTTCTTAAAATCAAATGGGTCTCCTAACAACCAGCTAGCGTAAGTAATTTCAAGTTTCCACTTCTACAACATTACTCAAACTGAAGCGGACGCATGCCATTGCACTTGGTTCAAAGAGAATGGGAGATGGAGGGGAGTGCAGTACGTCAACCCTCCTGCCCGTAAGGCAAAATCCCATTCCAGCCCCCTAAAACAATGCAAGTCGGTTCTATCTAATGATTAGTTGGTCTTCCTATTTCTATTGCCGATTTAGAAAAGCTCCTAGCTAACCAGGACCACCCTACCCTTGGATAGACCCGTCGGGGGTCACGTCCACTTGCTTTTCTTTGATGACAGAATCATCTTTAGTTTTTTAATTACCTACATTACATTTATTGAAACATATACAACCATCTTCTTTAATTAGTTCGTTAAATCACATTTTTCTTCATGTAATTTATCTCATGAACACGCATATACAATTCAAACAATCCTTGAATAAAACAAACTTCTTTATTATATTGGAGCTTATTATAATTTTCATCTTTCCGACCCTACGAAAGATACACAAAATTCCACGAGGGTATTCTGCCCACTAAGATTCCACCCCTGTAACTAGTATTTAGGGTTCCAAGTTCCCATCGTGGGTCATGAAGGGGCTCGTCAGATTCTAGGAACAATGCAAGGTTTACAGCCAAAGCCCCCTTGGCACCCACATTTCCTACTGCTAGAGACTATACCTACGGATAAACCTTTCGGTAACGGAGCCGGTCTAAGCCTCACGAAGCGATAACCATGATCCCCTTAGCATAGGGTCTTGTAGCTAGCTTGGGGATAGCCTAGCACGATCCTTCCTTTTATCCTATTTGTTAATATTTTCAATCAGAGATCTAGATTCTAGGAAACACAAACAGTCTTTCAAACATATATCAAATGATGTAATGAAAATCACACCATCGCCCAATTAACAGCTTCCATATAGCCAAGGTAGATCTTATCCCAAGGTAATCTTACATTCTAATGAGGATTCACCTCCCCATAAAGAAGTGTTGAGTACATCTCTTACAACATGTTAAGCAAGGCAGATAAATTTCCAATTTGGGCTATCTTACCCAACAGAAGAAAAATTCCTTAAAGAATTATATTGTGCCAATAACTTAACGAGATATCTTACAAATCTTTTAAATTGTTTCACTTTTTAAGCATTAGTCATCACTTAACCTTGTCGCATTTGACAATAATTATATCGAGCTATTTTACTAATCTCGAGTGCGCATAAAGTCATATGTGCAATAATCTCTTGCAACTATTTACATCATGATTCCACGATTTAGAATCTCAATTAATCTAACTACAAATCATAGCGATTAATTGTTTATGCATGTACTAGTATGCTTTCTAGATGAAACTATCAATTTGTGTAAATGTAAAATATAAAAGCTAATATTTTATGTAATTATTTTATATAGCAAAATAATATCCTAGTAATGAATAACCTTGTTTGGCACGATGACATTGGGAATTTCGTCTTTGCTTGCACTTGCATTTGCCACACCCGATGTTCCATTGGTAGTGGTAACTCCGATAACCTCAGGCACTCCCATCATCATGATGCTGCGCGTCCACCACTGCAAATCTTAGGGTAGATTTTTTTGCAAAGAATTTGAAAACATTAGTCATCGTCATTAGGGATTTATTTTCCGTTGTGTGTATCTTTTGTGTTTGCATTTGCATGACGCACAAGCACTTGTAGTTAGGCTGGGCATGATTTCTTCAATGCATTCATATTTTTTTGTGTGGAGCATTGCTCGATTGATTGCAAAGTATGGATTCTAATTTGCAAACTGCATGGTGATTGGGCATGAAGTTTTTTTTCAAAGCATGTTCTTGATAGGACACAAAGCATGGAAATTTGGTTCACATAAAGATTTCTATTTTGAAGACTTGTGGACTTGATGAAAAGATTGTAATTTAGATGTTGCCAATGCAGATGATACGTCTCTTCATAAGCAAAATTGGATCAATATTTTAGCAGTCCATGAAAGCTAAGAGCTATCCACTCATATTATGGACATTTAAGTGGAGTATTGCTACATCTCACACGTGCATTCTTTATGAAGATGGTGGAAACTCGCTATGAAGATTAAAACATACATTCAGTATTGACAAAGCTCATCAAGATTACACATATCTTGGATAACGGCCTCTTTTGAACATCCGGTCTACAAAAGTGCCTTACGCAATATGGACCGACAATCGATTGAAGCATTCTTCACATGACTATGTGATGTTTAGAGGAGGACAAGCTTTGATTGCTTGCCATGTGTCATTTCAAGCACACATATTGTTAAATGTTGTATTGATCTTAAATGGACAACAACATTGAGTGGTTGTCAAGACATCCTACCCTATTAAGACAGAGAAGTTCTGACTTAATCTATGAGACATGATCTTTGCATATCTAGGCTTCAGTGAACTAAAGCCTTGTAGTTAGTCATTCCATTTATCAAGGTTTTACTTGAATTTTTCTTGATAAAAAAGAGCTTAAATTTATAATCCTTAAAAAGGTTGGGCGTATAATATTGGTGTGTAAAGATGAAACAAATGAAGTTTGAAGTGTTTAAGCAATTCCACAGCATTATTTCATGTATTTGATATTAATTGAAGGGTTTTTAAAGCAAGCAACATTAGGAAACGACAATACATAAAGGATGGTGATGGAAAAAGATTAAAGCTTTTTGAGCCTCACATAACTGGCGTAATCGTTGATGTCAGAATACCGAAAGATTTTCCTAAGGAAAAAGCTATAGTCTGGAATTTCAAGGAGCTGTAGAAGAGAAAGAGTGATTATATAAATGCAGGCCGAAGACAAAGAGAGGGAACATCGGCGAATACTGGAACGATGACGAAGGTGGTGAGGAGTCGACGGCTAACAGAAGGAGGGTGTGATCTTGGTAGCCGAAACGGAAGCTGATGACGAAGAAGGAATCGAAGGATAATGTTCATGTGAGGAAGGCAGACGAAGGCGTAGAAGAAGGTGAAATCAACGTGTTGAGGAAAGCCGATGGTGACGACGTAATGGGTGTGCTCAGACGACGAGAAGAAGACCAGCGAGCTCTGCTGCTGCAATGACGTGGACGGGTGAGGATAGAGAACCGATAATAATTATCAAGAGTGACGAAGGAACGAGAAGAGTAATGAGAGCAACGGCGAGCTTTGAGGAAGGCGCAGATGAAGGTGGCGTCGGCTAAAGCTGACAGCGAAGGACAAGTTGACATCAGAAGACAATGCTAAAGTCAGTGCTTTGTAGACGAAGACAGAGGAGTCTGAAGATGGACGAGGAAGAGAGTTGAAGGTGATGACAAGGAGAAATGCCAACCTGCAGTGAACGACGAATGGCGAACTAGAGAACATTAGCTCTACAGAAGGGTGGTTGCTCCGTGCCATATCTGCACCTTATGAAATCGACTGTAAAACCCTACCTTTCAATATCAATTCGCTTTGCAGAGAGGATTTGTTTAATTGGATTGCCTACTATCGAATAGTTAAGGACAAATTCATCTATGAGTTGTACGTATTCTTCACCAACTTCTGCTGGTTGTACGACATGAAATCTTACTCAAGGAAAAAATTGCATCCACTAATGAAGCATAATTATCATGATTAAGAGCTTGATCATCTTTTCCATATCGGAGTTGCTAAAGGGAAAAGGGAAGACCGTGAGGGCTAGTTGTTGTCTGTATATCTTTACTTGCCGGACAAACCACTTATTGTTGAGTTTATTTTATGGAATGCAGTTTGTGATAGACGATTTTAAATTCTAACTTGTTTCAGACCTTAAGGAGTTATCTCCACAACAACTACAAAGGTGGAATATAGCTCTTCAAGAAACTTGACAGCTCAAAAGAAGAGAAGGAGTTGTTAAATTTCTCTACCTTCACTTTGCTCTCCAATCATCATCTACAACACTCATAATATTTTCTTCATCTATGTATACATCAATTAAGCTTCATTCATGAATATCCATGACAATTTACTCACTTTTGTGACTAAACTTTGGAGATTTCCTAAGAATAGAAACATTGAACTCATTCTAAACTATCCTTTGAGTACTCTTCTTATCTTTTGCTCCCATCTCAAAGCATCCTTGTGGTGAGCGACTTTCACGAAATCCCCCCCACGAATTTCGTGTGACACCTAGTGAACCCGATGTGAAAGCGTCGCTTCTGATTGTCGAGAGATGGGAGACTCTTCAAATACTCCACCCACTTCATCATCGAGTGCTTCTTCCTTTTTGATCGATGAGATGAAGAATTTATTGCAAACTCTTACTTTAGCCATTATGATGAAGAATCAATAGATGCAGTTATCTATGTAGTAGCAACAGCAGTTACATAAGCAACAATTGGATCAACAATGAATGCTGCATCAAGAACAAGAGCATACGCATGGTGCAACCAAGGCAATTGAGGTTGTGGTTAGTGAGCCCAAATTATTTGATGGACAAAATTTTTCAGTCTATTCCAAAGCTTTTGAAAGACAGATGCACTTCTTCAGAGTTCCTACCAACTAGAGCAACTATTTTCTATGACTTGTCACACCTACTTTGCGAGTCAAAGTATTGGGGATTTGTTTATGCAAGACTCAAACTGGAATGTCTTCAAGGAGGTGCTTAAATATGAATATTTTTTGGAGGATTATGGTATTAATACATAGAAGACATTTAGAGAGTGGGTCTATCAACCCAACAAAGGACTTGTTGCTTCTAAGTTGTTGTAGGAGTTTGAAGAATGTTACAACCAGCTGGATGCACTTGAGCAAAGAGCCCTAAACTCGGAGAAAGTGGAGTTATTATTGCAGCCAGCTAATCGTGCACTTCAGGACAAGCTGGGAGAGCTTCTTGAAGACCAAACACAGCCTATGGGATTAAAGACTGATTGGCAGGATGTTGTTGATGAGGTTTTCACATTGACGAAGAGGCAGAGATGGAAGGCTCGCTTACATAACGGTATGCAAACACCTCTAGCGATGTCTTGTCCTACCTCGACTTCTCCTACTTCTCCTATTGCTCCTTTCACTTCTTCTCCTACTTCTCATCCTGTGTCTATGCCTACTCCTATGCCTATGCCTATGCCTATTCCTGCTACAATTGTCAGACCATCTGCCAAACTGACTGTTGAAGACATGGTGGAGGAAATTTTAAAGAACTTGAAAGATCTTCAAATTAAGATGACGAGAAGAGAACAACCACTTAACCCAGCTCCAACTTCTACCCCAACCTCTTCTACTCCTATGAATTCATCTAGAAATGATCGTGTTTGCCGTTGCATATGTTGCGATAGTCTCCAAACCATGAGTGGAAGGATTGACAAGACTTTGAAGAGGCAAAAAGACTGAAGTTGGTGGTCTGGAAGGACAAGATGATATGTTTCGAAGATATAGAGCAACCACTTAAAATAAATTTTGGCAAAGGAGATATAAAGAAATTATTGGAGGAATCTCTCTTACATTCTTCTTATGTGAAGCAAGAGGCTAGGTGGCAAGAGAAGTTGCTACCTATGGTCTTCAACTGGAGCAGTTGTTGCTGAAGGACAAATCTCCTTTATGGTCCTATACAACACTGCATGCATAAAAGAAAGGTGAAGCTTCATCATCCGAAATTTCATCCATAGGAGATGTAATAAAAAAAGGGACTGGATGGAATGATTGCATAGATGTCTTTTCTATCTATGCTTACATTGAAAAATCTCAAGGATTTGAAGCGCTTGTTAAAGAAAAGTGAAAAAGAGATAATGAACAACCTGAAGGATCGAAGAGGGCAACTAGGAGGAGTGAACCAGTTCTTCAGCCTTCTTCTTTAAGACAAGAGCAGAGTATGGTAGACGTACAGAAGCCAAAATTATAAGAAGATCAGAAGGCCCCAAAGACAAAGGATTCGAAGCCGAAAAAGTAACCTGGATTCAAGCTGCTATATGACATCGAGACGACCATGGACTTGAAAAAGGCACTTGAGGATCGAATTCTTAATTGCAAAATTGAATTTACACTTGGAGAAGTCTTGGGGATTTCCAAAAGAAAATTTCATGATGTTATCATCGACATCATAAAAAGAAAACATCAAGTTATTGAAGAGCCAACGCAGGATATGATCCATTGAGAGGCTTTAGCTGTTGCCAAGGCTATTCTCTATGGGTTGCAGATTGAAGAGGTTGATTTTGATGAGGAGACTATTGAGGAGTCTACAAATAGAGCTCTATGTATGCAGAAGTCTCTTCATCCTTTACTTTAGCTTGAACCGTATGATGAGATCGAAGATGCGCCTAGATTGGTGCCTCGTAGCCATTTTTCTCAAAGTCACTAGGCTCATGTGACTACAAAAACTGTTGTCAAGCTTGGTGAGACTGAGACTCTTTGTGTTTCTCTTTTGGATCATGTTTTTGGGATTAATGTCATAGTCTGAGGTTTATATGATACTAGTAGATGGCCAGTTGATGTGGATCATGGTTGGTGCATGCATGTGGCCAACAACACTGCAGGAGATTTATATGCTGCTTATCCAAACCTGAAGATTTATATTGGAGACGTGGGTGAGCCTTATCATTTCTTTGTATAGAACTCTTTTTCTTATCCTATTATTTTGGGGCAGCCATTTATTGCTAAGTCTCAGATGGAGACTAAAGTTCTAGATGGTGGGTCTACATATGCATGGATCTAGCAAGGATGGAAAGAGAGCTGTCAAGTTCATGACCGTTTGCATCAATCATTAATGAAATAAGGATTCCTTGAGGGATTCCCCTCTTCCAGTAGGACAGTCAGATTTTTATTAGGTACCACTGTCTTGTGAGACGATGGTGGTACGAGTCAAGGAAAGCTCTCGCCTCCTGGCAGTGGTAGTTTTTCCTCATGTTTATGGTGTATCCACTGAAAGTACTTTGTGTTTACAGTATATTTCAGATATGCCTAGAGCTACCAAGCAATATGTAAAAAGAAAAGAAAAAGAATTGATGATTGCAAGTGTTTTTCAGGAAGAAGACCGAATAGATGGTCTCTATGATGGCCTTTCATGCTCAGATACCATGGAAGAACTTTCGGTATTGCTAAATGCTAACAATCAAGAGTTGTCATATGTTTTACAGGTCCATTCTCTGGCAATGTATTGAAAAATTGCTGATTTCATGCTTCAAAATAATTTGGGTGCTGAGGATTCTCAACAAAAAGTATTATTTGTTGACATATTTCAGCAAAAAGATTTGGATGTTGTTGTTTATACACAACAAAATTTGTGTTTATCACGGTATTTTCATCAAAGGGTGAAATTTACAGGTTGTAGCAATGAAGCTAGAGTTCAGAAAAAATATAAGATAATTGACAAGAAGGTTAGACCAATTGCAGGACTGCTACCTTTGGACAATGATGAGATGATTAGGAGAGTTTCTATGCAACCTCCTTTACAAGATCCTGTAGATATCATACATAAGTTTTCAGCTAAGACATTGAAAGAGATGAAGATTGGGACCAAAGATTTATTTCTTCCTGAAGAGGTAAGATGTTTTGAAGAGATGTTATGCATACATGAAAAATATTTTTCTTTCTTTCCACATGAGATTGGATGCCTTGATCCTAGGATTGTGATGCCTATAGTTATTTTTACTATTCCACATGTCCCTTGGAATCTACGGCCTATTCTTGTGCCGAGGGCTCACTTCCCCAAATTGGTAGAGCTTTTGAATGAGCGGATCATCCGGATGGGGATTCTAGAGCCATCTTTATCTCCATATTCAAATAGATGGTTCACAGTTCCTAAGAAGAATGGGACACTCATATTCATATAGGACCTACAGCAGTAAACAAGGTCACTATTTGAAATGTTGGTGCTGGACCTATTGTGGATGAGTTTACTGAAACTTTTGCTGGACGTGCTATCTATTCTCTTGGCAATCTTTATTCTGGATATAATTAGTTGTAGCTTGCCCTTGAGAGCAAATATTTGACTACGATGAAGACACCCTTAGGCCTTGTCCAAATATGTATGTTTCCGTAAGGAGCTACTAATTTGGTTGCCCATATGATGAATGGGATGAACAAGGTTCTACGAGATTTTATTCTTGAGCTTACTATGCCTTTCATGAGCTTTCATTGATGACTTACCTATCAAGGGTTGTTTGGAAGAAGGAAAAGATGATTCTTTAGATGACCATGGCTATAGATTCTTTGTGGCTTCACATATTAGAGATGTTAAGAGGATTCTTTGCAGACTGGAAGAAGTGAATTTGACATTGTCAGGGTTGAAGTCTACTTTTGGTGTCAGAGAAGTTTTGATTGTTGGACATATGTGTGGATATTATGGCAGGAAGCCTTCTCTTGTGAAGGTTGATGGCATAGAGAAGATTGCGAAGACTTGCTCTTCTACTTCAAAGGTTTGCAGGTTTATTGGAGCTTGTGTGTTTTATCTTATTTGGATTCCTCATTTTTCTCATATTGCATATGATCTTTACCAACTCTTGAGAAAAGGGCAACGTTTTTCTTGGGAGATAAAACATACTAAAGCCATGTGAAAAGCGAAGAAATTATTGAGAGCTGCTCTGACTCTTCGAAAGGTAGATTATAAGTGTGGGAGACCTATTGTTCTTACTGTTGGTACTAGTCCTATTGGCGTTGGATGGGTTGTTGGCCAAGATGATGCATATGGGAATAGATATGCTATTTGGTTTGGGGTGAAAGTCCTAAATGAGCGGCAATGAAGATATCCACAAGTTAAAAGAGAGCTCTTGGGAGTTGTCATGGCTCTCAAGAATGACAGAGAGTACTTCATTGGAGCCATTATGGTGGTTGAGACTGATTGTTTGCCTCTTCTAGGTATGATCACGAGTTGTTTTACTCTAGATATTGCCATGATTAGGTGGATTGGGTACATAAAACCCATGAATCTTGAGTTTAGGCACATAGCAGGTAAAGACAACCCAGTAGCCGATATGATTGCATGAGCGAGGTATGATGATATGGATTTTTCTTGTATTGATGATGGGGTTGATCTTTCATCCATGCATGCTTATCATATTTGTCATGTGTCTACTTTGGAAAGCTTTGATGAGACTTTGTATATAGGAGAGTATTTATAGATTGGACGTTATTTGAGTACCATGTCTTGACAGGATGGATGGACTGATGTAGACTTTAAGAAAATCATAAGAAAAGCTTATGGTTTCTTCTTGCAAAGTGGGCTACTTTGGAAGCATCCACAAAAGTGAGGAGGTCAACCATTGAGAGTTTTCTATGGTGATAGAGTTTCATAGGTGCAGATCATGAAAGAATTCCATGAAAGTATTTGGACTAGGCATCGAGATATTTGGGTGACCTATGAGAAGATCAAAGAACGCTATTGGTGGAGAGGCATGTATAGAGATATCTCACAGTTTGTTGAGGCATGCGCTGATTACCAGTTGTTCTCTTCAATGAGGCATAGAGATGAGCTTCATCCTACCTACCCACTATGTATTCATTATAGGTGGGTTCTTGATTTGATTATTATGCATGTTGCTACATTGTTTTAGCACGAGAAGATGTCACAAATCAAGTGGAAGGAAAAACATTACGAATGAAATCTACTTCAGTAGTTTGTAAGTTTCTATTCGATGATGTTATTTGCAATTATGGATGTATTGGAAAAGTTACTACAGAAAGAGGTGAGTTGGATGCTGATGAGGCTAGGGAGTTTTTCTCTCTCCTTGGCATTAAACTTGCTTTGACTTCAGCATATAATCCAGAAGGTAATGGGAGGAGTGAGAGAGGCCATCCGCCAGTCGTGAAAGCCTTGGCCAAAGCATGCGGTGGACGGGTTTGGGAGTGGCCTAGGTTGTTGCCTTATGCCTTATGGGCTAATCGCACTACTCACAGTGTGACTACAGGATATATGCTAGCTGAGTTGATGTATGGGCAGAAATCGGTCATGCTTACAGAGACTTACACACTTACTTGGAGTGCTTTATCGTGGCAGCATGAAGAGATGTCCAGAGAAGAACTTTTGGCTTTTCGTATTCGTCAATTGTTGAAAATAAGACTAGAAGATATTGAGAGAGAAATTCGAAGACTCAAAGAGGCCACGATTTGCAACAAAGACCACTTTGATAGTAGACACAGATTGAGGCCTAAAGAGATTAAGGAAGGGGATTGGGTATTGGTCTATGACAACAGTCTAGACAACCAGTATAGTGCTATCTGCAAGGTTTCGAGACGATGGTTTGGCCCCTATTTACTGCAACATGTCCATGACAATGCTACATATTCCTTAGCAAAGCTTGATGATATGGCCTTGCCGATTCCGACTGCAAGGAAGAGAATCAAATTATTCAAGAGAAGAGATGATGCAACCTATACAATCGAGGAGTTGGATGATGCAATTTATGAAGAACTTGAGCCAAGAGATGATGAAGATAAAGATGTGGACATTGCAGTTGCTTTTACAGAATATGAAGAGATTGCATTGATGCTTGGCGATGATGAGGAAGAGTAGTTGTGGCCCATCCGGAGGATGTGCAGGTTTGGAGGGGGCGGATGTCGTGACACTGCACATCCAGCACTACAAATCTGAGTGTGGAGTGCTCGCAAAGAATTTGAAAACATAAGTCCGCATCATTAGGGATTTAATTTCCATTGTGTGTATCTTTTGTGTTTGCATTTGCATGACGTACAAGCACTTGTAGTTAGGCTAGGCACGATTTCTTCAATGCATTCATATTTTTTTGTGTGCAGCATTTCTTGATTGATTGCAAAGTATGGATTCTAATTTGCAAACTGCATGGTGATTGGGCACGAAGTTCTTTTTCAAAGCATGTTCTTGATAGGGCACAAAGCATGGAAAATCGATTCACATGAAGGTTTCCGTTTTGAAGACTCGTGGACTTGCGAAAAAGATTGTAATTTAGATGTTGCCAGTGCAGATGATATGTCTCTTCATAAGAAAAATTGGATCAATATTTTAGCAGTCCATGAAAGCTAAGAGTTATCCGCTCATATTATGGATATTTAAGTGGAGTATTGCTACATCTGACACTTGCATTCTTTATGAAGATGGTGAAAACTCGCTATGAAGATTAAAACATACATTCAGTATTGACAAAGCTCATCGAGATTACACATATCTTGGATAACGACCTCTTTTGAACGTCCAGTCTACAAAAGTGCCTTGTGCAATATGAACCGACAATCGATTGAAGCATTCTTCACATGGCTATGTGATGTTTACAGGAGGACAAGCTTTGATTGCTTGCCATGTGTCATTTCAAGTACACATATTGTTAAATGTTGTATTGATCTTAACTTGACAGAAAATGGACAACAACATTGAGTGGTTGTCAAGACATCCTACCCTATTAAGACAGAGAAGTTTTGACTTAATCTATGAGTCATGATCATTGCATATCTAGGGAGAGTCTCACTATGCTTCAGTGAACTAAAGCCTTGCAGTTAGTCATTCCATTTATCAAGGTTTTACTTGAATTTGTCTTGATAAAAAAGAGCTTAAATTTATAACCCTGAAAAAGGTTGGGCATACATCATTGGTGTGTAAAGATGAAACAAATGAAGTTGAAGTGTTAAAGAAATTCCACAGCATTATTTCATGTATTTGATATTAATTGAAGGGTTTTTAAAGAAAGTGGAATAAAAGATGGTGATGGAAAATCTTAAAGCTTTTTGAAGCTCTCATAACTGGCGTAATCGTTGATGTCAGAATACCGAAAGCTTTCCCTAAGGAAAAAGCTACAGTCTGGAAGTTCAAGGAGCTGCAAAAGAGAAAGAGTGATTATATAAATGCAGGCCGAAGATGAAGAGAGGGAACATTGGTGAAGACTGGAATAAGGATGAAGGTGGTGAGGAGTCGATGGCTAACAGAAGGAGGGACAACGGGAAGAAGGGTGTGATCTCAGTAGCGGAAACGGAAGCTGACAACGAAGAAGGAATCACAGGACAACGTTGCTATGAGAAAGGTGGACGTAGGCGTAGAAGAAGGTGAAATCAACGTGCTGAAGAAAGCCGATGGTGATGACATAATGGATGTGCTTAGACGATGAGAAGAAGACCAGTGCACTTTGTTGCAACAACGTGGATGGGTGAGGATAGAGAACCGATAACGATTGTCAAGAGTGATGAAGGAACGGAAAGAGTACTGGGAACAACGGCGAGCTCTACAAAAGGCACAGATTGTTGAAGCTGACAGCGAAGGACAAGCCGACATCAGAAGACAATGCTAAAGTCGGTGCTTTGCATATGAAGGTGGAGGAGTCTGAAGATGGACGAGGAAGAGAGCTGAAGGTGATGACAAGGAGGAATGCCAGCCTGCAGTGAACGAGGAGCATTGTATTCATCTCTACCCCATGAAAGAACGTCTGAAGCAGAGAACGGCAAAGGAAAAGTCAAAGACGACGAACGGCAAACTGGAGAACATCAGCTCTACGGAAGGGTGGTTGCTCCGTGCCACATCTGCACCTTATGAGATCACTGCAAAACCCTGCCTTTCGACATCAATTTGTTGAGCAAAGAGGATTTGTTTAACTGGATTGCCTACTATTGAATAGTTAAGGATAAGTTCATCTATGAGTTGTACGTATTCTTCACCGGTTGTACGACATGAAACCTTACTCAAGGAAAACTACGTTCACTAATGAAGCATAATTATCATGATTAAGAGCTTGATCATCTTTGCCATATCGGAGTTGCTGAGGGAAAAGGGAAGACTGTGAGGGCTAGTTGTTGTCTGTACATTTTTACTTGTCGGACAAACCACTTATTGTTGAGTTTATTTTATGGAATGCAGTTTGTGTAGACGATTCTGAGTTCTGACTTGTTTCAGATCTTAAGGAGTTATCTCCACAACAACTACAAATGTGGAATATAGCTCTTTAAGAAACTTGACAGCTCAAAAGAAGAGAATGAGTTATTAAATTTCTCTACCTTCACTTTGCTCTCCAATCATCATCTACAACACTCATAATATTTTATTCATCTACATATATATCAATTACGCTTCATTCATGAATATCCATGACAATTTACTCACTCTTGTGACTAAACTTTGAAGATCTCCTGAGAATAGAAACATTGAACTCATTCTAAACTATCCTTTGAGTACTCTTCGTATCTTTTGCTCCCACCTAAAAGCATCCCTACGGCAAGCAACTTTCATGAACCCCCTCTAGCAATACTGACCGGTTGCTATGGTTTCCGTAGTCCTTCCACCTTGTCGCTTTGGAGCCATTGTTTGCAAGTGGATTCGAGAGATAAAGAAGGAGGAATGAATTCGAGATAGGAGAGTGTAAGAGAAGATGGCTTAGTCGAAGACCGACATAGAGGGAAATTGAGCTAACTCTCTCCCTCGCGGCCTCTCAGGGTAACTTCTCTCTCTCTCTCTCAAGTTCCTTCTCGCAGCCTTTTGGAGGGGTATCCTTCTACCTCCCTCTCTCTACCTCTCTCTCGCAGCCTCTTAGGGTCTCCTTATGCTTCTCTAACTGCTCCCCATGTCTCATATTTATAGCTAAACAAGAGAAGAAGGGTTGTGGCTGAGAAGAAGAGCTCTTTGTGGAGGGGATCTTAGAAAAATCAGGAATATGATGCTTAAATCACAAATCTCATAGTTTCGTTGGCTCCGTAGTAAGGGGGATAAAACTCCAAGACACTTGGTTAGAAATCTTCCAGATCACTCCTTCTCTCTGTTTGAAGTGCTACTCATTCTTTTTTTTTATTAAATCTTCAAAATTGGCTGAAAAAGCCACTTGCTTTTCTTACATGACATCTTATTCCATAAATTTTCATATCTTTTTAGGATATTTACAATAAATAATATCTAAAATATCTAAAATATGCTAGTTTTACCCAAAAATATAATATTTTTGGACCATCCATACTATACACATTAACCTTAGTGGTTAATATGGCTCATAACTCTCGTTCACATTGTAACTTTCGTGATGGGTGGCTATGGTCCTTGTCAATCCGAATAAAAATATCGGGTTACGACTCTCGATTTTTTAAATAAATATTTTTATTAAATAAAAATTATTAGTTATTAATGTTAGTTAGTTTTTTTTAAATTTTATTTAGTCTTTAGTTAGTAACCTTACTAACTTATTAATTGACTAATTAACTTTTGAACTAACGAACTAACTTTTGATTGCATGAAAGTATTACATTCTCTTCCCCTTAGAAAAATTGAGATGTCCTCATCTCGAGAGAAACTGTGGGTATTGTTGATGAAGAGCATTCTCATCTATCCATGTAGAGTCTTCTTTAGTATAATCTTCCACTAGACAATGTATTCTTTAAGGGTTCTACTCCTCAATTTTCTCTCCCTTACATTGATTACTTTGTCAGGTTGTAGCTCAAGGACTCCTTGGTTAGGTATTACAACTTGTTGATCATCAAGGATATGGTTAGGGTTAGCTACATATGCTTTCAATAAGCTAACATGAAATACAATGTGGATTTTTATATTCTCAGGGATTATCTTGTAAGCGCTTGGTCATAAGCACTTGAGGACCTTATAGGGTCCACAATATCTTGGACTTAACTTCTTAAATTCTCCCAAAGATAGAGAACTCTTCTTTGGATGGAAACGGATGAAGACCATGTCTCCCTTTTTGAAGATTTGTTTTTTGTCAGTCCTTAGCAGCTTGAATATCTTGTCTAATAATCTTGATTTGATTGTCCATTTTTTCTAACATTTTTCTTGACGCTTCTACCCTTAGAGTAGGATTGGAAAAATTTAATGGCATACGGCAATCTTGACCGTATAGTGTCTGAAATGGAGTCATCTGAATACTTCGATAATAGGAGGCATTATAAGCAAATTCGACTAAGGATAGATACTGAATCCACCTTTTAGGTTCCTTGCTACAATATGCGCATAGAATCTCCTCAATTACTTGATTGACTCGTTCTGTGTGCCCATTAGTTTGTAGATGATAAGCAGTATTGAAACAAAGTTGGATCCCAATGGCTTCAAATAAACTCTTCCAGAAATGTGATGTGAAAAGAGAATCACGATCACTGATGATCCTTTTAGGTAATCCATGTAACCTAAAAATCTATTTTACAAAAATTATTGCAATATCTGAAGATTTGTAATTGGTTTTTGTTTGAATAAGATGAGTGACCTTTATTAGCATGTCTACTATTACCATTATTGAGTTATATCCTCCTTGCACAGAAGGTAACCCGACTACAAAGTCCATGCTAATAAACCCCCATTTCATCTGGGGAATGTCAAGTGGCTGGATTTTTCCTGGTAACTTGACACATTCAAATTTTACCCTTTGGCAATTTAGACATTCGGTGGCATACTTAAGTATTTTGATTGCTCTTCTAATTTATGAGGAGCAGTGAAATGGTGGTGCATCTTCTTCAAGAGGAACTTCAAAGGAAGTTGTCTTCTACTCAAATGCTGGAAGAGGTAGAGGCAAAGGTAGAGGAGGCCGATCTGGAGGCCATGGTAGAAATCAAAATATACAGCAAACTCAAGAAAACCAGTCCTATGGAGGAGGACGTGGTAACTCTAGAGGCAGGGGAAGCCAAAGAGGTCGTGGTGGATCGCAAAGAGGCCAAAATGCAAACAGTAATGTTATGCTACTACTGTGGTAAAATGGGTCATATGGCTAAAGACTGCTATAAAAAGCAGAATGACATCATGAATGGGAAATTGCAACAAGGGAATTGTGCATCTTCTAGTAGACAGGGTGATGACAGAAATGAGCATTTGTTTATGGTGTAGCACACGAACAATTCTGTGACAAGTGCAGAAGAAAGCAACGATGTGTGGTATGTTGACTCAGGTGCATCAAACCACATGACCGGTCATGCAGAATGGATGGAGGATGCAAGGAAAATGGAAAAACCAAGATTTATGGAGACTGGTGATGATACTGCACATCCTATTGTGCAGATTGGAAAATTTCCTTTGTCTATGCAGGATGGGAAAACGAAATACCTGTCCGATGTATTTCATGTCCCGAATATCACCAAGAATCTGGTTTCTGTTGGTCAAATGGTTGAGCAAGGCTTGCAGGTCAGATTTAATCCTCATGGATGCTTTGATGAGGATATGAAAAATAAAGGTCGCTTGATAGCAAGAGGAAAGAAGAAGGGCAGAATGTTTACGTTGGATGCAGACATGTTTGAATTGAGTATAGCAATGTTTGCACATGGGACCGGTGTAGTTGCAGATATTGATATCTGGCATAAACGCATCGGTCATGTTAATGTACAGCGACTTAAATCAATGCAGGCCCAAAATATTGTTGTAGGATTGCCTAAATTCAAGGTTGCAGAAATGCATAAGGTATGTGAAGCTTGCCAATTTGGAAAATAGGCAAGGAAACCATTTCCTAGACATGTTCAAGAGAGTGAGAAGCCATTGGAATTAATCCACTCTGATGTGTGGACTACTAAAGCTGTATCTCTTGGAGGCTGTCATTATTTTGTCACTTTTATTGGTGACTATAGTAGAAAAGTTTGGGTGTATTTTATGAAAAACAAAAGTGAAGTTTTTGGGCATTTCAAAACTCTTAAAGCTATGGTTGAAAAAGAAACAGGCCTGCAAATAAAATGCCTAAGGTCAGATGGAGGGGGAGAGTACCTCTCAAATGAGTTTGCAAGGTTCCTGCAGGAGCATGGCATAAAGCAGCAATATTCATGTAGTCATATCCCACAACAAAATGGAATTGTAGAAAGGAAAAATAGGCATATTGGAGAGGTATCTCGTGCCATGCTCAACGAAAAAGACTTGCCAGATTTTTATTGGACTGAAGCAGTTGCTACAGCAGTCTACATAATGAACAGGACTCCCACTGCAGCAATACATGGGATGACTCCAGAGGAGAGGTATACTGGTAGGAAACCAGATATTTCTCATTTGAAGATTTTTGGTTGCATTGCCTATGTTCATGTGCCAGATGAGTTGAGATCCAAGTTGGATCCAAAAGCTAAGAAGTGCATCTTTATTGGTTACTCTCTGCAGCAGAAAGGGTATAGATGCTATAACCCCTCTACTCGTAAGTTTACAGTGAGCAGAGATATTGTTTTTTATGAGATGAGTAGCTGGTATAAACCACTAAATGTGATTGATAATGTAGATGCACAAAATGGTAATGCTGCACAGAATTCACAATAGCAGTCACAAGATATTAGTGGACCTGGAGCATCCTCTAACAGTGGTTCACATTCTTCACCATGGACAGGCAGATTGAGATCAGGAGAATCTCCTCAAAACAATGCAGATAGTGGTATGCAGGTTTCACGAAAAGGAAAAGAGAAGGTAGATCAGCCCATGTTTGATGTGAATGCAGGTCACTCTTATGTGGATGGTGAATCCAGTGGCTTAGAACAGAGCATTGATGATGAGTTGGGTATTCCTTCTATTGTTACACCTGGAATAAGGAAGACCAGGCATGTTTTGAGAGCACCTGGGAGTGAACCTACTTTGCGAAGGTCTACCAAAGCTAGGTATCCTGTGGATAGGCTGAAATATGATGGATTTACAGCCATTTACTATGATATATGGTCAAAGTGATACAGGAACCAGAACCCACTTCTTTTGAGCAAGCCATGGGAAAAGAAAAATGGGAGAAATCCATGGATGAAGAAATGGATGCCTTGGAAGCAAATGCTACATGGGAGTTAGTACCTTTGCATAAAGGTAAGAATGCAATTGGTTGTAAGTGGGTTTATAAGGTGAAGCACAATGCAGATGGTTCTGTGAATAGATACAAGGCAATATTGGTAGTCAAGGGGTATGCACAAACATATGTCATTGACTATGAAGAAACATTCAGTCCGGTTGCAAGGATGGCAACCGTAAGAGCAGTCATTGCTACGGCTGCATCAAAGGGATGGTCTTTACATCAAATGGATGTAAAGAATGCCTTCTTGCATGGTGATTTGCAAGAAGAGGTCTATATGGAACAGCCACCAGGTTATGTACATGCTGTTCATCCTGAGTTTGTTTGCAGGTTGAAGAAAGCCTTGTATGGCTTGAAGCAAGCACCTAGAGCATGGTCTGATAAGATAGGACAGTATCTTGTCACTATTGGCTTTCAGATTTCCAAGGCAGATTTCTCACTTTATGTGAGAAAAACAGAGAAAGGTATTATGCTACTTGTCATTTATGTTGATGATTTGATTATGACAGGTGACAGTGATGAAGATATCCTTCATGTGAAAATGCTATTGAAGCAGAAGTTTGAGATGAAGGATTTGGGAGAGCTGTGTTATTTCTTGGGCATTGAGGTGATTAGATCACCAAGTGGGATACACCTCTTGCAGAGGCAGTATGGATTGGACATGCTGTTCAAATATGGGATGACAGGCTGTAAGCCTATTTCAGTTCCTTTGGAGCAGAATGTGAAGTTGAGCACAGATGCAGGTGAGCTTCTCGAAGACCCTACTATGTACAGACGCGTAGTAGGAAGTTTGATTTATATGACTATTACCAGGCCAGATTTGAGCTATGTTGTTGGATTGGTAAGTCAGTTTATGCAGGCTCCAAGGAAACCGCATTTGGATGCGGCTAGACGCATACTCAGGTATGTGAAGTCCACATTGCAGTATGGACTATTTTATGAGACTAGGGTTCAGATACAGTTACATGGATACACTGATGCTGATTGGGCTAGTAGTATTTCTGATAGATGATCTACCAATGGATATGTGTTCTCATTCGAGAGTGCTGCAGTCACTTGGAGCAGCAAGAAACAGCCTACAGTTGCCTTGTCGAGCACAGAGGCTGAGTACAAGGGTACAGCAATGGCTGCATGTGAGCTAGCTTGGTTGCATAAGCTAATTTATGATATGCATCAGCCTACAGATGGGCCAGTTGTCATTTATTGTGACAACATGAGCAGTATACACTTGGCAAATAACCCAGTCTATCATGCTAGAACAAAGCACATTGAGGTGCATTATCACTATGTGCGGGAGAGGGTTTTACTAGGTCTTATTGATCTAGTTTATGTCAGCACAGAGGATCAGGTAGCTAACATATTTACGAAGGCATTGGGCGCAGAGAAGCTGCGCAAGTTCAAAGACCTACTTGGTGTGCAGGAATTGGGATTGAGCTCGAGGGGGAGTGTTGAGATATCGAGCTCCACTCGTGATATGCCAAGGTGACCGTTGTGCATTTATGTCACCGACTTGTCCGCCCATGAATAATAGCTAGATGACAACTATCCTTATCTATTCTAGTTTGTGGCTCAGTTAGTATGCCACCTTAGTTAGTTGAGTTTGGTTTGAGACCCATATATAGGGTTCTTCTATTTCTTTGTACTTGAGTTCTTTTTGGCTTACACAACTAAGAAGAGGAAAACTGTTTTCAGCCTCCACCCTTGTGTGTATTCCCCCATTGTGCAAGCAAGAAAGCTACAAGTGAGACTCCTTCCTTCTCTCCCACAATCTTCACAATTGGACCACTCCAAAAATCGGGCCACTTTTTCGATCCGACTCCCAGAATCGGACGTGACCAAAATCGGCCAATCGAACCACCCAGAATTGGACATCCGATTCTGATAATCCGACTCCTAAAAATCGGACATCTGAGAATCGGACAAAACACTATCAAAATCGGACAGGTATCTAGAACACAAATTTTTACACATCTAAACCCCGAGATTGACCCCAAAGGCTACGTAGAGCTAAAGGCACATCACAGATCCATCACTAGGCTAAAATTTAGAGCACGTAGTTCAAATTTTGGCTATAAACGGTCCTTCAAATTGTGCATGGCTTTTACCGTAACGGCCCTGTGGGCCGGGGGGACTGCCCTCCCCCCCCCCCCCCCCCCCGAACCCCTGCAGAGGGGGCTCTGCCCCCTCCGCACCTCCCCCAAGTAGGTTGGAGAGAAAACGCACGCCGTGACAGGTCCTCCAAATTGGACCCTAGTGTAGTAATGACTCTACACGAGCATGGATTCTCACTTGCAAAAGAACAACCAAAATCCCATACCCAAACAGAGACCCTAGAAAATCAATGGGCCAATCTAGCCATCAAGGGCAAAAAGGCCACACCATGAGAACACAAAGACATTGTGTTCAGACCATGACTAGTCAGAGCAAAATGCAACATCAGCAAGCTACAAATGCCAAGATGACTAGACATGACACTCTTGACGATAGATGTACCTTGAGCAGCGCTGCACAAACGACCCAAGACCTCAGTAGAGAATCCACGTTTGACTGTGCAGTTAGGGACTCAAAGGCATCTGTCAGAAGGCTTAGATTTAGAAGCCAAGACCCGGAAGATGAAGACATAGTACCACCTGCTTATCTTAGGGTCAAACTCACCGTGAAAAGAGAGCATACTATCGATGCTTTGATTGATGAAGGAGCAGATTTTAACATCTTGACCTATGAATCATGGACCCTACTAGGACAACCAGAGCTCACACCGACTAGTGCAACTCTTAGCCCTTATGGGGGACACCCACAAGCACTCATAGGGAAGTGTAAAATCCTTGCGACAATTGAAACGGAAAGCTTGCCTATCCTATTTCATGTTCCTCCAAATAGTGCTAACTGCGGGAAAGAAACCCTCCTAGGAAGACCCTTCAAAAGGGTGACCAAGTGTGAGGCCGACTATGTAGCACAGAGGATACACCTGACACTACCGGGTGTGAGGATAGTCACAACCTTTAGCAAGGGTGACCTCATCAAACCTCGAGGGAAAGGCAAGCAAGGTGCTGACATAACAGTCAAGCTTGCTGACGAGAGCAGGGACTTGTTGGAAGAGTTAATACAAGCAGAGGTCGAACAACGAGAACCGGTGAGTGAGGCCATGCTTGAAACAAGAAGGTTAGGAGACAACACCAAGGACAGGCTGTGGATTTAAAAATATCATAGAAGACCCCAAAAGAAACCCAAGCCTTATAGATGAAGGCATCGATGGAGGGTCAACACAACGCCATGATGGATATCCAAAGTGTTGCTATGTGCTGAAGGGTATTACGCAAGAAACCGATGGATTTGGGTGCCAAAACCCCCGGCTAAACCTTCTCTTTCGATTGAAGGCCAGTTCATATCACGAGCAAGGAAGTGTAGGATGAGACCTAAACGAAAGACCAAGTCTCGAGTCAAAAACATTGGAGTGACCGAGCCCCTCACGATCGAGGTCAAGAAACCAAATGAGACTAATCGAAGGTTAGATCCTCAGCCTAGCATGCTTGACAAGCAGATATCATATATAATCATTGAGGATACACAAAAGCCACTAGCGCCCGGGGGGGGCTTTGATTCCCCAAGAGGATAAGGAGCACCAAAGACACTATACTTGTGAGATGGCTAATTACTCAACAAAAAAAATGGCACAATCGTCTAACAGCCTTGAGCAAATCATTTAGCCAGTGCCAAGTCCGCCTAAGAGTCCTAGATCTCCTACACCCTCTTTGCCAAACAGACATAGGAAGCACAATAGCAGTCGTCAAGGGCAGCTGCTCAATCCCAATCTCCATCTCCATCTAAGCTTCCAAATGTCCAAGAGGTGGGACATGACACCATCTGTAGCTCTCAGCCCAAGGATATGCCTATGCAACCTAAGGTGACTAGATCTACACAGGTGAATGTTCAAATGGAAACAAAAGACACGACCACTTCCGATTACCCTAGGGACTTGACACCGCAATCCACCAAGAGTAGCCAGCCCACTGGATTAGCTACTACTACTTCCAATCAGGGATCACATCAGTCATCACAGCCCTTGGCCGTGACAATGCCCCTTGCGGAACGTGTCCTTAACAGTTTACCTGGGGAGGAGGTGCCGCACTAGTGTCCTTGACAACTCCAGCACTTTCAAAGCACCTAAAGCCTAGGCTTGACGAGAAATCTTTCAAAGATGTGACCAAGGAGATAGTGCATCTAACCAACCAACCAAGCAAGGCTGTCCAACAGGTCGGAGGTACGTCCCATGAGGACACACCAGAGAAGGGAAAAGTTGAATCCCAACCAAGTACATCAACGGTTGACCTAGTTCAGGGTCTTGAGTCATTAAGTTATGCACCTTCACTAACCAAGAAAAAAAGGAGAAAACAATGAAAACAACAGCAGCTATAGGTGGTTGTGGACCCCAAGAGCATTGAGACCAAGAGTGCTGGAGAGCTGTGGAATAAAGCATCGAATCCGTCCACCAATGAACCCATTGATGTCTCTCCTAATAGCAGTGAAACCTCATAAACATCCGTATGCTCTGAAAAATCAAACCAGCCATTGCTATCAGCAGTTGCTTTCAACACTCAATCCACCGACAATAGAACTCACATCAACCAATCAAGAGTGGATACAACGCTATCACAACAGGGTGACAAATCTATACCAGTCACATCCGAGAAGAAACATGACAAAATAGCAGCAAAACCTCAAGAGAAACGTGAGAACTCCAAGAGCATAAGAAATCCTAGCATTGGCTAAACTTGCATATGTAGGCCTGAGCCCTCGACTACACTAAAACCCAAGCAAACTCCTAGAACCTTGCATGAGATAGCAATCGAGCAAGCCCTCGTTGAACATAGAAGTGTCACAGAATGCTTAACTAAGTGGGATGCTAAGGTCAAAGTGTTCGCACGTGTCTACGTCCTTGCGGACATGAGCGCATTCTCTAAGGAGCAACTCGAAGAATACTTGCCATTCCCCTTATCTTGGGAAGAGCAAGAACATCTTGACGAGCACTATAACAAGCTCTTACATGAATGCATGCGACTCATCTCTGACGAGGAGGCTGATGAACCGCGCTTAATCGTCACGTTCAATGAAGTGCTCTGCCGACCAAATCTCGTAGACATAGAGCAACTAAAGCGACTATCAGCAGGCCAGAGTCAATTTGAGCAGCGTTGGTGCAAACGCCGCATTGCAATGGCCGAACTAGGGCTCAAATCATGACAGTCTCTGAGGAGCGATTGGACAAATGGCGATCTCAAAGAGACTCAACCTATGTGGCACCAACTTCCCTTCGAGTGCTGACAGCCATTCAATGTATGGACTTGGCTGAACCTAGCCAAGAAAACTCTCTGTTTGATAAGGTTCTCACTGAAGAAGAGTTACATGTTGCCAGTAGACTCGGACAAGGGTCCATGCTGCTCGATGTGGAAAAATATCTATCGGTACTAAGTAAGATGCCACGAGTGTTGGATGCGTGTGCCACTCTCCAGTACAACCCCGAGTTCTACAATGGGTTCTTATCCTTGTGAAGTGACATGGATTCATAAATATGTATATAAATAAACACTGATTTTTGTGTCACCATATATAAACAATATCAACACACACAAGTAATGATAGTCAAGCGCAGGGAGAAGAG
Source organism: Lygodium microphyllum (assembly GCF_053477565.2). Taxonomy (NCBI): domain Eukaryota; kingdom Viridiplantae; phylum Streptophyta; class Polypodiopsida; order Schizaeales; family Lygodiaceae; genus Lygodium; species Lygodium microphyllum. The sequence continues at coordinate 26,273,439 of NC_141159.1, forward strand.
TTGGGACTAACAAGCTAAGCTCCTCAAGTCCTCCTCTCATCACACATTTAAAAGCCGTGTGACCATCCCCACCTCCAAGTGAAGGGCATGCAACCCACATTACCACCATATGAAGCCTTGACCAACAACTCTGATGGTGTAGACAGGGTGTAGTCCCTTTCTATACACCTTCTTCCCTTTTTGGTCTATCCTTCTGAGGGGGAGCCCTGCCTAAATCCATGACCGCCAGCCAACGTGACTCGATGTGAACCAAGATCTGCTAATGGCAGGAGGCTAAATATACATCACTGGGGCCATCCCTCTACAACAACACTGCATGCCCCACCCCTCCCCTTCTCGTCCTATGCGCTTGATAACCTGCACTATAATCCCTTACATATGAATGGTCTTATCATGTGACAAATCCTAATCCTTGATTCGCATCTTACAGGCCCCCCACGAGGAAAACATGGAGAACCAAGGGCAACTAGCTTGCAAGGACGCTCTCCATAGCCGACGGGAACATGCAGCACACGCCCCTCCGCCGGTGCGCTACGTGCCCACTCTTAAAAGGTACGCCAAGAAACGTGGCCCCAAGCGACACCACCTCGGATGAAGGCCGAAGAATCCGCGGGCTAGGGGAGCGGACGCTCAAGGAGGTGCACACAATGTGGCAATTCCAGTGGCACAAACCCCCAACGTACGCTTGGGCACCAAATGCTCAAGGGCAGAAAGGGCAGTTCGGGACAGGGAAGAATTCAATGAACTATTTAAAGGCATTTTGGAAACGATGGCGGCCTAGGACTACACCATTCATGTCCCGGCCGACATGTTCCCTGCCCAACCCCATGGGAGCCCTACACCAGCAGAGTCCCAATCGCCCGACCACCCAGACTCGCCCCACCTCGTACAAATAGAGTAGCCCCATGTTGTATAAAGGCTTATTAAAAGCTACCTGGCCAGGACTCTTTGTCTTTAAATGGTTAAGTGTTGACATGTTCCCGAATTGTACGACCTTTTTATATCTGCGTTTAATATATTTTACATCTTTAGCAAAAGAAAAAGCTAATCAAGCACAGGTGATAAATATCTAAGCCAACACCATAAAATTCAGATAAGTGATGTCTCCTTGTGTTGCACTGGTTTATTATAGTTGTGGCATATACCATGCATGTACTCTCATGAAGTGACAAGTGGATACAAGATGATACACGTCTTTGTGCGAAAGTGTTCAATGCCCGATCACCGCAAGACCATCAACCCCACAAAGAGCCGCGACAAAGCCACGTTGCTGAAAGCAAAAACCACCCTTGTCGACTGCCCAAAGCATATTCATGGGCTACGCTCTCTTTCTGGGTTAAGCTCTATAGTTGGCTCATGGCAGTCGTTACCTCAATTGTACCAACATCGCGTGTGTCGCAAGGAGGTTTGCAATATCTCAAGTGTATCTCCCCATCTCAACAACTGCTTCTCTAACAACGAGGCTAGGGCACAATCATCACTATAATATCCATTTCTTGAGCCTTCAAAGCTTGACATTTTCCAACCCACTGAAAGACTGATCACCTCAACATGTTGCAATGGTTGTACTCAGGCAAGTCAAAAAAAAAAAGAGAAGAGAAAGAAAGAAAGAAAGAAACAAAAAAGCACAAGAAAAAATAGCAAAATAAATAAATAAATAAATAAATAAATAAGAACGAAAAGATATACCCACAATCACAGTACAGCACCTAGGGGTCCTCAAATTAGGTACGTCCAGTGACCTTATATATCGACTGGCTCCGTCCCTAGTCCCCTAGCCCTTTAGCATCGCCCACAATTGTTCAGGGCACATCAAGGGTAGAACATACCTAGGGAGCTTGTCTCGCCTATGGTTAGACCTGTCAAACTGATCCACTTACACAATTCCCTCTTGCACTCTACCTTAATACCATTGTAATCAATTGTGGTAAGCACCGCACGATTGGCCATGAAATGTACACCGTCCTCATCAAGCAAGTCCAATAGCTTTCAGCTACTATCAAAAGTGCGGCGTCCATGTATTCAATTATGCTACGTCATGCAGTCACAATGCAAAGGATGTCTCATATACCTTCACGTGTACTTCTTCTCAACATGGACAACTTTGCTTCATCAACACATTGTTACGAGAAACTAGCCTGCAGTCTTCTAACTACGTAATATCTAAGTATGCACGAGCACTCACATAATATCTGCACCGAAGTATATACACAGTTTGGGTCCTCAAGTGCAGGACAATACTCTTAGCTTACTTAGAGTTCGACCTGTCTCCCAAACTAATCGAAATATGTCTTGTGCACGATAAAAAGACTAGCACTACCCCTTAGGGAGAGACCACATGAGAGGGTTTCAATTGCAGGTATTGAAGACTCCAACGAAGGTATCGTTCGCTCTTCATCAACACTCAACTCTGAATTTCTATCATTATCACCTTGTAAGCCTTCCAAGAATCAGCATGTACAGAATCCCCAACAAACCGCCACTTGTACTCCATCAGTGTAACCCCCCCAAAAAACAGCCCTACCACCAACTCCCATCGCCCTACCACCTACCACTTAACCCACCAACAGGCCCCTAGGACCCTCTTTCACACCACCACCAACACTTCTCCACGGAAACCATAGGCTTCCTTGTCACCCACGTCTTCGGTGCATGCTACAGCCTGCTACCTATAACGGTGAGTGCCATGGGACTGGCAGTCGTCTAGGAGGGGGTAATATTAACCCTCAAACGAACGAAGGTGGAAAATCTGGAAAAGCTAAAGCAGAAGATAAAGACAAAGGCCAAGGCAAAGAGAAACGGAAGACAAAGATGCACAAGGAGAAGAGTCCTAAATAAGGGAGAAAGGCGTACAAGGAAAAGCGCAAGTCAAAATTTTTGTAAAAGAGCTCAAGCGCATCATGGTTTAATTCAAGGAGCACTGGGCTCTCACCCGTGCAATTCGTAAATCTAGATGGGCGATGGAAAGGAAGCTAGGAAGATAGAAGGAAAATGGGAAAAAGGGCGTAGGCTACAGCCGGCCATGTAAAAAAGAGGAAAGGGGGATGACCACCCAAAAGGGATTTAGGGTTTTGTATATATAGTTGAAAAGTGAATGAGAAGCTCATTCTTGTGTATGGCCAAAAGTAGCTCTCCTCTTCTTCTTCTTCTTCTTCTTCTTGCTTGCTTGAGCTTGTTCTTGAGAGAGGGAGTGTGAGAGTGTGAGGGAGTGAGTGTGTGAGGGTGAGGGATGGAGGAGGAGAAGCTCTCCATCTTCTCCTCTCTTCGTCTCTTCTCTTCTCTTGCTTGCGGCAACAAGGGAGCGTGGAGTGTGGAGCTTGAGGATGGAGCTTGCTTGAAGCTTGCACTTGGATTGTGGAACTACCGGAGTGCATGGGAGAGGAGGTAACTCGAACGGCATGGAGGTAAGCTCACTACACCCGTAGATACAGATGCCGCGTCGGCTATGTGAGAGGTAGCCATTAGTGCTCGACTTGGAACGCTTCAACAATAAGCGGTCCGTGGGTCTTGGTAGTTGAGCAAAAGCTCCCACAATATGAAATTATCAATTCGTGTAAGTGTAAAATATAGAAGCTAATGTTTTATGTAATTATTTTATATGGTGAAATAATAACCTAGTAATGAATAACCTGGTTTGGTACGACGACATTGCGAATTTTGTCTTTGCTTGCACTTGCGTTTGCCACACTCGATTTTCCGTTGGTAGTGGCAACTCCGACAACATTGAGCACTCCCATATCTCTGGCAATACCCATTCCTTGACCGATTGTGGTGGTTCCCGTAGTCCTTCCACCTTGTCGCTTTGGAGCCATCGTTCGCAAGTAGATTCGAGAGATAAAGAAGGAGTAATGAATTCAAGATAGGAGAGCGTAAAATAAGATGGCTTAGTCAAAGACCAAGATAGGGAAAAATAAGATGGCTTAGTCGAAGACCGAGATAGGGGAAATTTGAGCTAACTCTCTCCCTCATGGCCTCTCGGGGTAACTTCTCTCTCTCTCTCTCTCTCTCTCTCTCTCTCTCTCTCTCTCTCTCTCTCTCTCTCTCTCTCAAGTCACAAATCTGATGTTCAAATCACATCTCTCTCTCTCTCTCTCTCTCTCTCTCTCTCTCTCTCTCTCAAGTCACAAATCTGATGTTCAAATCACAAATCTGATAGTTTCGTTGGCTTCAAAAGGGGGGTAAAACTCCAAGACACTTAATTAGAAATCTTCTAGATCACTCCTTCTTCTTCTTTCTATTTGAAGTACTGTTTTCTGCCTATAAACTGCGTTTGCGACGCACACGATTTCGCTAATCATTCTTTTTTTCATTAAATCTTCAAAATTGGCTAAAAAAACCACTTACTTTTCTTACATGACATCCTACTCTAGAAATTTCCATATCTTTTTAGGTTATTTACAATAAATAATATCTAAAATATGCTAGTTTTGCCCAAACATCTAATATTCGACCATCCATACTATACACATTAACCTTAGTGACTAATATGGCTCATAACGCTCGTTCATATTATAAGTTCCATGATAGGTGACTACGGTCCTTGTCAATCCGAATAAAAATATTGGGTTATGACTCTTGTTTTTTTAAAATATTTTTAATTAAATAAAAATATTAGTTATTAACGTTAATTAGTTTTTTTAAAACTTTAGTTAGTAACCTTACTAACTTATTCATTGACTAACTAATTTTCGAACTAACCAACTAACTTTTAATTGCGTGGAAGTATTACACTCTATAAGGCCCTAGTGAGCAACTCTAACATGCAAAGGGATGTACTGGCAAGTGTCTTTGAGGAGGACATATGGGTAGATAACTTGCTCAAGGAGAGAAGTTCTCTGGTTACATAGCAAGATAGCAATGCATTTAGGAATGTTGAGAGAGCTGCAACAACTAACAAGTAGGCAATCTCTAGTGAACAAGAAAACTGAAAGAGTGTTGACCAGACCCGACCTAAAATTGGAGCTAGCCACATTGCAAGAGTCAATACAAAGGCTAGTACGATCTCACGTGCAGTGTCTGTACTATGGATGGAACCACTTGCCTTCTAAATGTCTTGATCCTGGATGAAGGCCTTATGCCAATTGTGGAGGATTGGGGCATGACACCATGCACTGTCAATTGTCAAGAAAGTTGCCTTGCCAACAACAATTGGCAAGACAACAAATTAACAGTAGAGTGGTGACTCCCTGAGCTATGAGTGAATATTTTGAGTAGCTCATAGACATGATTAGGTGGTAGTGGCATGATGATTTCTATGATTGTAAACAACAACACCTCTCTTACTACACGAGAAAAAGGATGAGTAAGAGAATTGTGTCTACAACAATAGGAATAGGAGAAAAGTTAAGGATCCCAAGTATTACGAACAACTTAAACCCTACATCCTATCATAATCATAATGTGTTAGATGTTCAAGCATGGTGTACCAAGTGTAATAATTCATGCCATTTGTTGGCTAATTATGGCCTCAATCAACACTAGTGCAGAATCTACAAAACTTCAACCCATACTACTAAGGTCTATTGATACAATATCTACAATCCAATGGCACGACAAGGAGGATGGCAAGGCGTGGGAGGAAAGTCGCCTGCCAACTAGAGCACCCTTGGACTATCAGTGGCACATGGACTAGCAATCACTTATACTCATCAAGATTTATCTATCTCTCGACTTGGGACAAGGAGGCCAAGGATGGGGTTGGGGTGGTTTTCATTGCCCCTCTCAAAGGTAGCAATGCTTTTTCTACATACAAGAAGGGCATTGGTTAGGTGAAATATCCTAATGCCCATGCTTATGATGCTTAGAAACTGAAGGGACAGTATAAAGGATCCATGCCTTGAATGAGTACCATGAAAATAGAATATATTCCAAAGCCAACAATGCATGTAGGGACCTGCTCTAGTAAAAAGCTTAAAGTGGCATCTGACAACTCTACACGTCCATCATGGGTGGAATAGGAGGCAATCCATTATCAGGTGGCTAGATGGTCCATAATAGAGTTGGCAGTGATGTAAGATCTATAGCCCCTTTCCTATTCTAGACACCAACCCACATATTTGGGAGCTTCAGAAAAAAAATTTAGCAACATAGTTGATTGGATCCAATCCAATGCAATTTGAGGTGGACATGACATATCCGCCCTTCTCCATAACTATTCTATTAAGTCATGTGCTGAATCTGAATCTAGTATTTATTAAGGACCATATCTTAAGAATGATTCAACTTGAATAGTCTGTACAACCTGTGCATGAGGTTGTAGCTATGATGATGGAAGTTATCTCAAAAGAAACTCAAAAGCAATAGGAGCCTATTGCCCTAGGTCCCTTATGTGATCCGACCATTTCAATCATTTCTATTTGATGTGGCAACAACAGAGTGATTAATGATGTCCTCCTAGATAGTGGATGAAGAGGAGTCAATATCATTATGGTGGTGATAAGTATAGCTTTTGGGCTAATGGATTGGAAGCCAATCCCCTTTCTAGTCCAGATGGCTAATCAACAATGAGTGTGGCCACTAGGGATTCTTCCCTTTGTGTGAAGTGGTCACTATCGATACCCTTCTTTGTTTCATTATTGGTGCTCAACATGAAGTAAGCAAGAGAAGATTATCACCTCTTACTAAGAAGGCCTTGGTTATAGCAAGCTAGGGTTAGCCATAATTAGCATCAAGATTGGTTGACCATCCACCACTGTGGTCATCACAAGGTTTGTTTCTCATCACATAAGATTTCTTACTCACCAACATTCAAACCTGTGGTAGTAGCAGAGGTAGTCAATATGGTGGAGGGACTAGATGATGATGAGGAAGTCACTTTCTTGGTGGCTAACACCGATATAGAGTCTTTTTATCTAGGGGATGTTCTTTAGATCACTTAGCAATATCTCAATTCACCACTAGTGGTTCCTTTTAGAGGATATTTTGAAGGCAAAAGAAGTGGCACTAGGGCAAGAACTAGTGGAAGCACTTGTGTAGGATTCAATAGAAGATGATGTTGAAGCTACAATAATTAAAAATTTGTATGTGGAAAAATTATTGATGTCCAAATACAAAAAGTGATAAGAGTCTCTAAAGATGAACCTGCTATAGTCTATCTAGGTCCAAAAACGATACTAAGCATGTTAAAATTAGTGCCACTTGGCTCCAAAGTTCAATGAGTAGCTAATCTACTTGTTAAATAAATTTAAATATATATTTGCCTAGGATTGTTCCGATATGAAAGGCTTAGATTCTCCTTTTTATGAACATCAAATTCCACTTAAACTAGATGCAGTTTCAATTGGTATATAAAGTTACAAGATGAATTTCCATATGACAAAGTTTGTGAAGGGAGAATTAGATAGATTGTAAAGGTGAGAAGAATCGAAGCTTTCTTAGAAGTGAGCTATGGGCAGAGAGCAAGAGCAAGAAGAGAGAGAGATACAAATGAGAACTCCAACAACCACAATGTGTGGCCGGGTCTTCCTTTATTCAAACTGTCACTAAAAGAATAAAGAATAAGTCACTGTGACGGGCGCCTGTCACCTGCAGTGTGCACTGGCAGGTACTGTCAGTGTAGTAATACATGGGTAGCTAGGCGGAGATGCCTTTACCCCCAACAACCTCCCACTTAAAGGCGAATATGCCCCAGTGAGAGAGAAAAAAAAAGATAGTACGGCATGTACATATATACAACAGGATGAGGAAAAAGACATCATCTCATCCAATGCCCATCAATCTCCTGAGGAAGGCAAAGCGCTCGATAGTGAGACTTTTTGTGAACAAGTCTGCAGGATTCTGCTCAATTGGAATCTTGACAAGGTCAACAGACCTATCCTCAATGACCTCACAAATGAAGTGATACCTCACCTCAATATGTTTCGTCTTCTCATGGAAGACCAGATTCTCGGCCAACCGAATGGCACTCATAGAATTCTAATGCAGTATAGGCGTAACATCTGTCATACCAAGGTCTACAATCAAACGGCCTGACGAGATAGCCTCCTTGCAAGCCTCTATGGCTACAATATACTCAGCCTCTGTAGTGGAAAGAGCCGTACACTTCGACACCCTGGACATCCAAGAGATAGTCCCTCCAACATAAGTGAAGACATAGCCAGAAGTGGACTTCCTACTATCTTTGTGTCCTACATAATCAGAGTTAGTGTACCCCACGACTCCTATATCCTGGCTACCATAACAAAGACACATATCTGTTGTGCCCTTCAAGTACCTCATGATACCCTTCACATCATCCCAATGTTTCTTGCTAGGTGTATCCATATAACGTGCCACAATGCCAATTGCAAAAGCAATATCTAGACGGGTGGCTATCATGGCATATGTAAGACTGCCCATGGCTGATGCATAGGGAATCTTGGCCATCTCCGCCCTCTACTCATCTGTTTGCGGACAATCGTCCTGTGAAACCTTCACATGAGAAGGTAATGGACATCCAATAGGCTTAACATCGTGCATGTAGAAGCGCTCAAGGACTTTATGAATGTACTCCCTCTGTGACAAATAGAGTAGTGCCTCATATCGATCACGCGTAATGCACATACCAAGTAGCGTGTCCCAGATCTTTCATTTCAAAGCTCTTCTTGAGCTGAGCCTTAAGAGCATCTAGCTCCTCATGAGTTGTCCCTGCTAAAAGCATGTCATCCACATAGAGTACCAAAATCAGTAAATAACTGTCACGGACTTTCTTCATGTACAAGCATGGATCCATAGCATTATGGCTGTAGCCCTATGACTGCATGAATGCATCAAACTTATGGTACCATTCCCTAGGTGCCTGCTTCAAGCCATATAGACTCTTCTTTAGATTGCACACTAGGTGTTCCTTGCCAGGGTCTGCAAAGCCCTTAGGCTCCTCCATGTAAATCTCATCATGCAAGTCCCCATGTAGAAAAGCCCTCTTGATATCTATCTGGTACAAGTCTAGGTCAAGATGTGCAACTAAGGCCAAGACTAAGTGTAGGGTGGTCCTATTGACCACAAGAGAAAAGACTTCATCAAAGTCAACACCATTCTCCTGCTTAAAACCCTTAGCAACCAATCAAGCCTTGTGTGTAGGCTTGGGGTGTCCAAGGGTACTTTTCAGCTTGTACACCCACTTGCATGGCAAAGCCTTCTTACCCTAAGGCAAGGAAACCAAATCCCAAGTCTCATTCTTATGCAATGAGTCAAGCTCAAAATGCATAGCCCTCTCCCAAGAGTGACAATCACCCCTGTGTATAGCCTCATCATAAGTGAGAGGCTCTCTTGCATCTGTAACCAGTAATAATCCATAGAGGGCACAAAAAACGGTCAGGAGGTTGTCTATCTCTAGTAGAATGCCTCAACCCAAGCTCTGCTACCTAATCGACATCCTGTCTAACATCAGCATGTCTAGCATCTGGGCCATGAGAATCAGGTGATGTTGCACACTGCCTAGTTGGCCATGGAGCAAGCTGAACGAGAGCAGGTGGCCCCTCTTGAAAGATAACTCTACGTACCTCAACCACTTTCTCAAACTGCATATGCATTTTGTCCACATGAAAGATGACATCATGGCTATGGATCACTTTTTGCACTTGTGGATCCCATAGATGATAACCCATCTCGCTTGCATCTCCATAGCCAATGAAAATGCATTTGATACTTTTAGGATCCATCTTATTATGTTTGTCCTTGGGCACATGAATGGCAGAATGCCTCACATCCAAAGACATGCAAATGATCATAACACGGGGGCTTGCCTACCCATATCTCCTCTATAACCTAAAAGTCAATGCCACTGCTAGGTGACCTGTTAATGAGATGAACCGCACTAGTAACTGCCTCAGCCCAAAAGTTCTGCCGTAAGCCAGCCTAGCTAAGTATGCTATGGATCCTTTCTTGAATGTTCCTATTCATGCATTCAGCCATACCATTCTGGGGAGGGGTGTAAGGGGTGGTCAACTGATGCTTAATACCTCACTCATCACAAAACTACTCAAAAGCATGTGATACATACTCACCCCCATTATCTGACCTTAGGCATTTTAACCTTTTCCCAGATTGGTTCTCTGCCAATGCAAGCCAATGTTGAAATGTGTCTAAGATATCAAATTTTCTCTTTATGGGATAAGCCCAAACCTTACGTAAGTAATCATCTATGGAAGTAACAAAGTACTTTGCCCCACCAAGTGGCTGACAGGGCATGGGCCCGAATACATCTGAGTGCACAAGAGCCAAGGGCTAACCCATGCATTTCTTACCAAATTTTCCATGTGTATTTCTAGTTTGCCTACCATACAAACAATGATCACAAGAATCAAAATGCGAAGAGTCAAAAGACGGAAGACACTGCAAAGCACGGAGCATTTTCATTCCTTTAAGAGACATATGCCCCAAACGAGCATGCCAAAGGGATACATGGGGAATATAACCCATAGAAAAAACATGATCCAATGTATCTCCAGATAGAAGTAAGGGATAGAGGCTGCTAGACTTGGCACTTCTTGCAAGTACAAGCCTACCATGAGTAATCTTCCATGCAGAGTCTCCAAAAGACACAAAATACCCTGCATCATCAAGCTGTCCAGCTAACATAAGGCTTCGAGTCAACGCAGGTACATGGCGTACATCATGAAAAACAAAAGAATTTCTAGAAGAAAACTGTAGCCTAACATCTCCAAAGCCCACAATGTTAAGAGACCTGTCATCACCAAGGCGCACAAAACCTGACATGGTACGATAGGTATGAAACCAATCTCTACAAGGTGTCACATGAAAGGACACACCCGAATCTAAGAGCCAGCATTGCGCATACATAGAATGTATCTCAGAAGTCTGTAAGGCATCCCATGCAGAAGCTGCAAGTATATAATCATCATCTGAATTAGTGGCTTGCATGACATTAACCTCTTCTATCTTCACACTAGACTTTGTAGGTACAATACTGCGCTTAGAAGAATTTTTCTGCAGTTTTTATTTTCCCTTTTCCTTGCGCTTATCATCGTGCATTTTATGGCACTGCGGCCTAATATGTCCTACTTTCCCACAATAATGACAGATAAGATCAGACTTCCATCCATGGGACTTACTGCGACCACATAACTTGGACTGGGACTTCTGAGAGTCCTTGCCCTTATGATCATTATCATGCCTGCCATTTTTGCCACCTCTAACAATCAATGCATGTGAAGAGCGGGAAGCATCATTGTTTCTCCTGTTGATTTCCTCAGTCAATAAAGCACTCTCAGCATCTTTGATTTTTAGCCCATCAAGCTTGTTCGTGCATATGGTAGTATGGAAGACATCTTATGATTCAAGCAAGACATCCTATGATTTAGGCAAGGTGCCAAGTAGAAACAACGGGTGCAAGTTGTCGTTGAACTCAATACCGTGTGACAATAGATTCTTCATGATAGCATGAAATTGGCTGAAATGAGATGATAGGGATGACCCCCTCTTTCATGCTAAGGTCCATTAACTGCTTCAACCAATATGTCAGTGACGCAGGACTCTGCTAAGCATAAAGCTCCTGAATTTTCTCCCATAATTCCCATACATTCTGACTCTCATCTTCAACAACATTATGATGGACCTCTTCTGAGAGTGACAAGATAATGGTAGACTTGCATAGCTCATCAACTTCCATCTAGATATCATCGTCCATATCCTTGGGTTTAGCACCCTTGAAACGCAAGGGTTTAATCTGCAACTTCCATCTAGACATCATCATCCATATCCTTGGGTTTAACACCCTTGAAACGCAAGGGTTTAATCTGCAACTTCTGCACCAAAATTTGCCATATTTGGGACTTTCAATACTCATTGTTGGTACCATCCAACTTGGCAATGTTAAAGAGAGCTGTATCTTTCACATGACCAGCAATACTGTCCCAAATCAAAGCAAAAAGGCAAAATTGCATGTTGTTGTAATTAGCAGAAAATGCACTAAAACCACTGCTAAAACTGGCTGCAAGGGTGGATTTCACCAAGAGAAGCACCTGTCCACCAAATATGACCAAGATAACATCAAATAATAAGCATTACCTTCATAGAAGTGCTCAGAATCTACCGATTTCATCTTGTTGTTATAAATGACAGAAGTATGTAAAATTGTCCCAAAATAAAGCAATCACTGTTACATAAAAAGTCACTGCAAAACTGCCAGGTAGCAAGATATAGCCAACAGTGAGTTTCTAGGGGCAAGAAGGTACCAAGAACTGTCAAACCAATAACCTGTCAGGCAAGAGACATCTCATAGGTCCAGAAGTCATGCATGTAATGGATCTTGGGGTAAGAGAAGAGACCAAGTACAAGCACAACTAATAGAGCAAGAAGCTCAATACATAACCATCCAAGATGCATATAAAACTGAAAAACATGTGACAGAGATAGGTGCCTGTCCCAATAGGCGTATCAAATCAGCCCACTACAGATAGACTGCAGACATAAAGCTCTCAAGAGAGCAAATGCATGTAAGTGTCCCATAAGCTCAAGCTCATTTGTAAATAAGACTCTGCGTACATCCGAATATACCAAGAGGCTTCCACTGGAAGTGAAGTCAGATGCAAAGAGAGCAAGCAATGCTCTAATACATCAAATACATAGCATCATACATGCCAAATCCCAGTAGAGTACATCTGGAGCATAAATCCCAAGTTATCTCATACCCGTAAAGCATAAGCCTGAAAGCATTCAAAGAGCATGTAACTGACAACCAAATGTAATGCCCAGTAGATCCAAAATGCTCAAATACATCTGAAGATGAAGCTCCAAGTAACTGTCAAGTATGGGCAAATCAAGTGGCATCCATATATGACCAAAGCATAAATGTAAGAGGCATAAATATCAAGCAGTGATGACAATAGGCATAGACCGGTCTAAAGCATGCCAAGTGAAGCCAAATGCCAATGAAGAACAACCAAGCCAGAGCTTAATACAAGCTCAAAAGCATTCTCGAACCAAAGACAAGCTCGATGTTGTACCTCAAAGGTCAATACTTCATTGCATACCCCAAAGACATAGCCCGAAACCAATAGGCATAACTGGATCCCTAAGAGGAACACAAAGCAAAAGGGGATTCTACTACAAGAAAATTTATCTTGTGACATCAACAAGCTTTTATTTCATTCTTTTGATAACCAAAACAAAGAAAACAACAATTCTTCATGCAGCATCATAGTAGATATCTCCCACGGATTTAATAGAATCAACCATAATCTTCAAGATCTTCACAGAATCCATCAATAGAACAATGAACACAAAGTAATACACCATTTTTTAATGGAAATCAATCACATAGTATTCATCTTCAATGTCTTCATAGTTCTCTCTCTCAATCTCTCATATACAGTTACACTATTTTGATAGAATTGACTATCTTTGGCTCTCTCTTTCTCTCTCTCAATAGTACATCATACCCTCACTACAATACTCTCATAATAACTCTCAATAATCCTTCTTAGGTCATGGATGCACCTCCCAAGAGGTATATCTGATGTGAAGAGGCACCAAAGCCACTATAGTGTCTCTTCACAGCTCACTACTGTCACTGTCACTTCAATCTTCAACACACAGCTGCTTCTTCCATTTGTTTTAGCTCTTTTGAACTTAGATTCATCCTATCCAAAAGCTAGAAAACTTTCCCAAAGTCACACATACATTTTACAGAACACTTACAGAAGGTCTATAGAACAGTGTAGTACAGTACAGTACCAGAGCAGATACAGAACAGTTACAGAGCAGAGACAGAGTAGAGACAGAGGCTCTACAGAAGGTTTATAGAGGGTTACAGAAGGTCATCAAAACCTCATAAATCATTCTAAAACCATTCCAAACTATAAAAAACTATTCAATAACTTTCAAAATATCTCAATCTTCATCAATCATCAATCCATACTTCATATAGAAGAAAATCAGAACAAAACAGAAGCTATACAAAAGGTATTTAGAACCAATTAGAACCTCAACAGAACCTATCAGAACATCACAGAGCTTCATATCTCCACTAAAAATCATTATGAGCTTCCAAAACATAATCAATATCATCCAAAAAACTCTCAAACACTTCCATTAACAACCATACATCACTCTAAATCCATCAAAAACCAATCATTTAGACCTCAAAAATAACAAAAATCAGTCAAAAATTTAGTCTTTTTCCACTCTCAACATATCCCCACACTTAGAAAGGAAGTGTCCTCGCGACCTAAGGAAAAGAAGAATATAAGTTCACTAAATAGCTCAATTTTATCTTCCATAGGATCTTTAATAATCTCACCAAACCATGACCCCAACTTATCACCTGTATCTCTAGAAAAAACTACTAAAGGAAAACTTTGTTATTCATTAACACATCGGATAATCATTTAAAAGTCATAACAAATTTGTAAAGGATATAAGAGGTTCTTCTTCAGCTTTCCATCATAGGCTTTCCATCCATCATCAATAGTTTGAAAAGAGCTCTCGAACAAATTATTCTCAATCGGCATGAACTCATCATATACAATTATTACAACACATACATAAACACGAACATAACCATCTGAATGACACCTCCAAAAAGAGATATGCATCATTAAGAATCATCCAAAATACATTGCAAAGGCATCAATGAAGATGATCCCTTTTGAAGGCTTGGTGGTTTCGAAAACGATCCATGGAGAAGGACTCATCCACAAATGTCTTTGGAGGATTTTGAAAAAACTACAGGCAGCACATCCTTTCTAGCAAAACAAGGTATCTGTTAGGTAGATATAGGGCATGAAAATATAGGACATCCAACTGTTGGGAATCAATGTTCACATTGACATTCATACAAAGCCTTGGAATGGCCTTTTGATCGTTATGGGAATGCCTTGGCATGTATGCTAGATACCAAAATGAGCTATCAATCTCACTGAAGAATCTAGAGATTGTGAACATTGGTGAGCAAAATGGAGGTAATTTTGGTATGCTTGACTAGCAGTATTCCAATCCCCTGGAATTAATGGCCAGTTAATCTGTGGTCCTGTGAGAGAATTAGTCGAGCTCCATCCTTTTCTTCTTGGAATCTGCTGATCAAATCCTTCGTACTCACTAACCAACTAAGGGGGTTGAGAAATAGAAGTGGCAGGAGATGGAAGTGGAATAAGGAAAAGAGGATGAAGAGATGGGTAGGCAAAATCATAAAAGGAGGAATAAGCTAAAGAAGGAGTGACTGAAAATTTAAGTGAATCAGTTAGGAAAGGTGTCAATTGATAAACAAGAAAAGTAGAAGATATATGGATAGATGGTGAAGGACATGGTGGAGAAGGGGAAAAAAATCGATCTTCGATGAAAGAACAATTGGTAAATATAGGAATTTGAGGAAAACCCTGAGGTTGGAAAAGAAGAGGTAAGATAGCTGCTGAGTTGGTTTTATAAAGGGAAAGATAAGTATCATAGCGATGAGCCATTTGTTGATAGTACAATAGGCTAGGAACAGAGGGACCTAAAACAGATCGTCTCTGGTAGGCATAAAAGACGGATGAATCAAATGGATGGTTCTTGGAAAGATAAGCTAGGAGATCCACCCTCAGTTGGTTAGTGCTCTGCACATAAGTAGAAGCTGTATTCTAACGTTGATTCAGGACCACAGAATCAATCATTGAATGCCATGAATTATCGGGGCAAGTAGCCACTTTTGAAGAATAACACTGGAACATGTCATCTATCCGCAACTCCAAATAGTTGACATACAAAACAGCTTGCAAAACCACATCCTCCACATACCAGGCTAGATCTACATCATCTGAAATCAACAGATCACCTCGTAGATACATGTAAGACAGCTACATGGTATCCGTCGTCACAAAATCTTCAAAGACCATACGGACCACTTCTATCAGCAAATCAAGAGACCAAGCCCCACTCCAAGCATCCTCTGGAAGAGAAAGATCCATCCTTGAAAGTTTCATATAGAAGGCCAACTTCTGCCAACTGATAGTGGACAAAGAAAGAATGGTCCCGAGAAACATACTCCTGAAAGTGCTCAAATGTAGACCATAACAAATCCATCCTAGACTGCAATCTTTCCACTTTATCTTGAAACAATTGTAACGTGTCCACTAGTATCATCCAAGACACGTCTTAGCAGTCCATCGGAAAGGATGTCTAGAAAGCTCAACCCGACACTCCCATGGAATGATACGGGACTTGCGATCTAGGTCTTCCCGCGTCTGCCACGTAGCGGAAGTATCCTGGCCGTTCCCACTTAGGATCGGCTGGAATTACGGTTTTCTTGATTGGTCTTTACCTAATAGCATCTAGCATCGGATCCAAGCGAACTACTTTACGCAGAAACTCCAGGTCCGATGCGGATTCATGCTGCACTTGGTTCAAGGAGAATGGGAAACGAGAGGGATGCAAAGCTCAGCCTCTCTGCCATAAGGCATAGTCCCATTCCGTTCCCCTAAAACAGCGTAAATCGGTTAAGACATAACTCTAGGTCATCGCTTTCGTTATTCATTTTCTTTGATGATCATCCCGCTGTTCTTTGAGAAAAGTTCCTGGCTAACCGGGACCACCCAACCGCAGGACGGACCTATGGCCCATCCTTCGCACTTTCCTCGGTTTGTTTTAGTTATGTAATTATCTAACACATTAATTTGACATGTAACAATCAGTTTCTTTAATTAATCCATTAAACATAGGTTCCTTCACGTAATCTTATCACGTGACATAGAAAAACAATATCAAACAAGTTCTTTATTAACATATCATCATTTTTATCTTTGAAATACAAGGAGTTCCGCCCGTAGGCTTGTCCATAATCTGCCCGAAGGCTATCCAGTAATCCACAGTGATCACTATTCCAAGCTTCTGCCCGTAGACAAGTATGCGGGCCTCGAGATCCAATCCCGAGTCACGTTAGCCTCTTGTGCAGGACCTGGAAGGCGAGGGATTTACGACCAGAGCCCCCCCTGGCACCTAAGCGTCCTCCTGCTCCAAGTAGAGCTCAATGGAGAGACCTCTCGCGGCGGGTTCGGTCCACGTTCCCGGCGCGGTCAACAACCCCCTTGGTTAGGGTCAGGCAGGCAGTCAGGGGTAACTGAAACTGCCTCTCCCTTCAGGACTTCAACCTGAAGTATAGGTATTCATTTAATTTATAATTTATAATTCAAACAGTGCTCAAAATTCTCTAGCAAGCACAAACATTTCCATTAATCGACCGTGTTGTTTGGCAAACTGTTAAGGAATTATTCTTTCCTTTTGAGTGTATCAACACTTATTCCAAGGTGTCTTGCAACTTGGCGAGATCCTTTATATTCCGAGTTAGGGCATACCTTATTAATCCAACTTGGTCAACCCTAAAGTTCATTAGATATTTAGTTTCCGATTTATAACTTTTCTTATTTAGAAGGATATCCAAGAATATGTCCTTTTGCAAGATAACTTGCATAAGGATCTGCCATCCTTGTTGAGGGTATTTACCCTTTCTCCTTGTGAATAAATCACAAGACTAAATGACTTCGTACTTGCTGCGCAAGTCCTGCAATGAAATAATCCATTTTAGATTCTTTAAGCTGACGTATGTCGGACCTAGGGTCTCTTTTTAAGAACCTTAGGGACAACCCTAGTTCTTTTACCTTTACGAAATTAATTGACCCTACAATCAGGAAAGGTAGTCAAGTGCTTAAGGTATAAACGTTTCTTTGGTCTTTAAATCATTCCCAATGCATATTTTGCAGCATGGTATTTCTAAATTTAGATTGATTGGGTTATCTTTTGGAAGGAAATATTGATCACCTCGGCACGATTTGTTATCCTTGTGACAATTGATTTTTTTTCAGTCCTAACTTTATTACTTTGTGGTAGGTAAATTCAATTTAATCTTCATTTTTCCTTGCAAACGAAACTTATGCCAATTAACATTCTTCTCCTTGCCAAGATATGCAATTAGCAATGATAACTTCCTAGTAATTTGAGCAACGTAAAAAAAAAACCTTTCATAAATTTCATCATGACTCGTTGCAAAAAAGAATAGGGTTAATGGTGCAAGATGCAGCTTTTATACCTTCAGGAATTTAACTGAAATATACTACTATAGTAAGTAGATAATCTTGTTCGTAATTCGTTATAAATGCATGATGCTATTCGAAGGAAACTACGTTCTATACATTATCATTTGTTCAATTAAACTGAACTCCATTGTAAATAACTCGAAAAAAAATATATATCCTATCCTTAACAATTTATCTTTACATGATTTGACTTAAAACCCGATATAAAACCAAGAATGAAAAACATGGTTTTGGGGTGAGATATCCACATGTATGCCGGGAGACGACCCTCCCGCAGCTACTCCTTGAACTTTCTTAGGCGGCATCGCAATTGTAACCCTTCGGATGTGAAGGCAGCTTTTACTCTCCCTTTTCGGATTTCCACCGTCTCTCTTTCGAGGCAAGGAGCCGTTTAAATGATTGAACTCGAGAAGGGATAATAAGACCTTTAGGTTCTTAGCTTCTTTGGAGAGGGAAATGTTTATAGTAGGGAGGAGAGGGAAAAGGGAACACGGGATTAGAAAGGGCTTAGGGGTGTATTAAAAGGAATATAGGGTGAAATACGGGCTCACAAGAGGGGACTTATAGATTTAGGTACGGGGGGGGAAAGGAAATTTGCAGTTTACGATGCCAAAGGATGTGGAAGATTAATGGCCCATAGAAAAAGTTAAGGGATTTAAGACTGGGCGAGGTGAAAGGATTTTTAAGGGGTAAAAATCAAGAGGGGTTGAAAAGGGTTCTAAGAAAAACCGGGGAGGGGGTTTTTAGTGAAAAAAAAAGGATATGGGGGTGAAAGGGAAAAAAAAAACGGGAAGGGGGCTTGAGGGTTTAAAAAACCCGAGGGAGGAGGAATGAAAAGAACACAGGATATTATTAATAGATGGCCCACAAATTTGATTCTTATTTATCCATACTTCAATTGAATCCCCATGTTATTTCTCCTCTTCTTTTCCAATTGCAAGGTGCTCTTCAAATTCCTATCTTTAGTCATTTCCCATTGATTGTGAATCGTGTTTTCTCCCCTGTTTTTGCTAGTCCTCCACTGTCTACCACACTCCTTACTTTTGTAGCATACTTTTTAACTCCTTTTTTATCTGATTTAATTGAATTACCCTGAGTCTCCATCTTTAACCCTTTCTTATTTTGATGATTTTTCCTATCGACCCCTTCATCCATTGATACTTGTTCCTCTTCCTCCATCCACCTCTTTTATTCCTAGTCCCCTCCATTGGTTAGTAGCCATTTTGGTTTTGATTTGCAAATATCTAGACACAAAGGGTGGAGTCACACTGATTCATTGACAGGTTCTTAAATTAATTGGCCTCTAATTCCAGGGGATTGGAAGACTCCTATACAAGCTTATCAAAATTACTTGGAGTTTTCCAAGATCTATCATTAATCTATTGATGCTTCAATTAGATTAACTACTCATTTTGCTTGCCACCTAGCGCACATGCATTGCCATTCTCATAATGATCGGACGACACTACCAAAGTTGTGCATTAATATCAATGTGGATATTGATCCCCATTGATTGGATATCTTGTATTTCCATGCTCTTTGTCTTCTAAGCAGATATCTTGTTCTTGTGGAGGGGATGCACTATTAGCAATTCTTTTAAAATCCTCCCAATATATTTGTGGATGAATCTCTTTCCATGGATAGGTTCCGAAATCATCAGGAATTTAAAGGAGAACATCTTCATCATTGATGGTTTCTTTTTGGATGTAATTGGTGATTGAGTTTTAATGAAATCTCTTTTCCTTATCCCTTATTGGGGTGTCATTTAGATTTCTATGTGTTATGTGTTTGTGTGTGGGTGTGTTTAATTTGTATCCATCTGGAGATATGGATGGAGAAATATGAAAAGATTTGAAGATGTTAATTTATTGATTTAGCTCAGTTTTCGAAGAATTGCAAATGAATGTAAGAATCTCTTATATCCTTTACGAGTTTGTTTGGTTGTATATCGTAAGCTATGAACAATATAAAGAATATGTAGAAGATTTATTGCAATAAATTCATGGGAGAGTTGCTATGTGATGTTGCACAATGATTTGTGAGTATTGGTGTTGATTTTCTTCTTGTGGTTGATTAAAGAATGAAGAATATGCTTGTTGGTGTGACAAGGTAGATTTTCTTGTAATAGTTACCCCGCTTTCTTGGTATTGCTTTTAGGTCTCCATGTTTTTTGTGTGCAACCGAGAAATACTTCTATCAACAAACACCAATAAAGGCTGAAAATGGAAGAAATGGCATTGTTGAAGAGAAAGAAAAGCAATGGAAGATTGTAGAATTCCTACTACTATTGAGAAATTAGAAATCTTCATTTCCAAAGCCACATTGTACAAGAAGTTCATTCATCAATGGTGGAAACATGTCACTATCCTAATGTGGGCTATCTGTAATAGACTAATCCCATTGTCTTTTTAAGCTACAGAAAGTTATATCACAATAGTCAATTGTTTCCAACAAAACTGAAGAGCAAAGCAATAATAGAGAGAATGACCATCCATGGAAGATTTGGCCTCTTTCAAGAATTTATAGACAACATCAAGTGGGAGATTGTGAGGAAACTTTAGGAGTCATGGTTAATGGAGGTTCACAAGAATAAGGAGCTTGTTCATGGATGCTCAATACCAAGATATGTGGGATGCTTTGTGCATTGAGTGACAACCTTCTATTTGTCCAATTAAAAACCCATTGGAAGCTAGTAGACACAGTGTTCTTCACAACCCATGCTATTGAAACCCTCCGAAAAGCTAGTATTATCAGGACAATGACACTATGGTGATCCTTAGAAGAATGGATTTTGATACATTCAAAACTAAATATATTTCCCTCTCTAGTGGTGGTGCGCAGATCGGACGCAGATAGCTCACGTGGTGAATCCCGGAAGGTCCCCAAGAACAAAGTACTCTACTTTTTAGCACAAAAACCCATGTAAAAGCAAGCACGACATGAGTCAAGAGACAAATTGGGTTCAATCTCCCCCATGCCTTGTGTGAGCGCTTCACAAAGCATGTATTTAATGTATATTTCCAATCTTCATGCTCAAAAATAGCCCAATTACAAAAATATGACAAGCTTTTAGCTTTTGAGTTTGCTTTCTACCAAAAATAAGAAAATAAAGCTAATGGACGGTGCCCATAGAGTCTGGCACGCCCAATCTCAATGTCCAAATAGAAATAACATATCCAGGCGCATAAGCGCATACAAAATAATAATAAATAATCGATGTCTCTATAGACATAACAAAATATAGGCGTGGCGCCTATCAAAATATAGTCCAAAGGTCGAAAACCCGCTAGACTCCAATGCTTTCCTCCGCCACTGCTGCTATCTCTACACATCAACTGAAGCATTCACAATCATTAGTAAAATAACACAATTAAACCGACAAAAGTGAATACTTAGCAGTCTTTAGCTACATAAATAAATCAACTGGTTAGAAATAAATCCTAACCTTAATTTATTACGAGTGCGCACTCTAAACTCATAAACGTTTATTAATTTAATATGCATTTTGCGGAATCACCCGCTATGGAATCACCCATGTACACACTAAATTAATGAAACGCCCGAAAAGGACAGGCGTCCCCATCAACTTCTCGCACAAAGAATCCTCTTTGCGTATGAGCCCCGGTCATCTAAGTTTACAGAATCCACCGTAGAACCTCACGGAATCCACCGTGGAATATGCCTCCTGGCATCATACCCCCGGGGTGGGATAGCAATTGACCTCAATTGCTATTAGCTCAATGTGGAGCTAACAGAGTGGGGAAAGCATTTAAATCTCTAGCGTGCATCCATTGTGCTTCCTCTACAGGATGGTTCTTAAATTTCACTAGATATCTAGAATACCTTCGGCCAGTTCTAGTGGTCATGTAGTCAGTGTCTATGATGGCTTCTGGTTCAAGTATTTCAGTTTCTTCTTCTAGTAAAGGTGGGTTTTCATAGACAGGATGGATAGGTAATTGTCCTCTAAATGGTCTCAATAAACTAATATGAAATGTATTATGAATTTTCCAATGGGATGGCAGTTCTAACTTGAATGCATTGTCATTAATCTTATGAATGATTCTAAATGGTTCGTAGAATCTAGGGGCTAATTTGACAACTGGATGTCTATCTACACTTTGCAGTCTACGCTTTTCTATTCTAAGCCAAACATAATCATCAACTTTGAAATTCATGGCTTGTCTTTTCTTGTTGGCTTGTTTGGTATATGATTGTTGGGCTTTAGCAATCATATCCTTTACTTCATCAAAAATAGCGTTATGCATAACAGCAATATCATCGGCACTTTGTATTCTATTAGACAAAGAGGCAACAGGTGTAGATAATCTATATCCATAAATAACTTCAAAAGGTGCTTTCTTTGTAGATGTGTGCGGTGTATTGTTATATGCAAACTGTAATAAATGCAAATGAGTATCCCATGTCTGAGGTTTAGAAATAGTATATGCACGTAAAAGATCTAGAATGGTGCTATTTGTGGCTTCTGTTTGTCCATTTGTTTCTGGATGAAATGCAGATGAGAAATCAATCTTTGTGCCTAGATTTGCAAACAGTGTAATCCAAAAATTATTACAAAATCTAGAATCTCTATCTGAAATAATCACTTTCGGCAATCCATGGTTAGTAAAAACAGTTTTCAAAAATAACTGTGCTGCTTGTGATGCTGTTAAAGTTTTCTTACATGCAATGAAATATGCTTGCTTACTAAATCTATCTACAATTGTCCAAATCATGTCATGGTTAGATTTAGTATTTGGTAAGCCAGTAATGAAATCCATAGATATATGTTCCCAAGGTTTAGATGGAATAGATAAAGGCATTAATAATCCATACTGTTTACCATGATGTCTTTTTATTCTTTGACAAATCAAACATTCAGAAACGAAATTAGATACATCTGCATCCATATGCGGCCAATAAAAATCTTCAGTTAACATGCGTAATGTAGAAATGATACCTCTATGACCTTGATATGGGGGACAATGAATTTCATTCAAAACAAAAGATCGGAATGGAATAGTAACACACAGTCTCTTTTCAAAGAACATGAATCCATCATTATATGACAATGAATCAACAGGAATGAAATTATTTTGAACTAATTTTTGCCAGTCAGAATGAAAAGTAATATCCTGGTGATATGTGTCTTTCATAGCAATCAAAGAATCAAAAGATATGATAGAAATATTATGAATTGCAGGTCTTCTACTTAATGCATCGGCAACTACATTTTCTTTTCCAGGTTGGTATTGAATGATAGGATGGAAACTTTGAATGAATGAAGCCCATTTGATATGACGGTCAGAAATTTGGGGTTGGCTAAGTAGATGTCTAATGCTTTGCTGGTCGATCTTTATCATAAATTCTGAACCCATTAAATAATGCTTCCATTGTTTTAATGCTTGGACAACTGCTAAGAGTTCCTTGTCATAAGTGGAATATTTGAGCTCAGAGGGTTTCAGCTTAGAACTAGAATATGCTATTGGATGGTTATCTTGCATTAGCACGGCTCCTATTCCTGATCCGCTAGCATCGGTCACAACTAGAAAGAATGGTCTGTTAAAGTCAGGCAATTGTAGAACAGGGGCATTGGTCAATGCACGTTTGAGTAAATCAAAGGATTTCTGGTGGTTTTCAGTCCATTGATAAACAATGCCTTTCTTAAGAAGTTTGGTCAGTGGTAAAGCAAGTAATGAGAAATTACGTACAAACTTCCTATAGAAACTAGCAAGACCAAGGAATGAGCGTAATTCATGTACATGTTTAGGAATAGGCCAATGCAATATTGCATCAATTTTCTTAGGATCAACTTTTATTCCTTCTTTTGATACAATATGACCTAGATATTCTATTTCTGTCTTAAAGAATTCACTCTTTTCAGGATTTGCAAACAATTGATTTTCTTTCAGTAATTGAAAAACTAATTATAAATGCTCATAATGCTCTTTTTCACTTTGACTGAACACTAAAATATCATCAAAGAAAACAATCACACAATATTGATATTTTAGAAAAATACGATTCATCATTCTACTGAAAGTAGCAGGTGCATTAGTTAATCCAAATGGCATAACTAAGAATTCGTAATGGCCAAACTGTGTCCTGAATGCAGTCTTAAATATGTCGGATCTATCTAACCTCACCTGATGATATCCAGACTTAAGGTCAATTTTACTAAATATAGAAGATCCTTGCAGTTTGTCCATAAGGTCATCAACTCTAGGTATAGGATACCTATTCTTTACAGTGATCTTGTTTAATGCTCGGTAGTCAATACACATCCGATAAGTATTATTCTTTTTCTTGACTAGGAGCACAAGTGCACCGAATGGAGAACTGCTAGGTCGAATTAAACCTCTATTTAGTAATTCTTCAACTTGACTCTGGATTTCTTTTTGCTCTATTTGATTGTGCCTATATGGGGCTTTGCAAGGTGGTTGTGTGCCAGGTATTAGGTCAATCTTATGGTCTTCTGGACATGATGGAGGTAAACCTGGTGGTAAGTCTTCTGCAAAACAGTCCTTAAAATATGCGAGAAATTCCTTATGCCTAGGGTGCATATGATTTTCCTTTGCATGCAATTCATTCACCCAAATGAGATATGATTTAGTATTCTTGCGTAGTGCACGTTTTGCTTGAGTATGCGAAAGCAGTGGAAACATATGAGATGCATGCATACCAAATAATGTAATAGATTTTCCTTGAAAATTTATATTCATTGTGTGTGTGGAATAATCTATATTGGGATTATGTTGGTGTCTCCATGGCATTCCTAGAATAATGTCGCTAGACTGTAATGGGACAACTAAGAAATTTCTTCTTTCAATATATGGACCAATTTGAATTTCTAAATCTTGAACTTCTTGTGTGCCATTGTACCTAGTACCTAAAAATGTAGCTTTTATGCGATAGTGCGTAGGTACTGTATGCAATTTCAATTCCTTTACCAATTTTGCTGAAATAAAGTCATGTGTACTACCATCATCATGCAATATAGTTCTTTCTTTTCCATGCACCATACATTTCATAGTCAACAATGAATGTGAAGTAGGCATACCTGGTAAAGTGTCGGAAGTAGTAGTAGGATCATCTTCTTCTTCAGTGAAATCCGGCATATCCTCATGCTCGTCTTCGTCCATAGCTCCAAGGTAGTTGATATGTGCTGATGGCTTCTTTGAATGACAATTTGCTGCGAGATGCCCTGGCTGGTGGCACTTGTAGCATACGATGGGCTTGGCTTTGGTCACATTATTTGCAATGGCTGGAAGTCTGGGTATATTTGGATTTGCTTGTGGAATAGGTTTAGGATTTGGATTGACAGTGGATGGTAATGCAGGTGGTTTAGGCCAATTCTTGCGGAAAGATGGTGATGAAAAACGACCTGGATTAAACCTTCTGAAATTAGAATTGAATTGTTTAGATCCATAATTACCGTTTGCTTGGAATGGCTGTGGTCGTCGATCTCTTCCGCGTAACTTATCTTCAGTGTCGTGAGCTAAGGAGATGGCGTCTTCAAGGGTAGCAGGCTTGAACATATTCACCTCAGCGTAGTAATGTCCAAGAAGTCCAGACATGTACTTCCGCTTATGGGTCGTCTCTGGTACGTCTTCAAGCATGCGTAGCTGTAAGAGTGCATTCCAAAAACGCTCTGTGTACTGTGGAATAGGCTCACGATCGCGCTGTTGAAGTAAATCCCATTGCTTGATAGCCTTCTCATGAAATTGCGGTGGTAGGAAATTTTGCATGAACTTCTTCTTGAAATCTTCCCATGTAGCAGGACATTCTATGCTCTTGCGGACTACAGTCCACCAAAGTGATGCTCTATCTATCAGATGATTAGTAACACACTTGATTTTATCTTTCTCGGGATAAGTTTCCTCATGGAAATAATCATCAAACTGGCTAATGAATGATAAAACAGTCTTTCCTTCTCTTATGCCATTGAAAGTGCGAAACTTGAAACTTCGTTTACTTATCTTGGATTCCTTACGAATGGTTTGTGCTTCAAGAGTGGCGTCGATGGTATGGCGAATCAAATCTTCAGCTTGGGGTTCTTCTTTGTCAGTGGACGCTCCTTGTAGCTTTGTCAATTGCGCTTGCAAGGCTTGCCTAGCTCTTCGCTCTTCTTCCAATTGCAGCATGATAAGATCCAGCTTTTGTTCCAGGGTAGGCTCGGGTAGATCGTCTTCAGCCATAGGATCATCTATATGTGGGGTAGTCATCCTGTAAAACTCAACAAACCTTTCTCACTCAAAATCAGTTAGCGGGATGAGCGTAGCTCAAATTTGGGGTTACAAGGCTATGTATTTTTGGGTATTTTCTTCTTCAATTTTCAGAAATTCTGCAATATTTCTGTCTCCGTTTGCTGAAAGTACTTCAACGAACTTGTAGATAGGTAGAACAGCTTGCTGCGAACAACTTTCCAGTTCAGAGTTTTTGCATACGAACAAGTCTTCTATGAGTTTTAAGCACTAGTCAGTTCTGATTTAGTCTGACTTGCAGAGTTGCAGACTTAGCAGACTTGCAGAGTTGTGAACTTGCTGGACTTAGGCCGACTTGCAGTACTTGATTCCAAGTGACTTATTGAACTTGACTTCTGGAGTGCGAGACCCGGAGTTTACAGACTTGTTTGCCTTAACTGACTTGCAGAGTTTGAAGTGTCTTAAGCTTAATGAGTTAAGCTTAAGCTTAATAAGCTTAATTACTTAAGCTTATTAAGAAGGAAGTAACGACTGGAAAACGGCGTGATCCGTGGAGGACGAGAGGAGGTGTTTGATGACGTCGCGGATTTCTCGGACGTCCTCAGATACCTCGTGGAGAAGTTTTGTGGAGTTTCCCCCAATTTCTTAAGCTTTTAACTTCAAGACTAAGCTTTTTGAAGCAAAAGTTATGGCTTCTTACTGTATTATCCACGATTTTAGTGAAGAAGATGATTGCGTGGTCCTCTGCCGACAGAGCCTGGTCCTTCGCGATCTGACAGTGGAAATAGGGGTTCTTGATCGCCAGAAGTCTGCCTGTATCGACGGTTCGCGACGAGATTGACTGTAGAGGCCATTTGTTCCTGGAGCTCCGCCTTCGCCCGAGATTGGTAGCGATTGGAAGCTCTTGATCTCTGCTCCGCTCTGATACCACTGGTGCGCAGATCGGACGCAAATAGCTCACGTGGTGAATCCCGGAAGGTCCCCAAGAACAAAGTACTCTACTTTTTAGCACAAAAACCCATGTAAAAGCAAGCACGACATGAGTCAAGAGACAAATTGGGTTCAATCTCCCCCATGCCTTGTGTGAGCGCTTCACAAAGCATGTATTTAATGTATATTTCCAATCTTCATGCTCAAAAATAGCCCAATTACAAAAATATGACAAGCTTTTAGCTTTTGAGTTTGCTTTCTACCAAAAATAAGAAAATAAAGCTAATGGACGGTGCCCATAGAGTCTGGCACGCCCAATCTCAATGTCCAAATAGAAATAACATATCCAGGCGCATAAGCGCATACAAAATAATAATAAATAATCGATGTCTCTATAGACATAACAAAATATAGGCGTGGCGCCTATCAAAATATAGTCCAAAGGTCGAAAACCCGCTAGACTCCAATGCTTTCCTCCGCCACTGCTGCTATCTCTACACATCAACTGAAGCATTCACAATCGTTAGTAAAATAACACAATTAAACCGACAAAAGTGAATACTTAGCAGTCTTCAGCTACATAAATAAATCAACTGGTTAGAAATAAATCCTAACCTTAATTTATTACGAGTGCGCACTCTAAACTCATAAACGTTTATTAATTTAATATGCATTTTGCGGAATCACCCGCTATGGAATCACCCATGTACACACTAAATTAATGAAACGCCCGAAAAGGACAGGTGTCCCCATCAACTTCTCGCACAAAGAATCCTCTTTGCGTATGAGCCCCGGTCATCTAAGTTTACGGAATCCACCGTAGAACCTCACGGAATCCACCGTGGAATATGCCTCCTGGCATCAAGTGGAATGAAAGATGAATTTAGAGATGTTGAGAGAAAAGAAGTAGAAAAAATATTGTCAAGAGAGTCCTCCAAAGACCAAAGCCCTTTTGATTTCCTTCTATTGAGAGTACAAACAAATTGGGTGGAGCCAACTTCCTGATGAATGACATGATTAAGAGGAAAGCACAAGAATGAATCCAAAGGTACATGGGAATAGAGAAAGCAAAAATCAAAGCCGAAAATAAGCTAGTAGTATAAGCCTCCTTTGAATCCCTTAAAGCACTCTTTACAAAAGTCCTAATGGTAACCCAAGGTCCCCATCCGAGTCAGATCCATCATGGAAATGATTATAGGCTAGTAAATATTATCCCATTGCCAATCTTTAAGGGAGAGTACAATGAAGATCATGATCTTCATGTAGCCGAGTTCATGGCAGCATGTGTAGCCAACAATGCCAAAGTCCTAGAGCATTGATTGATAATATTCCTTGCCATTTTCAAAGGCATGGTATTTCAGTGGTATGAGAAACAAACAATAGGAACTTTTGACACATGGCATGACTTGAAGGTGGCCTTTCTCACCAAATTCAGGCATGATGGTTTTGAAGAGTGAATGCAAGAGGAGTTCATGAACTTAAGCGGTAGTCCTCTAGAGAATGGGTGGAAGTATATGTATCTAGAATCCATACTAAAAATATGGACCAACCATAACTTGGATGAAGGCATTGATAAGGGAGTTTTTCTTAGAGACCTACAACCAAAAGTTCATAATTTTGTGGAGCTAAGAAGACCAGTCAACCTACAAGCTACAGTGGAAGGTGCAAGACTATATAATGAAGTTAATAGTCTTGCAATGACCTCAGGAAGAGGAGTCTTACCTCCTCCCATGCTAGGACAGGTATACCCAACAAATGTAGTCCCAGGGATTGTTCCCTACCCCTACCCTCATATGCAAATAGTTCCACATTATAGTGTACCAAATCACAGTGGGGGGTTGGAGAAAGCAATTTCTCAAATGATGCCTCAACCACAACAACAATGACCTCAAACAATTTCCCCAATGATATCTCAAAAACAATAGTAGAATCCTACAAACAACTTGAACCAAGAACCAACAGTCTCAATAGGAGCTCTGAATTGGAATTAGAAGAAAGGACCCTTTGGACCAACCCAACCAGTCTCTATGTAGTGATTATAGAGACTTCCCAAAACCCTACTAAGAGTACTCTAGGAGGAGAAAATTTGAAGGACTATTTATCCAATTTGGTTGCAAGCATTACGAAAAAGCTAAGGGATATGATTACAAAATTGCTGCAGACACTAAAAGTGAATACCACCAATATATCTAGTACTACAAGAGGAGGTGGAAGAGATGTGATGCAATCTAGCACATGGTGAAAAAAGTATCATCAAGTAGGAAATTTAGCCATTGAATGTGCCCAAAAACCAACTATCCTTGGAGCCTTCTTTTCATACTATTTAAGGAAGAACCACAGAGAAGATGTTTGTTCTCTCAAGAAGATGCATGAAGGAAGGAAGAAAGATGAGGAAGCAAGATTCAATTTGCTGGAATCCAAGATGACAACCCAAGATATTGGACCAAATCCTAGAGAGTTTGGTCCTAAATTTTGGCCCAAGGAGGTTCCTTGCCCAAAGTTATAGAGGAAGACAATTTGACGGTGGCCAAAGATCAGAAGTGGAGTGTTACAGATGTAGAGAAAAGAGATATGTCTCACCAAATTCTTGACAGTCCATGGATTACAAGTCCTTAAACAGTTGATGAAAATGAAAAGGCCACACTACAAAAGATTGTCCTAGTCCACCAACCTCTATGAAGGCCAATGCTATTGAAAGTCAAAACCAGGGCCCAAGAACATGCCTCCAACTTGGTGGATTTGGAAGTTGCCATAATCATGCGTGCGAAGAAAAAGAAACCACTCGTCCAAAAAGAAAATAATCCTCTTGAAAAAACTGTGGCGTTCAATCTTCCAACACAGAAATAAAATAGTAGAGTATAGAGCATTGATGTGACATAGAAGGATACATATACAATTATAAAAGCAAGACTAGAGGTCCAAGAGATAGACAATGTAGAAGGATACATATACAATTATAGAAGCAAGACTAGAGGTCCAAGAGATAGACGATGTAGAAGTACCTCCAATAATAGAAGAAATGATGATGCAACCCTTGCTTGAAGGAAGAGGAAAAATAAAAGTGGGTGTGGCCCCATTCCCTAGTTAGCTAGAGAAGCCTATGGATCCTATCAAAGAGTGTGGCTTGTTCAAAGACCTAGACACCTTCAAACAGACAGTTAATGATACTGTCTCCTAGTTTTATCAAAAGGAATTTAAAATCATACTAACAAGAAGACGTAGCCTAAGGATTTCTCCACAACTATCACTAAGACTAATAAAGCTCTAAAGCCAGTAAAAGAAGTGGATGTAGCTAACACCTTCTTGGATCTTGACAACCCGGAGATTGGCACTTGGATTGAAGGGTATTTTATTGCAGATGAATTGATTGATGGAGGCTCATCAGTGAACATAATGATAGATGTGACAATGAAGGATCTAGGCCTACAAGGCTACACAGTGGCTTATTAGACTCGCAGACTAGAGCAGAATTAAGCCTTTGGACATTCTCACATATGTGAAGACAACTCTCACAACAAGAGACTATTGCCCGACCTTTTCGGTGGTGAAACCAAATTCTTACACGACCTCATATCCTCTATTGTTGGGAAGACCTTGCTTCATCCTTCTCCCCTCCCCCTACCTCCCACCCTCTGCTGCCTCTTGCTGGCCCTTCATCGCCAACCGTTGCATGGGCTCTCGTTGGCCTCATTCCTTAGCATCGCCTCTCAGTGCCGCCTCCGCCTCTTATCCCCTCTCTATCCACCCTTGTGTCTACCGCTTTACCCTCTGCACCTTCCCCACCCTCTAGCCCTACCCACCTTATCCCCCTTGCCCCCCCAAACTACCACCCTTCTCCCTCCCCCTCCTTCTACCACCTCCCATCGTCACCTTCTCCCCTTCCTTCTCCTCCTCCACCCCCTTAATCATCACCTTCCTCCTCCTTCTTGCCACCAGCACCCCCCCCCCCCCCGCCGCGCCCCCCAAAACCTCCTTGCCCCACCACCACCCTCCCCCCAAGCCCTCATTCCTCCCTCCCCTCCTTCCCTCCCCCCCCAAAACTAGCACACCCTTTCTTGCCAGGCTCCTATTCCCCCTATTTTTAAACCACAACACACAACCACTTCGAACCCCCTTGTGAGACCTCATGTCATGTGGAAACATGGTCCTATGCAAATCCTTGCATCTCTCCTCTGCCTCTATTAATAGTTGTTTGCGTACACAGATTCTCTTGGATTGCGGATGTGCTACTTAAGCTATCGTTCACGTGCGAGTACACACATGGGGTCTCAACTGTGTTGTGGAGGTACTATTGTTCACGCGCAGGGTAGCAGATCCGGATACATGCTTTCTCGCAAATTTAAATTGTTGAAAAAAGAACAAAAAATTTACTAAATTCAAATAAATAATGAAATTTCAAATAAAATCTAAAAATTTTACCAAAATGAGAAAAAATAAAAAATTTACTAAAATTTTCACAAAAATTTAAGCTATGAATTGCAAATAAAAAATAAAAAACTTAACACAAACCTAAAATATCCATTAAAATTTATTTAAAATTAAAAAATACTAAAAATTTACTTAACTTTTTGAGAAAAATCCAAAAAATTTCAATGAGTCATTTCCAACCTTTTTCACAAACATTAAACCTAACAATTAATAGATTTAAATAAAATAAAAATAAAATATCTAGAAATCCACAATATATTAGAAAAAATTACATTGGTATATTTGGTATTTTTCAATTATGTTGTGAATTTTTAGCTTGGTTGGGTTGCATTTTGGGATTGCTTTGTGGCTATGGTTTGCTCTCCATTAGTTGATTTTCATATGCTCAATCAGATTAGGGTGCATGTAGATATTAAATTTTTCATTTCTTCTTTCTCATTGCCCTATAAATCACATTTAATTGCTAAAATGAACTAGTTGATCAAATTTTCATGAGTATCGATACTCAATACACATAATTTGAAATAAAATAAAATAAACTTGCCATTCACATTGCATGTGCTTCATGCGCTAAACATGCACATTGTAACTTGTAATAAAATGAATTAGCTATCACTCTTGCACATGTTGGTAAAAAGGTGCTCCACACACAAGAATGTGTAAAAATGAATATGTATTTAGAGACCTTCAAAGTCGTGTTTGAATTTTGGTATTCGTTTTAATGCACTGTGAATACATACTAATTTTCTTTAATGGATAAAAGGAACCACGATTTTCTTTTTTAAGATTGATCACCTATAAAGCAGTTCACCCCTTGATAATCACTTGAAAAATTCACCTACTATTAAATCTAAATCCATCTATACTGCACATTCATCATTTAATCAATGCACATGATATGTGGGTATGAGGGTGATGCACTCTCTTAATCAGTCCCTATTGTCAAAGTGCAATTTGGTCTTGGTTACATTGATGTAGTCTGGGTTACGACAATTTTTTATTTTCTTGCTTGATATAGGAATCAAGGTGCTTGTATATTTTCATTTCACCAAAAGCTATCAATCGCACATGTGGGTAGGTCATGCTGAATTTTTTCTAGGATGTGGTTTACTTGGGGTGGTCTTTTGTGTTGTGTTATATGAGTTGATACTCTAAAGATATCTTTTTTATTTTTTATTCTATTTTTTTGCAGGCCTTCTTTGTGATGATGACTCCCTCCCTTCTCTGGTCCTTTAGAGGAAGTGCCTAAAGTATGTGGCTGAAATAGTTTATGCTCCATTTTCTCTAGTATCAATCCCTGCTATATCAACCAATACCGTTCCTACTTGCCTAACATATACAAATTTATTTAGGGCACATAGAGATGGTAGTTTGGACATATTAGTTCCTTCTTTGCATCTAATGGCAGGAGATGCCATTCCTTTCTTGTATAAGGACATTTAGAGTTTCATAGAAATATATGTTACAACTTGTGTTCAACAAATGTACTCTTCTTTCAATGAGGACCTACAACAATCTAAGGAGGAGTTACATTAAGGCTAATACTGAGCTTGACTTTGCTAAGGAAACTCTTTTTGATCTATTCAAACAAATGGAGTCATATACTAAATTGCTAGAAGCTCAAAAAGTGGAAATGTCTTCTTTTCAAACAAATGGAATCATGGACTAAATTGCTAGAAGCTCAAAAAGTGAAAATATATTGTTTGTAGGCTCAATTGACTGAAGTAAAGGCTTAGGTACCTACTGTCAATGAGGATAAAGATCATCTTTTTAAGAAAACCTATGAGTTTAAAGCTTTAATTACTACCCAAACAATGGACTTACAGTCAGTAAATTATACAATTGAGCATCAAAAGACCAAGATTGAGGAGTTAAAAGAATAGTTGGCTTAGTCACACTCCATTTCTCCAAGTCCTAATGTGCCATCAATACCTTCTTTATCAGCTACGAACTTGGGCTGCTCTCCAACGTAATACAACCTTGTGTCCCTTATTCCAAGCTAAGGTGCAAATGTTTCAATCTAGGATGGACCTTTTGTGATCTTATTTTGAGAAACTTATGGAATACATCCCGCTAGATCATTCTTTCTTTGTGTACTATTAATAACAAAATCTAGCCATTTATATGAAGCTGTCCACTATGGATTTGCACCCTCCAGAGGATGAATGGATTTATGCTTGGTCCTTCGATCTCCAAGCAATGGTTGCTCGAATGGTCTTGGTGGATCTAATTATACCTGACACCATACTGATGTTTTACATTTATCTTAGAGGTGATCTTTTGAGTCTAGACAATGAGGATATGTCTTGGTATATAGGAGACATTATTTTGCAAGTTGTTCTTTATGTCTGATATTTAAGTTGCAAATGGATGAGATTTTCCAAGCCATTTTCTCCAAAGTGGATGTATGTCCTAAAGTTTCTTAGCATTCCATGATAGATTCTATCGTATTGAATCAACGAAAATTGAAAGATCTAGTGCAATTACAAAATACTAACCAACTAATGGAGCATCTTTTAGCCCATGCTTCTAAACAATCCCCTTTTGACACCTCCTTCTTTGAAGCTTATAATTGCCAATCTGTTCTAGGTCCATTAGTGCCTTCCCTCACTTATTATCAATAGATGGCCCACAAATTTGATTCTTATTTATCTATACTTCAATCGACTCCCCATGTTATTTCTCCTCTTCTTTTTCAATAGTAAGGTGCTCTCCGAATTTCTATCTTTAGTCATTGCCCATTGATTGTGGGTCGTGTTTTCTCCCCTGTTTCTACTAGTCCTCTACTATCTACTACACTCCTTCTTACTTTTCAAGCATACTTTTTAACTCCCTTTTTATCCAATTTAATTGAATTACCTCAATCTCCATCTTTAACCCTTTCTTATTTTTACACTTTTGCCTATCTATCCCTTCATCCATTAATACTTGTTCCTCTTTCTCCATCCACCTATTTTATTCCTAGCCCCCTCCATTGGTTAGTAGCCATTCTAGTTTTGACTTGCAAATACCTAGACATAGAGGGTGGAGTCAAACTAATTCATTCAAAAGTCCTTAAATTAATTGGCCTCTGATTCCGGGGGATTGGAAGACTCCTATATAAGCTTATCAAAATTATTTGGAGTTTTCCTAGATCTATCATTAATTTATTGATCCTTTAGTTAGATTAACTACTCATTTTGCTTGGTATCTATCATACATGCATTGTCATTCTTATAATGATCATAAGCCGGTACTAAAGTTGTATATTAATATCAATCTGGATATTGATCCCCATTGATTGGATATCTTGTATTTCCATGCTCTTTGTCTTCCACGCATATATCTTATTCTTGTGGAGAGGATGCACTATTTGCAATTCTTTTAAAATCCTCCCAAGATATTTGTGGATGAATCTCTTTCCATGGATAGGTTAGGGTACTTACAGGTTAAAACAAGATGCAATCCTGGATAGTTCAAACTCAGAGATTGAATTGCATAATTTTATGTCATAAACATGTTATGGCATTCTATAGCTCATCTTGAAGAGGGTATTGTTGGCTTTGATTAGAGTCAAAAGTTTTGGAAATCAGAGTTTCCAAGCTCAAGTTATAGCCAATTTTTTGATAGGGGGTACTACAGGATTGCACTACTATGGTAGGTCATAAAGTAAAGAGTAAGGCCCACGATGAGTATGCACAACAAATCAGAGATTCCATAAAAGACAATACACCTCAAGAGGGCCCTGACGAGCCTCAAATACAAGGTGAAATCAATGCACTCAATAATACCATGTGTAAACATGAGAATAGGCATGCTCAAAGGCATATGGAGCTGTTATTTAGAGTGGAAGGTATTGTCTACTAATCAAACGAAGTCTTCCATTGAGAAGTTGGTGAATTCCACTATCCAAAAAAAGGCTTCAATTGACAAGCTATTAGAATCTAATGCTCAAATAATGGCTCAATTCTTGCAATGGATGCAAAAGAAAATGTGGGAACTAAGGAAGCTAAG
Source organism: Lygodium microphyllum (assembly GCF_053477565.2). NCBI lineage: Eukaryota > Viridiplantae > Streptophyta > Polypodiopsida > Schizaeales > Lygodiaceae > Lygodium > Lygodium microphyllum. Next base: position 26,308,993 of record NC_141159.1, read on the forward strand.
GAGAAAGCTTGACATTCAAATAGTGAACCTTCAGTCCCACTTCAGCCACCTAACCAAAATGGTCAAGGTCATGGTATCATCGGACGAATGGGTATTCCAAATAGTCAATATGAAGTAGGTGAGACTTCCCAAAGCCATGATGACTATTTGGAAAATTTGAATTGTGCTAATTCTCAAGCTTTTGGGCTGAATACCCAACTTCCTAGAGGTCCTCTCCACAATGGGAAGGTTTCATACTAGTTCTCAACCGCCTATTGGGAGAGTACCATCTTATTTTGGTGGTTCCATGCCTAATACCCATGAGTAGTGTATTTTGGCAGAGCAACCCTTTCATGAAAGAGAGTTGAAGGATAAGATCATTTTGGCAAAGTACAATGGTCAATCATCTTCACCATCCGATCTAGAGGAATGGATTTCAAAATTGGAATCTTACTTTGATATATTCCCTAGAACTGATAATATGAAGATTCATTTTGCATCTTTACATTTGGAGGGATTTGCACATACTTGGTGGAGATACATAAAGAAGGAGAACATACTTGTAGAGAATTGGCATGCATTTAAGATACTTATGGCTGAGGTCTTTGTGTCTCCTCTTGGAAAAGAGAAATTGGCACGAAGATGATATGGATTAGAGCAAAGATGCCTAAGTGTACAGGAGTATACAAACCAATTCCTCAATCTTACCATGTATGTAGAGAGTGTTAGTGATGAAGTTAAACTCCACTGTGACAAGTATATGTATGGTTTAAAGCTCTTTATCAACTGATGTTATGGCCAAAACCCTACCAATCTTTTCAAAGCTATTGAGCTTGTGAAGCACTATGGAAGAAAATATAGAAGGGATTCCTCATTTCAACTTAGTTATGGAAAGCTAAGGACTATTTCAAAATGGGGACAAGTTGGCAATGTTTATGGTTGTAATCATATACCAAGTGGGAGCTTAAGAGTGCAAACTTATCCATCATTCAATGCTTCAATACCTCAAAGCAATTCTTGGGCAACAAATAATCCAAGAGTAGATTTTTTGCAGGGGACAACAAGGCTAAATCTATTTCAGCCAATATGAATCTAAAGCCTATACCTATGGACCTCTACAAAGAAATAATGAAAAATGTCTTATGCTTCAAATGTGGGAAAAAGTATATAGGTGACCATGCCACAAAATGTGTATACAAAAATGTAAAAGCCAAGGTTCATAGTATGTTAATGTTTGAGGATTCTGAAGATGACATTGATCAGGTCAATGCATTTTAACCTAGAGTTGAAAATGAACATCTTGAGAAAGAAGTTAGGCAGGAACATTTTTATGACCCTACCGACACTTTTCCTTTTGATCTGCGTGGTAGTATTCCTTTCGATCTAAGAGGAATTTTTTATGAGCCACTTGTTGCCACTAGTTGTTCCATTTCCATGGATGCTTGGTTCTAAGATCCCTAATACACTTCATATGAAGGGTAATATTCATGGGAAGAATGTGTTCATTCTGAGATAGATAGTGGTAGTACACACAGTTTTGTGAGTGAGTCCATTATGGATAAGCTAAATTGTCTTCCCACTAACTTATAGTAGCCCATAAGAGTTCAGGTAGCCAATGGAGAAGAAGCAGTCTTCACTCAAATATGCCCACAAGTTTCTTTACATCTAGCTAAAAACTATAAAGAAAAAGTAAACCTGATAACCTTGGAAATGGGGCCCATAGATATTGTACTCAATTGTGATTGATTGATGACATTGGATAAAATTACCATGGATTTCTCACAGCTATATATGGAGATTATCTTTAATGGAGAGCTCATCCATTTACAATGAATTCCTAGTAAATCATTTTTTTAGAATATCACCATTCAACAACAAAAAAAGGAATACAAGAGGTGCTCACAAATCTTTGTTTTGCACCTGAATAAAGATCCACAAATTCAGCAAGTCGTCCAGCTTTGAAAGCTCTTCTTGAGGAGTACATGGATTTGTTTGAAGTGCCTACTTCATTGCCTCCCAAGAGAGCAATAGATCACCTAATTAATTTGGAGCCCAAATCAAATCCAATTAATAAGCCACCTTATAGATTGTCCAAGTGTGAGTGTGAAGAAGTAACCAAGCAAATCAAGGAGCTTCTTGAAATGGGATTCATTAAACCTAGTTCTTCACCTAATGCATCTTCGGTCTTGTTAGTAAAAAAGAAAGATGGATCTTTTAGGATGTGTATTGATTACAAAGATCTTAACAAGATCAAAGTGAAGAACATGTATCCAATACCCAGAATTGATTATTTTCTTGATGAACTCAAAGGGGCTAGATTCTTCATGAAGATTGACTTGAGGTCATGGTATCATCAGATCAGTATGTGAGAGGGTGATGAAATCAAGACTACTTTTAGGATTGATTGAGTGCTCTAGCATTTCCTAGTGATGCCATTTGGGCTTACAAATGTTCCGGATACCTTCCATAGTTTGATGAATAAGATTTTGTAGCCTTTCCTCTTTCAATTTGTCTTGATCTTCTTTAATGACATTTTGATTTATAGTAAGACCCTTCAGGATTATTTATCACACATGCGGAAGGTTTGTGATATATTGAGGCATCATACACTATTCGCTAAGGAGAAGCAATGCTCTTTCATGCAGACAAAAGTGGAGTATGTGAGACATATTGTTAGTGAAAAAGGGATCCAGACTGACCCCAAGAAGGTGCAATGTGTTTAAGATTAGCCAAACCCTAATACCACTACTTTGCTTAGAGGGTTTCTTGGTCTATCTTCATTTTATCACCAATTTATCAAGCATTATGTGACTATTGCAGCTCCTTTGAGATAATAGGTTGAAGAAGGAAGCTTTCTTTTGGGATGCTCTTGCAGATAGTAGCTTCAATGAGTTAAAGGAAATCCTTACTTCTGCTCCTATTCTAGTATGCCCGGATTTTTTGAAGGATTTTACCATACAGTGTGATGCTAAGTGGCCGAGGCATAGGTGCTGTTTTGTTACAAGATCATGGAGTGATTACCTTTGAAAGTCGCAGGCTTATAGATAAGGAAATGGCTATGAATGTCTATGACCAAGAGATGTTGGCTATCTTACATGCAATAAAGAAATGGCACCATTATTTGTATGGCAATCAGTTTAGAGTTAACAAATATCACATGGTCCTTAAGTATTTCCTCACTCAGTCCAATCTTACTCCTAAGTAGCGTAGGTGGGTAGCTACACTACAAAATTATGATTTTGACATCATTTATATGAGGGGCAAATACAATCTAGTAGCTAATTCTCTTTCTCCTATGTGGGCCTATAAAGTTTCAACTATGATTGAGCTACATATTGATGATTGGATTGAAGAATTACAGGAAGCCTACCTTTTGGATGAAGAGCTCAACCATATTTTTCAAAAATTACAGCAAGGTCTCATGGAAGATAACTCATATTTTTAGCTTAAAAATGGCTCTATCTGGTAAATGGCAAGATTGTCATTCCTCTACTTCTTCTTTTACATGAAAAATTATGGAGTTGCATTCTTTGCCTTTAGCTAGACACCTTGGAGTTTTCAAAACCTATGATAGGATTAATAAAAGCTTTTATTGGAGTTTTCAAAACCTATGATAGGATCAATAAAAGCTTTTATTGGAAAGAACTATGGAAAGATGTCCAAGATTTTATCATGAAGTGCATTCCTTGTCAGTAGAATAAGGACAACACCCATAAGCCAGGTAGTTTGTTGTAGCCATTACCTATTCCTATAGGCGAATGGATGCACATTACCATGGATTTCATTACTAGCTTACCCACTACCAAAAAGGGATGAAATAGTATATATGCCATGGTGGATAGACTCACCAAGGCAGTTTATTTCATTCTAATCAAGACCCAGTTTACTACTTCTCAAGTGGCTAGTCACTTTATGGACTAGATCTTTAGGTTACATGGATTACCACAAGTGATTATTCATGATAGAGATTCGAAGTTCATGTGAATAACTTTTGGCAGGTGGTATTCACATCCATGGGCACTAAATTGGCTCCCTCTACAGCCTATCTCATCCACAAACTAATGGACTGACAGAAAGGGTAAACAAGTGGTTGGAGACTTATATTCGCCATTTCTGTTATGATGTACATATTTCATGGGATTCTTGGTTACACTTGGCTAAGTTTGCCTACAATAATTCCACTCATGCCAGCATTGAAGTTTCACCCTTTGGGGCTATGTATGGTTATAAGGTGCCCTTACCCACAGTCATCTTTAATGAAAGAATCAATCCTAATGGGAAAGAAGAATTGGAACGAATGGGGACCCTTCTTTAGCAGTGTAAGATGAATCTTAGAAAAGTCCAAGACTAGATGAAGATGTATGCATATGAGAAGAGGCAACCCTTAGAGTTCCAAGAAGGAGATTTAGTTTTGTTGAAGGTGCCCAAGTCTTGGTATTCTACTTTGAAGGATGGATCCAGTAACAAGCTTGCTCACAGATTTTATGGACCCTATAGGATCGTAAAGCGCATTGGAGACTTGGCATATAGATTGGAGCTACCTCTTCCACTAAGATTTATAATGTATTCCATGTTAGTTAGCTCAAGCCTTTCTATGGTGATCCTATGGATATAGTTGATGAGTTGCGACCTATTAATGAAGAAGGTCTTACTGAATACATCCTAGAGACTGTCATAGGTCAGCATGAAAAGAATTTTCGCTCATTCTATCATTAAATATTTGATCAAATGGAGAGGTTTGCCACTCGAGGAAGCTTTTTGGAGGCTTGATTCTATACTAGACAAGTTTCCTTACCTACGTGACATATTGGTGGTGTAGCTGAAGCATCCTATGGAGCCAATTTTGATGCAGACAAGGACCTAACAACAAAATGTTTTAGAATGGTTTTTATTATGCCTAATTTTGAGAATTATGCCACCTTCATAAGGTCCAAGTACTCTTCAAGAGCTACGTTTTGACATGTGGCATGCTTCATTTGGATACTTCTACCAAAAGTTATGGCAAATTTGGTTTAGCAAGGCCTATTCTTATAGCAAGCTATCTATTTCATTTTGAGTACATCATTTGAAGACTTTAAGACTCCAAGTACTTTTGAAGTGCTCTTGATCATGTATATAGCTGAGGCTTACTCTCATCTCTTCATTTCAAACCATATGTCTTTAATCTTTCGTTCACTTTCCTATTTGTATAGCGGAAAACAGAGTAGTACTCTATTCCATCCATCCTTTTCCAACCCTTGTAAGTTTTTTTTAAAGGGCAAAAACCTTTGGGATGGGATGGATTGTAAGAAGCTAGGAAGAATAGTTTCATACATAAATTGATTGTTAATTATTTTAAAAATTTAGGATACTTGTTCGATTGCTTTTTTCTTGATAGAAATGCACAAATTTTAAGGATATCAATAAACTTTTGAAGTTTCTTTGTTACATACTTTAGACATTGTGGTTTCAGAATGTGGTGAAATGAACCCTAATGATTGCCTCATATCAACAACTCTCGAATGCCCAAAAATATTGAAATCGACCCTTGACAATCCTTGAATAGAATACCATATGAGGAAAATATGATTGTTTTAGGTTTTTCATGCATAGAGATCTTCTATAGCTAAGAAAGAAGACATCAAGAAGATGATGGATAAATAACCAGTTAAGCAGATTATCAATAAATAATTATATGTGTGTGTGAACAGAAATATGTTTTTCTATCTATCACTCATGATACAATAAAAGCAAGCATGAATCATACAAGAAAGCATGCATGATTCAAAGTAAAATAAGTGGAAATAATACACGAGAGAAAATTGTAATTTTTTTGAAGATTGCAAAATGTGCAAATCTAATGTGATGAGCACTCTTGAATCATTGAAATTAGATACTATATGAGCAACATATGATGAATGATTGACATAGTCTTATATACATGTAAACATGAATATATTTGTCTATTTGTCAATCCTCATACAATATGCCATGCAAATGGTTGATACATTTCCTCTATAAAGTCATGGCAAGGTAAGAATAGAACACTAGTGCTACCACAACAATGCAAGTGCGTATATAATTCTACATATATTTATTCAATTTTCACACAAATCAAGAGTATTCTCACCTTTTTTTAGTTCATAGTATAATAATGAATATTTCTCTATTTATTCTTTAATATATTATATTTTAGCAGATTGGGAATAACAAATAGTAGCATGTGCTTAGGAAGATCACTAAGAAATATGCAAGTATACTACAAGAGTTCAATAAGAAGGTTCTACTAAATAAGAAAATTGAGTAAAAATTTCAAAAATATAGTTAGTTAAGGGGATTTTTAAAAGGCACTTCTTAAAAAGACCTATAAGTTTCTAAAGAAAAAAAACTTAAGTGTGATGATGATCATGGTATAAGGGAGTCAAAATATGATCATGATGGAGGAGACACATGTCATGACAATAGGATCCACACAAGGATGTCATGCAACCATTTTTTATGATGATCATGATCGATGTAGTAGCAATACCAATACTGGGATCAATTTTTTTGTAAGTCAAGATATTGGTATGGATATTTAAGTAGATAGTTTGTGATCCCATTGAGGATGGGATTGAATCCTAGATAATCATTGTATCATTGTAATTCTATTACATTAGTATAACTCTTACATATCTTGCATCTTTTGTTGCAACTTACTTTGTGATACATACACACATTTATGATGATGTGTCATATATGATGCATATGGATTGATCTATTTGTGGTGTACACATCGGATGCTATATGCAGCGTAGTGAGTGCCGGAAGGTCCCCAAGAACAAAAGAACAAGAGATAAATCTTGCACGACATGAAGCAAAAGACTAATTGGGTACAATCTCTCCCCATGCCCTTGTGTGAACGCTCCACAAAGCATGTATTTGATATATTATTCATCTCCAAGCTTTAAAAATAGCCCAATTTACAATTAGCATGCTTTAGCTTTTGTGTTTGCTTTTGTCCCACTAAAAAATTAAAGCTATTGGACGCCCAAAGAGTCGGGCTGTGCCCAAATATAATGTCCAATAACAAATATTTAAATTGCACGCCCATGTGCATACAAAATAATAAATAAATGTCAGGCGCTTCAATAAATAAGCGCGTCAAAATAAATATTAGCACCACGCCTAAGATGCACACCCATAAAAAATGATAGTTTCTTCTAAATAACTTGAAAACACGCTCTCGCCCAGTGCTTCCCAATGCCACTGCTGTGCCTGCTCTACACATCAATTGAAGCATTCACAATTATTAGAAAATAATAAAATAAAACTAACAAAAGTGAATACCTAGCAGTCTTCAGCTACAAAATAAATAAATTGGTTAGAACTCAATCCTAACCTTAATTTATTACAAGTGTGCACTCTAAACTCATAAACATCCATTAATTTAAATATGTATTTTGCGGAATCAGCCGCTATGGAATCACCCACTTGCACATTAAATTAACAAGATGCCCAAAAAGGACATGCGTCTCCATTGACTTTTTGCACAAGAAATCCACCTTGTGTATGAGCCTCGACAACAAATATAATTTTACGGAATCCACCACAAAACCTCACGAAATCCACCGTGGAATATGCCTCCTGGCATCATACCCCCGGGGTGGAATTGCAATTGTCCTCAATTGCTATTAGATCAATGTGGAGCCAGTAGTGAGGGGTAAGCACTTAGGTCTCAAGCGTGCATCCATTGGGCCTCTTCAATAGGCTGATTTTTAAACTTAACCAGATATTTAGAATATCTACGGCTAGTTCTAATGGTCATAAAGTCAATCTAGATTCAGGTTCTAGGATTTTAGTTTCTTCTTCTAGCAAATGAGGGTTTTCATAAACAGGATGTATAGGTAATTGGCCTCTAAAAGGTCGTAATAAACTGATATGAAAAGTGTTGTGGATTTTCCAGTGTTGTGGTAATTCTAGTTTAAGTGCATTGTCATTGATTTTGTGAATGATCTTGAAAGGTCCATAAAATCTAGGAGCTAACTTTACAATAGGGTGTTTATCAACACTTTGTAATCTTCGCTTTTCAATACATAACCAAACATAATCATCAACTTTGAAACTCATAGCTTTTCTTTTCTTATTGGCTTGTTTTGTATATGATTGCTAGGCTTTCGCAATCATATGTTTAACTTCATCAAAAATGGTAGCATGCATATTAGCAATATCATCAGCAGCTTGAACTTTGTTTGACAACGATGTAACAGGTATAGGTAATCTATATCCATAAATAATTTCAAATGGTACTTTCTGTGTAGCTGTATGTGGTGTGTTATTGTATGCAAACTGAAGTAAATATAAATGTGTATCCCATGTTTGTGGTTTTGAAATTGTGTATGCACACAAAAGATCTAAAATGGTACTGTTAGTAGCTTCTGTTTGCCCATTTGTTTCATGATGAAATGCAGATGAAAAATCAATCTTTGTTCCTAAATTAGCAAACAAAGTAATCCAAAAATTATTGCAGAATCTAGAATCACGGTTAGAAATAATAACTTTTGGCAAACCATGATTAGTGAAAACAGTTTTCAAGAACAATTGAGCAGCTTGAGATGCAGTTAATGTTTTCTTGCTGCATGGAATGAAATATGCTTGTTTGCTAAACCTATTGACAATAGTCCAAATCATGTCATGATTAGCTTTAGTGTTAGGCAAACCAGTGATAAAATCCATTGAGATATGTTCCCATGGTCGTTCTGGAATTGGTAAAGGCATTAATAAACCATATTGTTTACCATGGTGTCTTTTAACTCTTTGGCAAATTAAGCATTCAGATACAAAGTTAGATACATCAGATTCCATATGTGGCCAATAAAAATCTTAAACCAATGTACGCAAAGTAGAAATAATTCCTCTATGGCCTTGGTATGGGAGACAATGAATTTCATGTAAAACAAATGATCGAAATGGAACAGTTACACATAATCTTTTTTCATAAAACATAAATCCATTAGTGTAAGACAATGAATCCATGGGAATCCAATTATTTGCAACTAATGGATTTATGTTTTATGAAAAAAGGTATGTATAATATTTCCATTTCGATCATTTGTTTTACATGAAATTTATTGTCTCCCATACCAAGGCCATGAGGAATTATTTCTACTTTTGGTATCCAATAACATTCTCTTTTTCGGGTTGATATTGTATGAGTGGATGAAAACTTTGAATAAAAGTAGCCCATTTAATGTATCGGTCAGATATTTGTGGTTGACTAAGGAGATGTTTAATGCTTTGTTTGTCAGTTTTGATCATGAATTCAGATTCCATTAAATAGTGTTTCCATTGACATAAAGCTTGTACTACAGGTCGCAATTCCTTATCATAAGTAGAATACTTAAGTTCGGAAGGTTTAAGTTTGCAGCTAGAGTAAGCTATGGGATGAGAATCTTGCATAAGGACTACTCCTATTCCAGATCCACTAGCATCAGTGACTACTAAGAAAAATTGTCTATTGAAGTCAGGTAATTGCAATACAAGAGCATGAGTTAAAGCATGTTTCAGTAAATCAAAGGACTTTTGTTGATTGTCGGACCAATGATACACAATGCCTTTCTTTAATAATTTTGTCAAAGGTAATGCAAGCAATGAAAAATTTCTCACAAATTTTCTATAAAAGCTAGCAAGACCTAAGAAAGAACGTAATTCGTGCACATTTTTAGGTATGGGCCAATTCAAAATTGCTTCTATCTTTTTAGGGTCAACTCTAATACCTTCAGATGAAACAATATGTCCTAGGTATTCAATTTGTGTTTGGAAAAATTCACTCTTTTTCGGATTAGCATATAATTGATTCTCTTTCAATAATTTGAAAACCAAATATAAATGTCCATAATGCTCGTTCTCATTCTTATTGAAAACCAATTTATTATCAAAGAAAACAATGACGCAATGCTGATGCTTCAAAAATATGCGATTCATCATATGACTGAATGTGGCTGGTGCATTATATAGTTAAACCAAAAGGCATAACAAGGAATTCATAGTGTCCAAATTGTGTTCTAAATGCAGTTTTGAATATATCAGATGTATCCAATCTTACTTGATGGTATCTAGATTTAAGATCTATCTTGCTAAATATTGCAGATCCTTGTAGTTTGTCCATAAGATCATCTGCCCTAGGAATGGGATATCTATCCTTAATAGTGATTTTATTTAGGCCACGATAATCAATGCACATGCGATAGGTATTGTTTTTCTTCTTCACTAATAAGATAGGTGTACCAAATGGAGAACTACTAGGTCTAATGAGTCCTCGGGTTAACAATTCTTCAACTTGGGCTTAAATTTCTTTCTGTTCAATTTGGTTATGTCTATATGGTGCTTTACGTGGTGGTTGTGATCTAGGAATTAGGTCTATTTTGTGATCTTCGGGATGTATAGGTGGTAAGCCAGGTGGTAAGTCAGCAACAAAACAATCTTGAAATTATGAAAGAAATTGTGCATGCTTAGGATACATCTGATTTTCTTTAGCTTTGATTTCATTCACCCATATTAAATAGGATTTGCTACCTTTTCGTAATGCACGTTTAGCCTGTGTATGACTAAGCAATGGAAAATTATCGAAAGTGTGCATACCATGCAATGTGATTTGTTTTCCATTAGTATGAATCTTCATTGAATGCGTGGAATAATCTATATCGGGATTGTATTGATGACGCCAAGGCATTCTGATGCAGGGAGGCATATTTCACGGTGGATTCCGTAAACTTTGATGACTGGGGCTCATACACAAAGTGGATTCTTTGTGCGAGAAGTTGATGGGGACGCCTGTACTTTTTGGGCGTTTCATTAATTTAGTGTGTACATGGGTGATTCCATAGCGGGTGATTCCGCAAAATGCATATTAAATTAATAAACATTTATGAGTTTAGAGTACGCACTCGTAATAAATTAAGGTTAGGATTTATTTCTAACCAGTTGATTTATTTATGTAGCTGAAGACTGCTAGGTATTCACTTTTGTCGGTTTAATTGTATTATTTTACTAACGATTGTGAATGCTTCAGTTGATGTGTAGAGATAGCACCAGTGGTGGTGGAGGAAAGCATTGGAGTTTAGCGAGTATTCGATCTATGGATTATATTTTGATAGGCGCCACGCCTATATTTTGTTATGTCTATTGAGGCATCGATTATTTATTATTATTTTGTATGCGCTTATGCGCACGGTTATGTTATTTCTATTTGGACATTGTATTGGGCGTGTCAGACTCTTTGGGCACCGTCCATTAGCTTTATTCCTATTTTTGTAAAAGCAAACTCAAAAGCTAAAATCTTGATATATTTTTGTAAATTGGGCTATTATTGAGCATGAAGATGGAATATACATAAAATACATGCTTTGTGAAGCGCTCACACAAGGCATGGGGGGAGATTGAACCCAATTGGTCTCTTGCTCTTGTCGTTCATGCTTTTTACCTTGTAACTTGTGCAAAAAGTAGAGTTCATTGTTCTTAGGGACCTTCCGGGATTCACTACGTGAGCATACAGCGACCGATCTGCACACCAGTGGTATCAGAGCGGAGCTGAGATCAAGAGCTTCCAATCGCTACCCATCTCGTGCGAAGGCGGAGCTCCTGGAACGATCGAGCTCTACGGTCAATCTCGTCGCGAACCGTCGATACAAGCAGACTTCTGGCGATCAAGAACCCTTGTTTCTATCATCAGATCGCGAAGGACCAGGCTATACAGGCGGAGGACCACTCCCTCATCTCCATCATCAAGTCGTCAAATAGAGAGATAAGTGATAAATCCCAAAATTCAATATCTCAAATCTTCAAACACTAAAGCTTGAGAAGCTTAGTTTAAGCTTTAAAGAAGCTCAAAGCTTCAATTTTTCATCGCGATATATCAGAGGCTGTCCGATTTTTTCGCCGCCTGGAAAAAAACGGCCCCCCCCCACGAAATCCGTCAATTAAGCTTCTTTAAGCTTAATCCATTAAGCTTAATCAATCAACTAAGACAAGTCATCTTCTACAAGTCATCAAACTCCAGGTCCCACACCAAAGAAATCAAGTTTTGCAAGTAATCTGTGATCAAGTTCTGCAAGTTCACTAAGTCGGCTAAGTTCTGCAAGTCTTCAACTCTGCAAGTCACATAAGTCTGCAACTCTGCAAGTCAGACTAGTCCATTGGAGTCAAAACTGACTTGTGCTCAAAACTCCTAGAAGGACTGTTCCTGCGCAGAAACTCCGAACTGCAAAGTTGTTCGTTGGAAGGTATTCTACCCATACGCAGGTTTGCTGAAGCACTTTCAACATACGAAGAAGGAAAAATTACAGATTTTCTAAAGATTGAGAAAGAAATACCCAAAAACACAAAAGCCTTGTAACCCCGAATTTGAGCTATGCTCATCCCGCTAACTTGATTTTGAGTGAGAAAGGACTTTTGAATTTTACAGGATGACGGAACCACATATGGATGATCTTACGGCTGAAGACAACTTACCTGAACCTACAATGGAGCAAAAGCTGGACTTAATCATGATGCAATTGGAAGAAGAACGAAGGGCTAGGCAAGCATTGCAAGCACAACTGGCAAAATTACAAAGAGCGTCTACCGACAAAGAAGAACCTCAAGCTGAAGATTTGATTCGACGTACCATCGACGCCACTCTTGAAGCTCAGACCATTCGCAAGGAATCAAAGATAAGTAAACGAAGTTTCAAATTTCACACTTTCAATGGCATACGAGAAGGAAAGACTGTTATAGCATTCATTAGTCAGTTTGATGACTATTTCCATGAGGAAACCTATGCAAAAAAAGATAAAATCAAGTGTGTTACTAATCATTTGGTAGACAGAGCATCACTTTGGTGGATTGTAATACGCAAGAGCATAGAATGTCCTGCTACCTGGGACGATTTCAAGAAGAAGTTCATGCAGAATTTCCTTCCACCGCAATTTCATGAGAAAGCTATCAAGCAATGGGATCTACTCCAACAACGAGATTGTAAGCCTATGCCTCAGTATACAGAGCGTTTTTGGAATGCACTCCTCCAGCTACGCATGCTTGAAGACGTACCAGAGTCGACACATAAGTGCAAGTATATGTCTGGACTTCTTGGACATTACTACGCTGAAGTTAACATGTTCAAGCCTGCTACTCTTGAAGACGCCATTTCACTAGCTCACGACACTGAAGATAAGCTACGCGGTAGAGACAGACGACCACAGCAATTCCAAGCCAATGGTAATTATGGATCTAAACAATTCAATTCCAATTTTAGAAGATTTAATCCAGGTCGTTTCTCTTCATCATCTTTCCGCAAGAATTGGGCTAAACCACCTGCATTACCATCCAATGTCAATCCAAATCCTAAGCCTATTCCACAGCCAAATCCAAATGTACCTAGACTTCCCGCCATTGCAAATAATGTAACCAAATCCAAGCCAATAGTATGCTATAAATGCCACTAGCCTAGACATCTCGCAGCAAATTGTCATTCAAAGAAACCACCAGCTCATATCAATTATCTTGGAGCCATGGACGAAGACGAACATGAGGATATGCCTGATCTCACTGAAGATGAGGACGACACTACTTAATGGGTTCAGAATTTATGATAAAGACCGATCAGCAAAGTATTAGACATTTACTTAGCCAACCTCAAATCTCTGACCGTCATATCAAATGGGCTTCCTTTATTCAAAGTTTTCATCCTATCATTCAATACCAACCTGGAAAAGAAAATGTAGTGGCTGATGCATTGAGTAGAAGACCTGCCATTCATAATATTTCTGTCATATCTTTTGATTCTTTGATTCCTATGAAAGATATATATCACCAGGATATTACTTTTCATTCTGATTGGAATAAATTAGTTCAAAATAATTTCATTCCTGTTGATTCATTTTCATATAATGATGGATTTATGTTTTATGAAAAGAGACTGTGTGTTACCATTCCATTCCGATCTTTTGTTTTGAATGAAATTCATTGTCCCCCATATCAAGGTCATAGAGGTATCATATCTACCTTACGTATGTTAACTGAAGATTTTTATTGGCCGCATATGGATGCTGATGTATCTAACTTTGTTTCTGAATGTTTGATTTGTCAAAGAGTTAAGAGACATCATGGTAAACAGTATGGATTACTTATGCCTTTGTCTATTCCATCTAAACCTTGGGAACAAATTTCTATGGATTTCATTACTGGTTTACCAAATACTAAATCTAACCATGATATGATTTGGACAGTTGTAGATAGATTTAGTAAACAAGCATATTTCATTCCATGTAAGAAAACTTTAACAGCATCACAAGCAGCACAATTGTTTTTGAAAACTGTTTTTACTAACCATGGATTGCCAAAAGTTATTATTTCAGATCGTGATTCTAGATTTTGTAACAACTTTTGGATTACTCTATTTGCTAACCTAGGCACAAAGATTGATTTTTCATCTGCATGTCATCCAGAAACTAATGGACAAACAGAAGCCACAAATAGCAACATTCTAGATCTTTTACGTGCATATACTATCTCTAAACCACAGGCATGGGACACTCATTTGCATTTATTACAGTTTGCATATAACAATACACCGCACACATCTACAAAGAAAGCACCGTTTGAAGTCATTTATGGATATAGATTATCTACACCTGTTGCATCTTTGTCTAATAGAATTCAGAGTGCTGATGATATTGCTAGTATGCATAACAGTATATTTGATGAAGTTAAAGATATGATTGCTAAAGCCCAGCAATCATATACCAAACAAGCCAACAAGAAAAGACAAGCCATGAATTTCAAAGTTGATGATTATGTTTGGCTGAGAATAGAAAAACGTAGACTGCAAAGTGTAGATAGACATCCAGTTGTCAAATTAGCTCCCAAATTCTATGGACCATTTAGGATCATTCATAAAATTAACGACAATGCATTCAAGTTAGAATTACCATCTCATTGGAAAATTCACAATACATTTCACATTAGTTTATTGAGACCATTTAGAGGCCAATTACATGTACATCCTATTTATGAAAACCCACCTTTATTAGAGGAAGAGACTGAAATACTTGAACCAAAAGCTATCATAGACACTGACTTTATGACCACTAGAACTGGCTGAAGGTATTCTAGATATCTAGTTAAATTTAAGAACCATCCTGTAGAAGAAGCACAATGGATACACGCTAGAGACTTAAATGCTTTCCCCACTATGTTAGCTCCACATTGAGCTAATAGCAATTGAGGTCAATTGCTATCCCACCCCGGGGGTATGATGCCAGGAGGCATATTTCATGGTGGATTCCGTGCCAGGGTGGATTCCGTGAGGTTTTACGGTGGATTCCGTAAACTTTGATGACCGGTGCTCATACACAAAGTGGATTCTTTGTGTGAGAAGTTGATGGGGACGCCTGTCCTTTTCGGGTGTTTCATTAATTTAGTGTGTACATGGGTGATTCCATAGCGGGTGCTTCCGCAAAATGCATATTAAATTAATAAACGTTTATGAGTTTAGAGTGTGCACTCGTAATAAATTAAGATTAGGATTTATTTCTAACCAGTTGATTTATTTATGTAGCTGAAGACTGTTAGGTATTCACTTTTGTCGGTTTAATTGTATTATTTTACTAACGATTGTGAATGCTTCAGTTGATGTGTAGAGATAGCAGCAGTGGCGAAGGAAAGCATTGGAGTTTAGCGAGTATTCGACCTATGGATTATATTTTGATAGGCGCCACGCCTATATTTTGTTATGTCTATTGAGGCATCGATTATTTATTATTATTTTGTATGCGCCTATGCGCACGGTTATGTTATTTCTATTTGGACATTGTATTGGGCGTGTCAGACTCTTTGGGCATCGTCCATTAGCTTTATTCCTATTTTTGTAAAAGCAAACTCAAAAGCTAAAAGCTTGATATATTTTTGTAAATTGGGCTATTATTGAGCATGAAGATGGAATATACATAAAATACATGCTTTGTGAAGCCCTCACACAAGGCATGGGGGGAGATTGAACCTTGTAACTTGTGCAAAAAGTAGAGTTCATTGTTCTTGGGGACCTTCCGGGATTCACTACATGAGCATACAGCGACCTATCTGCGCACCACATTCCTAAGATAATGTCACTAGATTGCAAAGGCACAACTAGAAATTTCTACGTTCAACATAATCACCAATTTTAATTTCTAAGTCATGCACTTCTTGTGTTCCATTGTATCTAGTGCTTACGAATGCAGCCTTGATGCAATAATGAATAGAAATAGTATGTAAATTCAATTCTTTAACCAATTTTGCAAATATAAAGTTGTGTGTGCTTCCATTATAATGTAAAATAGTCTTTTCTTTACCATGCACAAGACATTTCATTGTTAATAAAGAATGGGGATTTGGCATACCTGGTAAAGTATCCGAAGTAGTATCGACATCGTCATCATCTTCCGTGAAATTTGGCATTTCTTCATGTTCTTTATCTTTTGTCACTCCCAAATAATTGATGTGTACAATTGGCTTTTTGGATTGACAATTCACCGCTAGATGTCCAGGTTGATGACATTTGCAACATACTATGGGTTTGGCTTTAGATACATTATTGGTAATAGTGGAAAGTTTAGGAATGTTGGGATTTTGCTGGAAAGATGGCTTAGGGTTTGGATTTGTGTTTGATGGTAAAGCAGGTGGTTGTGTCCAAGATTTATGGAATGAAGATGGAAGGAAATGGTTTTGATTGAATCTTTGAAAATTTGAATTGAATTGTTTTGAACCAAAGTTACCATTAATTTGAAATTGTTGTGGTCACTTCTCTCATCCTCGAAATTTTTCTTCAGTGTCATGGGCCAAGGAAATTGCAACTTCGAGAGTCGTTGGCTTGAACATGTTGACCCATAAAAATGTCCAAGTAAGCCAGACATAAACTTGCATTTATGGGTTGCCTCAGGTATATCTTCGAGCATTCGAAGTTGCTATAAAGCATTCCAAAAACGCTCGATATATTGTGAAATAGGCTCATGATCCCTCTATTGCAGAAGATCCCATTGTATGATTGCTTTTTCGTGGAATTGGGGTGGAAGGAAATTCTGCAAAAATTTCTTTTGGAAAGTCTCCCAAGTAGTAGGACAATCAATGCTCTTGCAGACAACAGTCCACCATAGGGATGCTCTGTCCACTAGATGATTCGTGACACACTTAATTTTGTCTTTCTCAACATACTGTTCTTCATGGAAATAATCATCAAATTGACTGATAAAAGCAAGTATAGTCTTTCCATCGCGTGACCCATTGAAAGTACGAAATTTGAAATTTCTTTTAATTATCTTTGTTTCTTTCTAAATAGATTGCACTTCAAGTGTTGCATCGATCATACCTCGTATAAGATCTTCAAATTGTGGTCCATCTTGGTCGGCGGTAGATCGTTTGCAGATTGGCCAATTAAGCTTGTACAGTTTGATGTGCTCTTCGTTCCTCTTGAAGCTGCATCATAATCAAATCCAGTTTTTGCTCCATCGTTGGTTCGGGTAGGTCACCTTCAGCCATAAAATCTTCCATGGTTTGATCGGACATCCTGCAAAATTTCAAAAGACCTCACACACTCGAAATCTTGTTAGTGGGATGAGCGTAGCTCAAAGTCGGGTTTACAAGTTTTTTTTTTTGACTTTTTGTAGTATTTCTTCTTTGCGGATGCGAAATTTGATGTCACGGTCTTCTTCCAAGAAGATATTTGTGCGTGCAGACTGTGAGTTACAAACTATTTGCTTGAATTTGGCTCTGTCAGTCCACAGGTGGGAACAGGGGCTTGCAGAGATGTGGAAATAAGTTTAGAGTTGATTCGGAAGGAGTTCAATAGAAACACCCGCTGAGAAGGAGAGTAGTAATCAAACTTCTAAGCTTTAGCAAAGCTTAGCTTTAAGCTTTGTTGAATAAAAGGTTATATAAAACCACTGAAATCGTGCAGGACGGCGGTATGTTGATGCCACAATCATCGCCAGTGAGGATGTCCTTCCATCATGATTTAATAAATTGATTAAGCTTAAGCAAAGCTAAGCTTTTTATAAGCTTAAAGCTAATCTTAATGAAGTTTCTTATTGTTCTCTCTCTGAGAAAAAAAAAAGTCTTCATGAAGGAGCTTCCCACGTGGTCCTCCACCTGTAGAGGCCGGTCCTTCGCGATCCAACAGCGTAGCAGGGGGTTCTTCACTGCCAGGAACATGCTGGTATAGACGGATTGCCATGAGAGTGAATGTAGAGCTCGATCGTTCCAGGAGCTCCGTCTTCGCGCGACATGGTAAGCGATTGAAAGCCCTCGATCTTAGCTTCGCTTTGATACCACTAGTGCACAGATCGGATGTTGTATGCGCGCGTAGTGAGCGCTAGAAGGTCCCCAAGAACAAAAGAACTCTACTTTTGTACAAAAAACAAGAGATAAATCTTGCACGACATGAATTAAAAGAATAATTGGGTACAATCTCCCCCCATGCCCTTGTGTGAGCACTCCACAAAGCATGTATTTGATATATTATTCATCTCCAAGCTCAAAAAATAGCCCAATTTACAATTAGTACGCTTTAGCTTTTGTGTTTGCTTTTGTCCCACTAAAGAATTAAAGCTATTGGGCACCCAAAGAGTCCGGCTATGCCCAAATACAATGTCCAATAACAAATATTTAAATCGTGCACCCATGTGCATACAAAATAATAAATAAATACCAGGCGCTTCAATAAATAAGCGCATCAAAATAAATATTGGTGCCACACACCTAAGATGCGCGCCCATTAAAAAAAAATAGTTTCTTCTAAATAACTTGAATACACGCTCTCGCCCAGTGCTTCCCAACGCCACCACTGCCTGCTCTACACATCAACTAAAGCATTCACCATTGTTAGAAAATAATAAAATTAAACCGACAAAAGTGAATACCTAGCAGTCTTTAGCTACAAAATAAATAAATTGGTTAGAACTCAATCCTAACCTTAATTTATTACGAGTGCGCACTCTAAACTCATAAACGTCCATTAATTAAAATATGTAATTTGCAAAATCACCCGCTATGGAATCACCCACTTGCACATTAAATTAACAAGGCACCTGAAAAGGACAGGCGTCCCCCATTGACTTTTCGCACAAGGAATCCACCTTGTGTATGAGCCCCGGCAACAAATATAATTTTACAGAATCCACCGCAAAACCTCACAAAATCCACCATGGAATATGCCTCCTGGCATCAATTTGCCAATTTATTTGAGAGTTTGAGGCACATTCATATTGAAAGTCAGGTATATCTTTTGGCAACTCAATGTCGATCTAGGACAAGATCTATTTATTTTACTTCTATCTCTTAATCCATATTTATACCATAGATTCACATTTTCATTTGTGTCAAAAGAGTACACATCCACATTTAAATTTGTGTTAATAATGGTGTGCATATTCACATCAATACATTAGCTATTCATGTCTAAAGACATGCTAATATGTGTGTGTATATATATATTTACAATAGTTCAAATTTAATTGAGCATATAAACACTCTTATTAACATGAATTTAGACATGCCAATAAAAGTTGAGTGAGTCTATGCTTCCATTTTCTTAAAGTGTCTTCATGGTAGTTTTCCATACTGGTTGCAAGTTGTTCTTCAAATTTTGGCAGTTGGAGTCTTACTCTTGAGAAATAGAGCATCTTTTCCCATTTTAGTCTTATTGTATGTAGCTCCCTTAAGCACTTTCTTCTTGAGCAAAGGAGTAGACATATAATGTTCTAAGGTTACAATGTCCATGTTCCTTAGAGTATCCTTGGTAGAGTCATATTCTTTTGGAAGGCTTACTATAAGCATAGCAACCACATCCCTTTTTGAAATTTGTGTGTCTTTGTATATTGAGTCACAATACTTCTCCTTTTTTTAATGCACTATGTAAGTGAAAATGATAGAATTCTATCTTTAAATGAAAATCTTGGTTTCTAACTATTGATATCAAGATTAGATTGGATAGAAATTTAGAACCCTAGGTACAACTAAATAGGGTGATGGTGTCGAAAGTTTAAACACATGTGGGTAGGTCAAAGGATAGCTCATGATGGCTTTAGATATGTGTCATGTTCTAGATTAACACATTCTAGTTGTGTTATGTTTTTTGTTTGGACTAAGGTTTTCAACATTTCAACAATTGCTACTAAGGGTATAGAAAATGAACACACACACACACACACACACACACACACGCACACGCACACGCACACACGCACGCACGCACGCACGCACACGCACACGCACACGCACACACACACCCACTCACTCACTCACACAAAATACACATGGATAACTTAAGGTTGCATACACATGTTGGTAGAAAGGCATATAGTAAAAATTTTGTATGAGTGTTGCTTACGCTATTTGTGGCGTTATGCTTTAAAGGATTATAGGCATTAACCTATAGTGTATGCATAGTGTAGAACTCCCAAAGGAAATACTTTGTTATGACTTATGAGTGTCTATACATACACATTACAAATGTCTTTAGATTATCACATGTAGGTGGTGTTTGGATGATTTTTTAAAACACTTCCTCAAGATGAAGAGGCATGTTTTTGATACTTAACTGTCTTAACATGTCTATAATCCATGATGTGTACTTAAAAGGGGGGCAAAATGTTGGGCCTAGGCAATCAAAGGTTTTTGCCATTGTTGTTTAATAAGTGAATTAGAGAGCATGCTTGGTCATTTTTTGTTAGCACTCATATTACTAGGTCTATTTTCTTGATTTCCTAGATTTTGAACATCTTAGTGGAACTCTAATAATTGCATTGTACAGGACAAGGAGAACACATAATAGCTTGCCTACTTGTATTATGAAGGTGATAAATTTTTGATCTTTCTGGGTGATGTTAGAATGTAAAAGTTCCATGAAGCTTGGGTGCTTAACACTAAGCATGTTTGGACCTCATTAAAAATGGAATCCAAAGTGTGCTTTTCCAAAATTCTTGTAAGCTGAGATGATTAAGGGCTCACAAAGTGTTGTCAATAATAGTTGAGGTGTGAAAACTACACGATGTGCATGCTGGATGTTCGAAGACAGTTGGTCATCCGTCTTTTGAACAAGTGCTCATTTTCACACGCAATTGCTCACCCATACTTGGAAAGAATGCTTATCTGCTACGTGCTTAAACTTCTAAAGAGCTGTGCTTACCCAATCTCTGAGCAAGTGCTCATTGTTATATTCACTTGTTCATGGCAAGTGCTCATGGTTACATGCTTTAAACTTATGAAGAGCTTCAATCAAGTATGACTGTAGGCTGTTCAAGAATTGATTTTGCGGGCATCTCCCAAGAAAGCTTGTACCTAAAGAAACGCATTTTTGTGTGGTGCTTCTCTTTGTCAAGCCCCATTAACACATTGCTTGTCCTTAATAAATGCAATAAAATTAACCACTATCGGGGAAGTGCACATTCGCCCACTTGAACGTGTGGAGTTCCCTCTCATCCCTCGAGCCACAACCTCAGTTCCTCCTCTTCTTCCTTCTGATTGGGTCCCTTCGTGTTGGTGATCAGGAGAAATACAGACCCATCAGGTAAAAAACAGTGGATGATAAGCAGATGCAAATTGGGTCAAAGCTTGCAGGTAGAGATTGGTGATGTCACTTCCGTGTCTTCCACTGTTGGTGGCAACACAAGTTTTACAGGAATTGCAGAGACTTGACCTGTAGCATACATGCCACTGCCATGCCAGGTCTTTTCTGTTCCTCTCTTCTGCAGATTCTTAATTTTGAAGAAAGGGAATTTGCGATTTTCAGTGGCTGATACAAGCAGGTGGCAGTTGGGTCAGAGCTTTTAGATAGAAATCGGTGATGTCACTTCCATATCTTCCACTGTGGGTGGCAACACAAATTTTGCAGGAATTGCAGAGACTTAACTTCTCGCATGCATGTCAATGCCATGCCCAGGTTTTTCCTGTTGCTTTTTCCTGCAGCTTCTTAATTTTGAAGGAGGAGATTTGGGGTTTTCTGTAGTGGTTTCTTGGAATCCACCTGATACACAGGTCAAGTCTCTTACGTGTAGCAGACTTGATGGAATAGATTGGCACCATTCCAGCGGGTGAGCAATCCGGAAACTAGATAACAGTTTCTCTGCAACTTTCACAGAGCGATGCTGCACAAGCTGCATGCACATCTGCCATGCTGGGTTAAGTATCAGGATTGGATATGGTATGCTGAAACAAATCAACATATTTGGCTGCATGTGATACAAGTATCAGAATTGCTGTAGATATATGCTTTTCTGAACAAATTAAGGTATCAGGTTATTACAAGCATGCTCTCAGTGAGCCAAACAGAAGCTAGTGTGGTTGGATGGGAGGCTGAATTGCCGGCTCCAGAGGAGCTGATGCCCCTCACCCAAACCTTGATACCACCCAACTTGGCCTCTGCCTTCAGTATTGAACTAGAACCTCCTTCTAGTGCATCAGAAATTCGGCTTGCATCAGAGCTAGCATTGCAGGCCCTTTGCCTCCAAGGGACCTCATCTTGTTCCTTGGACGATGCTCGTCCCATCTCACAGGTGCATGATCATAGCATGCCTGCAAGTCAGAGTCTTATCCCTGATAGGCAGCGAGCAGAAAACATGGAAACCCAAGGAAGTCTCTTGGACTATGCAAAGGACTTGGACCTTGAAGGAGGGACTCGGAATCAAATAACCAGCGTGCAGATTACTGGCTCCACTGGCAAAGATGATGCTACTGCTGCCACCAATGGTTCTCCATTTGTTTCTTTAGAAAAAAGAGCAGATACTGTACATGGAAGTGGGATCGGCGGGACAGATAGCAGTGAATATGGAGTTGGGAAGAGGTCCAAAAAGAGGCTGGATGCTGAGTTTGAGGATGTGGATTCAGGTGTGGGGGTAGAGAATTCAAATGAAGAACCTGCAGCTAGAACTTTGAAGCGCCCTCGACTGGTCTGGACCCCTCAACTGCACAAACGGTTTGTGGAGGCTGTTGCTCATCTTGGCATTAAGAATGCAGTGCCAAAGACCATCATGCAGTTGATGAGTGTAGAAGGTTTGACCAGAGAAAATGTTGCTAGCCATCTTCAAAAGTACCGACTGTACCTCAAACGAGTGCAGGGTCTTTCTATCGAGGGCCCTTCTGTTTCTGATCAGCTGTTTGCTTCCACACCAGTGCCACCAAGCCTTGCAGCATCTGCACATTTCTTATCCAATCATGGGGAAGATATTCTTCCTCTTTTGATGCCCATGCCAATGGTCAGTGGAATGAGTCACGGGCATGTAGTTGGGCCATTAGGCTCTGCTGCACCATATGCAAGCTTTGACCATCATGTGTACAATGCTTTTGGCAAAATTTCTCCTCCTCAAAGATTACTGCCGACACATGGTGAGTATGCTGTTATACACCAACAACGGCCAGGTTCTCCTCAAAGACGTGTGCTTCCACTTTTTCCTGCTAATGGCCATTGATGCACAGGAAGTGTTGATCCAACTGCAGGACTTACGACATATTTCGAATCTCATCCCATAATTATATATAACAAATATATAAATGCAAATTTGAAAATTTCAGTTTTCAGGGTTTCTGGTAGAATGTGTTCAGGACGGTAACCGATGTGACTAAATGGATGGATTGGCTGAAGATATATATCAAGTAACCATAAGTGCCATCTTGGCGTTTCAAGTGACATCATGGGTTCTTGCAAAACTTTATTCATACTCTGCAGATGGTGAGTTTGCAGTCGAAAGGCAAGAAAGCCCAGGGCCTCCCCACAGATGCCTCCTTATAGTGTTTCTTGCCAATAGCCATTGATGCTATGCTCATTCAACTGTAAAATTTGTGACATTAGTATTTAGTTTTCTGGTAGAATTTGCTCAGGATGATGAGTGACATGAAAAAATAGCTGGTTTGGCGAAAGATCTAATTTAAGAAACAGCACAACTTGTTTGGCCTCATTGACTGACCTCATGGAGTGTATTGACATGCTGAGACTTCCTATACATACAACAGGTACTATATTTCCAATTGCACCCTGATGAATCTGGTACAGAGTATGGTTTTGCATGTAGATCCTGATAAAACCTCAAAATTTTATTCCAAAACTTTTGGCATAAAAGGGAAAACTTTTACGGTACTTTTTTTCATAACATTTTTGTCTTTATCTGAAAATAGTTGTGGGTACAATCAGCTTGCCCTGTGCAATGAGCTAACTTTTCAATGGCACTGTGAGCTGTACATATTCACTTGAAAATTTGATGGTTGTCTATGTGCTATTTCCATAAGCATATGTTGCAGGTCCAAGGGTTCTGTTCTGTATTTCCATATTTATGAAATAGAAGGCCACCATCCTTTCTGGACATCTACTTTTGAGAGGGGCGATGATCTCTATTGTTTGTTTTGCGTGATGACATTTGTGGGTTCTGTACAGAATCTCATCAGTTGTCAGCTTAGTTGGTAATGAACAGGATAAGAAGTTCAATCTTGGGCTGGTTCCTTTACAGGAACTTCTGCAAATCATGCTGGCAAGCAAGAGCTCTGCCACACTCCATGTTAGAAAGGAAGATAGGATCAAAACTCTGACTACTGCACTGTAAAGAGGCATTTTACTGCTTTTTCATTTAATACATAATGATCATGGATATGCAATGTCAGTGGGTGGCATGATTAGCAATACGAGGGGGATACATTCTGTGAACTTGCTTAACAAAATATGCTTATGTATATTTTTGAAGCACAGTGGTAATGTAGTCTTAAACCATATCTCTCAAGACATGGCAAAGGTGTTTCAAGCAAACAAACAGAGGAGGATCAAATTATATTGTTTCTTATGTTTAGTGGAAAACTTCCTTTTCGATTTTTGCAACTGCATAGGACAGAAGTGGGTTTTTGCCTTAATTCATGTTGTATCTTGTCCAGTTTCAAAGTAAAGTGATTTATTTGATGACAGGATGATAATTTGCTTTGTTGACCCGCTTTGTCTCGACCAAGGGTTTTCTCCTCATTAGGTGTAGACTGAAAGGGAAATATGTTCCATGTTAGTAGCAAGCACATGGGGCAATCTAGATGGTTGCACAACTAGAGAGGTCGCAGGAACCCCAATTGGTTTTACCCAAGACCAAGTGATTGCTATGTTAGAGCATGTTGCTGTCCTGAAATAAGCCTAGAGAGAGGCTTGAGATTCATGCTCAACCTTCATGATGATCATTTGCTTGTATTCTTCAAAACATGCCGCGCAAAGGTTTCATGAATTAAAATGTGTTGATTTGCATGAGTTTAATACCCCTATCCCAAACAGCCTTTCCTTTGAACCTGTGAGATCATACAGCAATTTGTTTGCTATCTTACATCATCTTTGCATCACACTCAAATATGCACCATGGTTTTGAACTTATTTCGTTAATTGTGAGATGGTATAAAGATGATAATCAATAGTAGAAAGCAAAAGAAAAGTGGTACCCTTCCATAACTTGAGAATCCAAATTGGGAGTTAATCTTGTTGATTCCTTTTGAAAGGGTGCATATTTTCATTTTTCCTACAAATGATACAAATTCTCAATAGGCTTGTGTTTAGATTTAGATTATGCTTACTCGATCAAGTATGTATCAAAAGACATGCATCAAGGAATGTGGATAAAGTCTTTCTAGCATGGGGTCATATGGGGGCCTATAAGGAATTGGGAAGATTAAAATTTGAAAAGCATTTGGGAGAATAAATACAAAGTCACACTAACATTGGTATAATACATAAGAGTTGAAAAATTTTCACCAATCTCTTCATCTCTCCAACTCTTGCAAGATTTCATGGTTTCTTTCTCCTTTTCTTTATCATTCTAGTATTTCTCTCTTCTACACCTATCTCTCCTCCCTAGTTTTGATGCCAGGAGGCATATTTCACGATGGATTCCGTGCCACGGTGGATTCCGTGAGGTTTTATGGTGGATTCCGTAAACTTTGTTGATCGGGGCTCATACACAAAGTGGATTTTTTGTGTGAGAAGTTGATGGGGACGCCTATCATTTTCGGGTGTTTTATTAATTGTGTACATGGGTGATTTCATAGCGAGTGATTCCGCAAAATACATATTAAATTAATAAACATTTATGAGTTTAGAGTACGTACTCGTGATAAATTAAGGTTAAAATTGATTTCTAACCAGTTGATTTATTTATGTAGCTGAAGACTGCTAGGTATTCACTTTTGTCGGTTTAATTGTATTATTTTACTAATGATTGTGAATGATTCAGTTGATGTGTAGAGATAGCAGCAGCGGCGGAGGAAAACATTGGAGGATAGCGTGTATTCGAGTTATCACTTATATTTTGATGGGTGCATACCTTAGGTATGACGCTTATATTTTGTCGCGCTTATTTATTAAGGCGTTGGATATTTATTTATTATTTTGTATGCGCATGGGTGTACGATTATGATATTTGTATTTAGACATTGTATTGGGTATGCTTGACTATTTCGACGCCCGTCCATTAGCTTTATTTTTATTTGGCACTAAAGCAAACTCAAAAGCAAAAAACGTGCTATTTTGTAATTTGGGTTATTATTTGAGATTGAAGATGATTAATACATAAAATACATGCTTTGTGGAGTGCTCACACAAGGTATGGGGGGAGATTGCATCCAATTGGTTTCTTGTTCATGTCGTGCATGCTTTCCACCTTGAGTTTTGTGCAAAAAGTAGAGTTTTTTTGTTCTTGGGGACCTTCCGATGCTCACTACGCGAGCATACAACATCCGATCTGTGCACCAGTGATATCAGAGCGAAGCTGAGATTGAGAGCTTCCAATCGCTACTCATCTTGTGTGTGAAGGCGGAGCTCTTGGAACGATCGAGTTTTACAGTCAGTCTCATCGCGAACGGTTAATACGGGTGGATTCCTGGCGGTCAAGAATCTCTGTCTACAGCCTCTGATCGCGAAGGACTGGCCTGAGGAGGTGGAGGACCACTCCTACATCCCTCTCTCCAAGTCGCTTTGTATAGAGAAAACAGTAATCTCTATATCTTTCAAAAAATCATAAAAGCTTAAGTTTAAAAGTTAGAAAGCTTAGTGTTAAGCTTTTAGAAGCTTAAAATAAAAAATCATCAACGAGCGGGCAGCAAAAGGACGTGTTTGGTGGTATCAAATTCGGTGATAGTATATCGACATCCTCAAATAAAAAATTCCATAAGCTTTAGTTACTAAAGCTACTAAGCTATCTAATCTTCTAAATCTTCAAAGCTTATCAAGTTTTATAAGTTTTGCAACTCCGCAAGTCAGTCAAGTCACCAGAAGTCAGAACTAATTTATACCAAAAACTCCCATAAGGATTGTTCTTGCGTAGAAGCACTGAACTGCAAAGTTGATCCTTGGAAGACTGTTCGCATACGCAGACCTGTTGAACCAGTTTCAGCATACGCAGAAGGTCATATGCAGAATTTACGAAGATTTCAAATCCCGCAACCTCAAAAGTCGAAGACCATGAAAGCCAAATAAAAATCTATAGGCCTTGAACACCCGACTTTAAGCTACGCTCATCTTGCTAATTGGATTTTGAGAGTGAGGTCTTTTGAATTTTTACAGGATGACGGAACAAAATATGGATGATTTAATGGCTGAAGGCGATCTTCTTGAATCTACCATAAAACAAAAATTGGATTTAATTATGATGCAGCTGGATGAAGAACGAAGAGCCCGGCAAGCCTTGCAAGTTCAATTGGCCAATTTACAAAGATTAACTACCGATAAAGATGGACCACAATCCGAAGATCTTATCCGACGAACCATCGATGCGACTCTCGAAGCTCAATCCATCCGCAAAGAAACAAAGAAAAGTAAAAGAAATTTCAAATTCCATACTTTCAATAGCACTCGAGATGAAAAAACTGTTCTTGCATTCATCAGTCAGTTTGATGATTACTTTCATGAAGAGGCATACGCTGAAAAAGGTAAAATCAAGTGTGTCACTAATCATTTAGTGGATAGAGCATCTCTTTGGTGGACAGTGGTTCGTAAGAGTATAGATTGTCCCATTACCTGGGAGAGTTTCAAGAAGAAGTTTATGCAGAATTTCCTTCCTCCACAATTCCATGAAAAAGCCATAAAGCAATGGAACCTTCTTCAACAAAGAGATCGTGAGCCTATTTCCCAGTACACCGAACGCTTTTGGAATGCCTTACTTCAACTACGCATGCTTGAAGACGTACCTGAAGTGACTTACAAGCGCAAGTATATGTTTGGATTACTTGGGCATTACTACGCTGAAGTCAATATGTTCAAACCTGCAACTCTTGAAGATGCAATTTCTTTAGCTCATGAGACTGAAGACAAGCTTCGAGGAAGAGACAAGCGTCCACAATAATTTCAAGCAAATGATAACTATGGTTCTAAGCAATTCAATTCAAATTTTAGAAGATTCAATCAAAGTCGATTTTCTTCATCATCTTTTCATAAGTCTTGGACAAAACCACCTGCTTTGCTATTAAATACCAATCAAAACCCTAAGCCATTTTCACAGCCAAATCCTGATATTCCTAGATTTTTTGCCATTGCAAACAATGTATCTAAAGCTAAACCTATAGTGTGTTACAAATATCATCAACCTGGACATCTAGCAACCAATTTTCAATTGAAGAAGCCACCTGTCTATATCAACTATCTTGGAGCAATGGAAGATGAAGAACATGAAGAAATGCTTGACTTTACGGAAGATGAGGACGACATTACTACTCCTTCGGATACTTTACCAGGTATGCCAACTCCACATTCTTTGTTGACAATGAAATGTTTAGTGCATGGAAAAGAAAAGATTATTTTGCATGATGGTAGTACACATGATTTTATTTCTGCAAAGTTAGTGAAAGAATTGAAATTACAAACTATTCCTACGCATTATCGCATTAAAGCAGCATTCTTAGACACAAGGTATAATGGAACACAAGAGGTGCATGATTTAGAAATTCAAATTGGTGAATACATTGAAAGAAGGAAATTTTTAGTTGTACCATTACAGTCGAGTGATATTATCCTAGGTATGTCTTGGCGTCATCACCATAATCTTGACATAAATTATTTCACGTATGCAATTAAAATTCATTTTCAAGGAAAATACATTACATTGTATGGTATGCACGCATCCAATAATTTTCCACTGCTTACTCATACTCAAGCTAAATGTGTATTATGCAAAAGTAGTAAATCTTATCTAATTTGGGTGAATGAACTTCAAGCTAAAGAAAAACATACGCATCCTAGGCATAAAGAATTCATTGCACAATTTAAAGATTGTTTTGCTTAAGATCTACTACTTGGACTACCTCCTTCACGTCTTGAAGACCACAAAATAGATTTAATTCCTCGTACACAACCACCTTGTAAAGCACCATATAGGCATAACCAGATAGAGTAGAAAGAAATTCAAAATCAAGTTGAGGAATTATTACACAGAGGATTAATTAGACCTAGTAGTTCTCCATTTGACGCACTTATTTTGTTGGTAAAGAAGAAGAATAATACTTATCGTATGTGCATTGATTATCCTGCCCTAAATAAGATTACTGTAAAGAATAGATATCCAATTCCTAGGGTAAATGATCTTATGGATAAACTACAAGGTTATGCCATATTTAGTAAAATAAATCTTAAATCTGGTTATCATCAGGTGAGATTAGATAAATTTGACATATTTAAGACTGCATTTAGAACACAATTTGGTCATTATGAATTTCTAGTGATGCATTTTGGATTGACTAACGCACCTACTACGTTTAGTAGAATGATGAACCACATATTTTTAAAATATCAGCATTGTGTTATAGTATTCTTTGATGATATCTTGGTATTCAGTAAAAATGAGAAAGAGCATTATGAACATCTGTCTTTGGTTTTCAAATTGTTGAAAGATAATCAATTGTATACTAATCCAAAAAAGAGTGAGTTTTTTCAAATAGAAATTGAATATCTAGGTCATATTGTGTCATCAGAAGGTATTAAGGTTGACCCTAAGAAGATAGAATCAATATTAAACTAGCCTATACCTAAAAATGTGCATGAGTTACGTTATTTTCTTGTTCTTGCTAGTTTTTACAGGAAGTTTGTGCGAAATTTTTCATTACTTGCTTTGCCTTTGACTAAACTTTTAAAGAAAGGTATTGTTTATCATTGGTCTAATAATCAACAAAAATCTTTTGATTTATTGAAACATGCATTAACCCATGCTCCTGTATTACAACTATATGATTTTAATAGACCATTCTTTTTAGTAGTTACTAATGTTAGCGGATCTGGAATAGGAGGCGTACTTATGCAAGATAATCATCCCATAACCTATTCTAGCTGTAAACTGAAACCATCCGAACTTAAATATTCCACTTATGATAAATAATTGTTAGATGTGGTACAAGCTTTAAGACAATGGAAACATTACTTAATGGGTTCTGAGTTTATGATTAAGACTGACTGACAAAGTATTAGACATCTTCTTAGTCAACCCCAAATATCTGATCAACATATCAAATGGGCAGCTTTTATTCAGAATTTTCATCCCCTTATCCAATATCAACCAGGTAAAGAAAATATACTGGCCGATGCATTAAGTAGAAGACCGATCATTCATAATATCTTTGTTATATCATTTGATTCTCTAACTCTTATGAAATATACTTATCATCAAGACATTACTTTTCATGCTAATTGGAATAAATTAGTTAGAAATAACTAGATTCCTATTGATTCACTGTCTTATAATGATGGATTCATGTCTTATGAAAAGAGATTATGTGTTAGAGTTTCATTTAGATCTTTTGTTTTGAATGAGATTCATTATCCTCCATATCAAGGTCATAGAGGTATTATATCTACTTTACGTACATTGACTGAAGATTTTTATTGGCCATATATGGACACTGATGTATCTAACTTTGTTTTTGCATGTTTGATTTGTCAAAGAGTTAAGAGACATCACGGTAAATAGTATGGATTACTTATGCCTTTATCTATTCCATCAAGACCATGGGAACAAATTTCTATGGATTTTATTACTGGTTTACCTAATATTAAAGCTAACCATGATATGATTTGGACTATTGTAGACAGGTTTAGTAAACAAGCATATTTCATTCCATGTAAGAAAACTTTAACAGCATCTCAGGCAGCACAATTATTTTTGAAAACTGTTTTCACTAATCATGGATTACCAAAAGTTATTATTTATGACCTGATTCTAGATTTTGTAATAACTTTTGGATTACTTTGTTTGCTAACCTAGGAACAAAGATTAATTTCTCATCTGTATTTCATCCTGAAACTAATGGATAAACAGAAGTCACTAACAGTACTATTTTAGATTATTTACGTGCTTACACTATTTCTAAACCACAGACATGAGACACACATTTACATTTACTACAGTTTGCATATAACAATACACCACACACAGCTACAAAGAAAGCACCGTTTGAAGTGATTTATGGTTATAGATTGTCTACACCTGTTGCATCTTTATCAAATAAAGTTCAGAGTGCTGATGATATTGCTAACATGCACGCTACTATTTTTGATGAGGTTAAAGATATGATTGCCAAAGCCCAACAATCATATACAAAACAAGCCAATAAGAAAAGACATGCCATGAATTTCAAAGTTGATGACTATGTTTGGTTAAGAATAGAGAAACGTAGATTACAAAGTGTAGATAAACACCCAGTTGTGAAATTAGCACCTAGATTCTATGGACCATTTAAGATCATTCACAAAATCAATGACAATGCATTTAAGTTAGAACTACCATCACATTGGAAAATTCATAACACCTTTCACATTAGTTTATTACGACCCTTTAGAGGCCAATTACCTGTACACCCTGTTTATAAAAACCCACCTTTGTTAGATGAAGAGACTGAAATACTTGAGCTTGAAGCTATCATAGATACTGACTTTATGACCACTAGAACTGGCTATAGATATTCTAGATATTTGGTCAAGTTTAAAAACCATCATGTTGAAGAAGCCCAATGGATGCACATTAGAGACTTAAATGCTTTTCCCACTCTGTTAGCTCCACATTGAGCTAATAGCAATTGAGGACAATTGCTATCCCACCCTGGGGATATGATGCCAGGAGGCATATTTCACGATGGATTCCGTGCCACGGTGGATTCCGTGAGATTTTACGGTGGATTCCGTAAACTTTGTTGACCGGGGCTCATACACAAAGTGGATTCTTTGTGCGAGAATTTGATGGGGACGCCTATCCTTTTCGGGCGTTTCATTAATTTAGTGTGTACATGGGTGATTCCATAGCGGGTGATTCTGTAAAATACATATTAAATTAATAAACGTTTATGAGTTTAGAGTGCGCACTTGTGATAAATTAAGGTTAGAATTGATTTCTAACCAGTTGATTTATTTATGTAGCTGAAGACTGCTAGGTATTCACTTTTGTCAGTTTAATTGTATTATTTTACTAACGATTGTGAATGCTTCAGTTGATGTGTAGAGATAGCAGCAGTGGCGGAGGAAAGCATTGGAGGATAGCGTGTATTCGAGTTATCACTTATATTTTGATGGGCGCATACCTTAGGCATGGCGCTTATATTTTGTCGCACCTATTTATTAAGGCGTTGGATATTTATTTATTATTTTGTATGCGCATGGGCGCACAATTATGATATTTGTATTTGGGCATTGTATTGGGTATGCTTGACTCTTCGGGCGCCCGTCCATTAGCTTTATTTCTATTTGGCACTAAAGCAAACTCAAAAGCCAAAAGCGTGCTATTTTGTAATTTGGGCTATTATTTGAGCCTGAAGATGATTAATACATAAAATACATGCTTTGTGGAGTGCTCACACAAGGCATGGGGGGAGATTGCACCCAATTGGTCTCTTGTTCATGTTGTGCATACTTTCCACCTTGAGTTTTGTGCAAAAAGTAGAGTTCTTTTGTTCTTGGGGACCTTTCGACGCTCACTATGTGAGCATATAGCATCCGATCTGTGCACCAAGTCTCCTTTATGAAAATTGGTATAAGAGCTATGGTCTTTGATCCCATTTAGTCACATTTCAACCAATCTCTTCCTCTTTCCAGTCAGAAAATCCAAGGCCACTCAGGTAAAACAGGAGTTATAGATCTTGAAGGGCATTGTGTAGTGACCAATGATCCTTTAAGTGAAGAAGAGAACCCTTCCGAAAACTTTTCTAGGATACGGTGGCAAAGTTTGAGGTAGGACTGACAAATTAACAGGTCATCAAATCACAAGCCATTTTGGAGGTTATATCCTCTCTCCATCTTTAACTTGATTCAGAGCATTCCTTGGGTTAAGGCCAACAAGTAGAACATGCCTTTGATGGAGCTTGGATACTTGACAAGAGCAACCAACTCAACATGATTTTCGTTGCATTTAATGCTAGAGAACAAGCATAAACAACTCCATTTTAGTCTTTGTCATTCATCAACCAAGATTTTCTAAGCAATAAAAAAGTAAGGGACATCTATTATTTAGGGATTTGAGCTTTCTTCTCCATCCTTTTGAGCTATTTCTCTATGAAACCCTAAATACACAATAGAAAAGACATAGCCAACCATTTGAAGCTTCCATTTCTTGAAGATTTATTAGTAACCTAGTTTAACACTTCTCTACAATGATCCTCCTTCAAGATTGGAGCAGGACTGAAAGCTTTGAAGAGTGTTTGACAATGGTATGAACCTTCCATTTCTTGAAGATTTATTAGTCTTTTGGCTTGGACACTCCTCTATAGTGATCCTCCTTCAAGATTGAAGTAAGGTTGAAAGCTTTGAAGAGTGTTTGACAACAAGAGGTCATTATGGGCCATTATTTTGGGGGGATTTCTCATTCCAAGCTTCAATTTCATATCAGTGAGCATTCCATAATACTGAAGAATCTTCTATCTTGAAGTTCTTTCAATCTACAAGAATCATAATTGATTGATCACTTGACATTGGAGCAAAGGAGGCTATGGAGCAGTTTGGGAGCAATTTCTTGATGCTTATGGCTGATGCTTGATTCTTTACGGTTCATCAAGCTTTATCAATCCTTCAAGAGGTAATCTACTACATTTTAATTGTGAAATCCCTCTAATTCCACTTGTTGCAGCCTAATACATTTCACATTGAGAGATTGTTACATCCATAGGCTTCAATTTCATATTGAATCAGAGAAATACCTCTTCTTAGGTTGTTAGAACCTTTTACATCGATTCTCAGCTTCATTTTTATTTGGATTAAACTGCATTTCAAAAGTCTTATGCATTGATTTGATAACCTTAATTTGTGCTTGATTCTTGTGTGATGCCAAAATATATTATAAAGGGTAAGATAATGTGATCGAGTGCAAGGGTAAGACCCTAATCAATCCCTCATTTTCAACCCTTCCACATCATTAAGGCTGAAATATTTTATTTCAAGCAATGCATTTAATCCATGATTTCTTAGTCTAGAATACCATTGCCATGTGAAAAATATTCATTGAGAAAAAACGTGGATGCCGAGGGAGATAGTTGGTCAAAAGAGACTCACTATTGAAGATCAACAAGGGATGCAACAACCCAATCTAGGCATAACTTTGCCTAGGCTCTCATGATGATTCAGAGCTCATGTAGGGAGTACTTTAGTACCACTTTATTTCTCACATAAGTACAACGAGAGGATCATTGAAGATAGAAGCTAAAGTGAGGAAATAAGGTGTTTCGTGGATCGGTATACACGATTGACAAGTTGCCATGACTTGGGAAAATAAGTCACAAGAGATTATAGGTGAGACATGACATTTTAGGCCTTTTGGGGATATTTCCCAGACATTTTAGGTGTTGCAAGGTATTTTAAAGCATATATAGGTTGGATATATATCATACTAGGTTTCTTTCAGCATGTACAGGTCCTACAGTAATTCTTAAATGATTTAGAGACTTTATATAGGGACTACAAGCCCTTAAATCTTTGAAACATGGCTTTGACAAATTGCTGGATTGTTTTGTACAACCATAAATGAATATTTTTAGAATATTTTATATTTATTCGAATGACACATGTGATAGCTCATCTTGAAGACCTTTTGATTTGAATTAGAAACCAACTCATTTGCATATTGGAATCAAAAGATATTGCCATTTTTTTGACTAGGGATCTGTTTGGACAACACTTAGAAATTTTAAAGAATAGGGGAAAACATAAAGCTAATGATGACATTCAGCAAAAAATAGGAGACTCGAGAGATATGTTGGCTAAGCAACCATGTGAGGATGATGAGACTTAAGATATGGGGCATATAGCACACTTAATGCCACATTATGTAACCATGACACAAGTCATTTAGTCAATCATCTTAAGTTAGTGTCCAAACTTGATCATATGGTGGAGAAGATGCTTCAATTAAGTGCCCAAACCAATGAGGCATTCAATCACATGGATCAATCCACCAAGGACTCTTTGGACAAGCATGTGGTCCAAATTTTACAACTTGTGGTTGTGCAAATGGTTGATGGAGAAAGTAGGGACAAATGTGAACCGTTCATAGGCAAGAATAATTGGATGCAAAGGGATACCAAATAAAAATTATGAAATGTGGGAACCATCTCATAGAAATGAGATGCCTATCATGAGTATCCATGCATCAAATCCCCAAGGAATAAGGGTTCAACCACCTCAAGGAAGATTTCAGAGATGGATTGGGTATATTGGTGACTAAAAGTAGCAATCTCAATACTAACCACAATGGTGTAGTAATGAAAGGCGGTGGTCTAGCCAATAATAGTGGTAGAAGGACTTCAATACACCATGGGTAGCAAAGGCTAGAAAAGGAGTAGAGAGGAAGTGATGCAGGTTGTGATCACAACTATTTTGCACACACATGCTTGGCTCTTGTTGGCATGAGTACAAAGGCAACTCACCCCTTATACCCTAATTCATATATTCTCATATATACTCATTGTATATACTATTGTGATGGCAGGCATGGTCGTTAAGTTTGTGCCTTGTTTTTCTTTGAGTGATTACCCTTGGGAATGTATTTCACCACCTGAGTCTGTTTGTGCTTAGAAATGTCTCATTGCAAGACCATGATGCTTTGTATACATTACAATGACTATGCTATTTGAATATATGAGCATTCCTTCTTTTGTTAGGTATTGTCTATGGTTGTTCATTGTGGTAGTCTTTCTTTCGATATGCTGTGATTGACAGAACTTACGATGATAGCATATCATAGTATTGGATTTGAATATGTTAAGACTCTACTGCCTAGTAGAGTTGGTGCAACCCACTTGCACTTGGCAACCACAATCAGATCTTGACCTGATTACACTTATCAATGGAGTGTCTCTAATAATGTAGTCCCCATTAGAAGTTACTTGGATACGCATATCCAAACTTCTAATGGACAACAAAGTTTTGTTAAAAGACAACTTTTACGATAAGATTTTATGGACTAAGTATAGTGGGCATTCATCTTTTCCTCTTTTGATCTAGAGGAATGGACCTCCAAACTTGAATCTTACTTGGACACTTATCCTAGATCAGATGTTAAGAAGATTCACTTTGCTAATTTTCACCTAGAGGGCTTTGCTCATATGTGGTGGAGGTACGTGAAGAGAGAAAACCATTAGATTAATGGTTGGGAAGATTTCAAGGCACAGATAGCCCAAATATTTGTGTCTCAAGTTGAAAAGGAGAAGTTGGCCAAGAGGGGGTACCAGTTGGATCAAAGGAGCATGATTGTTAGAGAGTATACAAATCAATATTTGAACCTTACAATGTATGTGGGAAGGTGTGAATGATGATGCTAAGTTGCATAATATATCCATGGTTTGGAGCCTAGCTTCTTAGCAGATGTTATGGCCCAAAAACCAACCACACTTTTCTAGGCAATAGAATATCTATGGTCTAGAGTGTAGCTTCTTAGCAAATGTTATGGCCCAAAAACTACCCACACTTTTGAAGGCAATAGAATTAGTTGAGTGATATGCTAAAAAATATTGGAAGGATGTTTCTATTTAGCCCTCATTGGGATAGAAAAAGGCTACAAATAGACACTATAACTTTGGGGGAAACCTTGATGGATCTAGCATGTCATTTGATCTCTTTAGAGAGAGAAAAGAAAATGACCCATGTTTTAAATGCACAAAAAAGTATATGGATGACTATTGAAGGAGATATGAATTCAAGGAGGGTCATGAACAATGTTAGCCATAAAGTTTAAGCAATGCCCCCAAAGCTTAATCAAACTTTTTACCAGGGGTAATTTTATGATAAAAATCAACATGTTGTAGGGGACAAAGATAAAAGGGAAAGTTGCCGGTGTGACACATAAATAATTAGAGGAAGATGCAGACTCTACATTAGAGACCAAGATGGAAAGAGCAACTGTCCATGTTGCCCTCAACAAAAGGGGCCGAATTGCCGATTCTCATTGATTCAAATACATGTGACCTACTGAGATAAAGCTTTCAAAATTCTAATTGACTACAAAAGCACTCATTGGGGAGTAACTCCTCACTACTCAAGGCAAGCTAGAAAGCCTAGGATACAATTGGCAAAAGTTTCTCACATTGTTAAAGGATTAAGAAAAGGTTACTTGTCTACTTAATTAAGCTTAATAAGATTGAGCAAGGTAATGAAACAGAAGGACAACCAAGTTGGCTCTTGTGCTTATGTAGGAAGGTTATCAATGGTTTGCTCTTTGAGAAAATTGAAGACTCATGAGAAGATTTATGCTAGGCATGATCTAGAGCTACTAGCAACAATCCATGTTCTTAAGTTTTTGAGACATTATTTATTTGGAAATAAGTTTCTCTAGTCACTAACCACAAGAGTCTCAAGTGGATCTTTAAATAACCACATTCAAATATGAGATTAGTATTGGTGGATTGAAATTTTGCAAGGATATGAAGTATAAGCTAGACAAAGATGCAATTAGCAGATACCCTAATATGCAAAGCATTTCTCCATGCTCTCATCCTAGAGGAATCATATAAAGAAAAATTTCTAGCTGGCCATGGTGTCAATGCTGCCTAGTAAATCTATCTTAGGGATGGCTAGAGTAAAAGTTGTTAAAGACCCAAGATTCCAATAGATACTATGGTAGATCCAAGCCAAAGCATGAGACCCTAAACTAAAATTCAAATATCATATTTTCTTTGTTGACAAAGGACTTGTCTACTTTAAGATGAGGTTATGTGTTCCTTTGAGACAAGGATACAAAAAGAAGTTACATTGGGAAGCTCACAACTTTCCATTCTTAGGACATCCTCGCTATGCAAAAACTCTCAATGCCATAAGAAAAAGCTATCATTGGGAAAAACTCAAAGGTGATGTACTTAAGTATGTTATTGAGTGCTTAAACTACCAAAAAGTAAAATTTGAACATGTTAAGATATTAGGTAGCTCTAGCCACTTGATATTCCTAAAAGAATTAGAAATTTATGAGTGTGGATTTCATAGTTCAGTTACCCTTGATTCAAGAAGAGTATACCTCAATCTTAATGATTGTGGATATGTTGATAAATGTTACCCACCTTATGTCAGTCAAGACCAACTACAAGGCTTCAGATATTTCAAGGCTCTTCATTAAGGAGATCTTTATGCTTCATGGAAAGCCAAAAAGTATCATTAGCAATCACGACTCTCTTTTTATTCCCATTTTTGGAAGAGCTTGTTTGAAGCCATTAGAACACAACTTTGTTTTAGTATAGCTTACCATCTCGAAACTAATGGCCAAACAAAGCAACGAAATCAAGTCATTAAGACATACATAAAGCTTATTATTGCAAAGAACCTAAGAGCTGGATATAATATCTTCCCTTGGTTGAGTTTACTTACAATGCGTCATATTATCAAAGCATTTAAATGAATCCATTTTAAGCACTGTATGGGCAAGATTGTCTTACAACACTACTCAATTTTTCTAGCCCTATCCTAAAGGTAGAAGCTTCTAAAAACATGTTAGAAGAAATGGATAATCAAGTTAAAGCCATCAGATATAAGATATCCAATCTACCAAGGATTGGCAAAAAGTGTATGCTCATCTAGGAAGACAAGAGTGAATCTTCAAGGAAGGGGACATGGCCTTTGTCCATGTCCTCCCTAAGAAGAGCTTCTTATCTTTGTCACAATTCAAAAATCAGAGCCCAAGGTATTCGAGGACACACAAGTTGTCAAGTGCCTAGAACCCAATACATAAAAGTTGCAACTCCTTGAATACTTGAAAGTTCATAATATGTTTTATGTTAGCTTATTAAAAGCTTATGTAGCCAATCTTGATCATGTTCTTGATAATCAATTGTGCAATCCAAGAAGTCCTTTAGCTTTAGCCTAATAGGTTACTTAATGTAAAAGTAAGAATCCTAAGAAGCAAGACCCTTTTTGAGTACCTTATTTAGTGGAAGCATTATCCTGAAGAGGATGCTACTTGGATTGATGAGGAAGCACTATGTAAGAAATAGCCCTAGTTTCTCTCAAGATGCGGACATCTCGCTTCCTCTAAGAGGAAGAGCATGTGACATTTCGGTCCCCCACCTCTACCTACATGTGATAAGGGTTTTGGGGAGGTGTAGGGGAAGTTTAATACAAAGGAAAATTTTAAAAACCTTAATTTTGGAAAGTTAAGAAGTAACATTATACCCACTTGTCCACTACCACCACCACCTCAATTAGTCTTGCGGCCATGCCATTATGAATCACCTTGTTTACTAGCTCACCCCCCATGACCACTCTTACAAGCATTTGAACTAGTAGCCCCTACTGTGTGATGGTACAATTGATTGGCTTTGCGATGATCATGAGGAAGAAGACAAGCATTGCCAATAAGGAGAGAGGTAGAGAGAGAGGGGGTATCCCCCTAAAGGCTATATAAGTCCTTAATTGTTTAGACCTTTGACATTGGCTTATTGGGTTGACCCAAAGTGCTACACACACACACAAACACACACACACACACAAGGGGGAGAGGGATATATATATATATATATATATATATATATATATATATATATATATATGTATATGTATATATATGTATATATATATATGTATATGTATATATATGTATATATATATATGTATATATATATATAGAGAACATAGAGAGAGGTAGAGAGACATAGGGAGATGAAGGGAGAAAGGCGATCACAAAGGCTTTCAAGATCCCTCAAAAGGACTCTTCATCCCCTCTCCATCAAAACCCCAGTGCCTTTCCTACTCTTCCCCTAATTGGTGAAGGAAGCTCCAATAAGGTGCATTGTATCCATTATATCGACTTCCATAGCTGATTTTCTTTAGGAACACCAAAGCTAAAGAAGTGTTTTTGAAGCTGAACACCTTCACAAAAAATGGAACCCAAGAGAAGAAGCATGGAAACTACAAGTGCAAAAGCAAGAAATATAATAGTAGGTGTCGACAATGCATTAATTCCACCAAACCAATCCTAGATTCTTCTATTGCATACAAACCCTTGTAATGAAAGCAAATATTTTGATCCTCATTTTTAGAAGAAGAAAGACATTATAGTTTAGAAATGATTTTTATTTATTATAAACCTTCCCTTACAAGGCTTGACTTATATTAGCAAAGTAAATCAACTAGGATGTTGTAACTCTAGTTAGAAATATTGTCTTTAAGGCATAATGGAAATCTCCCATAGGAAATACTTGGGATTAACTAACAAGACCGAAATACCATCCCTCTAATGAGAGTCACATAAGGTTCTAAAGAAACCTTGGTAAAATACTTTGAGGGACAGGCTTGGAGGAGAGGAAAAGGGTTTTTAAGCTTCCAAGAGG
Organism: Lygodium microphyllum; assembly: GCF_053477565.2. NCBI lineage: Eukaryota > Viridiplantae > Streptophyta > Polypodiopsida > Schizaeales > Lygodiaceae > Lygodium > Lygodium microphyllum. The sequence goes on from NC_141159.1 coordinate 26,349,712, forward strand.
GAGAATTCATGCATGGTTAAGTGTTGTATTTTGTTTTAAGAAAGAGAGAAAGAGGAGGCCTTAGTCCCTCTCTTTGTAGCCCCTCATTAGAATTCCAAGAGATTATCCTCATCATGCCAAACTTGAAGAAAATGTGGAAAATCTTTTGATTCTTCATCAATCTATAATAGAATATTAAAAGGTTAACTATACGAATGCTCGAGATCCATCAATCAAGGCATTAAAGCTTTGGAAGCTTGAAGGATCAAGATAGCATAACCCAAACTAGAAAAGCATTTCAGGTGTAAGCGGGCTCAAAGAGTATGATTAAGATAAAAGAGGATGAACATAAGAGAGAACCTTAGTTCTCCAAAAGGGTTGGGAAAATTCAAGACTTTGGAAACCCTAGGAAAAATCCCAAGAAAAAGAGGGAACCCAAGGAATTATAGGGATTGCCTACTAGAGTAAATTTGATTTTAAATTTGTGCATTTAAGGATTTAAGGATTGTTTGATACACCATGAAATGAAATACTCGTGTATATAATATTTAGGATTTTTATTAAATCTTAACAACAATAGGTTGATATGGGTTGCACTAGAACTCTCCCAAGGCTAGAAAGCCCTATACCAAGGGGGACTTGTCTGACCATATCGAGAAACAGGATCAACATCGTTTTTTGTAAGAGGTCTCTCCTAAGGGAGAACATTAGGTTATAATGTTATAATGGTATGAGGGGAGCTCTAGCCATGTTAGGTCTTGGATTCCATCATCTATTAAGTACTTTTATATCTTAATACTTATATGTATGTAGGCTTTTAGGATCAACATGTGTAAAGTGGCTTTATATTTCATATGATATTAACTTGAAGTTCATGCACCCATCTTGAGAGTCAGGAAGTTGTATCTTTTCAGATTCTACATGATCAAGAATGAGAAATCTTTCAAAACAGTGCCAAAATATGGTCATTGATGTCTGATTTTATTTATATGTGTTAGTTTCTTGAATATTAATGATTTTACTTCAGGTTATTCAATTAGGAATGGCCATGAAAATAGTAAAATTTTTGATAATTTTCAAGAGAGTGGTATCAATTAGATGATTATAATATGTATTTCATGTCTGCATAATGTTCCTGAATATTAAATGCTTGATATGGTTGTAAGTAGATTCAGGAAGTTATTTACAACAATACGACTTTTAAAAAATAGATTGATGTGTTACGTGTTCTTGTTGTGGACTTGAGAGGCCATAAAATTTTGGCAATCATGTTGGTTTCATGGGAAACATTCTCATGATTTAGGCATCTGGCCTAGAACCAATTTCCACAAGATCAGACTGCAAGAGTGCAGGATGTTGATGACATTGAAGATGTGTAGGGTGCCTTTTATATGGGTAGCATATATGTTAGACAATTATCCATATTTGTCAAAACCCATTTTAACAAGGAGCACAACTCCAAAATTAAGGGAAGACTTGGCAAGGCAACAGGAGTAAGAGAGAGGCATTGCTGAATAATAGAATAGAAGTAGGAGGATTAGGCAGGCAGGATGAAGAATAGTTTACAAATGATCGATAAGACTATTAGGATGTGGGTACCTCTGCGAATACCGTAATAGTATACCTTTCCCCTGCTACATCTATAGAGTCTTCTCCAATCTCTCCAACTCCTTCTGACCCACCAAGTGTATCTATAGAGGTGATCAACTGCCAAGACCCACGAACTGCTTATTGCTTCAAGTGTTCCAAGCCGAGCACTAATGGCTACCTCTCACATAGTCGACATGCCATCCATCTCTATAGGTGTAGTGAGCTTACCTCCATGCCCGATCGAGTTACCTCCTCTCCCAAGAAATCCGGTAGCTCGACGATCCAAGTGCAAGCTTCAAGTAAGCTCCATCCTCAAGCTCCACGCTCCAAGCTACATTGCCACGAGCAAGAGAAGAGAATAGAAGAGAAGAGAAGAGAAGAGAAGAGAAGAGAAGAGAAGAAAAGAAAAGAAAAGAAAAGAAAAGAAAAGAAGGAGAGCTTCTCCATCCCGGGCGGTTCCTCACCCTCACATAGTCACTCCCTCACACTCTCACGCTCCCTCTCTCAAGCACAAGCTCAAGCAAGCAAGAGCAAGAAGAAGAAGAAGAAGAATAGGAGAGCTACTTTTGGCCACACACAAAAGAATGAGCTCTCATTCATCTTTTGAACTTTATATACAAAGCCCTAAATCCCATTTGGGTGATCATCCCCTTTTTACATGACCGGCCATAGCCTAGGCCCTTTTTTCTATTGTCCTCCTATCTTCCTAACTTCCTTCCTACCACACCCATCTACCTTTACAATTTTCATGGGTGGGAGCTTGGTACTCTAAAAATAAATCATGGTGCGCCTTGCGCTCTTTTACAAAAGCATTGACTTGCACTTTTTCTTGTACGCCTTTCTCCTTGATTTAGGACTTTTCTACACTTCTTGTGTTTCCATATTTTTCTTGGTGTGCCTTTGTCTCCCATTTTACTTTTTCCTTGGCCTTATCTTTTGCTTTAGCTTTTCCTGATTTTCCACCTTGTTTTTCTGAGGGTTAACATTACCCCCTCCTAGATGAGTGCCAGTCCCATGACACTCACCATCATAGGTAGTAGGCTATAGCATGCACCGAAGACATGGTTGAAAGGGACTCCTGTGGTTTGCCATGGAGGAGTTGTGGTGGTGGTGCGGATGAAGGCTGTTGGTGGTAGGATTGGATGCTGATAGGGCTGTTGTAGTTGGAGATAGGGTTTTTCTTTGTTGGGAGTTGCACTCATGGCTGTCACAGGTGTTGGTGTTCTAGGGATTCTATGTGTGATGATTCTTTGGTGGGCTTGCATAATGATAAAGGATAAGAATTCAGAGTTGAGTGTTGATGAAGGGCTGTCGACACTTTTGTTGGAATCTTCAATACTTGCAATTGAAAACTTCTCATATGTGGTCTCTCCTTGGGGGTAATGCTAGTCTTCTTATCATGCACAAGATGTAGTTTGATTAGTTTGGGAGACAGGTCGAACTCTAAGCAAGCTGAGAGTATTGTCCTGTACTTGAGGACCTAAACTATGTATAGATTGTGGTGCAGATATTATGTGAGTGCACATGCATACGTAGATAGTACATAGTTAGAATACTGTTGGTTAAGTTCCTTATAATAGTGTGTGGATGAAGCAAGGGTTTAGAAAATTGTCGATGTTGAGGAGAATTACACTTAAAGGCTTCTTGAGACATCATTTGTCCTTTTGTCAACATGATATAGGAAAACTGAGCTCATTGACACCGATATTAGATTGTACATTGGGTAGTGGGGGCCTTCAATGTTGGTGGTTGATTGCCATTGTTGAGTATACCCGAAAAAGAAAAAGGAAGTGCACTACCTGGGGGTGCATCTACCTCACTCTGTAGTGTTGCATGGTGTCCATTGTCAGAGGGGTTTTTGTCAAAAGGTCGTTCCACCAGGGATTAGAGATGGAAGGAAGTAGAGATAGGAGATGGAAGAGAAGAAAAAGAATAGACAAGAGGTAAACATGACAAAGACAAAGCATAATGAATTAAATCAATATGTATTGGCAGAACCTGAAATCCTTTGTTTGGCACTACTCAGAAATAATCTCCAGGCATTAGATCTCTTAGAGCTTCTTCGTAGAACAAAAACATGCATAAAAACAACAGCTCCTTCTCTGTTGCTCGGAACCCAAATCTAATGGCTCCTTTGGCTTTGAAAGGGGGATAAAACCTCAAGACACTTGCTCAGGGATCTCCTAGATCACTCCTTCTTCCTCTTCTTGTTCAATGTACAGTTTTCAACCTATCAATAACAATCATGACGCACACAATTTTGCCCATCTATCTTTTTTATGAAAAATCCAATAACTGATTGAAAAAGCAACTTGCTTTTTGCATGCCATCCTAATCTAGAAGCTTTTTTAACTTTTTCAGATTTTTATAATAAATAATATAAAAAGTAGGCTAAAATTATCCAAAAATCTAATATTTTTGGATAATCCATACCACAGACACTAGCACTAATGACTCAAATCACATTGACTCTCTACATTAATAAGAAAGTTGGATGATGATGCACTCTAGAGTTTTTCACACCATGTCCGCGTAGTGGCACGACATCCATCCCCTCTGAATCTGCACATCCTTCGGTATGTGCCAAAATCCTAGTTATCACCTGATTCTGAATCCTCCACATCCTCTACAACCATATTCTTTGCTTCTTCATCTTCCATATCTTCCTGGCTAGCCCCTATATCATGGCCGCTATTTTCTTAAAATTATGGCAACTCATAGGCATTAGATTCCCAACTCTTGAATAATTTGATTCTTTTCCCTACTATCGAAAGTTTTATGGTTGTCCCATCTAGCTCATTTAATGCATAAGTAGCATTATCAAATACCTGTCTTACCACATAGGGTCCAAACCATCTTTTGGAAACTTTACGCATGGCATTATGCTAGTTGTCTAAACTGCTATCATAAACCAATACCCAATCCCCATCTTGTATAGTTCTTGGACTCAATCTATGTCTTTTGTCAAGCCGTTTCTTGTTCTGTATCCTCTATGTCTTTTGACTTTCTTTCCAAGTGTCTAATGCATAAGGCCAACAACTCTTCCTGATTCAACTCCTCCTCCCAAGGTAGCACACTCCATGTGGCTATCATCTCTTCTATTGGCATGATAGGTTTTTGACTGTACATAAATTCTACAGGCATATATCCTGTAACAACACTAAGAGTTGTTCTGTTAGCTCACGAGGCATAAGGGAGCAATCATGGTCACTCTTTTACCTTCTCTCCACATGATTTTGCCAATGCCTTCACAATAGGTGGATGATCTCTTTCACTTTTTCCATTTTCTTCAGAGTTATAAGCTGAAGTTAAAGCAAGCTTTATCCCCAACCGTGCAAAGAAATCATGAGCTTCATCTGCATCTAGCTCACCCCTATTTGTAGCAATTTTTTCCACACAGCCATACCGACAAAAGATCTCTTCTAAGAGAAAAGTACACACAACATTTGTTGTCTTAGTATGTAGAGCTCTCCCTTCCACTTGATTAGTCACGTCTTCACAAGCAAGTACAATATATCTCATTTTCCAAAGACCTGTAGGCATCGTGACTAAATCCGCCACCCACTTAAAATGAAGAGACAATGGATATGTGGGTCACAGTCCATCCCAATGTCTCACAGATGAATACATTTGACATGCCGTACATGTTTCCACAAAGTGAGAAACATCCTTAGACATACCCTACCATTAATATCTTTCTTTGATCTTTGCAAAAGTACCCCAAACACCTCTATGACCAGCCCACAATCTTTCATTAAATTCTTTCATAACATTTACTTGTGAAGTGCTATCACCCAAAAGTTGCAATGGCATACCCTATTTCTTTTTAGCATGTTTCCATAAGTATCCATCTTTTAAGAAAAACACATGGGCTTTCCTCTTGATCTTCTTAAACTCCTCATCTGACCATTCATCTATCTTTGTTAATGTACTAAGGTATTGACCAATTCTCAGCCACTCTCATGCATATTTGTCTTCTAAAAACACTTCTACACAAGATGCAAAACATCTTAAGTGTCTTCTCTTTGTTGTCCAAGCTTTTGTTAATGCTGTAGCAACACCTTGCTTTGCTAAATTCACTCTTACAACATCATTTTTAGCCGTAAGAAAGTCATCTTTGCCCCCCTCATCTATCATCCCATCTTCATTCTCATAACGTGGTTGAGATAACATGTCTGTCATTGGCTTATCTCTTCCTACAATATGTTGAAATTCAGGGTTCAAAGATTTGATGTATGCAATCCACCGGAGCATAGCAATGTCCGAGGTAGCACAACTAGTAATCATATCCAATATCGGCAAACGGCAAACAATCGGTCTCAATGACTACACGAGCACCCATAAAATACTCTTGAGATCACATTTAAGGGCTGTCACAATTCCCCATAATTCTCTTTTTACCTGTGGATACCTTCTCTATTGTTCAGTCAATACTTTAGCACCAAAGTATATTGCATATCTTTTCCTTTCCTCATCATCTTGCCCAATTGCCCATCCAATCCTGATTAGGCTTGTATCAATAGTAATAATGATAGGCTTCCATGTGAATAGTCAGCCTTTCTCAATGTAGAGGAAGATTTTAAGAGCTGCTTCAATTTCTTCATTGCTTTTTGATGCTTCCTTTCCCAATGAAATATATGACCTCTCCTCAGAAGCTGATATAGAGCATCGGCTACGTGTGCAAAGTGAGGAATCCATATAAAATAAAATACACATGCACCCAAGAATCTACGCACCTCTGATACATTCGTGCATACATCTTGCATTCTATCAATCCCATCTATTTTTGCTGGTGACGGTCTATGCCCATAGGGCCCACACATATGCCCCAACAATCAAAACCTCTTCAACTCCAAAGATAGACTTTTTTCTAAAAAGAGTTAAATGCATCTCTTTTAGACGTGCCAAAATCCTCTCACAATCCACAATATGGTTTGCAACAAACTGTTTGCATTCATGAGCATCCATCTCTTCATTCTTTTCATCCATTGCACACCCTTTGATTGGAACATCATCCAAGATGGGAATTATCAATTGTGGTATAAAATCCTTGAGTACCCTATTCATAGCATTTGTCATGTGTACCACTGAGTTTGTTGCACCCTGCACGAGAGTACACATCCATACTAAACCCAAGGGAGTCTTCATGGTTGTGATATCCCTGCTTTCATATGCAAGCTGAAACTCATCATACCCCGAGTAAAGATCACCCAAAGAATAGATCGCTCTACCTACAAAAGTCTTTGCAAATTCATCAACCCTAGGATCTACACCCACATTTCTTTATTGATCGGTTGCATGTCTTGAATAAATCTCAAAGCCCCATTATTTTTGGACACACTAAACCAATGATTTGAGTATGGGGCTGAAGAGGGCTCCAAGATCTTCATGCGAATCTTTTCATTTAACAAATCCATTAGCTTTGGCAAGTAAGATTTAGGCACTAGAATAGGCCTCAAGTTCCATGGTACATGTGGCACAATAAATATTACCATAGGAGAGACAACATTTGGATCCACACAACCTATTTCAGTTGGCTGAAATGAAAATGCCTTTCCATGCCTAGCCAAAATTAGCATAAAACAGCCTTTTTCAGCAGGCAAAAGAAACCCTTCTGCACCAACTTTCAATTCTTGTAATGTTTCAGATGTAAACTGATGACCTATATCTTTAGGATCCCATAAGGTTGGATGCCTTGACACTTTTTCATACAGATCCTCACTCTTTGGTGGAAGTGGCAACGCAATTGGTTTCACCTTTTTGTCAAATGCCTTATACTTTGTCTCCACAAGTGCATCAACCCATTGTAATCCTTCCTGCTAAGCAAACAATGCTATGACATCATACATGTCCAAAGAACATACTATGAACACTCTGTTTTCAGCCTCATTTTTTGCATGTATAGTTGTTGAAATTTCAGCCATAGTGTCATTAATATTTGGCCAATAAAAGATGCCTGAAATGCCTTCATTTTCGGCTCTAACAGTCCCAATGCTTTCAATTCTTTAGTAGCCCGTTTCATAGATATGTGTTTAGCCTTGCACATAGCTTCCATAGGCTTAAACCAACATGAACTGTTTGCTGTAAACTGAGAATAACCAATAGTAAACACATGCTTTATTCCATCAAGAGGTGAGTACATCCTTTGAACAACACTAATGTAGCCTTGCATTATATTAGTGCTTAATGAAAATCCAAGTCTTTGAATTTCCTTGCGTTTGGAGCCAAAGCAGAATCTTGAAGAGTATCCCAATTTCTAGGATGATTAACACAAATAGTAAGAAATTGGACTGCTTTTCTCCCATCCTTGCTTCTAGTCTCGCATAAGCTGAACCATCATCAAGCACCTTTGTTTCCATACGCACTCCTGTAAGATAGGGCTGTCCCAGAATCACCGCATATGAGGAATTATCTTGCAAAAGAAGTATTGCTCTTCTTGTACATCACCAATCGTCACTTTTACATTAGGACATGCATCATAGAGCTCCCTTGAAGAATTATTTGTAGCCCTCATACGCCACCCATGATCAGTGTCCATAGGCCATGCACCATTTTCATACAATCCACATTCAATGACATTAATCTCAAACCCATGTTCAAGCAAAGCAATAGAAGGAGTTTCTTATTCCCCTATTTTCACTACCGTTTCAGTGGTAGCCCTTGTCCAGTGATTTCTTGTATAGTGACTTTGAGGAATAAATCCTAGGGTCTCTTCCCCATATTGTTGCATCTGCCTTACTCCACCATGTATGTATATTGCTACAAGACAATGCATTTTCAGCCACTTTTTTCTCTTTTCCACATGTTGTCCAGTGATTAGTAGCATCCTGCATAGATAATCCAATACTTCATGCTCATATTCAGCATGAATACCCAACAAACTAGTTTCCTCTTCAAATTTCAGCAATGCACTAGTGGTATCACCAAGAAATTGACACTTCCTCTTAATTATGTCAATGATCTCATCATGAAATTCTCACTTAGTGATGCCAAGCACCTCTCCCAAGGTGAATTCCACCCGACTGTTTATGTTTTCTATCCTATTTTTTGCTCCTGAGACTGACCTCTTCTATAACATGCTCGGGAGGTGGATGATTTGTGGCTTTAGGTTGATCCACACTTCTTCTTGTCACTCTTTTAGGTGTCCCTACATTATCTTCATCTCTCTTTCATTTCTCTTCCACAAGTACATTCGTGTTTTATACCTTTGCTAAATATGCATACAATGAATATGCATCTGACGGTGATTCCCAACGAGTTATGTCACGAATGTCTTGCCTTGCATGAGTCATTTCACTATCAGTGACCTTTCTCTTTTCAGCTGCATGTAAAGCATGTGTCCATATTTCAATCTTTGGACTATGCATTCTATCCAAATGTAGACCAAAAGTAGAAGCATGTATCGCCGCATAAGCATTTCGGACAGGCAAGTCTTCCAACAACTTTTGCATACTTCCCTTTCTGAAATTCAAAGTAAGAGGAAATCCCATTTCTTGTGCATGGATCTTGCCATCTTTCCAAAAGATGACCTGTCTTGCCAAGGCCTCTTGATAGGCAACACAATCCTTTCTCTCATGCTACAAACTATCGCACCACATACATATTTTTCCTAGCTTAGGGGTTGCTGCCCATCCCCTTTCCTCTTGTCTTTTTTCATCCAATTTTGCAACCTTCAATTGAAGATCCTGCATCCCTCTGACCAATTCATCTAAGACATCTTCCCTAACAGAGGGAACAATAGCAGGTACATCCATAGGGTTAGCCATAGAAGTAGGTGGCTTATTGGATACTTCAACTGTTTTTCTCGTAACAGTGGGCAAGCTGAAGACATGCAATCTTTCTCTTCTTTTATCTTTTTCACAAGTGCAATAACAAAGTCCTTGACATATCTCCACTTTGTTTTGAGACCTGTCTCTATAGTCTGATCCTCTAGCAAATCATCAAGCTTCTCTTGAAGCTTAGGATCTACTGCTTGTAGAAACAATTCAATTTTCTAACTTGCAAGAGCTTGTTGTTCTACAAGATCCAACTACTCAAATCGACTTTCAAATTCTCTTAACAATTCTGTAGCCACAAGACCCTTATTGGATTGTAAAACCCACTCCTGAAAAGTCTTGTGCATAATCAAATTGGTATCTTCAATGTAAAATTCTTCCCTAAGTGTCTTCTTGAAGGCTACCCACTCAGTATCCTACAGGTATAATTTAGTAATTTGTGCTTTCAGTTCATGTAAAATGATCCGAACAAAATACTGACTCTATGCAAGTTGAGCCATCCCAAAGAATTCCATCTTTTGAGCATAGGTATGTACATATGCAGATACATTCCTGCCATTGAATAACTTCATCTCATGCTCAACTACTTGTAGAGCATTCATCACAAACTTTCTGTTTGAGCAGAAGCATGCATCACTTGTTGTTGTTGTCGTACCTGCATAAGCATATTCATATTTTATACCAACTGTTGTAAAACATCACTAGAGATTGTGTTCAAAGCTTCTTCCATCTTATCTTTCCTTCTTCTGATAACCTTTCACGTTGGGTTCACCAAATGTTGGAGGGGTTTTTGTTGAAAGGTCGTATCCACCGGGGATAAGAGATGGAAGGAAGTAGAGATAGGAGATGGAAGAGAAGAAAAAGAATAGACAAGAGGTAAAAATATGACAAAGACAAAGCACAATGAATTGAATCAATATCTATTGACAGAACTTGAAATCCTTTGTTTGGTACTACTCAGAAACAATCTCTAGGCATTAGATCTCGAGGAGCTTCTTCGTAGAACAAAAACGTGCATAAAAACAATAGCTCCTTCTCTGTTGATTGGAACCCAAATCTGATGGCTCCGTTGGCTTTGAAAGGGGGGTAAAATCCTAGGACACTAGGATACCTGCTTAGGGATCTCCCAGATCACTCATTTTTCCTCTTCCAGCTCAAAGTGCAGTTTTTAGCTTGTCAACAATGATCGCGACGCGGGGCGATTTCACCCATTTGTCTTTTTATGAAAAATCCAATAACTGGCTAAACAAGTAACTTGCTTTTTGCATGCCATCCTAATCTAGAAGCTTTTCTAACTTTTTCAAATTTTTACAATAAATAATATAAAAAATAGGCTAAAATTATCTAAAAATCTAGTATTTTTGGATAATCCATGCCATGGACACTAGCACTAATGACTCAGATCACATTAACTCTCTACATTAATAAGAAAGTCAGATGATGATGCACTCCAAAGTTTTTCACACCATGTCTGTGTAGTGGCACGATACCATGCTAATGAAACTGGGAGTTGGGTCAAATCTCAGGGAAGCTTGCGGTGTTGTCTCACACTTGAGGACTCCATTTGTGTACAGGGGAGGTGTTGTGCATGTCGCTTAGGGAGACAAATCTAACTATAAGTGAGCACAAACTCACTAGGTGTATCCTACCCTTGATGTGCCCTAAGTGTGAAGTGGGGGGACATGAAGGGCTAGGGGGCTAGTAGGCATGGAGCCGGCTCACCAAGGCCATCGGACATGCCTAACTTGAGGACCCCTAGGTGCAGTGTTTGTGGCACTCTAATATACATGGAAAAGCTCATTGTTCTTTCCTTTTTATTTGTGTGGGTCTTTGTTTGTTGGCACACACACATACACACACACACACACACACACACACTCTCACTCTCTCTCTCTCTCTCTCTCTCTCTCTCTCTCTCTCTCTTGGAGATGCATTGGGAGCGGGCATGCTAGACATCATCTTGATGCTCTACAATCGCTACATTCCAAGGGGGACCGCAGATATTTACCCAAGGAATGTATGGCTTGGCATGGAGCCCTTTTCCCTTGTAATTGTACTTGTTGTGGCCACGGAGGGGGCTTGGTTCCTGTACTCGCTCTTTCTTTTGTCGCTCTGATTCAGAGTTACGCCCTTCTTTATGGAGCAACTCTAGTGGATCTCGAGGAGAGTTCTTGTGAGGTTTAGCCAGTTGGGATTAGGGGAGTACCTTTCTCCTCCACTCCTAAGCTAGTGTTAGGCTTAGGTGTCATGGCATGGAGTCCATGTTGCAGCGATGTGCTAGCTTGTAGGCTAAATCTTTGATTCCATTTTCATTAGAGTAATCTCCTCCTTTTTGCCATAGTCTTCTTCCTCCTATTTTGGCATTTGCTTGCACTCCTCTTTTATTCTCTTCGATTCCTTCTCCACACTTTGCAACTCCTTGTCTTCTTTGGAGGTGGATCGAGCTCTTCTTATGGGGATTTGGAGAGTGTGATCTTTGATTTTCACTTAACTTGAAAATCTTTTAGCCTTGCTGGTCATGGATTATCCTCTTTCTCTCTTCTCGTTGAGATGGTTGCTCATTCTTCTTTTTATTAGTAACTCTCTCCATGTTGTTCTACTTGTCCTTGTGGACTTTGTCTCCCTCTTGTTCCTGAATTGGTGGCGGCTCACCCCCAGCATGTTATGCATATTCCTCCTTGGGCGTTTCTTAGTCTTGCTACTATGGCTAAACCTAGGGCCTTCTCCACCATCATAGGGCTCCAGTCCACCTCTACTTGACGAGCTTCTTCTCCTCTTCTTACCATCACCATACCACAGTTTCTTTCGACATGGAGGCTCCTCGGAAATTCTACACACTTGCTGTAATCGATAGCCTGCCCAACAACCTTCTCTACATACTTCTGTAGACTGCACTGGTCCAGGAGTTGTTTTACGGTTGGCTCCTCCATGATGGTGTCTTTTAGGTTTAGGGTAAGCTTGTATGTAAAGTAGCTGAAACCCCCAGTTTCTATCATTAAGCCATACTTTGCTTGCTCTTCCACCGTGAATGGGAGCTTACCACCTTAATCTTGCCCCAAATATAGAGTTTGGCCAAGAAAGAGAGAGTAGCTAATGAATATGCTTTGGGCCATGCTCAAATGCAATGTGCGCTCTTTGCAGGGGTGATTTTCTCTTCCAGCAAGCAAGGCTTCCGTCATGGTTCTTTGTTCTTGGTAATTTTGTCACTTTCTCCATAATGGTTCTTTGTGGGGTTGGTGGTCTTGTGGTGACTTGGACATTGAACGCTTTCGTACAGAGACCTGTATCATCCTGCATTCACTTGGCAACTCCTGAGAGTACATGCAAGTCATATGCTTCATCCATAATGAGTAGGTGTAGCTCAAAGAGACATCACTTATCTAAATTCCATGGTGTTGACTTTGATGCGTATCACTTGCACTTGATTATCATTACTTGTGTGTGTGCTTGCTTTGCTTTTTTTTTTTGGTATTATTTATACATAGTCACAAAACACATTGCTTATTTATGTACAATTTATGCATCCATGTCACTTCATGAGGATAAAAACCAATTGTAGAACTTAGGATTGTACTAGAGTAGTATGGCACACGCATCCAGTACTCGTGGCAGCTTACTCATTAACAATAGATATTTTGCAACATCGAGTATCATGGTACCTTGTTTGAGTCTACTCGCAATATGTAGGTCCTCCTCAGTGAGAATCTTATCAACCAAAGCATTTTCTTGGCTAGTTCTAGCTAAGTCCATACCCCTAATGGTAGTCATGACTCGAAAGGAAGTTGGCACCACATAGGTTGGGTCTCTTTGAGACCGCCATTTGGCCAATCACTCCTCTAAGACTGTCATAATCTGGGCTCCCAGTTTGGTCATTGTAACGCGGGTTTCAAATCAATATTTTCAAATCAACTCTAACCCTTTGATTGTCACTTTAGTTTCTCTATCTCTAAGAGATTTGGTTGGCAAAGCCCTTCATTGAATGTCACAATTAAGCGTAGTTCGTTGGCCTCCTCGTTAAAGATGAGTTGCATGCACTTATGTAGGAGCATGTCATAGTGGTTGCTAAGATATTCTTGCTCTTTCCAGGACAGAGACTGCAAGGACATAGACACGTGCAAATAATTAAAGTTTAGCATCCAACTTAGGCAAGCACTCTGTGACACTTCTATGTTCTATGAAGGCTTTCTCGGTTGCTATCTCATGCAAGGTTCTAGGAGTTTCTCTAGGCTTTAGCGTAGCGGGGGGGTTGGGCCTAGATGAGCAAGATTGGTCAATGCTAGGATTGCCTATATCCTTGGGATTTTCATGTTTCTCCTGAGGCTTTGCTACTATTGTGTCATGGTTCTCCTTGGAAGTGACTGGTATAGTCTTGTCACCCTATTGTGACAGTGTTGTATCCACTCTTGATTGGTCAATGCAAGCTTTATTGTCGGTGGACTGAGTGTTGCAAGCAACTGTTGATGGTAATGGTTGCTTTGATTTTTCAAAACACACAAATGTGTCTGAGGTTTCATCATTGTTAGGAGAGATGGAAATGGGTTCATTGGTGGATGGACTCGATGCTTTATTCCTCAACTCTTCAATGCTCTTGGTCTTAATGGTCTTGGTGTCTATGACCACTAGCAACTGCTGTTATTTTCGTTGTTTTCTTCTCTTTTTCTTGTGAAATCGTGATGTATCCCTTAAGGACTTAGGATCCTGGAACTAGGTCAAGCGTTGATGTGCTTGGTTGGCCTCATCTTTCTCTTTCTCTAGTGTGTCCTCATGGGACGTAGCTGCGATCTACTTGACAGCCTTGCTAGGTTAATTGGTTAGATGTGCCATCTCCTTGGCCACGTCTCTGAGAGATTTCTCCTCAAGACTAGGCTTTAGGTGCTTTGATAATTCTAGAGGTATTAAGGATGTTGATTGTGACACCTCTTCCACGGGTGAATTGCTAAGGACACATTCCGCAAGAGGCATCGTCACAGTCAAATGCTTTGACTCATGTGATTCCTGATTGGAAGCAGTAGTGACTAGTTCAGTGGATTGGCCACTATTGGTAGGCTGTGGTGTCAAGTTCGTAAGCAGATCAGAAGTGGCCATATTTTTTGTTGCCCTTTGCGCATTCACTTGTGTAGATTGAGCATCAGTTGATCTAGTCACAATGGATTGCACAGGCATATCCTTAGATTGAGAAATAGGGGTGTTGTCATGTCCCACATCTTGGACATTTGGAAGCTGAGATGGAGATAGAGAGTGGGATTGAGCAGTTGTACTTGACAACTCCTGTTGTGCTTCATGTGTCTATTTAGAGAAAGAGGGTGTAGGGGAGATTTGGGACTCCTATTGGCCTAAAGAGTTGCTTAAGGCTATTAGGCGATTCTCCCATTTGCTTTGTTGAGCATGTCATGAAGAGGACAGGAGAGGGAGAAGAAGAGAAGAGATAGAGAGTGATGGAGAAGAGAGAGAAATATTGCAAGAAGTGAGAGAAAGAGAGTGATGAGGAGAGAGAAATACTAGGAAAGGAGAGAGAAAGACAGAAAGAGAGAGGAAGAAGCCATGAAAGGTTGGAGAGAGAGGTGAAGATGAAAGGAGACTTGTAATATAATTTGATGGTCAAAAATCAAGTCCCTAACACCTTATATACCAGCCAGTGTAGCTAGTATTTCACCATTATTAAATCCGCCTCTCTTACATTCCATCCCCCCGAAGGTTTTTGCCCTAAAAAACAATTTGGGCACTTATGATAATTGGGCATGAGCAGATTAGAGTACTACTCTACTGCATTATTACAAGGGTATACCAATGAATGAATAGGTATTATTGCGTATGATGGATCATTGGGGTATGCACGATATATGGGCCTTATTGGGAAATTATAAAAATGAAATTTTGACCCAAATATCTTGAGTAAATGCGAGCTATAGGCAGTGGACAGCAAGCTGTTTACTATAGGGCCATGCTACAGTAAATCTGTCATAACTTTCTGTAGGAGATTCTGATCGAGGCATGCTACACATCAAAATGGAGCTCTTGGTAATTGCTTTCAGCCCATGTAGGTTGGGTTTGCCTGTTCAAAGTTCACACTAAAACCTAGTGTAAAACAATGAGTTGTCTGCAATCTTCCCTGCACTAAAATACGGCCATAGATAACCAATCTTCATCTGAAAGAGTGTACCAAAAAAGATGGATGCCAGTCTAAATGAGATCCCAATCAATCCATTAACCTCTTGGATCAAAAGGTATTCCATCATAATTATTGTCCAAGAGAAGAGAAAGCCTATCAACCACATACTCCAATCCACTCGGATCAAATGGATACAATGAAGTATCCCCATAATCAAGTCCATGATCACATCCATACTCTCTCGGATCATAGGGAATCACAATGCCATCTTCATATTCATATATGCCCAAATCGTGTATTACATTATCATTGGACATATGCAAATCATCATAACCATGATCAAGGTACTCATTATCAAATGAATTCAATGGCTGTTGTAAACCTTGATTAAGTGTAAAATGATACTCAAGAATATCATCATGAGGTTTCTCTAAGAGTCCAAAACCTTCAGCATAGCCATCTACATCTGTGAGTGCCTCATGCGATTCATCAGCTAAGATGTCATCAGCTTGTACATCTTGCTCTTTACTATTTCCTTCTTGTACATTTGCTTGGTCTTCTTACTCATCTTATTGTTGATCATTTTGCTCATTATCCCAATCTTGTTGTTCAGCTTGCTCATTGCTCTCTTCTTCATCATCAGTACTTTGAAAAGAACTCATCATTACATTTGGGTAATCATGAGGTATAAACTGATTGGGATATAGGATACCATGGTAGTTATGAACTTATTGTTGATCAAAGCTAGAAGGGTACTGATAAGCATGACCATTATTGTCACGTCCATAATAATTGAGCTGCTCAATTAGGAAAAGTTCAACATTGATGCCTCTAGTAGCAGTTGGTTCATCTCTATCAAGTACCAAGATCATCCCTACTATCAACAGGTTGAATGTCATCCAATATGGAAACAAAAGAAGCTCAGACTCAATCAATAGAAGGGCATTTTGTACAACCTCCACCTCCAAGAATTCTACATATATACAGGTGTGTTGGAATAATCAACATTCCCAACATGACTGAATGTGAATCAACTTCTTCTTTGCTTTGTTGTTGAGCAGCAGCGCTTATTGCTGGATCTTGCACTACGTAAAAATCTGAATCCTTATCAAAGAATTTCTCAAGTCCATTTTCAGAAAACCAGGACTGGTTGAAACCTTATGCTGCAAAGGGTGCTCACATGATCTGTTATCTTGGAACTTTCACCGAGTAATGTGCTAATAGATCAGCAAATTTTCCTTCCTATGCCTGAGATGCCCTCAAAAAACGTCTCAAAAATGTTGTAGTTGTAGGTCTGGTTAGTTCAAAAGGAAGCTAATTGAGAACATGCCTCTCCATTTCCAAAACCTCATCTTTGTAGTATGTATTATCTGCTTCATTGCAACAAGGACTCTTGCAAACTTGAGATCAGATCTATCCTAGATTCATGCAAAGATAAACATCATTCTTGGAAGTTTTAGATGATCTTTCTTCCCTCCCGTGACTACCATTTTCTTGAAACCTGCATAATCTGTTTAGGGAAACTGAACTTAATCACTTTGCCCAATTTTGAACAACATGCCATTTCTCCTGTGAGAGTTCAACTATGTAAATTCCCAAAAGTTGGAATACCATTACAACTGGCATATCAATAGTGACCATTGCTCTATTGAATAGGCCCTCAGCTCTTATTGTAATGAGCTTAGGAACCTAGACATTTCTTACACAGAAATCAGCAACATTGTCTTGGCATCTGTCAAGAACCTCAAACACTTGGAATCTCTGAGCTTGGTTGCTTGCCAGCATTGATGTTGAAGGCTTCGCGCACCTCAACATGGCTGCAAATCATTACAGATGTTGGATATATCCAGAACATTTAGAAGTTGGAAGGCCTACGATCAATTAGGCTTAATGGCTATGATGTTGGTGTAGTTGACTTGTGATTGCTTGGAGGAGGTTGCAAAGCATTGAAAGAATTGAGCCTGAGTAATTGCAGAGGTGTCACAAATACTGGCTTACCTGCTACCCTTGTAACATCTCAAATATACTAGAATTATAGAGGATGTCTCAAAATTAGTGTCAGTCCCCCCAAAACTACCCATGACATGCAGATGCTTCGAACTGCAAACTGCAATTTAATATGTGCTACATTACACCTAGCAACACCAACATCTTTTGCCTAAGTTCGGCAGCTACAATTAGTGACCCAATTCGGCCTCGTCCAAACAAAATAAGGATGTTTAGACAACCTGAAGCTGTAGAGAAGCATACTCATTGATCTCATGACTTCTATGCAAAAGCATCGACATACATTCAGCCAACTCTAAAAAAAATCAGCACCCTTCTTTATTTTTCTTGAGCAGATGATTAATCACATATGGAAATTTCCTGCCCCAAAAGTTGACACCCTCACCATTTGATTCTTGTCAAAATATGATTCCTTGAATTGATCTCAATGGCATGGGCATTCAATTCCTTGAAACTCTACTCAAGCATCCACTCTTTTAGTACAACAGACTTTTAGCATTAACTACATAAAGTAAGTCAGCCCCTAATGGAAAAAGTTTGAAGATGCCTTCTTCTTCAAGAGTATGGGAACCTCAAAGCTTTTCATGATGTTGTCATATCAGGTGCATGATTCTCAGGCATAGAAAGGCTACAAGTTGTAAAGGTTCCTTAATTTAATCTTGATGGGCAAATAGCGAGTATCTTTGGCAGCTCTATCTATGAGGTTGGACTTCCAAGATCAATCACAGGTTCAATCTTTGAATGTTTTGGAGATGTTAGAACTCTTTGTGAGTGTAAACTTGCCTACATAGCAACCTGTAACCAAAAGTAGTGTGTTGGGTGTGAGCTCCACCTCCCCAAGTTGTAGCTCCAGCACTACCTATGCAAACCAATGTTAAATGCCACTAAAGCCGATTTAGTGAGCCAATAGGATTGGTAGCTCCCACTTGGGAATCCTGTGCAGACTTGCTTGTGTTGTTGAACATAGACTTATTATTGTTATTCAATTGGCCTCTCTCTGGCACCTGACCTTGAGGCATCTTTTGGATTCCTGGTGCCTCAGAGAATACATTCACTACTTTGTTGGCCAGATTTTCTCCAGGTACTGAAGATGACTCCTCCTCCAAGTAGAGAATATTGAAACGTGGCAGTAGCACTAATGAGCTCTCTCTCGTTGTGCTTGTGGATGCTGACAACACTAGTGATGCTAGTCATTTTAAGCTTATTCACTCGGAGGCTCTCCAAAGAAAGGTGCAATCATGAGACGCGACCCAACCGTTTAATCTCAATCTAGAAGCCGCTCAATTTCTACATCTCAAAACTAGAGCTTCTGGTTGGCATGAGAGGCCATGTTAACACATTGAGAACCACTTTGGACCTCCTTTCTAGTTGGACTTGCATCTAAGCATTCCTTACTTGCAGCATGACCTTGAGAGCCCATTTTCAAGCCATGATCTTTCAGTGTCTTCTAAACCATCTTGAAGACATGTCTTCTGGAAAAATTCTGCAATAAGCTCTTCTGCGGCTCCCTTTCTAGTTCAATGCAAGGCGATCTTGAGTATACTCAGTCCATTAGTACAAGTCATTTTGAACTTCTATCAAGCATTTCTTCTGCAACTATAGCTGCCAATGTAAGTCTGAAACCAAGGCTAGGGAGGATGTCTTTGTGTTTGGAATTTGAAAACGGAAAAGTCTGCTACGCTGGCATCACCTACATTCTGAGCAAGAATCTATCATCTAATGATGTATCTCCTCTACCTTCAAATTTGCCGATGGTCCTCATAAAACTAGAGGAGCGACAATCGATTCTTTCTTCTGTCACGCACACACAATAAATCTCTTGCAGCAAGGTTTTAATTTTGTGATATGCTTCTTTGGATCTCTTTTCTGCAGTTTCCGCAACAACTTTAAACTTCATAAACTGATCCAGTTTCCATAGCAAATTTGAACTTCGTAGACTGATCCGCATACTCTATGGCACTTAATTTCTTAACCTTACTCTAGAGAAACTCAAAAGCTCTCTAACTTGCCTTTGGCTTCTGATCTTGTCACTTCCAAACAAGCATAAGGAGGAGGAGGCCGAGGTAGAGGGAAGGAGAACAATAGAATAAGTGTTGCCAAGGATAGGCGGCTTACTCCCTTGTGGTGGTAAAGGCCCTTTGTATGCATATTTTTAGTTGGACTTTTTGAATCAGGATGAGAAGTAGATGTCTCCTTTGTCAAGTTGAACAAATCTCTTGTTTGGTTGTTGCCGTCCAGTTGCTAGTTGCCAAGGACCTCATCCTAGGAGGGTTTCCTTTCCACAATTTGCACTATTTAGAGGAACATGGAATAGGATAGGCAAGCTTTCAGTTTTAATAGTTACAAGGATTTTGCACTACTCTATAAGTGTTTGTGGGTGTCCCCCGTAAGGACTAAGAGTTGCATTAGTCGGTGTGAGCTCTGGTTGGCCTAGTAGGGTCCATGCTTCATAGGTCAAGATATTAAAATCTTCTCCTTCATCGATGAGAGCATCAACACTATGCTCTCTTTTGTGGTGAATTTGACCCTAAGATAAGCAAGTGGTACTATGTCTTCATCTTTTGGTTCTTGGCTTGTAAATTTAAGTCTTCTTATGCATGCCCATGAGTCCCCAGCTACATACTAGATTTGGATTCTCTAGTGATATCTTGGGTCTTCTGTGCAGTAATTTATCCTATTCCCAGCTAATGCATAGACTTTGCACAGGAGTGAGCCTGGCACTCTTTTACAAAGATTCGGGGGCGCTTTCGCATTTTAATTCTTTTGTTGCCTCGGGCCGACATCGAAGCTTTCTGAGGGTCGTGCCCGAACATTTGAATTTTTTAGGGACTAGCTACCGATCAAGGCACCTTTTTCTGCTTTTATCCTGCGCCTTTTTTGCTATTTCCATTTTTTCCATTTTTCGCTCCTCTGTGCTGTGGGAACACGGTAACATTACCCCCCTCCTAGCCAAGTGCCAGTCCCATGGCACTACGGTGGGACGTAGTGGCTAGTTAGGTTGGCTGCTAGGCGGAACAGGTAGGTGGGTGGTTGGGGGAATGATAGGTGATGGAGGTTGGGGACAATGACCAGGAAAGATTCTGGTGTGCTTTAGGCTCCATGAAGATACTCGGCATCTTTCACACTGTTGTGGCGCCCCTTATGTAGCCAATCGTCTTTTGAGTATCAGAAATGATTGAAGCAATAAGAAATCCCTTAGGAGGATGGTATTGGAGGGATTTATTCTGGAGAAACCCCCCAAACGCTGTTTGTCTTGAAAACTCGTGGCTTTGATTGAAGATCCTTGTCTTTGAGTTGAAGGTCTTGAGTTTTGAGTTGAAGGTCTTTAGGCTTGTGGAATCAATAAGCGATCCATGGATCTTGAGGCATTGGGCATGGATCTTTGGACGATGAGGTTCCAAGATCTATGCCAATGGCAGTTCTACCTTGACTTGGTTCGATCATGGTGGCTGGATGCCGGCACATGAAAAGAAGTTTGGGTCATTAAAGGGTGTCGTGGGTGATCTTCTTCAGTGGGTAGCCATTTCTTGAGAGTCGAGCATAACCTACAAGAAAAGTTGTGTACTCCCTAAGGGGTGTGTCTGCTCACCGTGTAGTGTGTGGTGCTTGTGGCAGTGGAATTGGGAGATGGGTCTAACCTTGGGTAAGCCCTTGGTAACATCCCACACTTGAGGACCCAGTTCGTGCTTCATTGGAGGTGTGGTGTGAGTCTTAGGGTGACAGGTCTGAAAGTCCTACCCTTGATGTGCCCTAAGCGTGAAGTGGGGGAGGGGGCTAGGGAGAACCCTAGGTGCAGTGACTGTGGTGCTTTTTTTTTCTTTGAAATGATACATAAGCCTAATTGTCTTGATCGGAATGAGGAGGAGAAGGGGGTCAGATAGACTTGCTCAAAAACTGGCGACTTTGCATGTAATCTTTCAGATTCATGCGTACATGAAGGGAAGTGGTGGAAAGGAAGGGGTGGTTGCATCTAGTGAATTGGCTGTCGTTCATGTCTTCTAGGAGGGCTAGGCAAAAAGAGGGAAGGAGACTAGCCCTCATCATGAGACGAGCCATGGTGCAGTTATCTATAGTGTTAGGGTCAAAGAATAGGGGAGGCAGGCCGCGCTCTTGTGGAGTCGGGTCCTACTTAAGAAGTAGCCTAAGTAGCCTAAGATAATTACAAGTGGTTATAAAAGTGCTTCTATGCCCCAAGAGGTTGGGGTCTTTTCCAGCTCTTCCAGCTATTTTTTCCCCAACCGGCCACTGACTGCGATTACCTCATCTATCACTTTGAGCGGCAGGACCCTCCGCAGACTGTTGGGTAGGAGGAAACTGAAGGGGAATGGATCCTTTCCTAGTTCCTCTACCTCCCACACGACCAATTCTGCGTGGAATCCTGCAGGAAGATCATCTGGGCACGGAGGGAGAGGTGCAGACGGTAGCAGGGCTTGACTATCAGTTTTTGTCTGGCCTCCTCCACCAACTTTTTGCGTCTTTCTTTAGAGACGGCTTTTCTTTCTGCAGTAGATGGGTCCCCTTGTGGCAGCTCTTGGGCCTGCGGCGAGGGGGGTTGTGGGACTACGCCTTCCTTGAATCGATTCACATTAATTTCCAGCTTTTCTTCTTCCCCCTGCCGTTCTGTGTGTGTTGCTTCTTCCTCGAATCTGAGGGCGTCTATCTCCTGGGGGGTTAGGCCGGCCAGCATTAGGTATTTTCGTTGTTCATCCAAACTCAGTCTAACCTCCGCAGGTAATGGTGGCATTTGTAGTCCAGCATGTAGGGCTCTTCTTGCCATGTCGAGCTTTCTTTGCATTGCCTCCAATGGCTCTCCTTGCGCTGCGTGCGTGGCATCCAGGATGGTGTCGAGGAAGGCCTTCTGTTGAGTGTTGAAGGCCACTTGGGCTGCCTCCACCTTGCTCTCCACGATGATTTTCTCATTTTCTGTCAGAGCAAGGCACCGTGCCAGTGTCTTCACCCTCTTTTTGTTGTGCGCAGCCCACTCTTCTGCCCTTTTGTTCATTACTTCCAAGCCCTCTCCCTGTCTTAAGGTTAGCATCATGAGTTTCTGCTCATAATCCTCTAGTTCCCTGACTAGCCTCTCTTGTTCTCCTCTTTCAGAGGTCAGTTGATCTGTCAGGCGCTTGAGTTCCTCCTGCTGCTCCTCCATGCCTCGTTTTCTTTCTTTGTCCCTAGCATTCAGCTCCGCCATGAGTGCATCAATCTGAGCAGATTGTGCAGCAAGCTCCTGGTACTGCACTATTAGGAGCTTGTGCTCTCTTTGCATGTTTACTAACTCTTAAGTCTCATTTTCGAGTAGCTGCCTCCAATGTTCCTCCCTCTCATCCCTAGCCTTCAGTTCTTGTCTCAGATCTGCAATCTCCCACTGCTGCAAGGCTATCATTCTTGTCTTATCTAGCTAGAAGGCGGCCACTGATTCCTTCTCGGCTGCCAACTCAGCCCGGCTGTATTGCGTTCCTTCTTCACTTTCTCCAATTGGGAGAGTAGCTCGGCGATGTATTTGTCGTAATTAGCCGATGGTGTCATCGTTGTGTGAATGGGCGAGGTTGAGGCTTCGACTTTTTGCTTTTTGGGCTCTTGCCTAGACTCTACATCCATGGCTGGCCTCTTCTGTTCTGTGGCCGTAGTCTCTGTGCTCTACCCCTGGTCCATCTCCTTGTTGATGAAATACAACATCCACGCCACGGAGTTTGACATATCTGCACTAGTCGGGATGTTGGGGGTGATGGTGGTGAGTTCCGCGGAAAGCACCACGAGGGTAGGGATCGGATGGAGCGGGGCCTTGCCCTTGCCTTCAGGGACTAGAGGTGGAACAAACTTTGGTACTTGTGTGCTAGACCCTGGCCCCTCTTCTCTGCGCGGGCTCATGTTCCTTAGATCATCTGTTCGGCACTGTTGTTCAATGGACCGGAGGGTGGCCTCCGCCAGGTCCTCTTCCTCCTTTCTTCGTAGCTCCTCCTCTTCCTCATCCGCTTTTCTCTTCCTTTCCTCCTCCCTTTTTTTCTGCTCCTCCTTCTTTTTCCCTTTTTGTTCTTTTTCCCTCCTTTTCTCCTCTTCTACTTCTTGTTTTGACGCCTCCTTTGCTTTCTATAACTCCTCTTTTTCCCTCTCCTCCTCCTGTCTCTTTGAAGGTAAGTGTATAGTGCAGAAATTACACATGTGGATGGATGGTACACTTGTTCACTTATGTGCACTTGAGTGCACATAAGTGCACATGGGCGCACTAAGAGGAGCTAGGATCATACGTATTTGTGTATTGATGTGTTATTATGTCCAAAATATTGGGGTATGCAAGGGATATAGTGTGTGATTGTGCCAAGGTAAGTGTTTTAGGATGGTGCATGTGCAAAAGTGCAATGGTGTGCACTATGAGTAGGGCACTATGTGCAATGCAAATGCAATATGAACTAGTGTTTAAGTTAAGCACAATGGGTTTTTGCACAAGGGTACATGCATTTCAAATGTGATGTGAACTAGTGTGTAAGTGCACTAGGATTTTGCACAAGGATATGTGCAGTGGGAGTGGTGCACAAGGTCCAATAGGACAAATCCGAGTAATCCTAAGGATGGGGTCTGTACCTAATTGTTCTAAGAGATGTTGTAGCGATGGTGTGCATAGTGCATGGGTGAAAGTTAGTGTGTACGTGTGTACTAATGAGTGTCTAAGTGCACTTATGTGCCCTATGATTTAATTCTGATATCCTAGTGTGGTATCCAAGTGCAAGAGGATATGCTTAGCAGTCTCTTACTCTATACAGTAATTGGGGTGGATTCACTAGTGCACCTATGTACTAGGTGTAATACATTTGTGTGATACTAGTATAGTACTTGCAAGTGCAGTAGATGCATAGTAGTCTAGTGGACTAGTGAACAAGAGTAGCATACTAGTGTCGTGCACATAAAGAGTATCTTAAGGGTGATGTATACTAGGAAATATGTGAAATTAATGCAAAAATTAGATATATACAAGAGCTAGTTCTAAATGAGTGATGCTAGCCTCGGGTAAGTTACTCATGAATATATGTGTGTATCACGTGGGTTCAAAATAAGGTATTTCTAAAATACAAATTTTCACATATAGAAGGATATAACATAAAGGGACTATTTATAGATTGAATAGAAAATGTTTATTTTTTATTCAAGAAAAATTCATAGATAAGGATATTTATAAATTGGCCTTGAATGCACGTGATGTAGAGGATATAAATATAGTAACTTCTCCAAGATGCTAGTTCACTAGTTGTGTGCATATATGTAGTATGAGGCTAGTGCACTATGCATGGGCTATGTGTACATGCAACATGCTAGTGCACTACTGGGGCATTGTGGGTGAGTGCATTAGTACACGTGTCCTTTGTAAACTAGTGTATGCAATAGGATGAATGGAAAGGTGCTATGAAAAAATGTTTTATGCCCTACTCTACATGCAAGGAGGTGTAGTGTTCTAAATTCAAAGCACTAGGGTGGATGTAGTGCACAACAATGTACATTAGGATGCACTAGTGCACTAAGAAAGTGAATGGTGCACATGGCATACAAGAGTATATATAGTGGAGGGGTCAAGTAGATAGATGGGTTATATTGTGCAAGGTTATGGATTGTAGTGTAATCGTATGTAATGTATTGAATGTAGGTTGATTTATAAGAGGCAATTCACTAGTATAAGTGTGCACTAATGGGTGTACTAGTGCACTTGTGTATGCTAGGAGGGATTACAATGTCTATGTGTAGTGTTCAATGTAAAGGGTAGGTAGGGATGAATAAACTAAGATGGCTTATGATGAGGTGTGAACTATGCATATGAGCACTAAGTGATGTGCACTATGTGTATGCACTATGCATAAGTGGCATACTAGTGCACTTCTATGCAATAAGTTAAAAATATATATTTGGGTGGTCTAATGTACCCTATGTGATGTGACATGAGTGTAGGTGCACTATAAAATGATAGTGCTCAAGTGCACATGTATGAGCATATATATGCTAGTGTAATGCACTACTATATGTGTGGAGTGCACTATGTGTCTACAATAGTGTGAGTGCACTCCGCACAAGGCTAATGTATAGGGTTGGTATACAAGTGTAGAACTAACATGCTAGTGTGTGGTAAGCATAGTAAGGTGATGGTAGTTGATGACTACCTTGGTTGTGGGTCTCTTTACAAGAGGAATGCATTTAAACATGCTCAAGACCTTATAGACATAGTCCCTCATGCTTTCCCCTTCTAATTGATCTATGTTCGTTAGCCACACAATGAGATTATCCCCATAGCAAGCTTCAACAAATCATATGATGAACATATCTTTAGATAGTAGAAAAGAGTCTTTTTTTGTGGCGTCTAATGTCATAAAACAAGTTTGATGTTTTTCTCCTAAGCATACTCTAAAAGCTTGTGATTGCTTGGCATTATTGAGAAGATTTTTTACCTCACTAACTTGGGCAAATTGTTCTATGAAACTATAGAGATCATCACCAGCTCCTATGTGTCTACTTGATTTTCCACTAAGGGGATTTTTAATTTATCTCTATTTCCCAACATGTTGCTCGTTGGGTGCACTAGTGCACATGAGCACTAGTGCCTACGCACTTATATGCATGCATTGTGCACATGCATTGTATACTAGTGAAATGTGCTACTATATTGGTGTAGAGTGTGGGGTTAGTGCACAATGCAAGGTTTAAGTTCATGTGTCCATAGTGCAAGTGTAAGTGCAAGTGCACACAATGCACATAGGTGCACACAAGCACAAGCGCAACTACAAGTGCACACAAGTGTACATAAGTGCAAGTGCAAGTGTCTATATACTAGGATAGGATTATGTGTAGAATTTACATGTAGTGGATACACATTAAGAAAAATTGCATATGCAATGGCTGCCTCCTCCACTACTGCAAGCTCTTCCAAGGCATCTGCAGTCTAGCTAGTCAATGTATTTATAGTCTCTTGAATCTCTTTTTACTTTTTTGCATCCAGTAGTATATAAGCCTCATAATCTTCCTCAGAAGCACTCACAAAATCTCATATGCATTGTCCATCCCATCCGCTTTCAACTTATGTAAGGTATCATCTACATGGGTACTCAAAACATCAATAGTATCTATATATACATCCTTTGAATGGTGACTCAAACATCACTAGTATTGGTAGATACATCCTCGGTATGATAGCTCAAAGCATTACTAGTCACTGGATAAGCATCCTCTATAGTGCTAATCATAGTCTCAATATTTCTAGCATAGGTATTCACTGCAAAAGTACTCAAAACCTCAGAAGGCTCATTAGAAGCATCCATAGCAAGGCTACTTATCACTGCCTCCGTAGCAAGTAGTGATGCATGGGTAGAAGCATGTGCTTCCTCTATACGTTCATCATCCTCTAGATGCATCTTCATTCTTATCTCTTCCCCTTTCCACCTCCTTTGTTCTTCCTCTTCTTATTTCATCCATTGCTAATGTTGATACTTATATGCTGCAACAAGTTTGTTGCATAAATCCTCAATTTTCTTCCAAAATTCATAAGTTGCATATCCAAACTTAATCATCAATACATTTAAATCCATCACTTATTGTATCTTTTGCACACAAAGCATCTTTTCATCCCTAGAACGGTCTTGTGTCACCAAGGACTTATATGCTATAATGAGCATCTGACATATAGCCAAAAATTGATTCCCAACTACATCATCTATGTACCTAAGCTCAAGCAACTAGAAAATGTACTCTAGAACATGTTGTATATCTTGTCCAAAAAGTATATGTGCATTTTCATCCATACATACATCCATACAAGCATCCATACTTGACTCTTCACCCTAGCCTTCACATCAAGTTCACCAAAGTTGTCAAAGAGATGTGAGTTTCATGGCTGGAAGACATAGGGACTGGTGAAGTAGGCATGGAAAGGGAGGAGCTAATACCCATGAAAAAGAACATGGAAATGCTAGAAAGACATCGAAGTAGATGCCCTGTCTGATCCCACAAGCAACTTAATACACATTAGACATACTTTAGGCAACTGGCCTCTAACTTGGCTCCTCTCACAGTGTCAGAGTGTTTTTAGTCGAAAGGTCGTGACCACCAAGGATCAGAGTAGGAGATAGAAGAGAAGAAAAAGAATAGAGAATAGGTACAAAAGATAAACAAAAAGCACAACAAATCAAATTAGTATATATTGATAGAACCTAAGAATATAAACAAATTCCTTATCTAGTAGTACTCAAAAGCAATCTCCAAGCATTAGATCTCTTGGAGCTCCCTTGTAGACCAAAAACATGCATCAAACACTAGCTTCTTCTCTGCTACTAAGATCGCAAATCTGATGGTTCCATTGGCTTCAAAAGGGGTGTAAAACTCGAGGACACCTAATCAGAATTCTTCCAAATCACTCCTTCTTTTTCTCCTAGTTCGGAATGCTATTTGCTGTCTATAAACTGCGATCACGTGTCGTGTGATTTCACAAGTCCTTCTTTTTGCATGAGCTTTCCCTAAACTGGCTAAAAGGCAACTTTCTTTTTTCATGTCACCCTATTCTAAACGTTTTTTACTGCTTTTTAGAGTACTTACAATAAAAAATATCAAAAATATTCTAAAATTATCCAAAAATCTAGTATTTTTGAACCATTCATACTATGGACACTGACACAAATGACTAATATAGCATTGACTCTCTAGATTAATAAGAAAGTAGGATGATGATGCACTCAAAGGTTTTTCACACTATGTCTGTGTAGCGGCATGACATCCGCCCCCCTCTCTGAATCTACACATCCACTGATATGTGTCAAAGTCCTAATTGTCACCAAATTTTGGGTCCTCCTCATCCTCTACAACCATATCCTTTGCTTCTTCATCTTCCATATCTTCATGGATAGCCCCTATATCATGGCCACTATTTTCTTTAGATCCACACAACCTATTTCAATTGATTAAAATGCAAATGCTTTTCCATGCCTAGCCAACATCTACATAAAATAGTCTCTTTTAGTAGGCAAAAGAAACCCTTCTCCACCAACTTTCAATTCCTGTAATGTTTCAAATGTAAACTAATGACCTATATCTTTAGGATCCCGTAAGCTTGGTTGCCTTGAAACTTTTTTGTATAGACCCTCACATTTTGGTGGAAGCGGTAAAGCAACTAGTTTCACCTTTTTTTCAATTGTCGTATATTTTTTCTCCACAACTACTTTAGCCCATTGTAATCCTCGTGCTGAGAAAATAATGCTATAACGTTATACATGTCCAAAGAACATACTAACAATACTCAATTTTCATCCTCATTTTTTGCATGTATAGTTGCTAAAAATTTAGCCATAGTGTTATTAATATTCAACCCATAAAAGATGACTGAAATGCCTTCATTTTCAATAACTAACAACCCAGTGCTCTCAATTCCTTAGTATCCTATTTCATAGATATGTGTTTAGCCTTGCACATAGCTTTCATAGGCTTAAACCAACATGAATTGTTTGCTATAAACTGAGAATAACCAATAGTAAATACATGCTTCATTCTATCAAGAGGCAAGTACATCCTCAATAGCACTATTGTTGCCCCACATTATAGTAGTGCTCAATGAAAGTCTAGGTCTTTGAATTCCCTTACATTTGGAGGCAAAGGAGACTTTAAAAGGGTATGCCAATTCCTAGGATGATTAACAAAAATGGTAGGAAATTGGACTACTTTCCTCCCATCCTTGCTTTTGAATCTTGCATAAGAAAAACCATCATCAAGTTCTTTTGCTTCCATATGCACTCCTATAATATAGGGTTGTCCCAAAATCACTACATATGAGAAATTATCTTGCACAAAGAAGTGTTGCTATTCTTGTACATCACTAATCATCACTTTTACATTAGGACGTGCAGCATAGAGCTCCCTCGAAGAATTACTTGCAGCCCTCATATGCCAACCATGATCAATATCCATAGGCCATGCACCATTCTCATAAAATCCATGCTCAATGACATTAATCTCAGACCTGTGGTCAAGCAAAACAACACAAGGAATTTCACACAACCCTATTTTCACTACCATTTCATCGGTAGCCCTGGCCCAATGATTTCTTGTGTGATGATTTTGAGGAATAAATCCTAGAGTCTCTTCCCCATATTGTTGCATCTACCTTACTCCACCATGCATATTGCTACAAGACAATGCATTTTCAGTCACTTTCTTCTCTTCTCCACATGATCTCCATTGATTAGCAACATCCTGCATAAATAAACGAGTACTTACATCATGCTCATATTCAACCTGAATACCCAACAAACCAATTTTCTCTTCAAATTGTAGCAATGCACTACTGGTATCACCAACAAACTGATGCTTCCTCTTAATTATGTCAATGATTTTGTCATGAAATTCCTGCTTGGCGATGCCAAGCACCTCTCCCAAGGTGAATTTCACCCGATTGTTTAAAATTCATTCTTCAAGAACCTTCTTAAGATCTGTGGCTATCTCAATATTAGACTACAACTTATATCCTAGCTACTTCCCTCTTGTTTGCTATCCTATTTTTGCTCCTATGACTGACCTCTTCCATAACATGCTCGGGAGGTGGCTGAATGGCATTAGAGCGTAGTCTTCCTAACATTCTCAGTCTCTCCAAGCTAAGCATGTCCTACATGTAATGCATTCCAAGATTTTGTATCTCTAACAAGAAGATGTTTAAACACTTCTTGTGCTTTTGTAATCAACATCCATATAATCAACCATTGCAATTTCAATATCTATGTCTTCTTCCTATCTACAACCTCAAGGTTTCTACAAGCTTTTGAGATACAAGCCATGTATAAGCATTAAGAAAGATGCCCTTTGAGCTACATCTATTTGAAAAAGGTCATTGCTGCTACACTACATTTATATTGCACATATAAGTTTTATTCTGAATGTATCCCCTACATTCCTTGTCACATCAAGCATGAAACACCCTGAGGTTTCCCATAGAGAACAGTAACAGTGTTCTGCATGACATTGTAGTACAAAATATTTTTTGTTTGATATATTAGTTATTATATAGACTTTGACTAGTATGGGCATATAAATGCTACCGAGAGAGAGAGAGAGAGAGAGAGAGAGAGAGAGAGAGAGAATTATTTCATACTTTTTCAAATCATAGGGCATATTTCACATCTTATTGATCAAGCACATTCTCCCAGCAAAGATTGAGCTTGAGCTGGAGGTTTTGATTATACTTCATGGAGCTTAGGTGCTCCCAAGCATTCTAAGTTTCAGCTTAGTTTTGAAAAGTAAGAAATTCATGTGTTGAATAATTAATAAAAATGGCTAAAAATAGAAGTAATTGACCAATCATTGATATTGGGATAGGATGGGGATTTTGGGACCAACGCTTTCAAGGTCATTCCAAGAATGATAGAGGTTGGTCAAGGGTTTAATTCCATTACAGTTAGGTTAACCATTAATATTTATAGATGTATCAATTTAAAAAATTCAATTAACTATAAATTAAATTAAAATGAGATAAATTAAATGATTTTGATAAGGAGTAGATGACAGAGTAAAGAAAAGAGTTGAGTAGAGAGAGGATAGAGTGGAAAAAAGAGTTGAGTAGAGAAAGAAGAAAGGGAAAAGAGTGGAGAAAAGAGAAAGTAGAGAAAGATAAGAGTCTAGTAGAAAGTAGTGAGGAGAGAGAAAGTAGGTAGAGAGTAAGAGAGAAGCAAGTGGAGAGAGAGTAATTAGTGGAAAAAGAGAGAGAAAGTAGAGAGAATTAGCTATAGAGTAGGGATTAGAGAGAGAAAGTAGAGATTAGAAAGTAGGGATTAGAGAAAGAAAGTATATGAGAGCTAGTAGCGGGAGGAGAGAGAGAGAGAGAGAGTTAAGTAGAGAGTAGAGAGAGTCAAAAGAAGAGGATAAGAGAGATATAGTTGAGTAGAGAGAGGAGAGAGAAAGTATAATAGAGAAGGTAGAGAGGGAGTGTAGAGAGGAGAGAGAAAGTATAGTAAAGAAGGTAGAGAGAGGGAAAAGAAGTAGATAATAGAGATAGGAGAGAAAAATTAGAGACTAGAGAGATAAAATAAAGTAAAGAGTTAAAAAAGGTGAGAAAGTAAGAGAGAGAGGGAGAGAGAGAGAGAGAGAGAGAGAGAGAGAGAGAGAGAGAGAGACTAGAGAGAGGAGAATAGAGAGTAGCGAGACAAAGTAGGAGAGTAGAAAGTAGATAGAGAAGAGTAGAGAGTAAATAGAGAAGAGAGTCTAGTAGAGATTGTCTGAAGAGAGAAAGTACATAGAGGAAAGGGAGAAGAGAGAGCAGAGAGAGAAAAGAGAAACTAGGATGAGAGAGAGAGAGAGAGTCAAGTAGAGAGTAGAAAGATGAGAGAGAAATTGGCTTTCTTTGTTGCTTTTGGCTTGTTTCGCTCTTTTGTCTTATCATTTTGTATCCTTGTCTCAAAACAAATATGCAATTAGTAAATGTGCAATTGATCAAAATGCTCTTTTAGCATCCCCATTCACTTTCTATTGAAGACTTTCTAGGATTGAAGAAGTATGAAAACTAAAGTATTTTTCCTAGTCATGTTGATTTTTTGATTGATATTGACTTTCTCTTGAAAACTTTCTTATTCATGTCCTCAAAACTCTTAGCACATCTAGAAGAAAAACTTTCGTTTCCATAGTTTTTCAACCTCACAAAGCCTTCAATAGAGGAGAAGAGCTCTATTTTACTAGCTTTATCTATTTTTTAAAGCTTGTTTACACAAGTGTTTGCAATGCATTTATAGATGTATATAAGCAATCATAATTTCAATACTAGCATATAACTATACTCCAAGATACAAACTATTCTCTGAACTACATATTTCTTGCAAGTCAAAGAGAGAAGAATAGAGGGGTAGTACATTGAGATAAGCAGAAGTAAGCGGGAGAGAGATATGTAGAGAGAAAGTAATCTAAATACATACATTTTTTTATTTCCATAGATTTTGGGTAGTGTAGTAGCCATTATGAGCTCAGGGTGTTCACTATATATAGCCTCTATATCACGTGCATTCAAGATCTATTTATAAATACCCTTATCTATGAATCTCACTTGAATTAAACACATGCCCTTTTCTATTGCATCCTTTTGTATGTAAAAAATGTAAAAACCGTTATTTGAAAAATCCCTTATGTTGAGTCCATGTGGTACACATACATCCATGATTGACCCCCCCCCCCCCTTTGGCCCCCCATTTATGAGCCAAAAGCACATGATATATAAAGATATATTCTCCTTAATTTAAGTCATGGATGTGGATACGACAAAATTATTCCTTGAGATAATGGAGTAGAGACTATCACGATCAACATCACAACGCAATATCAAAGCAATTAACTCACATAGTATAGAGTCAATATAGTCATGGCCATGGTTATATCTTGAGGTTTTTGTGGTTACAACTTGAATGGAGGTGATTATGCTATCTTGCTATCATGGTAATGCACTCAACTCATGGCTATCCCCTTCTCCTAGCATCGCAAGGAGGATAGCCAATGGAGCCTTACTCTATTTTTATATTATATACGTGCATTCTAGGATTGCCTCTATACCACAAACACTAACCTACACAACATGGGAGAAAACACTAGACCCATACAAGCATAGCTTTGTGGGTTTTGGTTCTACCCAACAATTTCCAAGGTATGATTCCTAGTATCCTGGATCTTTGTCGTACTCTCATACACATGACCATATCCTTGCTATCCCTATTATAAAGAGCCTCATAGAGTTGGTTATTATGCCTCTCGATTTAAATCCTCTATGCCATGGCCATTGAGGACACCTCTAGCTACTCTCACATCTTATACATGATCAATGAGCATATAGGTCATCTAATCATGAAATAGGAAGAAAAGAGAGTCATCCCTAAGATGCACACACTTGTTTTTTTGACATATAGGTATAGCATATCAAATATTAGGAGATTTCAAGGGCCTAAGAATAAAATTCACATAATAAGGACTCTACACAATGAGTTTCTACAACCATATACACTAGACATATTTTTATATGATTACATGTAGATGTGCATTTTCAGACACCTCTTCCATCTCTTTGAGAGACATGTGATCCCTATAATAATAATAACTTACGTAATCCAAAATAGCTTGAGTGGGACTAATGGAAAACAAAAATCTTAACAAATGGAGACAATAGAGAAAGGCATGTGTAGAAATTGCATATGCTTTGATGCCACATCTAGGGGGTTTTGGTTACCCATCTTTTGAGGAAAAATTTGTAAATATGTTATTAATAAAAATATTTAATTTTTCTTTTTTGATTTGGATATTTATTGTGTATGTTATTTTTTTAGTTTGCATTCATTTATTGTGTGGTGTTCAGGCTAGGGAGGGAGTATGCATGTTGATATGGGCTATATTTCATGTTGTAGATTCCCAATTACACTTTGATTTCATATTCAACTAAAGTAAACATAAGCATTCATCTTTTCTTATTATAGGATTGTTATGTCAAGTTGCTATGTCAAAATGAGATCTCTAATTAGAGATCTCATTGTGCTTAGGCTTTCTTATGCACATACCTTTCTTCATGGACATTCCTATTAAATTTTTATTGCTCTTATGTCATTTATAACATATTTATTTTTTAATTACTTTTTGATCCATGTCCTTTACATTTACTTATAATTGCTACAAGTATCGTTTTCTTTGTATATTATCATTGGGTCTAATAACAATTCAAATATAATTTCATGTCTATTTGGATAGCAAACATAAATAGTAGGGGTCTAGAATTGCAATAGGTCCAATCCCTACTTTTACTTTTTGCTTTATAACTATTTCTTTAAGCATTGGAATGTTTTGCTACATTTGTCAAAACATATGTTAGAATACATGTTGCTAGAAGTGTCAATATATGCTAAATTTGATGCTTATACATATGCCAACAAACAAAGACCAATAAACATTTTGATCGTGCAGCCAAACATTTTCTATTCTATTTGCATCTTATTTTTCATTAGTATTGTCATGATCTATTATAGTGTCCTAACAATAAAACACTTCATCATCAATTAGGCCAAAGGCACACTAAGTTGGTCTAATAATTGATTCTTATAGCATTGAAGAGCTTATTAATTAAAAGATACCATAAAATGCAAAAATTAAATTCTATGGAACATAAGAATGACAAGGCATTTAGAAAATACCATATCCTACAATGAATAAGAGACAATGTGCTCAAAAAGCTAATTATGCTTTTTATTATCAACCTCACATGAATTATTGTACTTATTTTTGCAACTATTGAATTTATATGGCATAAAGTGTGTTTTGTCATCTAATTATCTCAACAAGGTCAACATTGCAGTAGATATTAGCTTTAAAATAACTGTATGTGTGTATGTGTGTGTATGGTACATACATGTGTGTAGTATGAGAAAGGTTGGTCTAATGGTTTAACATAGTATATAAAGATCAATTAGTAGCTTCATGTTATGAACATCACTATCTTGGTATGTTTTTTCGGTATAGGATGGTGCTAGGGAACCATTATGTGATGATGAGATTTCCCAATAGAGATTTGTGGTGGCTACCTATTTTAAATTTTATATTATAGATTAGCATTGTTTAAATAGGCTACTTAACTTTCTTTTTTTATTTTCTCATTTATTACATTGTTAAGACATCCAAATAAATGTTTATATATCATACATTTTCAAAGTGAAACACATGTTGCTCACTATAATGTATCATTTTTATCTCCTTTTTGTTGTAAATTACTATCTTCTTGACAGAGTTATTAGTAGTTGTATATATTTGTTAATTGTTGCAATGCATCTTAAAGCCACATTCATGTCAAATGTGTAGTAGCCTAAAAAGTAAGCATAGCCCACTAATGTAAATCTAGCTTGTCAAAAAAAAGTTATTGGAAAATTGTTGCTAGAAAATGGCTTACCATAAACTAGTTTACTACACGATAAGACAAAACTGAATTTTATAGCATGTGTATAGCATATAGTCTAATGGTTGGAAACTTACTTCATACTCATGAGATCATGGGTCGAAACCCTTTCAAAGTTTTTCTTTTTTACTTTTCAATTTTCTTATTTCTCTCTAAATTTTTAACTCTTTAAACCTTAATTTCCAAAGTTTGCAAAAAAAAAAGGTCTTAAACCTCCCTCATAAGCTTGCAAAATTTTTCATTTCTTATTAATAAAAATCTTATTAATTAGAAAACTTTAATGACTTTGAACCCAAGTGCAACAAATATAACAAAAATATTTATACCATTAGAACATATACTGTGCATTTGTAATGAATACTAATTTTATGTATTTATTCTCATGATTCCATTTTCTCAATAGTTGTGCCAAGTTTTTGGCCCTCCTAGATTCTAGCAAGTTAAGTTTGCATAGTTGGTTGGATTTACTTTTTAGGCTATGTTTTGATCATTGATTGAGACTTTTGAGGGTCATATGTACCCCATAAGAGATAGTCCCGAGGGTAGTAGCGATTTGCCATGGGGTTATGCACTTGCAAGTCCCTGCATTTTACTTTTTATTTATAAAAGTGTCACTATATGGTGTGCAAATCAGATGCCATATGCATACATAGCGAGCACCAGAAGGTTCCCAAAAACAAAGATTTTTGTTCAAAAACCAAGAGAGAAGACTTGCACAACATGAAGCAAGAATACCAAATTGGGTACAATCTCCCCCCATGCCTTGTGCGAGCACTCCACAAAGCATGTATTTAATGTATTATTCATCTCCAAGCTCAAAAATAGCCCAAATTTACAATTAGCACGCTTTAGCTTTTGTGTTTGCTTTTGTCCAAATAAAGGATAAAGCAGTTGGGCACCCCAAGAGTCAGGTTGTGCCCAAATACAATGTCTAATAATGAATATTTAAATTGTGCACCCATGCGCATACAAAATAATAAATATATGTCAAGCACTTTAATAAATAAGTGCATCAAAATAAATATTGGCACTGTGAAGCATTTTTTTGAAAACTGAAATCCCCTGGTTAAATTGTAGTTAGGTTTGATTTTTGCTAGTTTAGTTGTTGTGTGATAGTTTATTTTGTTGTTTTGTAATTCGATTTATTGTGTTTGTCTAGCTTAGGATTTGTTTCTGTCATTTTGTTTGATTTGTTGAGTGTGAAACTTGATAGCCTTGGTCAAGTTTGGTCCTTTTTGAACAGGATAAAGTTGGAGTTTGCTATTAGCTACCGAACATTGAGGAGCTAGATATGTATTTTTTTTGTGACTCTTGCACATCACAGGGGATAAAGGGTTCACGAGCACTTCATGTTGCACTTATGATGCACTACACTCGGGGGTCGTCTCTTGTCCTTATCAAATATTTCTATGCCATGGGTTGGAATTAAGCACATTTTGCACCATCATTGAGCACTAGCACGGCATGAGGTCCACTGCAACTATATGCAGTAAAACTTAGATGCACGCGCACATGAGAGAGCACCTGTCATTGAGCACGCATATTTCTTGCACGCACCATTTGGGATGTTCATCACAAAGTTAGGAACCTCTAGTTGAGAGGGTAAGGTGGTTGGGAGAGTTCGAGGGTCGCGAAGGACGCCGTCAATTGTGAGAAGGGTTGTTCATATTTGGTCAACATCTTGAGGACCACCATTTTCTAGAGTGATGTGAGATTATGGACGGGTGAAGTAGAGTAGATCATATCTTCTTATGAGAGTTGAGAGGTGAGGATAAGGAATTTTAAATTAATAAGGAATTTTGTTTGCATATTTCATGATGCACGATCGCATCTAGATAGGCTAGGCACGATTCTTCAATGCATACATTATTTTTGTGTGTAGCATGGATTGATTAATTGCATATCATAGATCAATTGCATTTTTTTATCAAATCATGTATGGTTGAGCACAAAGTTCCTTCCAAATCATATTTCTGCTAGGGCACATTGCGTGAAAATAAAATTCCAAGAATGGTTTCGCTCCTAGCATTCAGAAGGATGCAATTGCTCAAGTTTAAACAAGAATTTTGGGAACGGGAAAAACCATTACCTCACAGAGATTCAGAAGGACTGGTTCACTAGGATTACTCTAAAGAATTGGTCCGTCACTTTGAAGGGCGACTCAAAGCCTATGCTCAATCAATATCTCGTTGATAAGATTTATAGAACAAGAGCAACTATCTACATCTGTGAGGAGGTCTGGATGGAGATCCTTTTATGATGATCTAAATTATGCATAGCAAGAAGAGAGGCACAGACAAATAGCCTGCGGAATTGCACTGATTAGCTCGCTCAAGGCAATATTTGAAACAATATAAGCATGGCATGTCTTGGGGAAGTTTCTTTGGGAAATTTTGGTGATATTGCTGGTGCTGTCACTAAATTGAGCGAAAGCGTAAAGAACATCGAGAAGAATTTTGATTCTGCACTTGGATTTGAAGATAAATCCAAATTTTCTAATGAGGCTCAAACCTCCAGTGGAGATAAAGGGTTGCATGCTGATCCAACGTTAGTGCTTGCTAGTCAAGGAGATCCACAAGAGAAAGTCGACAAAACGGGTGCTAATGATGAGCATGTTTCTGATGCCAGGAGGCATATTTCACGGTGGATTCCGTGAGGTTTTACGGTGGATTCCGTAAACTTTGATGACCGGGGCTCATACACAAAGTGGATTCTTTGTGCGAGAAGTTGATGGGGACGCCTGTCCTTTTCGGGCGTTTCATTAATTTAGTGTGTACATGGGTGATTCCATAGCGGGCGATTCCGCAAAATGCATATTAAATTAATAAACGTTTATGAGTTTAGAGTGCGCACTCGTAATAAATTAAGGTTAGGATTTATTTCTAACCAGTTGATTTATTTATGTAGCTGAAGACTACTAGGTATTCACTTTTGTCGGTTTAATTGTATTATTTTACTAATGATTGTGAATGCTTCAGTTGATGTGTAGAGATAGCAGCAGTGGCAGAGGAAAGCATTGGAGTCTAGTGAGTATTCGATCTTTGGATTATATTTTGATAGGCGCCACGCCTATATTTTGTCATGTCTATTGAGGCATCGATTATTTATTATTATTTTGTATGCGCCTATGCGCACGGATATGTTATTTCTATTTGGACATTGTATTGGGCGTGCTAGACTCTTTGGGCACCGTCCATTAGCTTTATTCCTATTTTTGTAAAAGCAAACTCAAAAGCTAAAAGCTTGTTATATTTTTGTAAATTGGGCTATTATTAAGCATGAAGAAGAAATATACATAAAAATACATGCTTTGTGAAGTGCTCACACAAGGCATGGGGGGAGATTGCACCCAATTGGTCTCTTGCTCTTGTCGTTCATGCTTTTTACCTTGTAACTTGTGCAAAAAGTAGAGTTCATTGTTCTTGGGGACCTTCCGAGATTCACTACGTGAGCATATAGCATCCGATCTGCGCACCAGTGGTATCAGAGCGGAGCTGAGATCAAGATCTTCCAATCTCTACCCATCTCGTGCGAAGGGGGAGCTCCTGGAACGATCGAGCTCTACGGTCAATCTCGTCGCGAACCGTCGATACAGGTAGACTTCTGGTGATCAAGAACCCCTGTTTCTATCATCAGATTGCGAAGGACCGGGCTGTACAGGCGGAGGACCACTCCTTCATCTCCATCATCAAGTCGTGGGAAAACAGTGAGAAAACTCCATATCTAATCTCTTCAAAAGTTTAATACTAAAGCTTATAAGCTTTAAAGAAGCTTAATAGCTTCAAAATTTGTCATCGAGGTCTCAGAGGACCTCCGATTTTTTCGCGCGGCGAAAAAAACGCCCCCCCTCCCCCCCACGAAATCTGCGCCGTTTTTCTAATCGATAACCCCCCACTAAGCTTAAGCAATTAAGCTTAGTCTACTTAAGATAAATCAACTTTGCAAGTCAACAACTCTAGGCCACACACCACAGAAGTCAAGTTCTGCAAGTAATCTGTGATCAAGTTCTGCAAGTTCATTAAGTCGGCTAAGTTTTGCAAGTTTGCAACTCTGCAAGTCACATAAGTCTGCAACTCTGCAAGTCAGACTAGTCAATTGGAGTCAGAACTGACTTGTGCTCAAAACTCCTAGAAGGACTGTTCCTGCGCAGAAACTCCGAACTGCAAAGTTGTTCGTTGGAAGGTATTCTACCCATACGCAGGTTTGCTGAAGCATTTTCAGCATACGAAGAAGGAAAAATTGTAGATTTTCTGAAGATTGAGAAAGAAATACCAAAAAACACATAAGCCTTGTAACCCCGAACTTGAGCTACGCTCATCCCGCCAACCTGATTTTGAGTGAGAAAGGTCTTTTGAGTTTTTCAGGATGACGGAACCACATACGGATGATCTTATGGCTGAAGACGACTTACCTGAACCTACGATGGAGCAAAAATTACAAAGAAGAACCTCAAGCTGAAAATCTGATTCGACGTACCATCGACGCCACTCTTGAAGCTCAAACCATTTGCAAGGAATCAAAGATAAGTAAACGAAGTTTCAAATTTCATACTTTCAATGGCATACTAGAAGGAAAGACTGTTCTAGCATTCATTAGTCAGTTTGATGACTATTTCCATGAGGAAACCTATGCAGAAAAAGATAAAATCAAGTGTGTTACTAATCATTTGGTAGACAGAGCATCACTTTGGTGGACTGTAGTACGCAAGAGCATAGAATGTCCTGCTACCTGGGAAGATTTCAAGAAGAAGTTCATGCAGAATTTTCTTCCACCGCAATTTCATGAGAAAGCTATTAAGCAATGGGATCTTCTCCAGCAATGGGATCGTGAGCCTATACCTCAGTATACAGAGCGTTTTTGGAATGCACTCCTCCAACTACGCATGCTTGAAGACGTACGAGAGGCGACACATAAGCGGAAGTATATGTTTGGACTCCTTGGGCATTACTATGCTGAAGTTAACATGTTCAAGCCTGCTACCCTTGAAGACGCTATTTCACTAGTTCACGACACTGAAGATAAGCTACGCGGTAGAGATAGACGACCACAGCAATTCCAAGCCAATGGTAATTATGGATCTAAACAATTCAATTCCAATTTTAGAAGATTTAATCTAGGTCGTTTCTCTTCATCATCTTTCCGCAAGAATTGGGCAAAACCACCTGCATTACCATCCAATGTAAATCAAAATCCTAAGCCTATTCCACAACCAAATCCAAATGTACCTAGACTTCCTGCCATTGCAAACAATGTAACCAAAGCCAAGCCAATAGTATGCTATAAATGCCACCAGCCTGGACATCTAGCAGCAAATTGTCATTCAAAGAAGCCACCACCTCATATCAACTATCTTGGAGCCATGGACGAAGACGAACATGAAGATATGTCTGATTTCACTGAAGATGAGGATGACACTACTACTACTTCCGATACTTTACCAGGTATGCCTACTCCACATTCTTTGTTGACTATGAAATGTTTGGTGCATGGAAAGGAAAAGACTATTTTGCATGATGACGGTAGTACTCATGATTTTATTTCAGCAAAATTGGTAAAGGAATTGAAATTACAGATTGTACCTACGCATTATCGCATAAAAGCTGCATTTTTAGGCACTAGGTATAATGGTACACAGGAAGTGCAAGACTTAGAGATTCAAATTGGTTCATACACTGAAAGAAGAAATTTCTTAGTTGTTCCATTACAGTCGAGTGACATTATTTTAGGTATGCCTTGGCGTCACCAGCGTAACCCAGATATAGATTATTCCACACACACAATGAATATTAATTTTCAAGGAAAACCTATTATATTATATGGTATGCATGCATCTAATGTTTTTCCACTGCTTTCGCATACTCAAGCTAAACGTACATTACGCAAGAGTAGTAAATCCTATCTCATTTGGGTGAATGAATTGCAAGTAAAGGAAAATCATATGCACCCTAGGGATAATGAATTTCTTGCATATTTTAAGGACTGTTTTACAGAAGACCTACCACCAGGTTTACCTCCTTCACGTCCAGAAGACCATAAGATAGATTTGATCCCTGGCACACAACCACCTTGCAAAGCACCATATAGGCATAACCAGATAGAGCAAAAAGAAATCCAGAGTCAAGTTGAGGAATTACTAAATAGAGGTTTGATTTGACCTAGTAGTTCTCCATTCGGTGCACCTGTACTGTTAGTCAAGAAAAAGAATAATACCTATCGTATGTGCATTGACTATCGAGATTTAAATAATATCACTGTAAAGAATAGATACCCTATTCCTAGAGTTGATGACCTTATGGACAAACTGCAAGGATCTGCTATATTTAGTAAAATTGACCTTAAGTCTGGTTATCATCAGGTGAGACTAGATAAGTCTGACATATTCAAGACTGCATTTAGAACACAGTTTGGTCATTACGAATTTTTAGTCATGCCATTTGGATTGACTAATGCACCTGCTACCTTTAGTAGAATGATAAACCGTATCTTTTTGAAATATCAGTATTGTGTAATTGTTTTCTTTGATGATATTTTGGTGTTTAGTCAAAATGAGAAAGAACATTATGAACATTTGTCATTGGTTTTTCAGTTATTGAAAAAAAATCAACTATATGCAAATCCTGAAAAGAGTGAATTCTTTAAAACAGAAATTGAGTATTTAGGTCATATTGTATCATCTGATGGAATTAAAGTTGATCCTAAGAAAATTGAGTATTACCCATCTGATGGCCTGTACCTAAAAACGTGCATGAGTTACGCTCATTCCTTGGTCTTGCTAGTTTCTATAGGAAGTTTGTACGTAATTTTTCATTACTTGCTTTACCATTAACCAAACTTCTCAAGAAAGGAATTGTTTATCATTGGACCGAAAATCAACAGAAATCCTTTGACTTACTGAAACATGCATTCACCAATTCCTTCTGTTCTATAGTTGCCCGACTTTAATAGACCATTCTTTCTAGTAGTGACCGATGCTAGTGGATTAGGAATAGGAGCCGTACTTATGCAAGACAATCATCCTATAGCATATTGAGGTTTTACGGTGGATTCCGTAAACTTTGATGACCGGGGCTCATACACAAAGTGGATTCTTTGTGCGAGAAGTTGATGGGGACGCCTGTCTTTTTCAGGCGTTTCATTAATTTAGTGTGTACATGGGTGATTCCATAGCGGGTGATTCCACAAAATGCATATTAAATTAATAAACGTTTATGAGTTTAGAGTGCGCACTCGTAATAAATTAAGGTTAGGATTTATTTCTAACCAGTTGATTTATTTATGTAGCTGAAGACTGCTAGGTATTCACTTTTGTCGGTTTAGTTGTATTATTTTACTAACGATTGTGAATGCTTCAGTTGATGTGTAGAGATAGCAGCAGTGGCGGAGGAAAGCATTGGATTCTAGCGAGTATTCGATCTTTGGATTATATTTTGATAGGCGCCACGCCTATATTTTATGTCTATTGAGGCATCGATTATTTATTATTATTTTTTATGCGCCTATGTGCACGGATATGTTATTTCTATTTGGACATTGTATTGAGCGTGCCAGACTCTTTGGGCACCGTCCATTAGCTTTATTCCTATTTTTGTAAAAGCAAACTAAAAAGATAAAAGCTTGTTATATTTTTGTAAATTGGGCTATTATTGAGCATGAAGAAGAAATATACATAAAAATACATGCTTTGTGAAGCGCTCACACAAGGCATGGGGGGAGATTGCACCCAATTGGTCTCTTGCTCTTGTCGTTCATGCTTTTTACCTTGTAACTTGTGCAAAAAGTAGAGTTTATTGTTCTTGGGGACCTTCCGGGATTCACTACATGAGCATACAGCGTCCGATTTGCGCACCAGTTTCTGAAACTGGTTTGAGTGAAACACAGGAAGCAAAGCGAGCTGATCTTATTTTGGAACCAAAAACTCAAGCTAATCCCGTTGAACACGAAATTGGGGCTCTTTCTGAACCAGATGAAAAAATAGAGACTTTAGTAAGTGCAGTGCCATCTGAAACAGTTCATAATGAGTATGTAACTGAAGAGCAACTTCAAGTCCAAGAAGAAGAAGGCTTACTCCTTTTACAACAATGAGAGGAAGGGGTTAAAGAGAGAAAATATGAAGCATCAATAGTAGTCGAGGAGGATACACAAGCAGCAGAAGATATCAAATTAGAAAACAAAGCTTTAGGGCAGAGTAATGACAAGTTGGGTGCAAGCTCAGATGTTTCTAATGCTACCCAACCAGATGCTACAGATAGTCTTCAAGGTCCAAATGTCATCAGACAAGATGGCTTTCAGTCCTCAAATATTATAGATGATGATGTGGTTTCAGCTAAAGACATTATCAATAATGCTGATGTTTCTACCGATCAGTTGCAGATTGAACACGACATTCCAAATGAAGTGACATATTCAGAAATTGATGGGCCAATTCTGCTAGAAGAACCATTGCTGGTTGGTAAGGAAAGTGCAGAAGTTGAGAATCTGAGGCTACAGATTAAGAAACTGGATGCAACCTTGCAAGGTGCAGCCTATCAATCAAAGGTGAAGGTAGATGAGATGTCAAGGTTATCGATGGAGAATGATAATCTCATATCTACAGTTGAGGAACTGAAGAAGAAGTTGAGTGATGGCGAGATGGACGTCAGAATGTAGAATCCCCACTTTTATGGGTTCGTGTAGATTCTCAAATGGAGTATGTAGCTAAAACTCAGCTACAGCAGCCAGAACAAATGTGGATAAACCAACTGGAAAAGGACAGGGATGTGGTGGCACAGCTTCAGGCTATCACTGCATCGGCGGGGCGAAGAATTCATCGCCCAAAGAAAGAAACAAATTAGAAGGAACAGAAGAAGCAGATTCCGCAGAAGCAGATATTGCGCGCCGGCCTGCGTTTACGATTCTTCTTCTTCAGCTTGAGATGGGGACTTTTCTTACTTGGCAAATAAAACCTTGAACGATCAAAGTGTCTCAGAGAGATGGAGAGATTAGAGAGAGAGAAAGGGAGAGACTGGCAAGGGAGAGTTGGCAAGTCAAGTCTTCATAACCCAACACAGAGAGAGAGAGAGAGAGAGGCGAAGGAGTAGCAGAAGAGCAGAACAGAGGAAGAAAGAGAACAAGGAGAAAATGAGGAAGACGCAGAGCAAAACACCAAAAAAGGAGGGAAGACAATTAAAAAAACACAAGACAAAGCAGGCCGTACAACAAGTTGCGTTACCTTAACGAATGGAACAAAAAGCCTTAAAGGATTTACAGTTTCTTAAACTTTAATATCTTAAACATTAAAAGTGCTAAATTGCCTTAAAGGCATAAAAAAGCTTAAGGCTTTTTGAGAAAGCAAAAGCATGATTCAACGTAAGGGAGAATGTAAAAAACTATAAAAGGAGAGGAGAGTGGAGAGTTAGGGATCCCCTTCTCTTGGTATCTTCTTGTTATCTTGTGAGAGATGTGAGAGGAGGGTCGCATGCGAGAGATCTTTGGACGT
Source organism: Lygodium microphyllum (assembly GCF_053477565.2). Taxonomy (NCBI): domain Eukaryota; kingdom Viridiplantae; phylum Streptophyta; class Polypodiopsida; order Schizaeales; family Lygodiaceae; genus Lygodium; species Lygodium microphyllum. The sequence goes on from NC_141159.1 coordinate 26,394,561, forward strand.
GCTATTGTGGAAAATGAAGAAGTTAGACTTTGTGGTGCCAAGCTTCAGATCAAGGCTATCAAGGTATGAGAATATAATTTATTTGGTTGTTGTCAAAATTTTGGATATGTTCTTTGTGAGTTGTCTTGTGTGGTTGTGAGTATCATTGAATATTTAAATTTTCCAAGTTGAGTTGTGCATTTGACAAGGTCAAATACTTTAAACTGGCACTCCTTACATCTTGTTATCGAGTTGTGAGAGAGGCTAGTTCTCGTTCACCGCTCGCGTAACATGTCTTTTTTGGTGCCCCCGCTAAGGAGTGCCGCAATTTTGACTTTGTTTGAGATTTGTGGATTGTTTACTTGTTTTTTATAATTTTTAAATGGCTAGTTCTTTTTCTGATATTTATGGTAAAAAAGGAGAGGATCCTCAGCGATTCCTCGAGAAATTAGAGCTTGGATTTATTGTCCAGCGAATAAATGACTCAGCACTGAAACTCCAAATTCTGAAATTTCAATTGTTAGATGAAGGTCATAATTGGTTTGAAGATTATGAAAAGACCCTTAGACTAAGAAATCCTCCTGATCCTATGGAATATGAAGCAACTAAACAAGTGTTTCTTGACAGTTTTAAAGAAACTGAGACTTCACATGACCTTTGGAGAAAAATAGAAACATGCGAAAAGAGAGAAGACCAGACCATAGAATTTTTTGCCATAGAGTATGCTAGACTTTGGGATCGTTGGAATGTATCTTTAGGCCCAGGAGAGAGAGCCCCGAAAATGTTAAAAAGTAAAAATTTCATTGAAAAATTACAAGGAGATGTGAGGACAAAATTGGAAATTAAAGAACCTAGTACTTTTGATGAAGCTATAATGATTGCTATAGAAAAAGAGAGAAAATTTGAGAAAATTAAAAAAAGAGAGTCATTTAGAACACCTATAGAAAATAGAGACCAAACTTGGCAAAGGGAGGAACAGAATTATCAAGTTTTAGCTAGACAAAATACTCAACTAGCACCAGAAGTTGAAGATCAATTATCTGGACAAATGCAAAACATGAGGCTAGGAGCATTGAGAGGTCGACCCTTAGGAAGAGGTAATGGAGGACTAATAGGACAACCAAATCAAGAAAATTTGAGAGGGGGAAGAGGAGGAAATGGTAGAGGATATTTTCGTAGACCAATGGTAACTTGTTATTCATGTGGAGAGATAGGTCATATAAGTACAAACTGTCCATATCCACCTAGGGAAAGGGGGGATATGTATCCTTTACCTCAAAATTTGCCGAACAGATAGAATGATTTTGGGATAGAAATAAAAAATGATTCTACTTCTCAAGAATCTAAGTTAAAGGAGGAAGAGAAAGGAAAAAGTGCCATAAATTGTATTCTTTTAGAAAATAAAAAAAAAGGAAAATAAAACTATTGATGTTATGCCTACAATTAAAAGAAGAAGAGATGTTGAGAGAAATGAACCTGAAACTAGTAAGGCTGGTGAGGAAAGAGGGAGAAAAACAAAGAGAGGAGAAAATAAAGAGAGAAAAGAAGAAAATAGAATGAGAGCACCTAGAAAACATTATCATACTACTGATATTCCTTTGGGAGAAGGAGAAAGTGACTATGATCTAAAGAAATATATGATGGGTAGGAAAGCTCATATATCTTTTGCTTAGTTGATGGAGTTGTGCCCTAGGATGAGAGGACAATGGAAGAAATTAGTAAATCTAAAAGAGAGAGAAAGGAAAAAATGTACTGTAAGAGTTTTAAGTGTAGAGGAGTTACCGGATATTTATCTTGTAGTAGATGCTTGGTACAAAAACCAAAATACAAGAGAGGCATAAATAGATGGAGGAGCACAAGTCAGTGTGATTACCCAAGCATGTGTAGAATAGTTTGGACTTCGAATAGTGGCAGGATCTGGTTTTAGAATTAGGCTTGCAAATCATGCTAAAGTGAAATGCATAGGAATAATTCAAAATCTTGAAATCAAGGTTTATGGAGTCGCCATGAAAATTACTTGTCATGTTATGCCAGCAGGGTTAGGAGCGTTTCCGCTTATTCTGGGTAGACCCTGGCTTAGGAAAGCAAGAGCAATACAAGATTGGGGAAAAGGAACATTAACAATTTATGACCGTAGAGGAGTAGCAAAGAAGTTTGATATGGCCTCGAGAAAGGAATTAGTGAATGAGGATACTAGCGAGGAAGAAGAAGATGAAACCGAGGAAGAAAGTTCAAAAAGTGATTCAGATCCAGAAATTTCATCTATAATAATTGAAAAAAATAATTTAAAAAAGAAGGAAATATCTCTAGGAAACAAAATAAGGTCAATAACTCATATAGAACCATCAATAGTTACAAGGGTATCAAGAAACAAAAAAAGTCCTAATTTAAATCTTCCTTCTAAAGAAAAAGGACTCTTGTTCCTGTTAAAAGATGAAGAATCAACTTCAGAAGAAGAATATTCAAAAAAAGTCCAAAACATAAATGTTAAAACCAAAGGAAATAAAAAAAATGGGTTTTTTAAAGATGATGAAGAAGGAAAATTAGAGGAATTAGAAAAATTAATGGAATCACCACAAGTTTCAACAGAAAAAAGAGAGTTTCTGGAAAAAATGTTAAGTCAAGATTTGACAAATGGAGAAAGAAAACAATATCATTCACTTATAAATAAATATCCCAATCTTTTCGCAACTTCATACTTAGAAATCAGAGGAATGAAAGGGGAAGGACAAAAAATAGAACTGAAAGAAGATGCCAAGCCAGTATGTCAAAAGTTAAAACCCCTAACTTCAGAACAAATATCAGTTTTGAAAGAAGAAGTAGATAAATTGTTGCAGGCCGGGTTTATTTATCCTGTAGAAGATTCAGAACGGGTAAGCACAATAGTTATAGCATCAAAGAAAACAGGAGGTTGGAGAATTTGTGTTAATTATAAGCCTCTAAATGCCTTCACAAAAAGGGATCATTATCCGCTGCCATTCGTAGAAGAAATCTTAGATTCAGTCGCTCGCAGGTTTTGAAAGGTATAGTGTTTGTGATGGATATTCTGGATATTTTCAATTACCCATTGCTCCAAAAGATAAAAAGAAAATGACTTTCATAACACCATAGGGTTGTTTTTTCTATAGAGTTTTACATTTTGGACTTAGTAATGGACCAGCCTGGTATCAAGGGAGGATAAATAGAGTGCTAGCACCTTACCTAGGAAAGTTTGTTAGAGACTTCATTGATGATATTTGTGTCCATAGTACAAGATTAGAACATTGTGAATAACTTGGGAAAGTATTTGAAAGATTGGATAGTTATGGTTGTCAACTAAATCCAAAAAAATGTAAAATAGCTCAACCAAAAGTGAAACTTCTTGATCATGTAGTTTCAGAAAATGGAATAGAACCTGATCTTGAAAAAGTAGAATCCCTAGTAACCTTAGTATCACCTGTAGATACCAAAGAACTTATGACATTCATTCATAAGGCAAGATATTTATCAAGATTCATTCCTTTGGCATCTCAGTTACTCTATCCATTACAAATGGTAGCCAAGAAGGATCCTTTAGAGTGGACTAAAGAGGCTAAATAAGTGTTTCAACAGGTGAAGGAAACTATGAGTCATGCATCATCAGTTCAAGCACCTGATTGGGAAAATGAGTTTTTTGTGAATCCTTCAGTTGGGGAAGATGCTATTGGAGCGATTATAATGCAACAATGAAGGAATTCTAGATATATGAGACCTATCTATTTCGCAAGTCGAGTGAAGTTGCAAATAGGAAAAACATATATAGAAATAGAGCTGGTAATGTTAAGTGTAATATATGCTTGTAGAAAGTTTAGGAGATATTTACTACCAAAATCCTTTACTATTTTAACAAGCTATACACTATTAGCACAGTTGGTGAATAACTCAAACTTATCAAGAAGAGTTATAAAATGGATTGTTGAACTAGAAGAATTTCAATATAAATTCTAGGTTGAGGATTCAACTAGGGCTACAATAGCAGACCTTTTAACCTATAGAGGAAGTTCTTTTTTACTTAAAGGAAAATTTGGAGAGAAAGAAGAAGAAAAACCAGAAATAGAAAACTCATTTTTGATGTATTTTGATGGATCATATCATAAGGCACACCAAGCATCTTCAGGAGGAATAGTAGTTTATGATCCTCAAGGAAATTTAATAAAAAAAGAAACAGTTAAACTTGAGGCAACAAGTAATAATGAAGCTGAGTATGCAACCTTACTAGCAGCCATTATGCTTTGTCGAAGAATGGGAATTCGAAGGTTGAGAATTAGAGATGATGCTTTACTATTAGTAAAGCAAATACTTGGAGTTTGGCAGATCAAAAATCCCAAATTGAAGAGGTTGTGTAATAGAATTTGAAGAGATCTAAAACAGTTTGAAGCCTATAGTTTGAAACATATCTCCAAGGAAGAAAATCAGGAAGCTCACAATGCGACCCAATTAGCAATTTGTCAAGTGTTTGTAATGAAAGCAAATCTTCCTCTCTATAGGGGAAGAGAAGCTCTTGACCTGGAAGAAGAATTTTTGTTAACAGGAAAAGTACCTTCAAGTATTCAAAAAAACAAAAAGTATGGGTTTTTAAGAAGATCTGGAAGATATAAAATGGTGAATGATGTTCTTTATGCTAAAGGAGTGGATTTAATTTTAAGAAGAGTACCCTGGAAAGAAGAAATATATCACATTTTAGAAACAAATCATGAGGGGGCTTGTGGAGGACATTATTCTTATAAAATAACTTTACAAAATATTTTAACTGAAGGACATATGTGGCCAAGCATTCAAAAAGATGTTAATCATTGGTGCAAATCCTGTCATGAATGTCAAAGAATGAGTAATAGGATATTGAAACCAGAAACAAGAAAAAAAATTCTTGCATATGAAATTTTTGAAAAATGGGGAATTAATGTAATTGGTCCATTACCCTATACTTCACGAGAAAAAATATATATTTTGACAGCCATTGATTATCTTTCTCGATGGGCAGAAGCTAAGGCTGTAAAAAACATCACAGCCATAGATGTGGGAAAATTTATTTATGAAGATATATGCTGTAAATTTGGAACACCTTTAGAGATTTTGTCAGATAGAGGACCAGGTTTTAAGAGAGAATTAATAGACTATCTTTGTGAGAAAATGAAAATAACAAAAAGATTTGCTTCACCATACTATGCTCAATGTAATGGTCTCAACGAGCGATTTAACGGGGAGTTAATAAGAATGCTGTCTAAAATGACAAAGGATCGTCCACAAACATGGGATATTGAATTGCCAAGTGCATTGTAGGCTTATCGTTTAGCAAGAAAAGAAAGTACATGCTATTCTCCTTTTAAACTAGTCTATGGAAAGGAAACCTTATTACCTATAGAGGTAGAAATACCGACTTTAAAGATGATAGAAAAGTTGACCAAAGGAGAGGAAAAAAATTATTTCACAGAAAGGTTGATACAATTACAAGAAGCACAATTAAACAAACAGGAAGTGTGTGATCAATATGAAAAAAGTCAAGAAATTTTTTTACAAGAGATTAATAAAAAAATAAAAAACAAAAATATAAAAAAGGGGATTTAGTTTTGAGATACAATAGTAAATTGGATCATACTTTTCAAAAGAAATTCCAAACAAAATGGGAAGGACCATTCAGGGTTTCTGAAGTTTTTAAAAATGGAACTTATGCATTAGAAAATTTGGATGGGAAGGCACATATAGATTAAAGAAATACATATCAAGGTTAATGACAATACAAATAGAGGAGAGGTCAGAACAACAATTTCAACAAAAGAATGAGGAAACTGAATGGATAATAGGTGTTGCATCGTTTTATGAAAGCAACTGTTGCACATGAATGTTTGCAGACAAGGGGCAGGGCTAAATATGTCAAGCATTTTTCTGAAAACTGAAATCCCCTAGTCAAATTGTAGTTAGGTTTGATTTTTGCTAGTTTAGTTGTTGTGTGACAGTTTGTTTTGTTGTTCTGTAATTCGATTTATTGTGTTTGTCTAGCTTAGGATTTGTTTTTGTCATTTTGTTTGATTTGTTGAGTATGAAACTTGATAGCCTTGGTCCAGTTTGGTCTTTTTTAAACATGATAAAGTTGGAGTTTGCTATTAGCTACCGAACATTGAGGAGCTAGATATGTATTTTTTTTGTGGCTCTTACACATCACAGGGGATAAAGGGTTCACGAGCACTTCATGTTGCACTTATTGATGCACTACACTCAGGGGTCTTCTCCTGTCCTTATCAAATATTTCCATGCCATGGGTTGGGATTAAGCACATTGTGCACCATCATTGAGCACTAGCATAGCATGAGGTCCCCTGCAACTATATGTAGTAAATCTTAGATGCACGCACACATGAGAGAGCACTTGTCGTTGAGCACGCACATTTCTTGCACGCACCATTTGGGATGTTCATCACAAAGTTAGGAACCTCTAGTTGACAGGGTAAGGTGGTTGGGAGAGTTCGAGGGTCATGAAGGACGCCATGAATTGTGAGAAGGGTTGTTCATATTTGGTTAACATCTTGAGGACCACCATTTTCTAGAGTGATGTGAGATTATGGGCGGGTGGAGCGGAGTATATCATATCTTCTTATGAGAGTTGAGAGGTGAGGATAAGGAATTTTAAATTAATAAGGAATTTTGTTTGCATATTGCATGACGCACGATCACATCTAAATAGGCTAGGCACGATTCTTCAATGCATACATTATTTTTGTGTGTAGCATGGATTGATTAATTGCATATCATAGATCGATTGCATTTTTTAATCAAATCATGTATGGTTGAGCACGAAGTTCCTTCCAAATCATATTTCTGCTAGGGCACATTGCATGAAAATAAAATTCCAAGAATGGTTTCACTCCTAGCATTCAGAAGGATGCAGTTGCTCAAGTTTAAACAAGAATTTTGGGAACGGGAAAAACCATTACCTCACAGAGATTTAGAAGGACCGGTTCACTAGGATTACTCTAAAGAATTGGTCTGTCACTTTGAAGGGAGACTCAAAGCCTAAGCTCAATCAATATCTTGTTGACAAGATTTACAGAACAAGATCAACTATCTACATCTGTGAGGAAGTCTAGATGGAGATCCGTGCAAAAGCTGTCACAATTCTGTGTTCTTTTTGCTGGATGGAGTTATTTCTAGTAGTGTTGTCTTTGATGGAAAGAATGATTATCTAAATTATGTATAGCAAGAAGAGAGGCACAGACAAACAGCCTACAGAATTGCACTGATTAGCTCACTCAAGGCAATATTTGAAACAATATAAGCATGGCATGTCTTGGGGAAGTTTCTTTGGGAACTTTTGGTGATATTGCTGGTGCTGTCACTAAATTGAGCGAAAGCATAAAGAACATCGAGAAGAATTTTGATTCCGCTCTTGGATTTGAAGATAAATCCAAATGTCCTAATGAGGCTCAAACCTCTAGTGGAGATAAAGGGTTGCATGTTGATCCAACGTTAGTGCTTGTTGGTTAAGGAGATCCACAAGAGGAAGTCGACACAACAGGTGCTGATGATGAGCATGTTTCTAAAATTGGTTTGAGTGAAACACAGGAAGTAAAGTGAGCTGATCTTATTTTGGAAAATGTAGAATTCCCTCTTTCAAGTACACCAGCTTGGCATCGCATCACCAGGGAATCCTTTTATAGAAGATCAGCTTGGCATCGCATCATTTCAAGTACACCAGCTTGGCATCGCATCAGCAGGGAATCCTTTTATAGAAGATCTTGACAGAGTTAGCAATTTTTCAGAAGCGGAGAGTAGTCATCCCTTGTTGAGAACTCAATTTGCAGAGAATAATCATGCTGATATGCTGCAAAATGCCACAGAGCTTAATATACCGGTGGAGGGAGAAGAGGTATTGAATCCATGCTATTCTGCTGATGATACTGTGGGATTTGTAGCAGAGACAAAAGAACTATTTGAAGCTCCAACTTTTATGAGCCTTGTGGATCCTGAATCTAATGCTCTGTTCAAGGCATCGATGCCTGTATATCAATCCAGCAGCACTTCAGTTGACTATGGCACTGGAGAAAAGTGGGAGGCAAATTTTGATTTAGTGTTTCCGTCTTCTCAAGGGATTACAAGAACATCATCCTTGTGTAGAACAAATATAGCTGGTGGACAAAGTTATGATTCATCATTTTCTCAAAGAAGTTTAGATAGTCTAGATGCAGTTCAAAAGAAGGGAACTTGGTCTGCAGCTGCTTCTCCTAAATCCAGACCATCAGTTTTCCTCTTCCCCAAGCTAAGCCCCATGGTGAAGAAGGTGGCAGATAAAGTTCGCTCAACACCAACTGAGATGCTGAATACTGTTCGCAAAGTATTGAGCCCAATTTTCATGACACATACCTTAAATTTTTGGATAAGATAAACTCCAAGGTTTTACATAAGGAGGTGGTAACCATGTATGAAAACTGCAAGGTTCTTTAAAGGTTACAGAAACAGCCCATCATAACAATATAATATCACCTATTCATCCTATTCAGCTTGGAGTAACCCTGAAAACTTGATGATTGAGCTCACTATAAAGAGAGTCATATACCATCAGTGGATTACAAGAATGTTATTGGTATACTTTACCTGTATGACATGCTGAAGCTAAAACAGAATTTATTGATTGAAATCTGGAATTATTGTATGGTTAATATATGTCTCAGAGTTGAATGCTAGAACCATCTCTGACATTGGATTATTTATTTGTTTGATCTTCCATCTTGATATATATCAAGGTCTTCTGAAGACGCGACTATGCTTTCGTAAACCCTTTGACATCTTTGGTGAACCCGACGTGAAAGCGTCGCAGAAATTTCAGGATGGGAGACACTTCAGCCTCTATTTCAGCTTCCTCTACAACTCCAGCTGCCTCTACTTCAGCTCCATCAATGACTGTTGCGTCAAGTACTTCAACGGAGGATCTAAAACAGATTTTGCAGAATATGTCCATGTATATGCAGCTCCAAAATCAGCAAACACAAATGTATATGCAGCAGCAACAACAATTGCATCAACAACAGTTGTCTCAGCAAAGGCAACTCTATTCGGAGCAGGAGAATGCAAACAGCGCGACTAAGGCTATTGAAGCAGTTGAGAGTGAGAAGAAGCTATTTGACGGGCGTAATGTTTCAGCATATTTGAAGACATATGAGATCAAGATGGGGTTTTTTGGAGTTCCTGCTGGACTTATGAGTAAGTACTTCCTTCGTCTTGTCACACCTGCTTTGAGGACAAAGGTGACTAATTTATTTATTCAAAATACACATTGGCAAGATTTTAAGAAGGCTCTTAAAGAAGAATATTTCCTTGAGGACTTTGGTATGGCTACTCGACGGTCATTCCGAGAGTGGGTCTACATGCCAAACAAAGGTCTTGCTGCTTCGGAGTTGATTCGAGAATTTGAAGAGAGGTATAGTCAGCTTGATGCCATTGAACAAAGAGCATTGGATGTTGAAAAAGTTGAGCTTTTCTTGCAAGCTGCAGATCCTGCTCTTCAAGAAGAATTGGGTGAGCTTCTTGAAGATCGTACGAAGCCTATGGGTCTTAAAACTGATTGGCAGGATGCTCAGGATGCAGTCTCGACTTTGACCAAGAGGAGGATATGGAAGACTCGCCTACAGAATGGTTCCATGACATCTACACCATCATCTGCTCCTATGCCTACTTCTATCCCTGTTATTTCTTCTCCTCCTCAGCCAGTTTCTTGGCCTATGCCAGTGCCTACAGTTTCTACTCCACCTATTCCTCCTGTTCCACGACCGATGCCTACACCTTCTGCTCCAAAACCATCCGCTCCATCGGTGCCTACTTCTCTTGATGACATAATCAAAGGTATCACAGATTTGACACTTGAGTCAGTCAAAGCGGAGTTGGTGGGTAAGTTGAAGGAGCAGTTTGCTTCGACTGTGCCTACTACTTCTTCTAGTGCTCCTACTGCACCTAGGAGTGCTCCTAGTGCTCCTAGGAGAGATCGGAGATGTATTAAGGTGGAATGAAGAAGTTAGTGGAGGACATGGCTGCGCGTACTTCTTATGTGACGGCTAGAGGTGATGCTTCTGCATATGGAGTACAGATTGAGAAGGGATCAGAGACTCAGTCCACACTATGGACTTATGCTATGGAGTCTGCAAACAAGGGGAAAATTCAGCAAACTGTTTTGACTAGCGCAGGCTCTAGCATCAGATCAGAGACAAGTTGGGACTCGCCTGTTGACAGGTATTCTATTTATGCTTATTTGGCTAAATCTCATGGTGCAGATGTATTTGTTGAGGAGAAGCGTAAGAGGGATGAAGAAAATCCAAGTGCAGCTAAGAAGACTAGAGGGGGTGAGTTTGTTATTCCACCTACTGCAGGACCGTCTTCACGATCAGGGCCAGATCGACAGATGGAGGATGCTCAAAAGAGGGAAAAGAGGCAAGAGCCTAGAGAGAGAAAGCAGCCAGGATTCAGATTGATGTCCGATATTGAGACATCTACAGACATGAAGAAAATCTTTAATGATAAGATACTTGGCAGTGAGGTGACTTTCACTATTTCTGAGGTTTTGGGCATCTCAAAAAGAGAGTTTCAGGATCAGTTTCAGGAGGTCCTGAAGAGGAAAAGACATGCATTGGCTACCACTGATACACAGGGAGTTTTGATTGGAGAGTTGGATGAGGATGATGATGAGGTTATGGTTGATAATGCTTCTGTTTTGCCGCAGGTAGAGAAGAGGGTTCAGCCTATGCATTATGCTGAAATTGATGAGCCTGTTTTGATACCGCGTAGTCACTTTTCGCGGAGCCATTGGGCTAGGGCAACTACAGAGACGATGGTAAAGGTTGGAGAAAAACAGGTGCCTTATGTTGCATTGGTTGATCATGGTTCAGAGATTAATCTCATAGTACGTGGGGTTTATGAGAGTAACAGATGGCCTATGGATGTAGAGCATGGGTGGCGTATGAGAGCCGCCAATAACACTGCAGGTGATTTATATGCTGCTTGCCCTAGTGTCAGGGTTTCTATTGGTGATGTAGAGGAGGATTTTCATTTCTTTATGCAGGATTCATGCTCTTATCCCATAATTCTTGGTCAGCCATTCATTACAGAGATGCGCATGGAGACAAAGGTCATGGATGATGGATCTGCTTATGCACGGATTCGCAGTAAAGATGGTATGAGAGCAGTTCAGTTTATGACTGTATGTGTGAACCATGTTAGAAACAGGGATACTCTCAGAGATGCACCCTTGCCCACTGTGAGGGATTCGGGTTTTCATTAGGTACCGCCGTTTCGCGAGACGATGGTGGTACAGAGGAGAGGAGATTGGAGTTCTCGCCTCCTGGCAGCGGTGTTTTCTCCTCCGGTTATGTTGGGATTTCAGCAAACAGTTCAATGAGCTATCAGAAGACTTCTAGGTTGCCTAGAGCTGCCAGGCAGTATATATGCAGGAAGGAGGAAAATTTGAAAAATGCAGGAATTTTGGAGGATGATGAGCACATAGATGGTATGTATGACAGTGTGATTTGTATAGATACGATGACAGAGATGAGAGATATGCTGAAAACTGATATGCTGAATTGTCATGGTAATGTATTAGTGCAGTCCTTGGACATGTTTCATGAAATTGCAGATTTTATGTCACAGATTGAGTCAGAGGCTGAGGAAACTCAGCAAAGAGTGTTGAGTGCTGAAGAAATTCAGCAAACAGAGTTTCCAGCTGGTTATGATCAGCTTTCAGAGAGACAGAGGGCTGAAAAATTTTAGCCAACAGAGTTTACTGCTGAAATATTTCAGCATTCAGAGTTTGGGGCTGTTTCTATGCAGTCCATAGAGCAGAGGGCTGAGAATATTCAGCCATTGGAGTGCAGAATTGCTGATTTACAGCAAGGTTTATGTAATGCAGAAGAGCATAATGAAGCCAGGGTTGACACGAAGTACAAAACTGTGGATAAGAAGGTGAAGCCGGTTGCTGTACCGCTTCCACCTGACAGTGATCAGCAAATAGAAAGGGCTGCTAAACAGCAAATTTTGAGGAATCCGGAGCATATTGGTCATAAATTTTCAGCAGAGACACTTGCTGAATTGAAAATTGGAAATGGTGATTTCTTGTTACCCATGGAGAAGTAATGCTTTCAGGAGATGCTTGAGCGTCATGGAAGGGGATTTGCTTTTGTCCCACATGAGATTGGATGTGTGAATCCTGATATTGTTGCTCCTATGGTTATTTTTACTATTCCTCATATTCCATGGAATCTCCGACCTATTCCAGTGCCTAAAGCACACTTGCCAAAGCTGATTGATTTATTGAATGAGAAAATCAGGATGGGAATCCTTGAGCCTTCATCTGCACCATACTCAAACTGGTGGTTTACAGTTCCAAAGAAGAATGGTACTCTTCGATTTATTCAGGACATGCAGCCAGTGAATAGAGTTACTATCAGGAATGTTGGTATAGGTCCAGTTGTGGATGAGTTTGCAGAGGCATTTGCTGGACGTGCCATCTATTATTTGGGTGATTTGTATTCAGGTTATGATCAGTTTCAGCTGGCTTTGGAAAGCAGGGATATAACCACCATGAGAACTCCTATTGGGCTTGTCAGGATGTGTACCTTGCCTCAAGGTGCCACTAATTCTGTTGCGCATATGATGAATGCCATGCATAAGGTCCTTCGTGATTACATACCTCAGCTTACTATGCCTTTCTTGGATGATGTGCCCATTAAGGGGTGTGCAGAAGAAGAGAAGAATGAGAGCCTAAATGAGCAGGGATGCAGATACTTTGTGGCTGATCATATTTCAGCATGTGAGAAGATTTTGGCCAGGTTAGAAGAAGTGAACTTGACACTTTCAGGGCAAAAATCTGTTTTTGGAGTGAATGAGGTTGTCATTGTTGGGCATATGTGTGGATATTATGGCAGGAAACCTTCACCTGATAAGGTGAATGCTATAGGCAAGATTGCTGAGTATTGTTCTACTACTTCAGAGGTACGGAGATTCATTGGTGCTTGTGTGTTTTATATGATTTGGATACCTCATTTTGCACACATAGCAGATTGTTTGTATCAGCTGCTTCGAAAGGGGCAGAAATTTTATTGGGATGAGAGCCACACTAGAGCCATGCGGAAATTGAAGAAGTTATTGCAGAATGCTCCTACTCTCAGGAAAGCGGATTATAATTGTGATAGGCCTATTGTATTGACAGTTGACACTAGTCCAATTGGCATAGGTTGGGCTGTGGGTCAAGATGATGCAGATGGAAATAGGTATGCTATTCGGTTTGGGGCGAAAGTCCTAAATGAGAGACAGAGGAGATATCCGCAAATCAAGAGGGAGTTACTGGGGATTGTCACGGCTCTCAAATGTGACAAGGAGTACTTTATTGGAGCTTCAGTTGTGGTAGAGACAGATTGCTTGCCATTGATTGGTATGATTACGAGTTGCTCTACTCCGGATATAGCTATGTTGAGATGGATTGCATACATCAAGTCATTAAATCTGAAATTTAAACACATAGCAGGGAAGGATAATCCAGTGGCAGATATGTTGTCTAGAGCCAGGTATGATGATGAGGAGACTCTACTTGCAGAAGAGGATGATGCAGAAATTTCAGCCACTATGGTTGATCATGTTTGTCATGTCTATGATATTTAGGTATGCTATTCGGTTTGGGGCGAAAGTCCTAAATGAGAGACAGAGGAGATATCCGCAAATCAAGAGGGAGTTACTGGGGATTGTCACGGCTCTCAAATGTGACAAGGAGTACTTTATTGGAGCTTCAGTTGTGGTAGAGACAGATTGCTTGCCATTGATTGGTATGATTACGAGTTGCTCTACTCCGGATATAGCTATGTTGAGATGGATTGCATACATCAAGTCATTAAATCCGAAATTTAAACACATAGCAGGGAAGGATAATCCAGTGGCAGATATGTTGTCTAGAGCCAGGTATGATGATGAGGAGACTCTACTTGCAGAAGAGGATGATGCAGAAATTTCAGCCACTATGGTTGATCATGTTTGTCATGTCTATGATATTGTGGCTTTTACAGAAGAACTTTATGATGGAGATTGGTTGCAGATTGGCAGGTACCTTAGTACACTAAGCAAAAGAGATGAATGGACAGATGAAGAGTTCAAGAAGATTAGAAGGAAAGCCTATGGATATTTTCTCAAGGATGGATTTCTTTGGAAGCATCCGAAGAAAAGAGGCGGATTACCTTTGCGGGTTGTCTGCGATAGAGAGACACAGTTACAGGTGATGAGGGAGTTTCATGAGAGTCCTTGGGCTGGTCATAGAGGAGTATGGGCTACTTATGAGAAAATGAGGGAGAAATATTGGTGGAAAGGTATGTACAGAGATGTTTCTCACTTTGTTGAGACTTGCAGAGACTGCCAGATGTATTCAGTAGTGCGTCATAGAGATGAGCTTCATCCGACCTATCCGTTATGCATTCATTATAAGTGGGTAGTTGATTTGGTTACCATGCCTATAGGTCTATGGCAGATGAGATACATTGTTTTGGCTAGAGAGGATCTTACCAATCATGTTGAGGGCAGATCTTTGAGAACGAAGACCACTAGTGCAGTGTGTAAGTTCTTATTGGAGGAAATTTTCTGCAGGTATGGTTGTGTGGGTAAGATCACTGTGGATTGTGGTGAATTGGATGCAGATGAAGCTAGGGAGTTTTTCTCTCAGCTAGGAATCAAATTGGCTCTAACCACAGCATACAATCCAGAGGGAAATGGAAAGAGTGAAAGAGGGCATCCGCCGATAGTGAAAGCATTAGCCAAAGCATGCAGAGGACGGATTGGAGAATGGCCGAGCGTTGCAAAACTGACAAAAATTGCGATGCAAATACTGACGCATATAACGATGATTTTATGTGGAGACACTAATATCGACACGTTTAGCGACGAGGGGGGAAATTTTTTTGATGAACATTTTCGTTGCATTGAACGTCGATATGAGGCCTATATCTTGTAGTGTTCAAAGAGAGAGAAGAAATAATTATTTTGTAGCTATTGAGTAGCAATGACCCTACCTCATAATCCTTTCTACATCATCAAGTTCTTTAAATATTCTACATGGGATCTTGCCTCACGAACATAACCAAATTAGAGCTTTACTTAAAAATGCAACAACCCCATTTATTAATGCCATTTTTGGGTACGGTGATATAGAATTGATCTTTTTGAGTGTTGTATGAGTTGATGTTGTTTGTTGGATGGTTCTAGCCTTGTGACTCAATGACTTCCTTGGTGAGCACTGACAAGATCACCATTCGCATCCATGAAGGAAGGATTTGTACAATTTCTTCCAATAACACGATATTATCTTGGCACTTGTGGCATATGATACCACACTTGTTGACCAAAGTGTTGAGGAAGTACTCTTCCTAATGTATCAATAGATGGACCAAGACCATTGTTCCCGAGTTGCTCAAAGTGTTGTTGAAAGCTAGGGTTATGAACAACAACAAAGTAGTGTTGAACGAAAAGTTTCTGCACAGCCCATTTCTCTCCCTAAATGCAAAGGTAAAGATCCTGGTCGTGGTTCTCTGGTGCTTGAAGAAAATTTAGGTGTAGTGTAACCGCACCTTCACGTTTTGGAAAACCACTGTAAAATTGCGATCTTAAAAGGTGCCAAAATTTGAAAAAGTCGGAGCCTGGATTTTAGTGTTAAAATTTAAACTTATCTCGATTGTTCGCAAAAATACTTATGGCCTTTATTGGGCTTCTCGGGTTAAAGGTATTTTCATTTGTATTTTTTTAAAAAAATTGATCATCTTGGGATGGGCCCTTGGCATTGTATCCACCTCACAACACTTCGACTCTTCTCTCTCCCCAGTTTCTGGTGCTGCTAAATCTGGAGGAGGGGAAGCAACTCTGCGCATTCTACTCTTTCTTACTACATGTCCCTGGCATTGTATCCATCTCACAACCTGTCGACTTTTCTCTCTTCCCATTTCATGGCGCTACTAAATCTAGAGGAAGAGGGGGAGCATTAGCTCGAAAATCTTATCTTCCGTTGTTCCTTGAGAGATTTCCCAAATTTAATGATGATATTGCACGTGAATAATTCTCTGATTCAAGAAAATATCTTGTTGCGGCGTGTGCTGTCATTATGGATTGGTCCACAACTTGTACATGGATATGCCATGGGCATCACAAAGCATGCCTTGAGAGGATATAAATAATATCACTACTCTAGTTCTTCCGGATATAAGAGTTTTCTTCCGAGTAAGGGGATAGTACCGATTACAGAGAGGTAACCTTCACTTTCTCAATTAGTAAAGTGAGCTGTATGTACACAGAGAGTTTGGGCCATTCACATTTGGAAAAAGATGTAAAACTACAAGGTCTTTAAGTGTGTATTCGGCTGTTCCTATATTCTAGAGGCTAGACTAAGGAATGAAGCTGCCGGATTCCATATGATTAGCAAAACTGTAATTGTAATTAACAGGCTAAGGATTCTCTTTTCATCTCGGCGAACCTGCGGTTGATGAAATCTGTAAATCGCTGGTTGAGGGCCTCATCATCGAGGCTATCGACGGAGCGCTCCATTGGTCGAGTCATGGTCATCCAACGATGACGATGGTAACTGCTGCAGGGATTGGACAGGGCAGAGTGTACTGTAACAGATCGACGCAGGCTAAGAGGGGAAGAATTAGCCGAAGCTTTTGGTGATTCAGAAATAGAGGGACGATAAGTAGAAGGATGATCAGGATGAGAATGTGCAGTCGATGGAATGTGGGATTGTGATTTACTTCGCATCAAGGAAGTAAAATTCCGAGACCTGCTTGATTCGGCGGCTGCAGAAATAGTGAAAGGGTTGGTGCTCTTCTGATCATGTGACGGGACCTGCATAACCATGGATGATGATGATGATGGCAGCAGCTTAATCTCCTGCGGCCTGATCTTCACAACACTAGTATAATCCCGAGTAAGTGATTTCTCAGCTGAGCCGTGATGATTAGAGCCCGGTAATTGCTTCTTCTTGAGTAGTGTGGCCGTGCTAACTGTAATTGCCGCTTGATGGACGTGTTTACGTGCTGGGGACGATAGTGCGGCCTTTTTCTTCTTCGTCCTCATCTCCAGGTTTCCCTCGCTGAATTTAGAATCCTCCTCGTGATGAGGAGTGGCTACTGCTGCGCTAGCCAGCTCAGCCCCAGCAGACGACGTGGACCTTGGTGTGGGTGACGTGGCGCCGGCGGAAGCGGGAGCCGCTGAGGTGGAGGAGCAGCAGCTGGTGAGGAGGATGACGAGGACGATAGAGTTAGCGAGGAGGAAGGAGTGGGCTGGCGTGAGGAAGCCTGAGACGATGGTGGAGCTGCGGCTGCTGACACTGCAAAGGAAGGCAATGAGGAAAGCTGGCAGCTGCAATAACCGATCCTCCTCCAATGTTAGCTGGTAGTTATCGTCCACGGCTAGCTTGGCAGCCGCTGCGAAGAGAAGAAGAGACGCAGGAGGAATTAAGACGGCGTAATACATGAAGTGGGGTAAGTCGACCTCTTTTTGAGTCATGATGTGGCTCATGAAATGCAGCTTCTGTTTGCTGAGGTTCATCATGGTGCTGCCTTGGATTGCACAGACGCACAGAGAGAGAGAGAGAGAGAGAGAGAGAGAGTGTGTGTGTGTGTGTTCTGCTAGAATCACCCCGCTCGAAGCTGATGATGCTAATATTTATAGACTCAGCTCATGTGCGCTTTGTCTGTGTGTGTGTGTTCTTGCGCGGCCGTGCCTCCTCGTGCTCGAAATGTTTTTTGCCGTTCCAACATTTAAAAAAAATTATTGCTAGATTCTTTCATGAGATCAAGTCGCCTTCAAAGTTCACATGGTTTTGTGATCCCAGTAGCCTTTGTAAGAGACTGTTCCCAATCGGCTGGAGGATCGCCCACTGTCTTCCCTCTTCTTCTACAGATCTCTCTCTGTCTCTCTCTGTCTCTCTCAACCGCATATATGACGTGAGATCTAACCTACGAGTCGGAACGACCAACAAACCAAAAACCATCCAATGGTTTTCCATTATATCGTCTTGTTTGTAGTATAGCTTCCACTTCACATAACGTCCTCTTTTGAGTACACTAGCATAAACAATGCTCGTTATGGGCCATGGTCATTAGTAGGCCAATATTTGTTATATTTAAACACTTTGAAAAGCTAAATGCTCTAAAGGTCAAGTCAACATTGGGCTTTACTATGACATGTTAGACACAATGTGCGCAAAATTTTGAACACCATTGTTTTTTAATTACCTCCTCAAGATTTGTGAAACATGGATGATGGACACTCGTGATATTTGGATCCACTTTGTTTGGAATGATGTCATCATAAGCTCATACAACATAAACACCTATGGACCTCTAATGTCTAGGCCCCCTAATTACATTCCAATAACAAATTTATATTTTCCAATTCTCCTTATTGTCCTTTGTAGTGGAAAGTTATGGCAAAATATACCTTTGAATCTTAGCAAACATGACTGACTACATAGGCCAATAATATTGAGATCGAAAGTATTTGAGACACATTGAAAATCAACCATAAAACAAAACACTAGTATACATGATATTGATGCTTACATTATGTTAATACCTGATTATCCATGATCTAGATTTGGAATTTCTTTCCATTAACATAAGTGTTATTGCTTGCATCGGCAATTGACACATTTTTATGACTGTTGCTTTAGGAGTCATTGCTAGCAATATTTATTGCTATAGTCATAGTAAGGCAAAATTTGGTAAAGTTTTGATAAACATTTCTTTGTTTTTATTGGTAAATTTTGACTCTTATAGTGATGCCAGGAGGCATATTCCACGGTGGATTTCGTAAAATTATATTTATTTACCGGGGCTTGTACACAAGGTGGATTCCTTGTGCAAAAAGTTGATGGGGATGCCTGTCCTTTTCGGGTGTCTCGTTAATTTAATGTGCAAGTAGGTAATTCCATAGCGAGTGATTCCACAAAATACATATTTAAATTAATGGACGTTTATGAGTTTAGAGTGCGCACTCGTATTAAATTAAGGTTAGAGCTAAGTTCTCGGGGGGTTCACTATATATATATATTCTCTATATAACGTACGTTCATGGCCTATTTATAAATATCTTAATCTGTAAATTTTTCTTAAATAAAACATAACCCTTTTCTATTTAATCTGTAAGTAACCCCTTTATATGACACCCTTCTGTATGTAAAAAATGTATAAAAATGGTATTTTAAAAATCCCTTATTTTAAACTTACGTTATATGTACATATATTCATGAGTGACGACCTCCCCCCCTTCCCCGAGGCTGAGTTCCGACCTATTTATTTATTTTGTAGCTGAAGACTGCTAGGTATTCACTTTTGTCGATTTAATTTTATGAATGCTTCAGTTGATGTGTAGAGTAGGTGGCGGTGGCGTTGGGAAGCATTGGGCAATAGCATGTATTCAAGTTATTTAGAAGAAATTATCATTTTTGATGGGCGCGCGTCTTAGGCGTGGCACCAATATTTATTTTGACATGCTTATTTATTAAAGCATTTGACATATATTTATTATTTTGTATGCACATGGGCGCACGATTTAAATATTCATTATTGAACATTGTATTTGGGTACAGCTCGACTCTTGGGGCACCCAATTGCTTTATTCTTTATTTGGACAAAAGCAAATACAAAAGCTAAAGCATGCTAATTATAAATTTGGGCTATTTTTTAGCTTGGAAATGAATAATATATTAAATACATGCTTTGTGGAGTGCTCACACAAGGCATGGGGGGAGATTATACTCAATTGGTCTTCTTGCTTCATGTCGTGTTAGTTTTATCTCTTGGTTTTTGAGCAAAAAGTAGAGTTCTTTGTTCTTGGGAACCTTCCAGTGCTCGCTACATATGCATACGACATCTGATTTGCGCACTAGTGGTATTAGAGCGAAGTTGAGATCGAGAGCTTCTAGTCACTAATTACCATCTTGCGCGAAGGCCAAGCTCCTGGAACAAACGGGCTATATAGTCAGTCTCGCGACAATCTGTCAATACCAACGTGTTCTTGGTGGTGAAGAACCCCCTGCTACGCACTTGGATTGCGAAGGGCCAGCCTTTATAGGCGGAGGACTGCCTAGGAAACTTCCTTATCAACACGCTTTTTTTTCTAAGTTTTTAGACAGAAAGAAGAAGTTTCAATAAGTTTAAAAATTCATTAAGCTTGAAAAATCTTAAAGGAAGCTTTCGCCATAAAAATTTCATCGATTGCGGCGGCAGCATGTTTTGATCACTGCCGAATCTATCGACAACATGCTCTTGTCCTGGTCGACATCAATTGGTTAGTCAAAGCTTTTTAATTAAAGCTTAACTATTTCCTAAAGCTACTAAGGTTACAAACCATCAAGTTTCAATCTTCTCTTAAGCCGGCGTTCACACTGGACAATCCCGAATTCGTTTCAACCCTTCAGCAAGCCCCTATTCACGCTTGCATTGTGACAGAGACAAACTCCAGGAATAGAGAATCACACACAGATTACATGCATGAAGTATCCTCTTGGAAGAAGGCCGACATCAATTTCCATAGCCGTGAAGAAGAAAGATCATAAAAAGCCACCATATAAAAAAAAGCAAGCCTTGTAATCCCGAACTTGAGCTACACTCATCCCGCTAACAAGATTTTGAGTGTGTGAGGTTGTTTGAAATTTTGCAGGATGACCGATCAAAATATGGAAGATTTTATGATCGAAGGTGATCTACTGGAACCAATGATAGAACCAAAACTAGACCTAATTATGATGCAACTTCAAGAGGAGTGAAGAGCATGTCAAACTTTGTAAGCTTAATTGGATAGTCTTCAACGATCTATGGCCGATCAAGATGGACCACAATCTGAAGATATTATACGACGTACGATCGATGCAACACTTGAAGCACAATCTATTCGGAAAGAAACTAAGATAAGTAAAAGAAATTTTAAATTTTATACTTTCAATGGTCACGCGATGGAAAGACTGTACTTGCTTTTATCAAGTAGTTTGATGATTATTTTCATGAAGAACAGTATGCCGAAAAAGACAAAATTAAGTGTGTTACTAATCATTTAGTGAACAAAGCATCCCTATGGTGGACTGCTGTCCGCAAAAGCATTCATTGTCCTACTACTTGGGAGACTTTCCAAAAGTAATTTTTGTAGAATTTTCTTTTACCCCAATTCCACAAAAAAGCAATCAAATAGTGGGATCTTTTGTAACAAAGAGATTACGAGCCTATTTTCCAATATACCGAGCGCTTTTGGAATGATTTATTGTAACTTCGAATGCTCGAAGATGTACCAGAGGCAACCCATAAGTGCAAGTTTATGTATGGGTTACTTGGTCACTTCTATGCGGAAGTGAACATGTTCAAGCCAACGACTCTCGAAGATGCAATTTCCTTGGCCCATGATGATGAAGACAAGATTTGAGGACAAGAGAAGCGACCACAACAATTCTCAAACAATGGTAACTTCGGTATAAAACAATTCAATTCTAATTTTTGAATATTCAATCAAAACCATTTTCTTCCATATTCATTCCGTAAATCTTGAATACGACCCCATGCTTTACCATCAAACACAAATCCAAATCCTAAGCCATCTCTTCAACCAAATCCTAACATCCCTAAACTTCAGGCTATTTCTAATGATGTGTCTAAAGCCAAATCCATAGTCTGCTATAAATGCCATCAACCTAGACATCTAGTGGCGAGTTGTCAATCCAAAAAGCCAACTGTTCACATCAACTATTTGGAAGCGACTAAAGATGAAGACCATGAAGAAATGCCAGATTTTATGGAAGACAATGACGATAACGACACTACTTTAGATACTTTACCAGGTATACCAAATCCCTATTCTTTATTAATGATGAAATGTCTTGTGCATGGTTTTAAAAAAAATTGTTTTACATGATGATGGGAGTATACACGACTTTATTTCTGCAAAATTGGTCAAAGAATTGAAATTACACACTGTTTCCACGCATTATCACATCAAGGCTACATCCTTAGGCACTAGATACAATGGAACACAAGAAGTGCATGACTTAGAAATTAAAATTGGTGATTATGTTGAACATAGAAAATTCTTAGTTGTGCATTTGCAATCTAGTGACATTATTTTAGGAATGCCTTGGTGTCATTAGTATAATCCCGATATAGATTATTCAACGCATTCAATCAAGATTTATCCTCATGGGAATCAAATCACATTGCATGGTATGCACACTTTTGATAATTTTCCATTGCTTAGTCATACACAGGCTAAACGTGCATTAAGAAAAGATAGCAAATCCTATTTAATCTGGGTGAATGAAATTGAAGTTAAGGAGAATAAGATACATCCTAGGCATGCACAACTTCTTTCACAATTTAAAGACTATTTTGCTTCTGCTGACTTACCACCTGGTTTACTACCCACACGTCCTGAAGATCATAAAATAGAATTAATTCGAGGTTGTCAAGCACCATGTAAAGCACCTTATCGTCATAATCAAATTGAACAGAAAGAAATTCAAACTCAAGTTGAATCATTGTTAACTCGAGGACTCATTAGACCTAGTAGTTCTCCATTTGGTGCACCTGTCCTATTAGTTAAAAAGAAAAACAACACTTATAGGATGTGCATTGATTATCGTGTCCTAAATAAAATCATTGTAAAAAATAGATATCCAATCCCTAGGGTAGACGATCTTATGGACAAACTACAAGGAGCCGCAATATTTAGCGAAATAGATCTTAAATCTGGATACCATTAAGTATGACTGGATACATCTGACATTTTCAAAACTGCATTTAGAACTCAATTTGGACATTATGAATTCCTTGTTATGCCTTTTGGATTAACTAATGCACCAGCTACATTTAGTCGTATGATGAATCGCATATTTTTGAAGCATCAGCATTGTGTCATTATTTTCTTTGATGATATATTGGTTTTCAGTAAGAATGAGAACGAGCATTATGAACATTTATCATTCATTTTCAAATTACTGAAAGAGAATCAATTATATATTAATCCTGAAAAGAGTGAATTTTTCTTAACAAAAATTGAATACTTAGGATATATTGTTTCATCTGAAGGTATTAAAGTTGATCCAACACAATATTAGTGAGTTTGGGAATCTCCCAATTCCCATTTTTTGAATACTAAAAAGGTGGCACTCGGATAACATGCCCATAAGTTTCTCAAAACTATATGATGTGACCTATCATTGGAAAGTGCTTGAAAAATGGAATCTATTGAGCTATAGAGTGCTCGATTTGGAGTTATAGTGTTCAAATTATGGCAAATCCAAAGATTTGACCACGTGTCCCAAACTTATGGGAAATTCCCATATTCCCCAATATGGTGTTATCCTAAAAAGATAGAAGAAATTTTGAATTGGCCGATACCTAAAAATGTACATGAATTACATTCTTTCTTAGGTCTTGCTAGCTTTTATAGAAAATTTGTGAGAAATTTTTGATTGCTTACACTACCTTTAATAAAATTATTAAAGAAAGGTATTGTGTATCATTGGTCCGAAAATCAGCAAAAGTCCTTTGATTTACTAAAACATGCTTTAACTCATGATCTTGTATTGCAAGTCCCTGACTTTACTAAACCATTTTTCCTAGTAGTGAAACTGATGCTAGTGGATCTGGAATAGGAGATGTCCTTATGTAAGATTCCCATCCCATAGCTTACTCTAGCTACAAGCTTAAACCCTCTGAACTTAAGTATTCTACCTACGATAAAGAATTGCTAGCTGTAGTACAAGCTTTACGTAAATGGAAACACTATTTAATGGGATCTGAATTCATGATTAAAACTAACCAACAAAGTATTAAGCATCTCCTTAGTTAGCCACAAATATCTGACCGACACATTAAATGGGATGCTTTTATTCAAAGTTTTCATCCACTTATCCAATATCAACCCGAAAAAGAAAATGTTGTTGCTGATGCCTTGAGTAGAAGACCAACTATTCATAACATCTATGTGATATCTTTTGATTCTCTTATCCCTATGAAAGATACCTATGATCAAAACCATAGTTTTCAAGCTAATTGAAATGAATTAATTGCCAACAATTAGATTCCAATTGATTCATTGTCTTATGCTGATGGATTTATGTTTTATGAGAAAAGGTTATGTGTAACAGTTCCTTTTAGATCATTTGTGTTGCATGAAATTCACTGTTCCCCATATCAAGGCCATAGAGGTGTTATTTTCACTTTACGTACTTTGATTGAAGATTTTTATTGGTCATAGATGGAATCCGATATTTCTAACTTTGTATCTGAGTGTTTAATTTGTCAAAGAGTTAAGTGACACCATAGTAAGTAGTATGGTTTGTTAATGTCTTTACCAATCCCTGAAAGACCATGGGAGCATATTTCAATGGATTTTATTATTGGTTTGTCTAACACTCAAGCTAATCATGATATGATATGGACTATTGTAGACCAATTTATCAAACATGCATATTTCATTCCATGCAAGAAAACATTAACTACATCTCAAGCTGCTCAATTGTTTCTAAAAATTGTTTTCACTAACCATGGTTTACCAAAAGTTATTATTTCTGATCGTGATTCTAGATTCTGCAATAACTTTTGGACTACTTTGTTCGCTAACTTAGGAACAAAGATTGATTTTTCATTTGCATTTCATCCTGAAACAAATGGAAAAACACAATCTACAAACAACACAATTTTAGATCTTTTACATGCATACACAATTTCAAAACCACACACATGGGATACACACTTACATTTACTTCAGTTTACATACAATAACACACCACATACAGCTACATGAAAAGCACATTTTGAAATCATTTATGGATATAGATCACCTACACCTCTTACTTCATTGTCAAACAAAGTTAAAGCTACTGATGATATTGCCCACATGCATGCTACTATTTTCGACGAAGTTAAAGATATGATTACGAAAGCCCAGCAATCATATACTAACCAAGCAAACAAGAAAATAAAAGCTATGAATTTCATCATTGATGATTATGTTTGGTTATGAATTGAAAAGCAAAGACTACGAAGTGTTGAGAAATACCTTGTTGTAAAGTTAGCTCCTAGATTTTATGGACCTTTCAAAATCCTTCACAAAATCCATGACAATGCCTTTAAATTAGAACTACCCCAACATTGGAAAATCCACAACACTTTTCATATCAGTTTGTTACGACCTTTCAAAGGCCAATTATCTGTCCACCCTATTTATGAAAATTCTCCTTTGTTAGAAGAAGAAACTGAAATCCTTGAACCTAAGACTATTCTAGATACTGACTTTATGACCACTAGAATCGACCCTAGATATTCTAGATATTTGGTGAAACTTAAAAATCATCATGTTGAAGAAGCCCAATGGATGCACGCTCATGACGTAAGTTCTTATCCCTCACTGCTCGCTCCACATTGAGTTAATAGCAATTGAGGACAATTGCTATCCCACCCCGGGGGTATGATGCCAAGAGGCATATTCCACGGTGGATTCCGTGAGGTTTTGCGGTGGATTCTGTAAAATTATATTTATTTTCAAAGGCTCGTACACAAGGTGGATTCCTTGTGCGAAAAGTTGATGGGGACGCCTGTTTTTTTCGGGCGTCTCGTTAATTTAATGTGCAAGTGGGTGATTCCATAGCATGTGATTTCGTAAAAAAAATATTTAAATTAATGGACGTTTATGAGTTTAGAGTGCACACTCGTATTAAATTAAGGTTAGGACTGAGTTCCAACCTATTTATTTATTTTGTAGCTGAAGACTGCTAGGTATTCACTTTTGTCGGTTTAATTTTATTATTTTCTAACAATTGTGAATGCTTCAGCTGATGTGTAGAGCAGATGGCAATGGCGCTAGGAAGCACTGGGCGATAGCGTATATTCAAGTTATTTCGAAGAAATTATCATTTTTTATGGGCATGCGTCTTAGGCCTGGCGCTGTTACGCGAGCGGTGAACGAGAACTAGCCTCTCTCACAACTCGATAACAAGATGTAAGGAGTGCCGGTTTAAAGTATTTGACCTTGTCGAATGCACAACTCAACTTGGAAAATTTAAATATTCGACGATACTCACAACCACACAAGACAACTCACAAAGAAAATATCCAAAATTTTGACAACCACCAAATAAATTATATTCTCATACCTTGATAGCCTCGATTTGAAGCTTGGCACCACAAAGTCTAACTTCTTCCTTTTCCACAATAGCACGTCCAAAGATCTCTCGTATGTGACCCTCCTCTCACATCTCTCACAAGATAACAAGAATATACCAAGAGAAGGGGCCCCCTAACTCTCCACTCTCCTCTCCTTTTATAGTTTTTTACATCCTCCCTTACGTTGAATCATGCTTTTGCTTTCTCAAAAAGCCTTAGGCTTTTTTATGCCTTTAAGGCAATTTAACACTTTTAACGTTTAAGATATTAAAGCTTAAGAAACTATAAAGCCTTTAAGGCTTTTTATTCCATGCGTTAAGGTAACACAACTTGCCGTATGGCCTACTTTGTCTTGTGTTTTTTTAATTGTCTTCCCTCCTTTTTTGCTGTTTCGCTCTCCGTCTTCCTCATTTTCTCCTTGTTCTCTTTTTTCCTATGTTCTGCTCTTCTGCTACTCCTTCACCTTTCTCTCTCTCTATGCTCGGTTATGAAGGCTTGACTTGCAAGCTCTCCCTTGCGGGTCTCTCCCTTTCTCTCTCTCTAATCTCTCCGTCTCTCTGAGACACTTTGATCGTTCAAGGTTTTATTTGCCAAGTAAGAAAACTCCCCAGCTCAAGTTGAAGAAGAAGAATCGTAAACGCACTCTGACGTGCAAAATCTGCTTCTGTGGAATCTGCTTCTTTTGTTCCTTCTAATTCATTTCTTTCTTTGGGCGAGGAATTCTTCGCCCTGCCAATGCAGTGATAGCCTGAAGCTATGCCACCACATCCCTATCCTTTTCCAGCTGGTTTATCCACATTTGTTCCGGCTGCTGTAACTGAGTTTTAGCTACATACTCCATTTGAGAATCTGCGTTGTCAAAGGGTTTACGAAAGCATAGTCGCGTCTTCAGAAGACCTTGATATATATCAAGATGGAAGATCAAACAAATAAATAATCCAATGTCAGAGATGGTTCTAGCATTCAACTCTGAGACATATATTAACCATACAATAATTCCAGATTTCAATCAATAAATTCTGTTTTAGCTTCAGCATGTCATACATGTAAAGTATACCAATAACATTCTTGTAATCCACTGATGGTATATGACTCTCTTTATAGTGAGCTCAATCATCAAGTTTTCAGGGTTACTCCAAGCTGAATAGGATGAATAGGTGATATTATATTGTTATGATGGGCTGTTTCTGTAACCTTTAAAGAACCTTGCAGTTTTCATACATGGTTACCACCTCCTTATGTAAAACCTTGGAGTTTATCTTATCCAAAAATTTAAGGTATGTGTCATGAAAATTGGGCTCAATACTTTGCGAACAGTATTCAGCATCTCAGTTGGTGTTGAGCGAACTTTATCTGCCACCTTCTTCACCATGGGGCTTAGCTTGGGGAAGAGGAAAACTGATGGTCTGGATTTAGGAGAAGCAGCTGCAGACCAAGTTCCCTTCTTTTGAACTGCATCTGGACTATCTAAACTTCTTTGAGAAAATGATGAATCATAACTTTGTCCACCAGCTATATTTGTTCTACACAAGGATGATGTTCTTGTAATCCCTTGAGAAGACGGAAACACTAAATCAAAATTTGCCTCCCACTTTTCTCCAGTGCCATAGTCAACTGAAGTGCTGCTGGATTGATATACAGGCATCGATGCCTTGAACAGAGCATTAGATTCAGGATCCACAAGGCTCATAAAAGTTGGAGCTTCAAATAGTTCTTTTGTCTCTGCTACAAATCCCACAGTATCATCAGCAGAATAGCATGGATTCAATACCTCTTCTCCCTCCACCGGTATATTAAGCTCTGTGGCATTTTGCAGCATATCAACATGATTATTCTCTGCAAAGGTTCAAAATCCCGAGACCCTTCTCTCATGTTGTGTTGGTCCTTCGTGGTTGTTTTTTTTTTTGGGGGGGGGGGAAGGCTACACAACATGAGGAGGGTGCAAGCTACCATACCAAAACAATATAAGTCCAAAAGAGAGTGCAACAAGGGCTGCACCTTAGGATAGAGTGTGAGAATGGACCTTTGATGAAGCAACATGAGCCAGGGGGAGGGTGGGAGGAGAGAGAGAGTAGAGCGATAGATAGGGAGCGAGTGAGAGCAAAAATAGGGGAGTGAATCTACTCCTGGTTTGTCTCTTTATAGCCTCAGGTATTACACACATGGTGACTACATGTGCATTCATTACAGCATGTTTAAGGAGCCTCGCACTAGTGGACACATGGTGCCTCACTCATTTCTTCACATGCAAAGAGACCATGGTGGTGGACACCTGGCAATGCTTTTAATTCTCACATGTATAGGCGCACATTTTTGTTGACATGACATTGAGTGACGTCAGCACATATAAGTGTCATATATAGCACAAAATTGGATAGTCGATTGATTTTTTTCTTTGTGTGTTGCAAGCCTCTCGAACTTCCATAGCTCTCGATGCTCATCTATGGTGGTTAGTCTCTCTCCCTATGATATGGTCATAACGAGTTGAAAGAGCACCATTCCCTCATGTTGTGTTGGCCTAGGTCTTGCACAACGTGAGGAGGGTGTATAAACATCTCAACCCACCCCCCTCATGTTGTGTTGTTCCCTCAAAAAGAGCCTCACAACGTAAAGGGGGGCCTTCCAAATCTTGTGATCCCCCCGCCCTCACGTTATGCGGTCCTCCCCCACCCCCTCAAGAATCGCACAACGTGAGGAGGAGACCTCCTATATTGTGACCCCACCCTTGGGTCACCCTTGCATTGTGTGGTTCCTAATGTAGTGACCTCCCACCCTTGCATTGTGTGGTTTCCTCCAGCCCCACACAACGTGAGGGGGGCTCCTAATTTTGGGACCCTCGCCTCGCATTCTGAAATCCTCCCTGAGATCGCATAACAAGTGGGAAGGCCTCCTAATTTTGGGATCCCTTACTCTGCACAATGCGAGGGGGGGCTCCTATTTTTGGGACCCCCCTCCCTTGCTTTGTGTAGGTTCAGTCTCTTTTATCCCATTTCTCTAGTTTTTTGCCATTTTCTCATTCAGCTTTGTTCTAATTCGTAGACATGGCTAGAACAAAGCAGATAGTGATGGCAGTATCATCCAAAGACCCACACGTTACACAATAGGGAGCATCCTCTTGATAAAATGTGTCAAATGATGCATCAACCCCTAGCCTGCAAGCTCGCAGCCAGAGATCTGGTTCTAGGAAGAGGATAACCCCCTTGCACACCAAATCTCCTCATAAGCGATAGTAGCTGTTCAAAGTTGAGAGAGAGAGAGACAGGGAAACTCCATTTTCTTGAGCCTTCAGGCTCTCAAGGTCATTCCTTCATGTTCCATACTCTAAACTGAAAAGCACACACAATAGTAAGATAAAGTGACCTAGTGTAAGTGTAGACTAGACAGACTAACTCTAGTCAGGTCACTAACTGACTACTAACCCGACTTATTTAATGTAGTCACATGTAGATAGCTGCACACTCTAGCTGTCATAGATGTCAGTCATAGATAAAGACACACTGACGGTGAGCTTGATTTCTAACACTCCCCCTCAAGCTCAAAACAAAACTCAAATCATTTGCATCGCTCCAAGTAGTTGTCTAAAGTGAATGAACTTATCTTTACCAAGTGATTTGGTAAAGATGTCTGCTACCTGGTCTTCAGTCTTCACATGCTCCAAGTCAATCTGATATGCTAAAACCATTTCCCTGATGAAATGGTAGTGAACCTCAATGTGTTTTGATCTGGCATGATAAACAGGATTGCTTGCTAACATAACACTGCTCAAATTGTCACAGTACAACTTCACTTTGCTGTCCAAGTGTACTCCCAAGTCATTCAGTAACTTCTGTAAACCACTTAGCTTCACAGGCCGCTAAGGCTGCACCACGATACTTTCCTTCCGTACTGGACAATACAATTGTAGGTTGTTTCTTACTTTGCCAACTGATCATGCTACTGCCCAATCCAAATGCATAGCCGCTGGTTGACCTCCTATCATACGTGCAACCAGCCTAGTCAGCATTAATGTACCCCATCAAGTCAAGGGGTTTCCCATATGCATAAAACAACCCATGATCTGTGGTACTCTTTACATATCTCAGAATTCTCCTGACTGCATCCAAGTGTGGTTTGCGAGGCTTCTGCATGAACTGACTGATCAACCCCACAGGATAACTCAAGTTAGGTCTAGTGATCGTGAGATAGATCAAGCTGCCTACCATCTGTCTGTACATAGTAACATTCTCAATCTCTGTCCCAACATCAATCTGCAGCTTGACATTCTGCTCCAAGGATCAAGCTGCCTACCATCTGTTTGTACATAGTAACATTCTCAATCTCTGTCCCAACATCAATCTGCAGCTTGACATTTTGCTCCAAAGGCGTATCCATAGGTTTGCAATCAGCCATACCATATTTCTATAACATGTCATGAGCATACTGCTTCTGTAGCAGCCATATGCCTTGAGGTGTAGAGACAACTTCAATCCCCAAAACATATTTAAGCTCTCCAAGGTCCTTGACCTTAAACTCAGCCTGTACACATGTCTTTATTTCAGCAATCCCATTTTCATAATCTCCTGTAATGATTAAGTCATCAACATAGACAACTAGGAAAACATAGCCACTATCTATCTTCTTTACAAACAGACTATGATCAGCATCACCCAATCGGAAACCATGTTGCTGCAAATAACTACTTATGCGAGCATTCCATGCTCTGGGTGCCTGTTTCAGCCCATATAGTGCCTTTTTCAGCCGACATACATGTGCTGGAAATTCTGGATGTACATAGCCTTCAGGTTGTTCCATGTAAACCTCTTCCTGTAATTCTCCATTGAAAAATGCATTCTTTACATCCATCTGCCATAGTTTCCAGCCTCTAGCCTGCTACCAAAGCAATCACAGTTCTAACTGTAGCCAACTTTGCTACAGGGCTGAAAGTCTCCTCATAATCAAGACCATACTGTTGCGCATACCCTTTTGCAACCAGCCTGGCCTTATATCTTTCCAATGATCCATGTGATTTACATTTTACCTTATACACCCACTTGCATCCAATAGGTGTTTTGCCCTCAGGCAACTGTACCAAATCCCATGTACCATTTTCAGCCAAAGCTGAATATTCCTCATCTATAGCAGCATGCCAATTCTCATATGCAAAACTGCCTCATCAAACTTACTTGGTTCTCTAAAACCTATTACTTTTTTCATATAAGCATAATGACGGGCTGAATATCCAGTGTAAGTATACCTGTCAACAGGTCGTCTGACCCTCTCTGATCTCCTGAGCTGTGGCTCACTGTGAGCTTGCCTCTCATGAGGCGGCACATAACGGCTCTGCCTAGCACCTAGCGTCATAACAGACGGAATCCCCAATCCCTTGTCTAAGCTATCACTGCTAGATGAATCATAACCTGCAGTGAGTGGACATGTTACATCTTCAAAAACCTTTTCTTTTCCCTTATCTGTTCTCCCCCTCACTGACATATCCGTGTCAGTGGATGCAGTAGTGCAACTCCGTAATCGTCCTATCCAAGGACTCACTGTAGATGATACATCACCTGTTTGACCACTCATGGAAGTACTCTCTGCAGGAGTATTTTTAGCATGACTCATACTGGGTGAGCCATCAGTAGGCACTGCAACAGGATTCCCTACCAGGATGCTAACTCATCAAATACCACATCTCTGCTTATGAGTGTCTCATGCGTAGAAGGTACATAACACTTATAAGCTTTCCGTTCCTGTGCATATCCTATAAACACACTTTTCACTGCCTTAGGATCCAAATTCTTCCTCTTCTCATCTGGTATATGCACATATGCAATGCTGCCAAATACCTTCAAGTGTGAAATATCAGGTTTATGACCATACAGCCGTTCATACGGAGTGACATCATGAATCTCTGATGTAGGGGTTCGATTAAACACATAGATAGCAGTCACCACTGCCTCAGCCCAATAACCATTTGGCAGACATTTTTCATTCAACATAGCTCTAGCTGACTCCATCAAAACCCTGTTTTTCCTCTCTGCAACACCGTTTTGCTGCAGTGTATAACTATATGTGATCTGTCTTCTGATCCCATATTTAGCAAGATACCTGTCAAAGTAAATTGAGACATATTCACCTCCTCCATCTGATCTCAAGCATGATATGTAACAGCCCAATTCATTTTCAGCATGTTTCTTGAAGTCTTTGAATGCATCAAACACATCATCCTTATGCTTCAAAATATAAAGCCAAGTGTACTTGCTGCTGAAATCATCAATGAATGAGACATAATACCGTGCACCGCCAAAGGAAGCATTATGTGAAGGACCCCAGACATCAGAGTGCACCAACTGTAAAGGCCTAGTGTTGTTTTTTACATGTCTCATGAAAGGAAACCGTGCCTGCTTCCCAAACTGACATGCAGGGCATACATGACCAAAATCATTATACTTGAATTTAGGTAATCCAAGTACTACTTCTTTCAGCTGCATAGATTTCAGCTTTTGTACATTGACATGTCCAATCCGCTTGTGCCAAATCTCTACATCCTGAATGGCACTCTCATCATGAGCAAACATGGCTGCCTTGAGTCTCGGAATGGTCGCATCCAATGTAAACATCCTGCCATCCCTTCTACCCTTGGCAATTAACTTGCAGCCATTTCCATACTCCTCAATGAAACACCCATCTTTGTTAAACCTCACTTGCAAATTCTATTCTGCCATTTGACCCACAGACAACAGATTCTTTGTTATGGTCAGTACATGTAATACATCATGCAGGCCTTTCTTTTTGCCATTAGGCATCATAAGAGGAACAATCCCTTTATGCTTTATGTCATGTTGGGTGTCATCCCCAGTACATACATGACCATGTGTACCTGCAACCATCTCATCAAAACACTCTCCATGCGGTGTCATGTGGTTTGACGCTCCAGAGTCAATGTACCATCTGTCATCTCTATCATGTCTCGATGCATTTTTAGATACATGCTACATGGCAAAGAGTCTATCAACTAGCTCATCATGAGCACCACTGGAAGATGCATAGTGCCCATGTTGTCTGCCCTTTGCCTTCATATCTCCCTACTTCTTGTAACAATCCTTTGCAATATGCCCATACCGGCCACAATAATGGCAGTCTTTGTCCCTGTTGGACTGATCAGATGACTGCCATGAACAGATCCACCACCTCTACCTCGGGATGATCTCCCCCTGCCTCTAAACCCACCAGATCCACGCTGGCCTTGTGTATTTGCACCATGCCAATGACTCTGCTGTTGTTGCTATCCATAAGCATTACGAGTGTCACCACGACCTCGAAATGAACCATGACCTCTAGATCCTCTGCCACGCTGGCTAGAGTATAACACAATGTCTCTACTCTGAGATGCACTGGAACCTGTATTCAAACCAAGTTTGACTTCCTCATGTAGCAACAAAGCAACTAGCTCTTCCCAGCTAGAGGGCTCTTCTCTGACAGAAATGGAAGTGTCAAAATCTTTATACTCTTTGCCTAAGCCATTCAAGGCAACAACAATTATATCATCTTTTGATACACTTGAGCCAATAGTAGCAAGTTGATCAGTTATGGTCTTAATCTCCGTGGTATATGCCTGGATGCTCTTGCCATTCCTAGACATGTTGTTGAACTGTTGTTTCAACTGGATCTTCCTTGCATGTGTCATGGTTCCATAATTTTTCATCAGTATGTCCCAAGCATCCTTCGGAGTCTCACATCCAGTGATTTGAATTACCATAGCATCAGAAATACATAAAGAAAACCAATGCAGCACCTTGCATGCTCTTTCATTCCATAGCCTGTAGGCTCTTTTTTGTTCATTTGTTGGATTGTGTGCAGGCAACTCAGGAGCAACTTCATCTCCTGTACATAGATCCCAATAACCTCTGCCAACCAGAATGTTTTTCATTCTGAATTTCCATAATGCAAAGTTCTTGTTGTCCACTTCTCTCCAACTATCTGAGTGATATTGTCAGTCCCATGTGCATTAGCCATGATGCAATAGATTGTCTATCAAGTGCCCGACTCCCTGCAGACCAGTAAGTATGACTGACCAAGTTCAGCCTGTAACAGTTTATGACAGTTTTCTGCAATTAATTGTAGTAAAAAACCAGTAAATTTCAGCCCAGTATCAGCCCAAAATAGTCCACAATCAAGTTGTCCAACTCGTAGAAATAACTGTCAATACATATGCCGTGTACTTGCTTCAGATTGAACTCCTGCAAATCCACTGCCAAGGTCCAAAAACATGCAATCCAAACCTATAAACTGTGATTAACAGCAACACTTTCAATGCCAAAAACAACATGCATAAATGTTATATATGTCCCAAGTCTTCTCAGATGACTGCAAGTACATATGTCACTCCAGACATGAGCATAGAAGCACGAAACAGTGCATAATCAACAAGTACAAGTGTCAACACTTTTGTTTGCAGGTTGCAGTCAACCAAAAACCAGCATAACCAGCTTCAAACCACTTCAAAGTGTCTTCAAACCAAACCATACATTTGCTCCAGTATGACAAGGTCAATGCATGACTATGTAGTGACCATAGACTGTCTGTCTCTAATGAGCAAAGTCATACATTACTTCTGGAATTTTTATTCAGTCACCAAAAGACAAGATTGCATTTGCTTCAGCTCCAAAAATTTCAACATTCAGTGGCACTTAATGCTTTTCTCAACCCATGAACATTTTGACATACATATGTCAGTATATACATCTCATAGGTGTCACCAAATGTCACACTATGCTTCAGTAAAGAACAAATGCTTGCTGTCCATGTTAAATGACAGTTTTCAGCCTGCGTGAAATGCTCCACATCTGAGTATTTCAGTTACCAAAATTAGCTTGCAATGGATCACAACTGGTACATATGACCTCCAGCATATACCTATGCTCCAAGAGTGCTTCTAGGCTTGTCAGAGAGCTTCCAAAGCTCTTCAATGTGTTGCATATACCATGTATATTGTGTATACAGCAATGCTGCCCTTTTTTTTAGATCTGCCCACTCTGATCTCAACTCATGTCAGAGCTCAAGGTCAAGCATTTGCCTCTTGCCATCTCAAAGCACTTCATACCTGACCTAACCAAGCATTTGATGACCAAATGCACTAGCATTTGATGAAGTGCAGCCCAACAACTAATAGCAGCAAACATGCGCAGTTCACGCAGATCTGTCCTCTACTCTAGCAGCTCGATCTGCTGAGATTGATGCTGATGGAGCACACACTAGTGCTCAATACCCCCTTCACAAGGCTCTAAACAAGCCACAACCTGCAGCTTGACCCATAGAGTAGGCAATCACTCAATGCATACCTTCAATTTACAATGGATTTAAGCTTGTTTTAAAAAATGACACAAGTCTTCAACTGTAGATCATCTTCACTCCTTCCTACTCCAAGAGGTCCACCAAATAGGCTCTGATACCATGTTCAAAGTTGAGAGAGAGAGAGACAGGGAAACTCCATTTTCTTGAGCCTTCAGGCTCTCAAGGTCATTCCTTCATGTTCCACACTCTAAACTGAAAAGCACACACAATACTAAGATAAAGTGACCTAGTGTAAGTGTAAACTAGACAGACTAACTCTAGTCAGGTCACTAACTGACTACTAACCCGACTTATTTAATGTAGTCACATGTAGACAGCTGCACACTCTAGCTGTCATAGATGTCGGTCATAGATAAAGACACATTGACGATGAGCTTGATTTCTATCAGTAGCAACATGCCTTAGTCCTGAAAGAGCTAAGGAGGATCATGAACTACCATGATCCTGCAATTGCGAAGATACCATTTACCAGGATTATTAAATATATATGTGAAACAAACAACCTAGACTTCCGATGGAATGCCTCAGTAGTAGATTGCGTGCATGAAGCTACTGAGGGCTTCGTGGTAGAATTTTCTAGGACTCCTGCATTTTGACAACTCATGTCCATAGGGTGACAGTGATGCCTAAGGACTTCACATCCCTCAAGTTACTCAAGTTTAGATATACGACAACTTGCTGGTCCCACAAGGCATTACAAACACAAAGATGAAGGGAATTTCAGAGATCCCTCCCCTAAAAAAGAACGAGGTGAGGGTGAATGATATCACATCCTTGCATTTCCACAGGATGAGGTTAAATGCCTAGAAGGTTGCCAAGGAAGTAAGGGAGGTTCGTGAGATGGAGGCCAGGGAGACAGAGGCTAAGAGAGAGAGTATGTAGAAAAGAGAGGAATGTTTGCATGCATGAGGACAATTGTGAGGTGCTTGAGATGTTGGTCACATTTTTTGATGTTGTGTTGCCTCTAAGAAGGGTACACCAACAATAGCTCGGTGCCATCCCCTTTAGCAAGTGGAGGATATTTTGAGTCCTCTCATGCCTTCTAAAGAAGGTCAATGATTGTGTAATGAGACTACAATCTTAAGGTATTGTGAAGCTCTAAAATTTTCGAATGTTTTCCTCTTATAGATATGGCCTAAATCTTACTATTTATTTGTGTTTACTGCGTAATTCTTGTGAACCTTCCCTCCAATGTTCAAGAGAAGGTTTTTGTTATAGATTCTCTCCTATCAACAGTTTTGACGCAAGTGAGAACATCGTATCTGGATGTGAGTCCATGGTACTAAGATTGCAATTTGGATCTCGTATAACATCTGGTTATGGTATACCATGAAATGTAAGGCCTTTTTGGTATGTTTCTTTTAAGTTATCTCAAATATTTTTTTAATTGCCAAACTAAATTGGCCTCCTTGCCTTATAGATCTCATTGGAGCCTGATTGTTTATGATATTCCCACATGGACATGCTTTCTAACCAACTCAATTAAAGGATACCATGAGAATGTGAAGCAGTAAGTTCCATGAGAGGTAGAGGGAGAGGGGGAGGGAGAGGGGGGAGAAAGAAAAGCACTAACTATATTTTCATTTAACAAAAAAGTCATTTGAAAAAGCTAGTAAAGGGATTTGAGGTAGTGGTTCAAGACCACAAAATATTGGATAACACAAGAATTATTCTTTGCACAGTGCCGAGAGCAAGGTGACGGACATAGTTGTAGATGGAGAGTTTTGCTACAAGGCAAAACTACTCCTAAAATATCTATTTAGGTAACAAATGGGCAATGTAAGTTTACTTTTTGTTAATTTTTAGCCATGCATAACCTTAAAAATTTTATACTTAGTCTCATTTCTACATTTTTATGTAGGGTGAGCACTTAGCAACTTATACAGATGATGACATTCTTCTGTTTAGAGCAGAGATTGTTGAAAATCTAATCAATTTCACTTCTCATCGAGATCTCTCAATACCACTCGTGTATGACCTTCCAATTCCATGCCTAGAACCCTGAGTCGAAAGGCCATATCCCCATCCCAATGCCATTGACTTAGATGATCTGCCCTCGACTAACGACACGGACTATTTGGACACTTCTGATATAGAGAGGATGCAAAGATTATAAATATGTCAAAACTATAGTATTCAAATTATAAATTATCCTCTTGTACATAATCTAGAGTTTTTGTAATCAAATTTCCATAATTGGAAATGGAATTCAAATAGTTTTTTTTCTCACTTTTGTCCTTCTTACAAGTTTGCATCTGTATTTCCATTTGTACTATTGGATAAGTTAAGGCAAGAGGAAAACTTGTGTAGTGTGAATGTCCTTACATAAAGTATTTCTCTCTTTTCTCTAGGGCACTTGCACATAAGGTTCACCGTGATTCACGTTATTTGCAAACATGAAAAATTTATCTTAGACAATATACTACACTTTTGGATTACATATTCTGTTTATCTTGTAATTGCACTTGAACAAATAAGCAGTAAGGATATTTAGGTTCTCATTCATTCGGTTCATTCACACTTGATGTAAAGAGACATTTTCCCTTACGATGAGCATTGTTAAGAGCTCATCCTCCAACTAAACCTTCAACATCGTCACAGGATTATCAAAATCATCTTGTAAGCCTTGATTAATTGCCATGATCTCCCCATTCACATAATGCCATCTCTTGTAATATAAAGTTAGAATAATTTTTTTTAATGCAATCACATATTTGCAAACAATTATAGATTTCTGTTCTATTTGGACACAATCCCACACACTTATTTTATATCCCAACATTGACCTAGGAAGTCCATATACTTCTTCAATTTTCATATGAACATTGATGTTGTTTTTTGAAATTCCTTATTATTTAAAAAATCCACAAAAACATGTAATGGTATGAAGATTGTGATCTTCACCTATCTACTAGCTACATTAGGCCATAGATATCTTTGAATATCTGCATAAATCTTTAATATATAAGATTCACATATTTTTGCTTCCAAGATTGGCCACTCTATAGTATGCAAAGCTGGGAGTGGAAGAGGGCTGAGATATCCAAATCCTATTATGCTTAATGGCGCATTGTAAAATTGTCATTTTAAAAAACCCCATCCTTGGCCAATAACTTGTTAGAGATCGCTTTGTATACAATTTCTTGCTAATAGAGCCATGAATGGCATCAAAGATTCCAAGTATGCTTTCGATAGGTTGCCAATCTTCAAGATTTGATGGATATAAATCTACAATCCTAAATAGACTTCAATAAACTCTTAAAACATAAAAACTCGGTTTTAAACCTATTGAAATTTTTTGAACTTACAGTTTATTCTACGAAATGGCATGTCAATAGGCCAATTTTGCAAACACGGTTCTCCTTGATTTGTTTCACTAATCCTTCAACCTTGAAATCCTTGACTCACCCCTTGTAGGTGTCAATGAATTCAATTCCACGTCATCTTCTCTTCCATGTCTGCAACAAACCCAACTACCAATAGAGGTGGTAGTAGGAATCCACCAAGATCAAAATTGTTATAGATTGTAATTGCTCTGATAGAATAAGAGGGACACCAAGGACATGAGGCTTCCATTGACATAGAAGATAAAGCAGAAGAAGACGTTGACTGAAAAGAGAGAATAGAATAGAAAATATTATGCAAAAATGAAGAGCAAACACACACTTTACTAAACTGTTTGAGTTTTTTGGAAAAAGGGGAGGGATACCACACTAGAGGGAAAACTTTTGGATGTATTATTCAAGAATTTCATGAAAATGATGGGATATTGCAAGGTTGTGCAGGACTAACAAGAAATATCTCCATCTACTGTATTTAATTGTGTTGCTAATACCTCTTTTTTCTTGTGCCTCCATGAATTTATGCTCCAAAAATACCTAAAAATACTTCTTTTCAAAAATCTATAAAAATGAGATAAAATACTTCAAAATTGGAATTCCAACCTATGGTGCAGGGACTTTTCAAGATCCACCAGCTTATATTCTATGACAACTCTCAAACTTGGAACCACAAACTCCATAGGCACCATAGCCTCTAATCCATCTATTAGCTTGAAATGTGTAATTCCAATTGTTGCTTTATATGCAATCTTGAAAGCCCACAATGCAAAATCCAACTTTCCATCCCAATCTTTTATGTTGTCCTCAACTATTTTCTTGAGAATATGGAGCAAAATCTTGTTGGATATCTCTACATGCCCATTAGCCTCTGTGGGTGGCAAGGACCAGACTTTTTATGCCATATCATGTGTCTAGTTGTCAATTCTTGAATAACCTGATTCAAGAAATGTTACTCCTATCACTGACCGACTCTATAGGGCATCCAAACTTGGTCATGATGTTAGAATATATAAAAATTTGGCCACACTAGCTACCTTATTGTCCTTCAGAGCTTGAGCCTCCACCCACTTCATACAGTAGTGAGTGCAAACCAAGATATACTGATTACATGTCCTTTTAGCTATTGGCTTGATAGGTCCAACAAAATAAATCCCCCATTTTTGAAATCGCTCAAGCAATAGTAGAGGATGATTCTACATCATCCTATCCCTATCAAGAGGCTGACCCTCCTTCAAACATTGCAAACATTCTTTGGCATATTGATACGCATCCCTCAAGATAGTAGGCCACCACAAACCTACCTCCAATATTTTACTGCCTGTAATTTCTCCAAAAAAGTGACCAACTAACAATCTAGAATGCACTTCATAAAGGACTGCTACCGTTCATATTCAAGAACACACCTTCTCAAGACATTATCAACTCCTCTCTTGTATAAAGTATTCATAATAACTTGAAATGATGTACGCTTCAATGTGCCAACTTCCTTCTTTGATGTGTTGTAAGGTGTACCGGCATAACCCCTTCTTGCAAGAAATGTAACAACTAGTCATAATATGAATCAAGATCTACAACCTAAAATTCAAAGAGTTCAACATCAAGAAGTTGATCAGGAACTCCTACTTCTACATCATCATTCTCCAATCTACTAAGATAATCAACCAGTACATGTTCTTTTTCAAGAGTATGAATAACCTTGAAATCAAACTCTTGCAACACAACAACATCCATCTGGCCCGGATCTTGGTGGTCCATATGAAAGATCACTCAATTACCTAGCAACAAGTAATGCCTAAGTTTATGCACATAGAAAACCATACCAAGTGCTTTTCTCTCTATGACTCAGTAGCACTTAGTCTTCTACTTGCATAATAAATTGGTCTAAACCATCTAGGTACCTTATCCTACATAAGCATTTCTCCCATAGCAAAATCAAAGGCATCCAAAAATACATGGAACAGTAGGTCCTACGCAAAAGGCAATAATATTGGGGCCATCACTAACATTTTCTTGAGGACGTTAAAAGCTCTTTCCTAACCTGTCCTCTAGAAAAATTGTATACCCTTCTTGGTTAAAGTGGTAAGGGGAAAACAAACATGTGACAAGTACCTTGAGTACCTCCTACTATGCCACATCATTTGACCCACAAATCTCATGACTTCTTGTACATTAGTTGAAGCTTTAGCCTTTTGAACCACTACTATTTTTCCTAGATCTATAGCCATATCTTAGTTGAAGCTTTAGCCTTTTGAACCACTACTATTTTTCCTAGATCTATAGCCATATCTTCTTTACATAAAATATGGCCCAAAAGTACTCCCTGTTTTACTACAAAAATAAACTTGAAAGGGTTTACAAACAATCCAAATATCCTGCATCTTTTAAAGCATAGCCTAAGGTGCTTCAAGTGCTCCCTCCTACTACCAAAAGCACAAAAATCATCAATCCTCATAAAGGTTTTCAAATATGGCTCAAAAGTCTTGTGGGTAGATCCTTGAAACTTGGAGGCTCATTCTTCAAGCCAAAATTTATGACCATACTAACATAGGCTCCCCACTCTGTAATAATGAAAGTAGTTTTATCCATATCATTTGAATGCATCCTGGTCTAATTGTAGCCTAAAAAACCATCTAGAAAGTTATACATTTCATGCCCTACTACATCATCAAGTAAGGATTATGTAAAAGGTATCGGGAAACCATCGATAATGGTAGTTGCATTCAATTTCATGTAATCCACACACAACTTGATCTTCTCATTCTGCTTAGATATTGCCACAATAGGAGATAACCATGTTACTTCATTAAAAGGCTTAATAAAGGCAACCCTCAACAACTTGTCAATTTCTTCCTTGACCTACTTCGCATAATTGGGATTCCTCCTATATCTCTTTTGAATCATTGGATTAGTATCCTTCTTCAAGTCAATCATATGCTGACACACTATTGGATCAAACCCCTTCATGTCTCTATAGTCCCAAGAAAAGATGTCCTAAAACTCTTGACATAGCTTGATAAGATCCTTCTTAAATGTTTCCTCCATGTAGATTCTCATCTTGATACGTTTTACTCTCTCCTGGCTCATTCAGGTTGACCTCCTAAACTTCACCATCAACTACTCTTGCAAATCTTCTCACAGTGTGCTCATACCTCTACTCAGCTTGAATAATGGCTTTCTGTCCTTCCTGTCTTCCACCACATCAGGGCTATCCATACCCTTAGAATCCTTACACTACTAATTTTAAGGTTCTTCGTTCAATTTATTTTCAGGATGACCAGTTCTTGAGTCCTAAATTAACTTTTACTCCTCATTCCCTAGGTTCTCCTGAAATTTAAGCTAATCTTGATATTTAGGAAGTCCACTTGAATGCTATCCTTACTAGTTTTGGCTTATAATTTGAATAGTTTGCTATTCTAAAACTGGATTTCCTTCACTTATGGAAGAATATTGATATCAGGAATGATGCCATCAACATCTATCTCAAACACTGGAATGACAGAAGGATTTGCTTACAATAATATTTCTTCCTCATCACCTTCCACTTCATCTATAATATTAATAGTTTGAGCTACCATGGGTTTGGCAGAACTCTTCAAGATTGCCTCATTAATTGTGGATAATCTAGTCTCCTTAAGTCCTGTAAGGATACATACATAATCATTTCCCTAGTCCTACTGCAACTTGGCTAATTTGACCAAAAGCATTTTATAAGAATCCCCAATTTCATACAACAAAACTTACAATGAACTTAAGGCTAACTACTTTGATTAGTTGATTCTTAATAATACCTAATGGTTGTAACCTCCTCTGGTCTACCATTCTAACTTGGAATGGGGCTGGTAGTGACTCCTCCTACTTGGTTTCTAAATATGTATATTTAGGAAGTATATTGACTCTTAATCCCCCATCCAACAGGACATCATCATGCTTATTTCTTGCATACTCAACTTGAATGGTGGGTGCTTGATAATCCACAACTTCTTGTTGGGTTGGTATGAGTGCATGGCACTCAGGAACTAACTTATCCTAAACATATGTATCTTTAATAACTTCTTGTTGCTTTTGTGCTTGATCTTGAGGAGCAACTTTTCCTTGAACCTTGGTATTAAATCCAAGATCTTCTCCCAAGATAATTGCAAGCAATACTTTGCTAGAGCCTAAAATACTGATCTTGATAATTAGGATTCAGGCTACCTTGACCCTCTTGATCATCCAAATCCTTAGATATTGGTGTCCCAGCCACTTTTGTCTGTGGAGAAGAGAATGTCCTTGTCGACTTACTCCCTCAGACACATCAACCACCTTGAAAAGGAAATCATCTTATTGTAGCCACTATTGTACATTCCTATAGCCACTCATGTATGTACCTTTATTCAGTATACGTGCACCTTACACTATATTCAAAGTTTATGCTCCACTTTGTAGTGAATTTCTGACTTAGGCCACACTCATGGACCCCTTTGTAACCTCTATATATACTCCTTGTAAGGCTCATTGAAGGCAAGCATTCAAGAAGTAATACATCCCTTGGCATTCTCTACTCTTTGGCTCTCTACTCTCATATTCTCTTGTTCTTTGTCATTCTCGTTTCTTTGCATTCATTTCCTTCCAATACTATATAGCTCCTGTTGTGCATCTCTTTTCTTGGCTTTCTCTTGTTCTTGCCAATCAAGCTTCAAGCATACTTGGCTTCTAGTGAGACAACTAATACCATAGCTTCATCTGGACAATTCTCTACTTTAATGCAATTAGAACAGTCACATTCAACATGCATACTTACAACATTCAAGTACGTGACACCTTCTTTGGCCTTTCTTGAACTTTCTCTTGATGAATCTTCCCATAACCAGCCACACCTATA
Source organism: Lygodium microphyllum (assembly GCF_053477565.2). Lineage (NCBI taxonomy): Eukaryota > Viridiplantae > Streptophyta > Polypodiopsida > Schizaeales > Lygodiaceae > Lygodium > Lygodium microphyllum. The sequence goes on from NC_141159.1 coordinate 26,438,242, forward strand.
CCTTCAGGAAGTTGCCTTTGCTCATCATGGTTAGGAAGTTCTATAAGGACTATTGCAACTAGGGTAGGTGGATACTATCGATGAGATGCTCCTATGCAGGTCTTCCGTCATTGTTGGACCTTGCTACTAGCATACCTCTCTTAGTCCTATGCCTTGCCTAAAGTTCACAGTTTGGTCCAAAAAAATGTCAATGACCCCCACAATAGTGGCATGCTCCCATTTGAGTAGTTTGTTATTGTTGTGCCTAAAATTTTTCCCAAGGCTATCTTGCATGCATTATTCTAGGTCCCTTGAAGATCCTTTGAAGCATTGTGTGACTAATAACCTAATTTATTATAGCAAATGGTTGCATAGGTCTTTGCCTAAGCTATGTTATTTGCATTTTTCATGCCATCCTAACATTAGGATTGTACCAACAAGTCCTAGTTTCATGGCCATTTCTTTGGCATATCTCACAATACTTTTCCTTCCTCTTGGTCTCAGAAAGACCTAAATCTTTCAGCTTTTGTTTGATCTTCTTATCCAATTTACTCTTCTCTTCCTTTTTCTTGGTTTTATCAGTTGATTTATTGTTCTTAATCTTGGTTGAACCTAATTTCTTCTTTTTATTCCTATGTTTCTTCGTGTTGGACTCTTCATCATCAAAGTCACTGAAATCATCCTCCGATTCTAGATTGAACTCGCTATCCTCATCCTCACTATCAGTTTCTATTCTTGAATCTAAATCTACATAAGAATCTAAATCCAAGAATCATCATCCTTACAAGTCTTTGATCCAGAGGTACCAAGCCTCATTTCCACCCTCATAGCAACTCTCATCATGGTATCTAGTGTGTCATTTTGACCAAGCTCCACATTAGCAATGGGATTCCTAATTTGATCCTTGAGATACTTAATATAACCTACATCTCTATTAATGGTGCATCTCCAACATTCAACCTATTAAGAAAATTTTTAAACTTTTGAGTATAATCTTCAACCAACACATTCTTTTTCTTGATCTCCTTAATCTTTCTTAAGATGTCTCCTGGCGTTTATCCTTCCAAAATGTACCTAAAAATGTTGTCCTTGATGCATCATATGTAGTAAATGCTGCCATACCATAAACACCAAACTAGTCCATGGCTTTTTCTAGTAAGGTGACTGTTACCATGTTCCCGCAGCACAGAGGAGCGGAAAATGGAAATAGCAAAAAAGGCGCAGGATAAAAGCAAAAAAAGGCGCCTTGACCGGTAGAGCCAGTCCCTGAATAATTCAAATGTTCGGGCACAACCCTCAGAAAGCTTCGATGTCGGCCCGAGGCAACAAAAGAATTAAAATGCAGAAGCGCCCCCGAATCTTTGTAAAAGAGTGCCAGGATCGCTCCTGTGCAAAGTGTATGCATTAGCTGGGAATAGGATAAATTAGAATGGTGGGAAATGGGAAAAAGGGCCTAGGCTATGGCCAGCCATGTAAAAGAGGGAAAAGGGGATGACTGCCCAAGAAGGATTTAGGGCTTTGTATATAAAGTTGAAAAGTAAATGAGAAGCTCATTCTTTGGTGTGTGGAAAAAAGAGTCTTCTTCTCCTTCTCTTCTTCTCTCCTTCTTACTTGTGTGTGCTCTTGAGAGAGGAAGTGTGAGAGTGTGAGGGAGTGAGTGTGTGTGAGAGTGAGGGATCAAGAGGGTGAAGCTCTTCACCATCTCCTCTCCTCTTCTTCTCTTATCTTCTCTTCTCTTCTCTTGCGCATGCGGCTATGGAGGATGGAGCTTGGAGATGGAGGAGGCTTGAGGATACTTGAGCTAGCATCAAGAATCGTGGAGCTACCGGAGTGCAAGGGAGAGGAGGGTACTCGATCAAGCATCAAGGTAAGCTCACTACACTCGTAGGATCGACGGCGCGTTGGCTAGGTGAGAGATAGCCATTAGAGCTCGCTTGGAATGCTTGAAACAATAAGCGGTCTGTGGGTCTTGGCAGTTGAGTGAAAGCTCCCACATTTTGGTTCCGTTTGCCGGGACCAACGGATTCAAGCTTGAGCACTTGTGCACCTCATATCGAGCATCAAAGTACTCATCCCCGAAACGGAGCTTGAGATAGGTAGGAAGTTGGGTGTTTTTAATCTTCAAAACAAGTAAGTATTTTGGGATATTTTGGTTGTTTGATGATTGGAAAGCATGGAGGATCTATTTCAATTTTTTGCCTTTGATCTTCGTTGCATTTAGCGTAGGTTAGAGTTAGGAAATCGAACCGGAAAAGGGTAGAGTTTACTGTTCCAAAACAGGGCAAAACAGGGAAAAATCGTGCAAAATGCGCAAAATGCTCGTTAATGAGGCCTAAGATCGAAAAGAGAGTGATTGGCGGCATCAATGCCACATTTGGAAAGGCATATAAGAGCCAGGAGGCCAAAAGAGAGCTCATTTGTGCCATTTCAATATGAGAGAGAGAGAGAGAGCTAGAGAGCCCCAGCTCGTGTGATTCGATCGCGTCACCGACGCACTTATCGACCCGTTCAGGTATACAAACCTCTCCCTCTACTTCCCTAGATAGGATCTGGAAGTGCATGACTATGGCGTCGGCCTACATTGGGTGAAATGATCGAAATCGCATTCGTGTGGGTTACATGTGCTGCGTTCGGCCCGTCCGAGTGGCCTCTCCTGGGCCGAGTCCCAGAATCGGCCCTCGGCCCTTGTCACTCGGCCCACTTGGCCAAACCCTAGTCGGCCCTCGAACCATCAGAGGCAACTGTCCGAGTCAACCCACTCGGCCATCCGAGTCAAAGCTCTTTGCCATGTGGCACATCCGGCCTCGGCCCGTCCGAGCGACCCGTCCGAGTCTCAAATTCGGAAATTCGGCCACACCTGAGATTCGGCCCTCGACCAAGCGCCGTTCGGCCTGTTTGAATTACCTTGTCCGAACCTGCCATTTGGCCCATCCAAATAAAAATCATCTGAGTCAAATCCGGAAATCTGGCCCTCGACCCCATGCCTCGGCCCGTCTGAGTGACCCACTCGGACCCTGCAATTCGGACCAGTTGGTCCGAGTGCAACTTTTTGTCAAATCTGTCAGAAATTTGACCCGACCCGAAAAATACCCATTAACGCAACTTGTCAAAACCCTTCAGGTGCTCAGAACTTGATTCTGGCACACTTGATAAGAGAAATTGTAGTACACAACTGCTTAGCGGTTGGCAGTAGACAATTGAGGGACCCAAGGACCTGGATGCGAGCCGCTGAACCGTAAAACCTGATCGACCGGAAGCGAACAAGGCAACATACAAGGAAACCCTAAACCTTGACTAAACGGCCAGAAAATGGACCTACAAGCCTATCAGGCCCGAAACGAGCGAGAGTGAGTAAGACGCCAAGGAATTGCTTGCGGCACTTACATTGAATTTCCGCACTTGAACTACACTTAGGAAAGCTGAAAGCCTGATTGGGCATAAGTGCACAAGAAACAACATACTCACCGAGTGACCATAAATTGAGGTTTGTATTCAATAATCAAAGAAACTCACTTAGATAAATCGCTTAAGGAACCCACTAGTAGGAGAAGACCCCAAGACTTAGACAGGTGCCTGAGTGCCCTACTAGTAGGACCTGGAGAAGACACGAAGACACGGAAAGCAACAAGATAGGGGATTGGACGCTGCCGGAGCTGCTTGGATTTATTGACAACCTCATGGAGCTGGAAGCAGAAACAACGTCGGAATCAAGAGGCGAATGAGGAGAGGACCAATTAGACTTAGGAGAATTTCCAACCTCAGTCCAGGAACTGGTCCACAACTACGATCTACTCACTAGGACCGTGATCCAGGGCAGACCTGTAGAGGAAGTGGTAGAAAACCTGGAAGAAGAGAGAAGAGCAATCAAGAGAGCGCTAGAAGGCATAATTGCCTACAACCATGAGCAAAGGGCTAGAAGGCTACAACAAGACGTAGATATGTACGAGGCTAGACGAGTGCTAGATCTAGCTGGAGCTACCAAATCTGGACCGAATGTAGAGAGGGAACGGGTAGCAGAGGCTGACATGACATTGAGCGAACTGGTAGCAAAGCGACTCTTGGACAACACGTCTGTTGAATAGAGCACTACTGCCCTAGCCACCGTGCTACTATTGGGATTGGGAGTCATGCAAGGGGCTAAAGGGCAGGCTAGAATCCCCATCGTAGCAAAACAACAAGCTAGATACGAACCTAGCAATGACCTGTACAACTTCATGGAGCAGTTTGAGCAAGTATCTAAGGCAAATGGTCTTACTGACCCTGCGCAGCGAGCTCAAGCTTTTGGCGTGTGCTTAGGCAATAAGGGGAGGACTTGGTATTCTAGTCTAGATGACGTAGAACATATGAACTTTGTTCGCCTTAAGGGCCTCTTCATCAAGAGGTTTTCAGAGGCAGGGTATTTGGATAACCTCATCGTTAGGTTGATGAATATCAGTCAAAGGGAGAAGGAGGACGTTAGGGATTACATCACTCAAGTGTGTAGCCTCTACAAGAGAATCCCTACCAATGAATGACCTACCGAGAGGGCAGTGTCTACAATGTTCATGAACGGGATTCGGAGTGAGGAGCTCTACAAGGCTTTGGCCAGTAACTCCACCTTGCAACGAGACGTGCTAGCTAGAGTTTTCGAGGAGGCAATACGCGTAGATGATCAAGTCAGGGAACGCAGCATGAGGACTACCAACCGAGAAAGTGCAAGCCAGAGGGACCCTGATAGATCAACTACTTTGGGGGAAAAAGAAACAACTAGTGTGAAGGATAAGGAAAAGAGTGTAGACCATGACACTAGGGCATGGCAGAGATGAGAATGGAGATTGCACGGTTACAAGAGCTCGTGAGGAAGCCTGTGAGATCGCATGTACAATGTATATACTGTGGCGAATCACCTCCTTGTTGAGTGCCAAGATCCTAGATCTCGGCCGTGCTCAAATTGCGGTAGATTCGGGCATGATGGAGTGCATTGCAGAATGCCGAGGAGATTCCCATACGTGCAACAGTACAACCCTCCATACTTAGGTAATAGGCCACCTAATTTCTTTGGGAGGGGAGCCCAGTTAGCTCTTCCAGCACCAACTGACTCAAGACCTGCCGTGCCTAGGCTGGAGATGAACCCAACTGGTATACCCAGGCCACCAGGGCCTTTTGTAACCCACCCATCTAGCGATGCTCCTGTTCACTTTGTGGAGGAGCCTAATGAGGAAGAAACATATGTCAACCCGTACATATCCTATGACGAGGAGGGAAACCCAGTCCTGATTGACTATTGACCGATGCCGGTGATGGCTTTAGGAAGAGGAAGAGGCAGAGGCTTTGGAGGGCCCAGCCACCAGTCACATGCTGGACTTGTGGCCACCCAGGCCACATTTCATCACGCTGCCAGAACGAGAACAAGCTAACAAGGACAAAGCGGATCTCCGATGCACAGAGTGTGGAATCACACATCTATTTCCTGACTGTCCTAGGCGGAAGCCATCAACCAGCTCTGCCAACATGCCATCGGTGCCTTTGGGGCTCTTTGGAGTGGAAACCTTTGGTAGTGAGGATACGCCCATCCCACTACATGTTATGACACGAGCTCAAACAAAACAGGCAGGCATCTCCTTGCCAGGGCCAAGTAACCTTGATGCAATCTCAATAGGAAAGAAAAGTCGGAGGAGATCGAAAAAGAGAACTGATGCAAAGATAACTCTTAAAACCGAGGAAGCGACTACGTTAGTAACAAGAAAGAAGGTCACAGACGCAGAATCGGAGACCTCAGCTCCTAAGATAGCCGAGCGAGGGAGTGCCAAGGTAGGGGAATATCCCCATCCCAAACGGTAGCTTGAGGCTATAGCTAAGGTCAAGGAATGGGTCAGGGACGCCCAAAAGCACCTCAAGGATGCTGAACCCATATTAGAAGATCCTTTTGACGATTTCTCCAGCGTGAGCACACCGGCCTCACCTTCAAGACCACAAGCTATGAGCATACCTACACCACTGGGGGCAACTTTGCAGCAAGGCTAGGGGGAAACTTGCCAAGGCGAACAAAATGCATGGCCTAGAAATGCTAGCCTCAGGGGAAGACAAGAGCCCATTAGCCTCCTCACAACGTTGTTGTCTACTCCAGTAACTCTAAGCTTGGAAGATCTGCTTAGGCAAAATCATTCCTTGTGGCAGGAGTTAAAAGACTCGATGGAGGGACACACAAGACTTGCGGGTGTGCTGATCCGCAAGATCATGATGCGGTTACACAGATCCCAAGTCTGACTCTACACTCAACTCCTAAGTCTTTGCACATTAATTCTTTTTGGGAAGGCACTAAAATGCACGTAGTTTTGCCCGTCCTAGCCTTAGGAGATATGATGCGAAAAGGAATTGTAGACACAAGCGCAGGTGTTAGTGTACTAAACCATGCAGTCTTAGAGGCATGGGGAAACCCTCCTGTAGAGAGTGCCAGGTTTAACGTCATGTTAGCAAATGGAATGAAGGTAAGACCATTCGGGGTCTTAAAGAATTGGCCAGTAAAGATTGCCGGTGTGCAATTTTCAATAAACTTCATTGTCATGAAGGGAGTGGATTACGACATACTATTAGGCCAACCTTGGATGAGGAATGCGCATGTCATTGAGAACTAGGGCAATGGTTTGATTTTCCTAGGGAACAGAACTAGTGCAGTAAGGGTAGAGATGGACACTTGGAAGACGACCCCTGTTGACGTAGATGCCATCTCAGCTATGCTGAAAGGCGACACTCAAACGACCAGACCCTATGGATCACTCACTAAATATATTCCTTGCCCTGAGGATGAGAGGGATTGGATGCACGTTTTGGCAACCATTGACCTACCAATCTCGGATGAGGAAGAACTATATCGGCAGGCTGCTAAAGCCGCAACCATGTCAATTGAGGAGCCAATTGTGCCACTTTGCATGATGGCAGGAAGCTCACTCAACCCAAGCAAACCAGCCTCGTTCCATATCCCCAACAACAAACTAGAGCTTCAGGAAATCGTAGAGTATCTGACTAATAAACTGGAAGGAAACTTGGCTGCTAACTTAAAATCTCTACGTGATCTATTAGCTAAGCCAGAATGGAAATGGACCAAGGTCCACGACCTGAATTTGTTATATAACTGGGCTTAAGTTACTGATGACACGGAGACTGGAGAGGAAAGCTTAGGTGATGATGAGCAGTCAGAAGGACAGGACTCTGATGATGAGGAGTATGAGGATTGTCGCTCTACGGGAGAGGAGAGTGAAGAAGAGATAGATACAATAGAGTACGACATTGAAGGAAAAGCGATAGAACAAATCAGGGCAATCTGACATACAAGTCAGGACTCAACCAATGTCCGGGCTCACATTTGGCTTCTCCTCCTAATGGGGGCCTTACAACTTTGAGTACCATGGATCATTGGTGGCACCTTATGAGGGTGGGGCATTGAGCATATCAAACATAACTGAGTTGCATAAAATCTATCAAGAGAATGATAACCACATTTCTTGGTAAACAAGGACTTCTTAGTGTCTGACCTTCCAATAGGGGTGTGAACATACTCCTTGGAATCTAAAAGGAGAGAAGGATCGAAGCTTGCACTCGAGAGCTATGGTGGGAGAGCAAGAGCAAGAACGAGAGAGAGAAGAAATGGGAACTCCAACAGTCACAATGTGTGACCGAGCCTTCCTTTATTCAAACTGTCACTAAAGGAAAAAAGAATAAAGTGACGGTGACAGGCGCCCGCCACCTGCAGTGTGCAGTAGCGGTGACTGTTAGTGTAGTAATACACGGGCAGCTAGGCGGAGGCACCTTTACCCCCAACAACCTTCCACTTAAAGGAGAATCTGCCCTAGTGAGAAGTGAAAAGAAAAAAGAAAAAGACAGTACAACATGTACACATGTACAACAGGATGAGGAAAGATGTCATCTCATCCCATGCCCATCAACCTCTCCTAAGGAAGGCAAAGCGCTCTGTAGAGAGGCTTTTCGTGAGTAGATTTGCAGGATTTTGGTCAATCGAGATCTTGACAAGGTCAGCAAACTTGTCCTCTATGACCCCACATATGAAGTGATACCTCACCTCAATGTGTTTCATCTTCGCATGGAAGACCGGATTCTTGGCTAATTGAATAGCACTCATAGAATCCGAATGCAGTGTAGGGATAGCATCAATACCAAGGTTAGCAACCAAATGATCCAACCAAATGACATCCTTGCAAGCCTCAGTGTGGCTGCAACATACTCGGCCTCTGTATTAGAAAGGGCTGTGCATTTCTGTACCTTGGACATCCAAGAAACAACACCTCCAGCATAGGTGAATACATAGCCGGAAGTGGACTTCCTACTATCTGCATGTCCTACATAATCAGAGTCAGTGTACCCTTATATCCTGGCTACCATAGCATATGCACATATCTGCAGTGCCCTTCAGGTACCTCATGATACCCTTCATGACATCCCAATGCTTCTTGCCAGGTGTAGCCATATAGCGTGCCACAACACCAACTGCAAAGGCAATATCTAGACGAGTGGCGATCATGGCATATATAAGAGTGCCCACTACGGATGCATAAGGAATCTTGGCCATCTTGGCCCTTTGCTCATATGTCTACGGACAATCAGCCTGTGATACCTTCACATAAGAAGGCAATGGAGAGCCAATAGGCTTTACATCTTGCATGCGGAAGTGCTCAAGGACTTTATGAATGTACTCCCTCTATGACAAGTAGAGGAGTCCCTGATGCCTGTCGCGTCTAATGCGCATACCAAGTATGTGAGAGGCATGTCCCAGATCTTTCATCTCAAAGCTCTTTTTGAGCTGAGCCTTAAGAGCATCTAGCTCATCATAAGCTTTCCCTACTACTAGCATATCATCCACATAGAGTACCAAAATCAATAAAGAACCATCACAGGCTTTCTTCATGTAAAGACACGGATCCATAGCACTCTTACTGTAGCCCTGTGACTGAATAAAGGCATCAAACTTATGATACCACTCTCTAGGTCCCTGCTTCAAGCCATAAGGATTTTTCTTCAATTTGTATACTAGGTGCTCCCTGCCAAGTTCTGCAAAGCCCTTAGGCTGCTCCATATAAATCTCATCATGCAAGTCCCCATGTAAGAAAGCCATCTTGACATCCATCTGCATAAATCCAAGTCAATTTGAGCAACCAAAGCCAAGACTAAGCGTAGGGTGGTCATCTTAACCACAAGAGAAAAGACCTCATCAAATTTCACACCATGCTCCTGCTTAAAACCCTTTGCTACCAGTCTAGCCTTGTATGCTGGCTTGGGGTATCCAGGGGTACTTTTCAGCTTGTACACCCACTTGCATGGAAAAGCCTTCTTTTCCTTAGGCAAGGAAATCGAATCCCAAGTCTCATTCTTATGCAAGGAGTCTATCTCAGACTGCATAGCCCTCTCCCAGGAGTGACTGTCACCCCTGCGCATAGCCTCATCATAAGTGAAAGGCTCTCTTGTATATGTAACCAAGACATAATTCATTGAGGGCTGAAATCTATCATGTGGACGTCTATCTCTAGCAGACCATCTCATGGCAGGCTCTGCTGCTTGCCTAGCTGCCTGTCCAACACCCTAACTATGAGCATTTGCTGTAGCTGTAGGCTGTCCAACTGGTTTTGTGGGAGCTCTCGGATCCTCCTGAAATATGACCCTGTGGATCTCAACAACTCTCTCAGGCTACCTATGCATCTTGTCTTCATGGAAGACTACATCATGACTGCGGATGACTTTCCGCCCCTACGGATCCCAGAGACAGTAACCCATCTCGCCTGCATCCCCATAACCAAGGAAAATGCATTTGACACTCTTAGGATCTAATTTACTTCTCTTGTCCCTGGGCACATGGAAAAATTCCTCACATCCAAAGATACATAGATGCACATAAGAGGGAGGTTTTCCAATCCATACCTCCTCGACAACCTGGAAATCCAAACCACTAGAAGGTGATCTGTTTATGATATGCATAGCTGCAGTAATTGCCTCAGCCCAAAAGCTCTATGGTAGGCCTGCGTGGCTAAGCATACTATGTACACGCTCTTGGATGGTTCTATTCATCTGCTCAGCCAAAGCATTTTGGGGGGGGAGTGTAGGGGGAAATCAACTGATGCTTAATACCCCTCTCATCACATAACTGCTCAAAAGCACATGAGACATACTCACCCCCATTATCTGTTCTTAGGCATTTTAGCCTATACCTAGACTAGTTCTCAACCAATGCAAGCCATCTCTGAAACACATCCAAGATATCAGATTTTTGCTTAATGGGATAAGCCAAAACTTTCCCTGAAAAATCATCTATGAACGTAACAAAATACTTTGCACCTCCATAGACTAACAAGGCATGGGTCCACAGACGTTCGAATGTACGTAGCTCACTCATGCGTGGCCTATCAGACTTCTTATGCATAGACCTAGTCTGCTTGCCATAAAGACAATGCTCACATGAATCAAAACATGCATAATCAAGGGGCAGTAAGTACTACAAACCAAAAAGCATTTTCATTCCCTTCAACGACATATGGCCCAAACGGGCATGCCAAAGAGATACATGTGGGATAGAACCCATAGACAAAACATGATCAAGGGAAGAAGCAGATACAATCAAGGGATAGAGGCTACCAGCCTTGGCATCTCTCGCAATCACAAGTCTTCCCCACGAGTGATCTTGCATGCAGAGTCTCCAAAAGATATATGATAACCTGCATCATCAAGCTATCCAACTGACATGAGATTGCGTGTCAAAGCAGGTACATGAGGTACATCCTACATAACAAAATTGCTGCCAGAAGGAAAATATAGCCTAACATCACCAATGCCAAAAATATCAAGAGAGCTGTCATCACCCAAGCGCACAGAACCCGAAACAATACGGTATGAATGAAACCACTCTCGGCAAGGTGTCACATGAAAGGACGCACCTGAGTCCAATAGCCAACACTGTGCATACATAGAGTGTATCTCTGTCATCTGTGAAGCATGAGAAGAAGATGCAAGGATATAATCATCATCAACATCCTGAGGCTGCATAACATTGATCTCTTCAATTTTAACACTAGACTTTGTAGGCACTGTGCTGCGATCAGAAGACTTATCCTGTACTTTGTCTTTCCCCTTATCTTTGCGCCTTTCATTGCGCAGTTCATGGCATTGTGGCCTAATATGGCCCTTTTTCCCACAATGGTGATAAGTAACATTTGCATTCCTGCCACGGGATTTGCTACGTGACTTCCCATGAGACTTGGACCGAGATTTCTGAGAATCCCGTCCATGGCCACTGCCACTGCCATGCTTTCCATATCCATCATTCCTGCCTCTAACTGTCATAGCATGCGACATACGAGAAGCATCCAAATTCTTGCGGTTAACTTCTTCCTGCAGAAGAGCACTCTCAACATCAGATAATTTCAAGGTAGCAGTAGAGGCACATAATGCAATGCGGAATACATCCCATGACTCATTAAGAGTACCAAGCTAGAAAAGAGGAGTGACATCCTCTACAAAAGTGATGTTCTGTGAAGTCAAGTTCTTGAGTATAGCATAGAATTGGCTCAAGTGAGTAGAAATAGTCACATTCTCCTTCATGTGCAGATCCATAAGCTACTTTAGCCAATACATCTAACTCGCTGGACTTTTCTTGTCATAGAGATTCTTGATTTTATCCCACAACTGCCATGCACTCTATTCTTCCTCAAATACATTATAATGAACCTATTCTATGAGAGATAATACAATAGTGGACTTGCATAACTCATCAAGCTCAAACCATTCCTCATCTGGCATAGTTGCAGGCAGCTGCCCGCGCTGAACCTCAATGGTTTGATCTGCGATTTCTACACCAATACCTGTCAAATCTGGCTCTTTCAATAAGAGTAATTCATACCGTCAAGCTTAGTGATGTTGAAAATAGCATGATCAGTGGGACGAACTCACCATAATGCAGGCTAGAAGACTGTAGATAGTTCAAAACTGCTTACTATTTACTGTAGAAAATGACAAAAAAATCACCAAAATTGAGAGAAAATGGCGAGAAAAGTGTAACCAAAGCTGCTGCCCACCAAGTACTAGTGAAAATACAACATTTTAAAATATTTCAGCATGAAAAATCCATGTCATTTCGGAGTTATATGCTTGCTGTAATAAATGATAGCAGGGTATTGTGAGAGTCAATTACTGACCAAATCACTACACCAAGTCAATAAATGACAACCAAGACACGACTAGCCATAAACTGGCATAAATTAGCACCAAACAGTCATCAAGACCCTGAGCAAACACCCAAATATGTCACCAAAGCATCCGTCAATGAGTAGGCATACCCCCTGGACAATAGGGCAAAGTATACATAACACTAGCAAGACCTAACACCAGTAGGTGTATGCTCACTAGAGTGCAAAGCCCAAGCTCAAATCAAAAGCAAGAGGAAACTCTTATTGCTCTCTTACAAGAATACATAAATGTATTCATTTGGTCCCTTGATGAATTGAAGGGGATAGATCAAAGTGTAATGATTTATAACATCCCGATGACAACCAACGCAACACCGATATCAATGAACATATCCAATTAATTCTAAACATGCTCATGCTGCTGTCAAGGAGGAAATCGATAAGCTAGTGAGACCTGAATTCATTTATAAAATTGAGCACACGGACTAGGTGTCACCCATAGTGATCGTGATGAAGAAGAATGGAAAAATCAGAGTGTGTAGCAATTACAAGAAAGTCAATGTTTCCATGAAGAGAGACAATTATCCATTGCCATACACCAAGCATATGCTCAAGAGGGTGGCTGGTAAAGAGGCCTACAATTTCTTGGATGGCTTCTCTAGATACAATCAAGTGCAAGTATATTTGGATGATAGACACAAGATTGCTTTCGTTACTGAGGGGGGTGTTCGATCCACATCCGTCGCTTCCTTCCAACTTTAATTTATGCTTCGAATAGAAAAAAATTGGCAAATTTATGGTTCTTTTCCAATCGTAAAATCTGCTCTCTCAATCATATAGGATCCGTTTGATTTAAGTCTAAGAAAGGAAGTAGCATAAATTATTTTAGTACTACCTTAGAAATGATGCAATATGTTAGAGTGAAATCATTAAAGGGTTGTTTGTGCACATCCACATTTATAGGTTTACTTGTTTGTGCACTCTATGTCCTTCACTTTGCATCGTCATTTTCATAGGTGGTATCACGAGAATTATCTCTTGCATGCATATCATTTGATTTCAAATGATTGACCCACATTGAGTGTGAGGTTCCCCAAGCTATGGGCCTAGAACACAATATTAGTGAGTTTGGGAATCTCCCAATTCCCATTTTTTGAATACTAAAAAGGTGGCACAAGAATAGCATGCCCATAAGTTTCTCAAAACCATGCAATGTGACCTATCATTGGAAAGCGCTTGAAAAATGGAATCTATTGAGCTATAGAGCACTCGATTTGGAGTTATAGTGTTCAAGTTATGATAAATCCAAAGATTTGACCACGTGTCCCAAACTTATGGGAAATTCCCATATTCCCCAATATGGTGTTCTAGTCTTATCGTTTCCTTGGGGACTAATGTGGTAAGGATTAAATTATATCATGGAATGTTTCATTAAAGAGTAGCTATATTGCGTATGTGCTTTATGTTGAAACAATGCATTATGGGACTAATCCCTAGGGTGTAGGAGAGTCGTAGTGGGGCCACAACAATAAGCTAGGGAGGAGTTCTCCCTTTGTTTGTGCTATGAGGTGCTAGACATGGATATGTTTGGGTACTCCCTATTTGGAGTCGAAAAGGGCATCACGTTGGACTACGATTTAGAGATGATATCTACAAATGTATTGTTTGGTTAAATTAGTTCATAGTGTCTTGTTTACGTGTGTATAGGAGGCCCGATAGAACTAGTATCAGGGCCATTTTTGGTATCGATAGGTGATGTGCTTGTCAGGAGAGGCTAATAAGTGGTGGTTTCTAATTTTCAGCGGCCATGAAAGACAAGAATTCAAATCACTTCGAAAGACAAACTTTGTAGTGGGTGTGGATTTTTCATAAATTTTTTGGGTACCAAAATGAGGTGAGACATTTCTCTCTCCTCCCTCACTCTCCTCTTAAGGGCAATTCATGCACAAATGAATGGGAATAGATTAGAATGAAGATGGGTTGTCTGACTTGAACTAGATTGCTATGAAATCATGTCAACATTTGAGGAGTGATGGCCAGCACTATTTTACGATTAATGACATGTTTGGTAGTTGCCCAAAAACTCAATTTTTGGAACCTAAAACCCAAAAAATGGCGATAAGCCTCTTTTTAGTGGAAATTAAAATATTTTATGACATATCATAATGCAAATCTTATTCATATGTGATGAAAATTTGTCTAATGCTTGGTTGCAATGTGCTTGAGGGTTGTGTCTCATAAAATTTAGAACCCATTTATGAAACTATGAGTTATTAATTTTTGAAAATTAGAAAAGTGTGTTTTTTAAGGAGAATCTGTATTTTTTGTTATTTTGGGCAATCAAATCTTATTCATATGGGATAAAATTGAATTTGAAGATAGATTAGAGTGTGGAGTATTGTCTTGACTTAGAAAAAATAGAAAATATAGCATTTATAATAGGAAAATAAAGGAAAATACTCAAATAATATGGTTTTGACCAAAGAAAATACGAAAAAAATAGTATTTACATCCAAGAAATTACAAAAATTATGAATATATTCGTAAATGTATGGTAGGACTATAGCATTCTTGCCATTCTTTATGTTTTAGTGTATATTTATTGCTTTTCATATAAGAAAAACACATAAAAATACTCTTTATACCTATTACCACAAGAAAAATCATAAGCGATAGGAAAAAGGGCCAAGAAAAGTTACATATTATGTAGAATATTGATTGCATGCATATCTTGGCATATAGGATACTATTATTCTAAGTTAAAAAGAAGGATAGTAGCACAAATTGTTTCGATGATGCCTTAACAATGATGTACTATGCTAGAGTGAAGTCACAAAAATATTTGTCTATGTATATCCACACTATTTCATCTATAAGTTCACTTGTTTGTGCACTCTATGAAATTCACTTTGCATCCATATTTATATACATGGTATTAGAGAATGATCTCTTGGATGCATAACACTTGTTTTCGAACAATTGACCCGCATTGAGTGTGAGGTTCCCTAAATCGTAGATTTAGATGATTATTTCCTTTAGGGACTGATTTGGTAAGGATTGAATTATCTCTTGGAACGTTTTATTAAAAGAGAGGACTATGTTGCATATGTGTGTTATGTTGAAATGGTGCATCCTTTGTAGTGGAGCCACAACAATAAGTTGAGGAATGCCCCCTTTGTTTGTGCTAGGAGGTGCTAGACACCATTATATTTGGATATTCCAATGGCTTGGAGTAAAAAAGGGCATCACATTAGACTATAATCTAGAGACGTTATCTATAAATGCTTTGTTTCATTAAAACAATTTGTAGTGTTTATACATTCTATGTTGCCAGGCCATGGGGTTGTTTTGGTGAACTTAGGAGGCCCTTCTAGAGCCCTAGAGCCAGTGTTGGGCCCATTTTTGGTCCTAACAAGTGATGTGCTAAAGTATTTATAAAATGGGGTTCTCCCAAGTTTTCAAACACTTGTCTTGCACTATACAAAATTTACTAATGGACCTAGTTAATTACATAGAGAATGAATTCTCTACAAGGGATGATCTATGTGACGTGTAAAGTAAGCACTTAGTAGTCAGTCTGTCCTCTAGTATGATGCATGGGTCGAGGTTGGCCTTAGTGTGGTCTCTATAAAAAAAACACTGTGTACAACCATCCATCAATCTAGAGAATATCCAACAAGTATGTTGGAACTCGTGGCACTCATGGCATCAACTAACAATCATGCTAAAGCCGTAATGCCATGGAAAAGTACAGACACACAATGGAATCTAGTTGTAGCTAGAATGTCCCATGTGGTGGGTCACCATGCAAAAATGTTAGGCCTCCTGAGGACGTTGGAAGCCTTAGTCGTAAAGGGAAAACCACTGCTAAAGAGGCATGACCCCCAAGCTCTAAATAATGTAGATATATTTGTTTTAGGTAAGGGGCAAAAGATCCAGTGCAAATTTATTCGGGAATTAGCTATGGATCATAAAGGGATAGAAGATCCTCTAAGAAAGAATTAGAATGATATGCTAAAAGTTATAGGACTTCCTAGAAAACTTTATGAGTTAGCAAACAGGGAATTCCATGGAGCAAGTAACATTCCTACACTGATAAAGGTGGAAATGGAAGAGATCAGAGGCCCTGGCACGATGGGATTAGGTCAAGATGAATATGAATATCTAGATGACCCAGTGTTGATCCCAAAGAAGAGGACTAACCTAATGAGGGAAGGAGAGTGGTTAAGCAACCCCTGGCTGGTCCAAAATTGGAAGAAAATTATGTGAAGGAGATGACCCCCCGAAACATAGCTAATGCAT
This sequence comes from Lygodium microphyllum, assembly GCF_053477565.2. NCBI lineage: Eukaryota > Viridiplantae > Streptophyta > Polypodiopsida > Schizaeales > Lygodiaceae > Lygodium > Lygodium microphyllum. Next base: position 26,454,687 of record NC_141159.1, read on the forward strand.
GCTATTATATGGACAATCTCAACTATTGGGAGTCCAAGTGATAGGAAACCTAGGGTTCATGATGGTAAAGACCCACCTAGGGTTGGATCTAGTAAAAGCATCGGATTTATAGGAAGTGATATGTAGAAAGTGAGCCGATATAGATAAGTTATAATGAAAGAATATAAAAATAGAAGAAGTGTGGCATCTAATCAAGCTAGGCAATGATAAAAAGGAGATGGGTTTGGAGACCCAAAACTTCTAAAACGGTGACTGTTGGATTAGATGAAAAGCAAAGAGTGCCAAGTGGACATAACATGGTCAACCCCCAAGTGGATGAGATTAGAGGTCATAATGACACATCTAACACTACGCATCACTCTGGGATGCATTTATGTGATGGATCTAGGATTGAAACCCTATCTAGTTTGGATTATCACTATGACAATGCAATAATCCAAACAGGGAAGGTTTGAATGAGCCTAAATCCATGGATCTCTCTATAGGAGAGGTCTTTGTTTGGGAAGCTGGAACAACCTGTCCATTTAAATGATAATACACTAGAGCCCAATGAGGTCATTCATTTAGTTAATAGTACCCAAGAAGACATAGCCCACATTGACATTATATTAGTGGGAAGGCTTGGGCTAGTGGATATACAAGTGGCCAAGATTAAACTATGATGATCAGATTGTAGTAACCTAAGCAACAAAAGTAATATGAGGCTCCCTCCTTTTTATATGCTTGAGTATCAAGTCTTGAAGTATAAACTAGTGATAAATCAAAACTATCTAAAAACAATAGGCCAAGCTATAGGAGTCCTTGCCTAGTAGAAGTTTGTGGTCTAGTTGTCCTCGGTTAGGTAGGCAGGTCAAACCACCACTTAGGATGACTCCTTTGATAGCTCTTTTTAGCCGGTTTGTGTTGAAGCTGTTGGTAAGCAACTATCTATCCGATTATACTTGACCTATCCCTTGTGGATCTTCATGCCTTGATTTTGTCACGAATCACATGGTGGGGGGACTTGCTTAAGATGCTGCGCCGAACACACAGAGAGTGCACAAGGACAAGCTCACTCAAGAGACAAGAAGAGAGATGGAGGCCAAAACGTTTTCTTGCTGGTTTTTTCTTCTTCTTCCACACACTTTACAATATACAAAAAGTATAGATAATATACAACATAAAGGAAAATGGCCTACTAAGTCAAACAATGCATAACCAACTACACTAGTCAACTGGCGCTATAAGTATGCTAGCTGTAAATAGGTGTAACAACTTGAATATAATAAGTAATGAGTCAGTGGCCATGTGAGAGTCATAATGACCACTGACGTGCTAAGTGTATATGCGTGGATCCATCTAACCAGGCGATCCATCATTAATATCCGCATGTGTTGAGCTTGTCATCTCAACACTCCCCCTCAAGATGCTAGCTGTAAATAGGTGTAACAACTTGAATATAATAAGTAATGAGTCAGTGGCCATGTGAGAGTCATAATGACCACTGACGTGCTAAGTGTATATGCGTGAATCCATCTAACCAGGTGATCCATCATTAATATCCGCATGTGTTGAGCTTGTCATCTCAACACTCCCCCTCAAGCTCAACTGCATCTCTACAACTCCAAGTAAGCTTCGAAACTTTTGAAGCTTCTCTATACCCAATGCCTTCGTGAAGATGTCAGCTGTCTGATCCTGTGTGCTGATATACACCAAATCAATCTGATCTTGTGTGCTGACATACACCAAATCAATCTCACCTGCTAGTACCTTCTCTCTCACAAAGTGGTAGTGTATCTCAATATGTTTTGTCCTGGCATAGAATAAAGGGTTCCTAGCCAACTGTATACTACTCATGTTGTCACAATAAATGACAACTAGAACTTTCACCTGCACATCTAAATCAACCAATAACTTTTGCAGCCATACTACCTCTCATGCTGCAACAACAGCACCTCTATACTTAGCCTCCTCTCTACTCGACAAAGCAATTGTAGATTGCTTTTTGCTGCTCCAAGTAATTGCTATACTACCAAGAGAGAACATGTATCCATTGGTAGATCTTCTATTAGACATACTACCAGCCCAATCTGCATCTGTGCATCCAAACACCTGTACATTTATACTTGCCTCATAGAAAAGTCCATAATGTAATGTGGACTTCACATATCTCAATATGCGTCCGACTGCATCCAAATGTGGCTTTCTAGGTACTTGCATAAACTAACTCACAAGACCAACAACATAGCACAAGACTGGCCTTGTAATGGTCATGTAGATCAAACTCCCCACTATCCTCCTGAACATAGTAGGGTCTTCTATCTCATCCCCAACATCAGCACTCAACTTTACATTCTGCTCCAATGGGACTGAAAGTGGCTTGCATGTTGTCATACCATACTTGGACAACATATCCAAGCCATACTGTCTTTGGGACAGCCATATACCATCATCACATCTTATCACCTCAATGCCAAGGAAGTACCTTTGCTCACCTAAATCCTTCATCTCAAACTTCTTCTTCAAAAAGTCCTTGACTTCAGCAATCCCACTATCACTATCACCTGTAATAATCAAGTCATCCACATAGATGACTATGATGACCAAACCTGCATCTCCCTTTCTCACATAAAGTGAGTGATCAACATTAGAAACATAAAAGCCAATATTGAAAAGATACTCTCTGATCTTGTTAGACTATGATCTAGGTGCTTGCTTGAGTCCATAGAGCGCATTCTTCAACCTGCACACCATATGTGGGATGCTCTAAATCTTCATAACCTGTTGGCTGATCCATATACACTTCTTCATGCAAATCACATGCAAGAAGGCATTCTTCACATCCATTTGCTGCAACCTCCAACCTTTGGCTGCTGCCAAAGCAATCACAAATCTAACAGTTGCCATTCTAGCAATTGGACTGAAGGTTTCTTCATAATCTATGCCATATGTTTGGGCATAGCCTTTTGAATCCAGCCTAGCTTTGTACCTACTAATAGAACCATTTGCATTGTGCTTAATCTTATAAACCCACTTACATCCAATAGCTTTCTTGCCCTTCAGCAATGATACTAGATCCCAAGTCTTATTGGCCTCTAATGTAGCCATCTCCTCATCCATTGCTGTATCCCAATGATACTAGATCCCAAGTCTTATTGGCCTCTCATGTAGCCATCTCCTCATCCATTGCTGCATCCCAATGAGCATGACTAACAGCCTCCTAAAAACATGTGGGCTCAACATCCTCAATCACTTTCACCATATAAGCATAATGGTGAGCTGCATAACCTTCAAAGCCAAATCTGTTAACAGGGTATCTCACCCTGCTAAACCTGCATACCACTGGATCACTCAATAGAGTCTTTGCATTGACGCGTACTCTCTGCACACTTGGAGTCCTCAGTGAAGGAATGCCAAGCTCATCATCCAAGCTCTCTGAGCCACTGGAGTCTCCATCAAGAACTACATCAGTGCCATCTGACACTTTATTCTTTCCTTTGTCTTTACCTATAGTGCTACTATGCATCTGAAGATGTAGAGCTAATCCTTAGTCTTCGAGACTAAGGACTACTAGATGATGTCTCTGGTCCACTAAGAGTCCGTGATTCTTGCTTCTCAGCCTGCACATGAGTGCCATGATCATCATCATCATCCAATGCATCACCACTAGATGCATACCAACTGCTCATTTAATCAAAGATGAAATCCCTACTCACTCTGAACTTACATGTGACACGGTTATAACAACGATACCCTTTTTGCTCTAAAGATTATCCAAAAAAGATACACTTTTCAGCCTTTGGATCCAATTTCTTATGCAACTCATCTGGCACATGAAATATGCAATACGGCCAAACAATTTCCAGTGTGAGACATCAGGCTTCTTACCTGTAAAACATTCTTCGGGGGTCATACCATAAACTGCAGTTGTGGGAGTTCTATTCATAATATGAACAGTAGTATAAATAGCCTTAGAACAAAAATGCTTAGGCATATTCTTTTCAGCCATCAAGGCGCGTGCAACTTTTGTAATATGCCTGTTTTTCCTTTCTGCAACCCCGTTTTGCTATGGGGTATGCCTGCATGTGAACTGTCTCTTAATCCCATGAGACCTCAAAAAATCACTAAACTCATTCGAGAGGTACTCTTCCCCTCCATCTGACCTCAAGTACTTTACTTTCAAGCTTGTTTCTCTTTCAACTGTAGCCTTGAAAGTTCTAAAGTGCTCAAATGCTTCACTCTTTTCCTTCATAAAATACACCCACAACTTTCTAGAACAATCATCATTGAATGTGACAAAGTACGAACTGCCTCCAAGAGATACATTTTGTGTAAGCCCCCAAATATCTATATGCACAACATCAAGGATATTTCTGCTTACATCTCTGCCATGTGAAAAGGGTTATCTTGCCTGCTTACCAAACTGACATGCTTCGCATACCTTATGAAATTCTGCAATTCTAAATGTAGGCAAACCTATGACCAATCCTTTGGATTGCATTAATTTCAACCTTTGTACATTTGTATGTCCAATGCGTTTGTGCCAAATTTCAATATCTACAACAACACCTTTTCCTTTAGCATACATAGCAGCATTCATAGTAGGAATTCCAGCATCCAGAGTAAACATATATCCAACTCTACTTCCCTTTGCAACCAACCTACACTTGTCATTGAAGTCTTCTACAAAGCAGCCATTTGCATTAAATCTTACTTGCAGCCCTTGCTCTACCATCTGACCGACTGACACCAAGTTCTTTGTAATAGATGGTACATGTAATACATCTGAAAGACTTTTTGTCTTACCATCATGCAAGGACAAGGGAACTTTTCCAATGTGTGAAATTGGGTGGCATAAATCATCACCCATCTGCACATAACCTGTATTTTGCAAATCCTGCATCTCTCCAAACCATTCTACATGGCTGGTCATATGATTGGATGCACTTGAATCAACATACCAGACATCATCATGTGTTCCCTTTCTTGTAATAGCATTCAGCATATGCTGCATAACAAACATACGTTCATTTTTGTCTTCATTCTGTCGTGAAGACGATGCATAGTTTACTTGCTGCAACTTACCACTGCGAATATCATATTTCTTAGCATAACATTGGGTTGCAATATGATCTATTTTGCCACAGTAGTGACACACAATACCAGAGTTTTTAGAACCTCTGTTTTTCCATCCATCTCTTCCTCTAAAGCTCCCCCTGCCTCTAAAGTTACCATGACCTCAACCTGCATATCGCCAAATTGCTGATTCAATCTGTTTTGCTGGTTGTCACTACCACGTCCTGTACAACGACCTCTTGAAGAGGACCTGCCACATTCCCTTCCTGAACTGGAGTAGAAAGCTTGGACCTATTCACCACTTTTTTCAGATGTCTCACTCTACATGTTGATCTCTTTAGTGATCATAAGGGAGACCAACTCATCGAAATCTGGAAATGGCTTTCTGACATATACAGAAGTTACAAAAGACTTTCAAGCCTTTTCATTGTTAAGTCCATCCAAGGTAGATGATACCAAATCATCATCATCGGGCATTGCATCAATCACTGCCAAGGCATCTGCCATGCTCCTTACCTTCAATGCATACTCATTGATAGACATCTTCCCTTTCTTCAATGTATTCAACTCTTGCTTGAGTTGAATCTTTCGTGCCTTTATATTTACAGAAATATACTTTCAAGTATGGTCCAAGCTACATATGAATTCTCTGCATTTCTAATATGTCCTAGCATATTATTGTCAATTACTGCAGATAGCCAATACATGACCTTTTTGTCTTTTGCATTCCATTCCTTCCGTGCCTTTGTCTCTTTTACAATTGGAGGATCACTCACCTCTGGCTCCTTTTCTTCACCTGAAACAAACTCGTAGAGGCCTTTTCCAATAAGGAAGTTTGTGACACGAAACTTCCATGAAGGATAGTTGTTCTTGTCGAGCTTCTCAATGATGGGGTTTCCACTGTTCTCTGCCATTATCACAAATCTAATACCAAAAAGCAAGCAAATCTTCTACAACCCTCAACCTGTAGTGCACAACAATACACCAGATAGCCTTTTTCACTATCTGCTCAACAATACATGCAATCGGTAACCAATTTGTAGATAAACCTTGTGTTTATTCACTATAAACACCTTTGAACTTACAGATCTGAAATCTGTAACCTGTGCACCTGTATACGATAGACATAGCTGAAATTGCAGGATACCTTGAATTGCTGTCCGCAACCTTGCGAGTCTAAAACGGGGCCTGAAATGACCTCGGATGGCGCTTTTCGCTCACACCAAATCTCACTGCAATCTGAGATTTTTGCTCTGCCCTGCTTCCGATGCCTCCACAGGCACTGTCCAAGAAAAGAAGTAGAGAATGGAATAGCTTCTTACCCATTGCTTTCTTGCTCGAATCCTTGGCTCCTCTCCTTCGCTTTAGCCTTCAAAACCAGTCTCAATCAGTGGTGCAGCTCTGATACCATGTCACGAATCGCGTGGTGGGGGAACTTACTCAAGATGCTGCGCCAAACACACACAGAATGCACAAGGACAAGCTCACTCAAGGGACAAGAAGAGAGATGGAGGCCAAAACGTTTTCTTGCTGGTTTTTTCTTCTTCTTCCACACACTTTACAATATACAAAAAGTATAGATAAGATACAATATAAAGGAAAACGGCCTACTAAGTCAAACAATGCATAACCAACTACACTAGTTGACTGGTGCATTAACTACGCTAGATGTAAATAGGTGTAACAACCTGAATATAATAAGTAATAAGTCAATGGCCATGTGAGAGTCATAATGACCATCGACGTGCTAAGTATAGACGTGTGGACCCATCTAACCAGGCGGTCCATCATTAATGTCCGCATGTGTTGAGCTTGTCATCTCAACAAATTTTGTCAGGGGGTAGGGTGAGAGTTGTGATTGTGTTTTGTTGTGTATCTTTCTTGTAGAAACTTAATTCTCTTTTTGGTTTCTTTGTGTAAAGATTAGTTCATGGACTTGATCGGTTGAGTCACCTATCTCATGGTCACAATTGAGAGTAGATTTTATGCCCAAGAAAGAGCAAAAAATGTGTTGATTTTTTTCTATTTGAAGCATAACTTAAAGTTCGAAGAAAGTGGCAGACACGAATCTGACAATTTTAAGTAGCCGTGAGAGATGAAAATTAAAATTACTTCCGAAGACACACTACACAATGGTTGCAAATGTTTCATAAATTTTTCACATGTCAAAATGAGGTGAAAAAAGCTCTAGGCAATTAGGGACTTTGCGACGAACACACAAAATGTTTTGAAATCAAGATGGGTCACTAGACGCGAGAGTTGGAAGAAGCCGGGTAAGAGGAGGAATAAGAGAAGTGTAAAATTGACTTAGAGAGAAGGGGTGCGACCTTTGGGACCTCCCCAAGGGCCCCAAAATTTGACACGTTGGGAGGGGGTAGTTTTTTTTTTTCCACAAAAAATGGAGGCCATCTATTGCACATGATGATGATTTGGGGCTATGGGGGGACTGAAGAAGACTTGTATAATCTGATGATACCCACCTCCTTCTCGATTTTTTTACCCACCAATGCTCATTTCCAATCACAAAATGGTGCCTTGATCAAAAATCTAAAAAAATAGTATTTCTCTCTCCTCCTCTCTCCTCTTAAGGGCAATTCATGTGTACGAATGGGAATAGATTAAAATGAAGACAAGTTGTTCAACTTGAATCATATCGCTATGGAATCATGTCAACATTGAGGAGTGATGACCAACAACATTGTTTGGGGATCAATGGTAGGTTTAATGGCTACCTCAAAACTCAATTTTTGAAATCCAAAACCCGAAAAATGGCGGTAAGCCTCTCTTTAATGGAAATTCAATTTTTTTTAACATTTCATAATGAAAATCTTGTTTATATGTGAAGAAATTTCATTTGATATTCGTTGAGATGTGTTTGAGGGCTATCCATTATAAAATTTAGACTCCATTTTTGAAATCATGATTAATTAATTTTCAAAAACCTGGAAGGCATATTTTTAAAGGAGAAATGACATTTTTTATTATTTCACACAATCAAATCTTATTCATGTGGGATAAAATTAAACATCAACATAGATTAGAGTGTGGAGTAATGTCATAACTTAGAAAATCCAAAAAATACAACAATTTATAATAAAAAAGTAAAGAAAAGTACTCACAAAATATGATTTTAGCCAAAGAAAACATGAAAAAAATAGTTTTTGCATTTGAAAATTTATAAAAAATTATCAATATATTCATGAATGTATGGTGGACTAAGGCATGATTTCTAGTCTTAAATTATCTCCATTCCTTATGCTTTAGTGCATATTTAGTGTTTTTCATATAATAAAAATATATAAAAATACTATTTACACCTACCACTACAAGCAAAATCATAAGTGGTAGAGGGAAAGACTGAGGAAAGTTGAATATGATGTAGAATATTGATTTCATGAATATCTTGATATATAGTATATGACTATTCTAAGTTAAAAAGGACAATAGTACAAATTATTTCGGTGTTGCCATAGCAATGATGCACCACTCTAGAGTGAAGCCATGAAAGGATTTATTAATGCACATCCACACTCTTTCATCTATAAGTTTACTTTTTTGTGTACTCTATGACATTCACTTTGCATTCCCATTTACATACACATGGTATAAGAGAATGATCTCCTGGATGCATAGCACTTGTTTTTGGATGATTGACCCACATTGAGTGTGAGGTTCTATGAGCCGTAGGTTTGAGCCGTCGGTTTAGATAATCATTTCCTTTGCCGACTGATTTGGTAAAAGGATTAAATTGTCTCTTAGAATATTTTATTAAAAGAGAGGACTATGTTGCATATATGCTTTATGTTGAAATGGCACATCCTAAGGCTAATCCTTGGGATGTAGAAGAGCCATAATGAGGCCACAGCAATAAGGTGGGGGTGTCCCATTTGTTTGTGCTACAAGGTGCTAGACACTATTACGTTCAGGTATTCAATTGCTTGGAGCAAAAAAGGACATCACATTAGACTATAATCTAGAGGCGTTATCTAGAAATGCATTCTTTGGTTAAAACAATTTGTAGTGTCTATATGCTCTTAGCCACGATGCCATTGAGTTGTTTTGGTGAGTTTAGGAGGCTCATCGACCAGAGCCTTATAGCCAGTATTGGATCCAATTTTTGTCCCAAAAATGTTAGAACATGCAAAAACTTAGAATTCAAAGGATTCTTAATTCCCACAATCCCCTTTCTCCTACCATTTAAGGTTTTGCTTCGATAATAGCTTTTGTGTGTTTTTATGTGAAAAGTGATAAGCATATACCAAAAACATATAAATGGAGGGTAAAACCTCATGCTTTACCTTCTTTATACATGCACAAACATGAATCTAATTTTTCATATTTTTTAGGATGTAAAAACTATTTTTTCTCTATTTTCTTTGATAAAAATTACATTTTGAGTCACATATAATTTTATCCCACAAGAACAAAAAATGATTGCCCAAAATAACAAAAAAATATTTTTTTCCTTGAAAATATGCATTTTGTATTTTTTGAAATTAATAACTCACTATTACTAACACAGTTTCTGAATTTTATCACACATAGCCCTCAAACACATTGCAACCAAGCTTCAAACAAACTTTCATTGCATATGGACAAGATTTGTACCATGAATTGTAAAAAAAGATTTGAATTTCTATTGAAAAGAGGCTTATGACCATTTTTTCAGGTTTCAAGTTTCAAGAATTGGATTTTTGGGTAACCACCAAACCCCATGTTAGTCTTCAATCAGTGCTCGTCATTACTCCTCAACATCGGCATAATCTCATGTCTATCTATTCAAGTCAGATAATGGGTCTTCATTTTGATCTCTTCCAATTGATTCACACATGAATTGCCTTTAAGAGGAGAGAGAGATTAATTTTGGTTCTTTCTCCCTTAACCATCAATGTCGGATCAGAAACAAGTAATAGAGGGCAAAAATTTCAAGCATCGGCCAAGTGTCTTTGGATTATGTGGTTCTTTGCAACCCCCATGGCCCCTCCTACACAAAATGACATGGTGGCGTCTTTGTTTTCCTACTTGTCTCAGCTACAAAATGCCCCTGCCCCCTAATTCGTCAAATTTTTGGGGCTCTTGGGCTCCCAAAGGTCATGCCCCTTAAAATCCTCAAAGTCACTTTACACCTCGAGTGCCCAGCCTTTAGCTTCTTCTATGTTTGGTGTCTGTTTTGCAAACTGAAGAAATTTTTCTTGTCCGTCTTGAAGTCCTGAATTGTGTCGAGCTTGATCTACTTCATTTTGGCACCCAAAAAATTTATGAAAAATCTGCAACCACTGCGAAGTTCATCGTCAAAATTGATTTGAATTCTTGTCATTTTAACAATCACTTAAAATTATAAGATCCACGTCCACTGCATCCTTTAAACTTTAATTTTCGCCTTAAATTAACGTCATTTTTGGCACTTTTATGGCATTTCCTTGATGCTAATGAACTTCAAGGGCATGTGAGAAGAAATCCAACATCAAGGAGATTACTTTCTTTAACAAAAATCACTTTAGTTGCCACCATAAGCCCTTTATTATGTTGACAAGAAGTCTAATGGCCATGCAAGAATTTCAATCATCTCTCAAATTGAAGTTCTTCATTGGGAGAAAGTTCTCCAACACTCAAACTTAGTATAGAGTACTTGCTCAATGTGTAATCATTATTAGCCTTACAAACCCTATAAAATTTTTTTATCTCTCTTTCAAAACTAGAAGCATATTATATGGTATTCTCCTATTTATTATAAAGAAAGAAAGAGAGGTAGAGAAAAAACAAAGAAAAAAAGAAAATGAAATAAATATATGTTTGACATGCTCACGACACCATACCTTAGGATCCTCAATTAAGGTATGTTTGGTGGCCTTGGTTGGCTCACTCAATCCCTAATTCCCTAGCCATTCTCTCTCTATCCCCCCACATTTGCTCAAGGGCAAGACACACCTAGGAAACATGTCTCACCTATGGTTCGGATTGTCACCTTGAGTCACTTGCACTCTTCTCACTCTCATTCTCATTCACTACAATGCCATCACAATGAGTGATAAAAGCAAGGTGGAAAGAAACTTTAAAAGAGAATCATTCTTGTCAATGAAGGTATAGCTATTGACAAGAATGTTCTTTAAGGTATTGTAGTTCTTTAATATCAGTCAATGAGTGATATAGCTACAATATATTGTCAATATTAGTCAATGAGATACCTTAATTTAATATCAGTCAATATCAATCAATGAAGGTATAGCTACAATATATTGTCAATAACTCATCATTCAGTCAATATCTTTTCCAACACAATGAAGGTATCTCCAAGGATGTTCTTTAAGTACATTTTCCTCAACACCAACAATTTTTCCCACTTGTCAAGCCCCCTTGCTCCATTGACAATATAAGTGTAAAGAATAAAAATATTTTTGTTCTATCTACGTAACACCAAAGTGTGCATGCATACTCACCTAACATTTATAAAATAAGATGTGTATGATTTGGGTCCTCAAGTGTAGAATAATACTCTAAGCTTGCTTGGAGTTTAATTCATCTCCCAAACGTGCAATATATACCCTATGCATGAAAAGGAGGCTAGTATTTCCCCCAAGAAGAGACTGTATGAGAGTTTTTTCAATTGTTTGCAAATACTATAGACTGCAAGGATTGATGTGCCATTAGCTCTTCTCTAACCTTTGAGCTAGCACTCTTTTTCTTCAACCCACCATTGAAATTTAGTAGCCAAAAAATGTCATTACCATGTGCCAAGAATCTTTTGCCACCCATCAATAGCCCAAAGGACTCCTCCAATGAAAACACATGATTGTCCCTAGCATCCATGTCATTGATGCAAGTTGAAACATGCCACCTATGACAATGAGTGCCATGGCACTGAAACTCATCTAGGAGGAGGGTAATATTAACCATAAGAAACAACACACAAAGAAATAGGTTACGAGCCAAGAAGTAGTACGATATGTTGCCATAAATAGAGCATCTTTTTCAAATTGTGCCATAATAAACCAAGGAACATTGTTTGAGATGTGCATAAAGTGGTTCCATATTTAAAACATGAAGTGGTTACATGATTAGCTTGTAGACTAATATCAAAATTGAAATCAATTCCTTTGTTGTGTGAGCCTACATGTTCAACAATGGAAAGACATTTACAAAATTATTTTGAATATTTGCCCATGGATTACTTAAACAATATATTTATTTGGTTTTCAGGGAGCAAAACTAAACCATCAAAATAATGTGAATATCCATTATTAAGTTCTAATAACTTAATGGGAATTTTGGGTGGATTAAGATATATACAAGGACTTATCTTAAGTGGTACAAGTCATCCAACTCAAAAAATGTAAAAAAGCAACATATTTTATGAAAAGTGGCATTTTTAGCTATTTTGAGAAGCTTTTTGAAATTTTGTTGTATGAAGGCTTGCATACCAAGTTATGATCGTTTTGAGTACTTGGATGTCCATTTTTGGGGTTTGTATGACAAAGTTATGGCCAAAACAAGTCATCGCCAAACTCAAGGCTTGCACAAAAACAAAAATAAGGAAAAACAAAAACTAAGGCATAAAAGGCAAAAGTCTATGCTTTTAGCATGAAAACAAAGACGATGAAATTCTATAAAAGATATATACTTTGATATATGAAGGCCTAGGTAAAATTTCAAGAGTTGATATAAAATCATAGGTAAAGTTTGAAGTGTTCACCTACACCTCAGGTTCCTTTGGCCCAAAAAGGATCTAAGACATGAGCATCAAAGAGTCCTTCAGGTAGTTTTTGGGTTTCTTTTCAAGGTTTCTAGCTAAGATATTCTTCATTGTATCAGGTTATTGTACTTGAGGATTACTTGGATTGTATAGTGCTCATAAACTATAATACATAAAGTTACTTCTTATAGTCAATCATGTTTTGTCTTATGTCTTCTCTAAACTCATTATTACCTATAATACTTGGATTTTATAGTGCTCATAAACTACAATACATAAAGTTACTTCTTATAGTCAATCACATTTTGTCTTCTATCTTCTCTAAACTCATTATTCCCTATGGGTTTTGATTTAACAAAAAACTCTTGTGGACTTGATTTGAAAGCCACATCATTTTTCAACAGGATGGGTGATAGTGATCATCAAGCACAACCTATTAGAAACAAGGAAGACGATAGAGGAAATGCCTTTAGCAGGGAAATCCATATCATTTTTCAGCAGGATGGGAGATAGTGATAATCGAGCAGAACCTATCAGAAATAGGGAAGACGATAGAGGAAACGTCTTTAGCAGGAACTTCAATGCTATAGATATTCATATAACTCATGAGATTTGCAACTTTATGCAAAATTATGAACACATAAAGCATGAGAAAGCTATGTCTAGGGCTCTACAGACTATTATTAGAGAGGTTAAAAGGTTTGATTGGCAAGAACATCTATAGGTTTCTATTATTTTATCAAGAGAAAAGCTTGAGTTTGCAACTGTTCTAGTCAATGAGATGCCATGGTAGTTCATAGAGTTGTAACCTATGAGTTATGAAATTGCATCTAGAGTTTGTACAAAAATCATGGTTTAATATGGGCTAGCTTCAAAAAGGCTCTAAAAGATGAAATTTTGTTAGAAGACATAGATCATAGAACAAAATGAACATTCTTGGAGTGGGTCATGAAGTGTGTAAAAGGACTTTCAATTATAGAGCTAAAACATGATTTTGAACAAAGGGATGACCAGCTTAGTGCCACTGAGCAGCTACTTCTACTTCCTTGAAAGGTTTTGCTTCTTTTACGAGCTATAGGTTCTCCATTAGAGTTAGAACTAGAAAAGGTTTTAGAAGGTAATTATGAAATGAAAAATGGGCTGAAAGAAAATTGGGTTGATGTACAAGCTAGTAAGAGACAAATGAAGATATGAGCAATTGATGACTCTGTAATCTATTATTCCTCCATGAGACCTATACCTCCATCCAGACCTTTGCCTTTAGTACCCACACTTGTATCACTTCAAGATGATATTATTAATGAACTTATATAAGATATGAGAGATTTCAAGATTAAGATGCCCTTGAAAGATTATTCAAGAGACGAGCTAGTCCTTCTCAAGCACCACCTAGGAGAGACTATGTACATAGATGCATATGGTGTGATAGCAATGATTATGAAAGAAAGGACCATGAAGCTTTTCAAGGTGCTATGAGGAGGAACTTGATCTTCTAGAATGATTTTTTTCCCTTTTCTTATTTTGTCGTTTCCCAAGTGAATGCACGATATGCTCACGAAAACTGAAATCTAATGTCACAGTTTTGTTTGCCCCTTTAATTGGTCACTTTTAGTTATTATAGCCCTATGTTTGAAGCAATGATTAATAAAATATTAATTTTTGAATAAATTTTTGCAAATAAAATGTATTTCCATACAAACATGCCTATCATTCCAATGCACAAATTGTTATTATTAGTTTTTACATAATTACGATAAATTTTTTGATGTATTTTTGCTCTTTTTCCTTATGAATATCCTCCTTTCTCCTTGAAACTGTGTTTTGACTTCATAGCCCTTTGTGGCTCATCAAACTAGATCTTTTTCTTTTTTCTTGCTCAAATTTTGGCACATGGAATTCTTGTTATTGACTTTTGATTGTGTTATCTTATGTGTTGTTACTGTTTTTTCGTGTGAACGTGCCCCAACCATCAGAATCGCATTTTGACTTGACAACCCAATCGAGCACTTCCACCTTGAAATTTTTTCTTTTCATTATACTATGCTTCAACTCATAGATTCTCTCAAATTAATTTATGATTCCTTTTATGTTTTATGTTTTCTGATGTTTTTTCATGTGAACTCATGCTTTTCATGATTGACCTATATTTTAACTTTACAGCCATGTGTGGCTTGTCACCCTAGCTATTTTTCTTTTTTATCACACTTTGTGTTGGTGGAAAAATCTCTCGATATTAATTTTTACATGCTCATACATGTGTCTTTTTCAAATATTTTTTTATGTGGATGTTCCTTTTTGACACCGAATACCTCATTGTGCTCATCAATATTGTTTCCACTATAAGCTTGTCTACTTTTTCTTTTTTTGGCATCTTTATCTAATAGTTGAATTTTAAAAAATTAATTTTTGTATGCTTCTACTTGATTTCTCCTCCCCATGTGCCCATGTGAATATCACTTTTGGCCTCATGCTATGTACCATTGTATTTGCAACACATTGCATTTGCTTATGTATGCTCTCACGTGCCCATTTCCCTTCTGTTTAGTGCAAATGTTTTACTCCACCTCACATGTGTATCCACAACACGGAAGAGTGTACACCCACTTCTTTATATATATATATATATAATCTTCTTTCTCCATCCCCCCTTTTTCTATCTTCTTCCTTCCTTCTTTAAAAAAACCATATATATTTTGAAATATTTTTACTTTTATTTCTTCTTTTTCTTTCACCTCCCCCTCCCTCCCTCTCCCCATAACCTCTCTCTCTCTCTCTCTCTCTCTCTCTCTCTCTCTCTCTCTCTCTCTCTCTCTCTCTCTCTCTCTCTCTCTCTCTCTCTCCATTTCCCTCAGCACATATGGGATGGGCCTCTCCCACCACAACAGGACACATCACTCTATTTTGTGCACTACACTACAAGGCTCCTTAGCCTTCCTTCTTCCACATATGCCAAAGCTTAGGGCCACATGGATGTATTCTCAGTTTTACATGTTGACATACTTCATTTGAGTCCCTCAATCTTTCCTATTTCTAAATTGGATGCAAGTTACAAGTTTCTCTTATCCCTCTTCCAGTGACATGAGCCATGGGGCAAGAGATTGATCTATCATTCCAACATGAGTGGCTATTGACCAAAGTGTTGTATTTGGCATCCATGACAAACTGATGTCTTCATCAACAATATTACCTCCCTAGAGGTGCTACTATATGGTTCGTGCCATGATTAGAGCGTTTTATGCCAAGCCATGGTACCTCTTGCAATTGACTTCAACCCCTCAATACGTGCCAACAATTATTTTCAACAACTAGCAAAATAGGCCAAGTGTTTCTGAGACTACTCTTGTGTATATGTGTGTATGTTATGTCTTAATTGTGGGGATGTCATAGTCAGGTTCTCTATTAATGCATAGACCTAGTTGGTCATCTTCATCTGATCTAGTAAGGTCATGCAGTGTGGGGATGCATCCCTGCACGTGCATCTTACATAAACCCATGCGAACATCCTTTAAACTTGATCGATTGAGAATGTTTCTCTTCCAAATCCTACTGGATCCCATCCCCACTCACCCATGATGTTACACCCAACACCTGCGGGTTTTCCCCTTTCCTTTTTTCCCTTTTCTTCTTTGGCATGTTTCCTAAGTGAATGCATCCTATGTTCACTGAAATTGAAATGTAATCTCACAATCCTATTTACTCTTCAACTAGCAGCTTTTTCCAATTATAGCCCTTTGTTTTGGGAAATGGTTAATAAGTTATTAACTTTTGAAAGATCTTATGTGAATCAAATGCATTTCCATTATGAACATGCCTCTTTGCATCGAAATTAAGATTTGGCATAAGAGCCCCAACCTTCTACTTTTTGTGGACATTTTTTCTTTTCATAGCCCATCATTTCAATGCATGGATTGATTTTTATTACTTTTTGCATGTTTGTGGTAATTTTTCTTACGTATTCTTGCTCTTTTTTAATGTCAATATCCTCCATTCTCCTCAAAATTGTGTTTTGACTTGATAGCCATTTTTGACTCATCAAACTAGACCTTTTTCTTTTTTCTTGCCCCTATTTTGGCATATGGATATCTTATTATTATTTTTTGATCGTGTTTTCTGATGTGTTTTTACTAAATTTTCATACGAGCGTGCCTTCAACCACCAGAATTGCATTTTGTCCCAACAATCTAGTTGAGCACTTTATACATCGACATTTTTTTCTTTCATTGCACTTTATTTCAACTCATGGATTCCTTGGAACTAACTTTTTATTCCTTTTATGTTTATATTTTCTAATTTCTTTTCATGTGAACCCATGTTTTTCATAATCCACCTATATTTTGACTTAACAACCATGTATGGCTAGTCACCCTAGCTATTTTTCATTTTCACCACACATTATTTTGGTGGATGAATCTCATGATATTAATTTTTACAAGCTGATGTCTGTGTCTTTTTCACTTATTTTTCATGTGAATATCTCTTTTTGACATCGGATACCTCACTCTCATCATCAATCTTGTTTCTGCTATATCGCCATATCCACTTTTTCTTTTTTTGGCATCTTCATCCAATAGCTGAATTTTTTGAAATTAATTTTATTATGCTTTCGCGTGATTCAGTCTCCTCATGTGCTTGCATGAATGCCATTTTTTTCCTCCTGCCATGTGCCATCATATCTATGATGCATTGCGTTTGTCT
Organism: Lygodium microphyllum; assembly: GCF_053477565.2. Classification (NCBI taxonomy): domain Eukaryota; kingdom Viridiplantae; phylum Streptophyta; class Polypodiopsida; order Schizaeales; family Lygodiaceae; genus Lygodium; species Lygodium microphyllum. The sequence goes on from NC_141159.1 coordinate 26,472,127, forward strand.
ATCCGTGTTGTCGTGTGTCTATTTTGCTTCTGTTAGTGCAAATGTTTTACTCCACCTCGTGTGCGTATCCACAACGTGAAAGGGTGTACATCCACTTCACTATTTTTATTTATTTATTTATTCTTTCAAGAAATCTTATTTCTCCCTCTCTTCTTCCTCCATCTTCTTCTTTATTTTTAAAAATATTGTACATCTTTTTAAATATTTTTACTTTTCTTTTTTTTTCTCTCTCACCTTCCCCTCTCTCTCCCTCCCCATAACCACCCCTCCCTCCCTCTCTCTCTCTCTCTCTCTCTCTCTCTCTCTCTCTCTCTCTCTCTCTCTCTCTCTCTCTCTCTCTCTCTCTCTCTCTCTCTCTCCCCCCCCTCACCCCCCCATTTTACTCTATACATATGGGATAGGCCTCTACCACCATAATAGGACACATCACTCTATTCTATGCAATGCACCACAAGGATGCTTAGTCTTCCTTTGTGTACCTATGCCAACTGAATTGGGACATATGGATGTACCCTCAATTGTACACACTGTTATACTTCCTTTGAGCTCCTCAAATTTTTCTATTCTAAATTGAGTGCAAGTTGTGGGTTTCTCTTGTCCTACCTCGAGTGACATGAGCCATGGGGGGAGAAATTGATCTACCATTCCAACATGAGTTACCGTTGAGAAAAGTGCTATATTCTGTGTCCATGACATGAAAATTCGTTGGCAAATTATGCCTTTGTTGAGGATGTATTTCTCAATTGTGGTCTTGAGGGGTCTCAATTGTGGTTTTGAGGGGTTGTTAGAATTTCCCAATCTTATTAGCCCAGTACTACTATGGGGACTACTTGCTAACATGTATTGTTATGGCTACCGATGGTTAGTATGGGTGATGAGTTAGGTAGCGATTGACCATCTTATTATTCTTTCGTGGATGCATAGGATCATTACACGACATATTCGTCAGACACCCCTTGTTATTTATGTAAGGGGCTAGTTATAATAACTTGATGCATTTCGTATAGGGTCTAAGTGACCCATCCCTTGGTCTAGTGCTACATCTTTGTATGATTTATGTGGGGACCAAGGGTTTGTTGTTATCTATAAGTTGTTGTATGGCTACATTTCATAAGGCCAAGAGGGTCATTTCTTTCATTGTAAAATGCTATATTTCATTTAGGCCAAGAGGGCCATTTTTGTTGGATTTAGTGTTTGATTTCATTAGGCCAAGAGGGTCATTCAAAGATGAGGTTAGGTGTATCTAGGCAGGTCTAAGATGTTGTTTTCCTCCTATAAAGGTGTTGTCAGGCATTTGAAAAAGTGTTTTGTGAGTAGTCCTAGTGACCCTATCTTGCTAGCCTACTAGGCAACTGTCTCTAGGAGTTTTTATTAGTTAGGAGACAAATAGGGAAGCCTTCCAAAAACAAAGCAATAAAATAATGAATATATCTAGAAAATTCAGTATACAAAGGTGTGTAAAAAGGGGTTCTAGCCCTTAGAAAAAGAAAAGAAAGAACAAAAATTTCAAAGAGTAGATGATCATTGCCTTGCAATGGCCTAGTAAGTTCCTAGGGATGAATTAGACCCGAGGTTGATGCCCTATCTTTCTAGGGGTGACATTTAGCTGGAAAGAAAAATAAAAAAAGATATTTGAAGTGAAAATAAAAGTGAGTGGAAGAAACATGATTTAGTGTCACCACCTTGTGAGAGCTTGGTAGGTTCTTGGGTATTGAGAGAGGACCTAAGACCAATGCCCTATTATCCTTGGGTCACAATATGCTCAACTCTCTCCTATTTACACACCCGAGTATCAAGTCCAAAAGTTTAAAATGTGATGAATCAAAGGTATTTAAAAATAACAAACCAGGCTATAGGAGTCCTTGCCTAGTAGGAGTTTATGGTCATATTGTCCTAAGTCTAGTAGGTAGGTTAGACCACCACTTAGGATGCCTTCTTTGATAGTTCTTTTTAGCGAGTTTGTATCGGAGTAGTTGGTTAGCAACTAACTCTAGATCTTTGTGAGACTATACTTGGTGTATCCCTTGTGGATCTTCATGCCTTGATTTTGTGAAGGGTTAGGGTGAGAGCTATGTCTATGTTTTGTTGTGTATTCTTCTTTGTAGTAGCTTGATGCTCTTTATGGTTTCTTGATGTGCAGATTACTTCATGGATTCAAGAGATTGAGTTGCCCTAACTTGTGATCACACCAATGAGAGCAGGATTTTACCATTTAAAAAATGCTAGAAAAGAGACAAATGACATTAATTCAAGGTGAAAATTAAATTTTAAAGGATGTGGTAGATGGAGATATGGCAATTTTAAGTGGTCGTGAACCATGGAAATTCAAATCACTTCTCACGACAAACTTCATGGTGGTTGCAGATTTTTCATAATTCTTTTCAATACCAGAAGAGAATGGATCAAGCTCCACTTTCAGTACCAGAAGAAAGTGGATCAAGCTCCACACAATTTGTGACTTCAAGATGGATAGGTAGAATTTTTTAGTTCGTGAATTAGACACCAAATGTAGAAGCAAAAAGCCAGGCAGTCAAGGTGTAAAGTGACTTTGAGGATTTAAAGGGGCATAACCCTTGGGAGCCCAAGAGCCCTAAAAATTTGACAAGTTTGAGGGGGGGGGTTTTCTAGCCGCAAGTAGGAAAATGAAGGTACCATCATGTCGATTTGTGAAAGAGGGGCCATAGGGACTGCAAAGAACCACATAATCTAAAGACACCTAGTTCGTGCTTGATTTTTTAGCCCTCTATCACTTGTTTTTGATGCGACATTGATGGCATGAGGAGGAAGAACTAAAATGAGTATTTCTCTCTCCTCTCTCTCTCTCTCTCTCTCTATTGATCCAAATGCACCAATAGTTGGGACTTTGGACAGACTTCTATTGTTTCAAAAGCTATAACTCACCTCACTGGATGACAATCTCTCACCTTGTCTCTCAACACTTCGAACTAACCAAGCATCCTCCTCTCCATCCCAAGAAAGCAAGAACACAAGATTAGCTTGAGTTGTCGTGAACTCACCTAACTTACCTTTCAAAGGCTTGAAGATGGTTCCATGACTAGGATCAACATGATCCAATGCTATCATTCCTTCGCATCCACCACCAAGCACACCAAGGAGTAGACGAGCTAGTAGAGAAGAAGAGAAAAGCAAGAAGATGATGAAGAGCTTCACCTTCCCTCAGTCCCTCACTCAACGCACCTCTCACTCTCTCCCTCTCACTCACTCTCAACACAATGGAAGCAAGATGATAGAATAAAAAGCTTGAGTGGTCACACTAATAGAGCTTCCACAACATGGATGTGCCAAAAGGGGTATATATAATTGATACCTCCCACCCTTACATAGACTAAAAATTAGGGTTAGGGTTTGTGCCTCTTTTGCATTTAGGGTTTGCGTCCCTTTTGCATTTAGGGTTTCCACAACTGTGAATTAGGGTTTGCACCCTCTCTTGGGCATCCTACCCACTTACTAGACTCGACATCATTGCATGCTTCAACCTTAGCCTAAATAGACCAAGCCTATGCTAATCCAATCACAATTCCATGTGCGCAACCCACGGGACACTTGCGAGTACGACAAATATAACTATGAGAGAAAAATACAATGTGCATAGAAATGAGCCCGCGCCTCTCCAAAGGAATACATCCATGATAATATGATTATGTCCATAATCCAAAATAGTAGCTAACACTTGTGATTTTTGCAACCTTCTCAAAATACCATTAACATTATTTCCCCTCTAGATGAGTGGTAGTCCCATGGTACTCACGTCGTAGGGTAGCATGTTGTAGCTTGCATCGAAGACAAAATGATGGGAACAATCAATGAAGGAGTAGTGGTCCTGATGGTGGACAAATGAATGCTACTATTTAATATTATATCCTTTTTTCCACAGTTGGTACTAATGATAGTGATGGTACTGGGGTAGATGGTGACTAAGGTTGTTGCTAGTGACAATCTTGTAGAAGTTGGTGACAATCCTGTAGTAGTTGGTGATTCTGAAGATTCACTTGAGGGTTGATTATGTTGATGGAGACAGCTTGAATGGTCACTAGAGATGAATGGAATATTGCAAAGGATAGGTGATGTGGTGTTGATGTTGCATTGATGATATCAGATCCTCCACAAACTATTGTACATGCAAAGTAAAACCTCTCATGCAATCACTCCCTAGAGGAAAGTGCTAGTGTACTATTTGTGCACAAGACAAATAATGATGTTGGTTTGGGAGGTGGGTCGGAACTCCAGGCAAGCTTGAAGTGTTGTCCCACACTTGACGACCCAAAACCATGAGCAGATTATGGTGCAAATACTAAGTGAGTGCACATGCCTACATTGTCTAATACATAGTTAGAAAACTTCTCCATGGGTGCTTCTATTGATGATGATGCTTGATGAAGCAAAGGAGCTGGAATAGATGACGATGGGAAAATTTGTCGTGGCTAAGGGAAATGGAGTTAGTAGGTGTCCAATCCAATAAACTCTTGAAGAACGTGGGTCTTTACAAGATCAATCACACATGGTAGCTGATGCAATGGTTGGCTTTATATTGAAGAACCTTTTCCATCTTGCTGGGAAGTGAGGATTGATGACACTAGATAAATTAAATGAAGGGATGAAATGTGCATGTGACTTAGGGAGATAGGTCCCAACCTAGCCGACCAAGACTCCCTAGGTATGTCCTTGATGTGCCCTAAGCAAATGTGCAAGAAAATCGAAAAAGGGCTAGGGGTTGGAGACAGAGGCAGTCAATGGAAGCCACTGGTTTGGACTCATCCAACTTGAGGACCCATACGTGTGATGTAGGGCATGTGAGTGCTTTTTTTATTAAAAAAATCCTTCATTTTTTTACTTTTTTTTTGTCTTTGTTCTCTTTTTTTTTGGCAAGTCAAGTAGCAATAGTGATATACAATAAGGCGTGCTTCCTTACAAGGAGAAATGGAAGTATGAGATCAAAACGCTAGCTGCAAAGAAGAAAACTTGGTGCCTAAGACGATTGGGGTATTGAGGTGCATACAATGAAGATTTTAATATTAAGCCTGGACATTGAAGCACATTGCCACATTGTTGATGAAGTTGTTGGTGAAGAAAAATGTGAACTTGGTGATGAAGACTCGTATGCTCATTGATGAAGCAATTTGCAATGGCTCCTAAGCAAGTAGATGACCATTAGATGTTGTAGTAAAGGTATGGTGTCATTGAAGAAATTGGAACCTCATTGTTGATGGTTCTTCAAGTTTTGTGTTTCTTCAGTGAGTCTCCAAGATAAACTTGTTGTCTTGAGTGGCCTTTGATGTCTTGATGTGATGCCTCTTGAGCTTGAGATCTTCAGGAAGGTTCTAATGCTAGTGTCAGCTTCAAGTCTTTAATGTTGTTGCACCATAGGATATTCATGGAAAGCTTCTATTACCGATGATATTGTCTTCAAGCCTTGAGGTTCATTGCATTGCTTTGTCACCTATTGTTTTCCTCCATTCACTTAGTGAAACTTTGAGAGTACCATGCAATGGATTCAAGGGAAAAAGATAGAAAGAATTATATACAACTTTCTTTCTTCTTTGAATTTCACCATCACACGAGGAGGGTAAGGGTTTGAGCTTGTACCTCTTGTTTTTATTTTTTGCCCTTGCATAAGATATAGCATTTTTTCTAAAGTCGAAGGGATCTTTCTCTTGTCAGTGTAATACATTGAGCTAAAGAAAAATATGTACAAAGAAACTAAGACTAAAAAGGAAAAAGAGTTAGTATTCTTTAGTTTTTGGGATCCACCAATCATAGAAATTCAGATTGTACTCCAATTTGACAAAAGCATCCAAGTCAAGTGGTTTGGCAACCAGTCCACAAATGTAGGTAATTAGATCACCAAGCAAAGAGGCACCTGCAAAGCGACTAGCAAAGTGTAGTTCCTCTTTGATTAGAATCGTTTCAAGTAATGAGTGATATATCAACTTTTGTGGCAAGGCAAGATTTCAAGCTAGGATGATAGAGTGTAGTGAAGTGTTCTCACAGTAGGTTGGGTCAACTTGAAGTGTACTGATTGTACGACATTGCTCAAATGTGGTCATAAGATGACTACCATTGCAAGAAATCTCAAGTCAATGAGAAAACCACTTTTGCAAGAACAGACTTCAGGAATGATATTTCTGCTCAAGCTTGTCATGGTCTTGGATTTTGGTCAAAGAAGTATAAGAATGAATAAATCAGCATGATAGCAAGTGCTCTTGAGGGAGAGTCCTAACATATTAGCAAAGGCTTGATGCCAGAAGGAGGGTTAGGTTTAGTAGAGTTGATCTTAAGATGTGTCTCAGCAACCTCCTTTGGAGCATGCTAGGGTTCAATTGGCTCAATTGGAACTAACTGGTGGGGTGAGCAAATAGGGACATCAATGGTGTAGGGCCTAGGATCTAGAGTCACAAGCATACCTCTTCCAACCATTGTGTCTGCTGGGGGGTTAGGAGAAGTTTTATGCACATCACTTTTCTTCACATCATTGGATGAAGATTCAATCATTGTAGTACTAGAAGTAGAGGCAAGATTTGGTGTTGTGTCACATAGCCTTGGATTGTATTCTAATAAAGCATGCTCATCAAGAAGTTGTGGGTCATGGGTGAGACAAAAAATATATCTAGTGACATCAATTATCATGTCTCATTGTCCTAATCAACTTGCAATGTGTAGCTCTTCCTCTGAAAGAATTTTGTCACACAAGGGATCAAGTTTAGCAAATTTAGAAATGCTGACACCACTGACAAGTGCAAGCACTTGGAGAGATGTAGGAGCAACATATGTAGGATCATGCATTGAAGTCGAAAGTGTCTTTCTTTGCTCAGCAATTGTCATTAGGCATCTACCATATCATGCAGCTAATCCTCAACTAGAATACCATTTTTTTCAAACTCACTTTGTCCTTTTTCTTTCTTGGCCAATGTTGCAAGGTCTTCCCAACTTGTTGTGTGCTTTCTAGTGTAAAACACAGGAATTAAACGATGCATCTACTGCTCTACCTTAGTCATTTGCTTTATAACTTCTCCCACAACAGCTAGGTAAATCTAGCAAATTTGTGATTTCCCTGACCATATCAAAGGCTTTTCTAAGAGTTTTTTATACTCAGCAGCTTGAATTCTAGAGTTGGCATGAACATATGCACGAGGAAGTGAAGTCAAGAGTATTTCATCTACTTCTTGAGAACTTGTAGCTTTTGATTGATCTCTATGTTGTCCCCTCTTTCTAACATCTCCATGATAGATCGTTAGGTGGTTTCAAGTGTATTGGAGCCTTTGTTCGAGAAGAACATGACTTGTGAATCAATGGGTTCATTATGCTCTCTGCACTAGATTCTATATGCTTGTGTGAGATTGAAGTACTAGAGACTTGTTCTTCAGCTAAAGTGATAGTCTTAGTCACAGCCAAGGGCTGTGATTGTATGGGTTCCATCTCAAAATTGGAAGTAGTAACTTTTGATTTAGTGGAGTAGTCAATCATGATAGTCATAGATGACTGTGCACTTGGATCCTCGAACTGAGTGGAAGTAATCATGGTCTTGGTATTTTCAACATTTTTTGTGGCAGCACTTGTAGAGGGAGGTCGTCACTCTTTTGATGTTTTCATAGCTCTCCTTTGTGGATCCTTTTCCTTAGATGAGCAGCTACACTAGGCTACTGTTGCCAGATTTTTTATTTTGGTTTGGGTGAGAAAGGTTCTTGGTGTGGTTTTGAAGAACCAGCAACAACCTGGGGTTGTTGCTTATCAACACTTGAGGGCTTTATCTCATCTATCCTTGGACTTTCCATTTTAGCTTGAGCAACCTCACATGGAAGTAGCTGCTTTGGCTCTAGCTTTTCCTCCTTACTCGATGAATTTTCCGCCACTACCAGTTCCTCTTGTGTAGTAGCAACAACTTCAAGTGTTTGCTCTTTTGGAATTGTGGACTCAAGTGTCACATGAACTAGCTCGTCAGTCACTAACTTATTTGGTGTTGTCTCCTCAAGTATCTTGGTCCATGACTTAGATTTGTGTGTGGGTCTCTTTTGCTTTCTCTTGGATTTTGATGGGACTTGGTCTGTGGTCATGGGAGGTGGCATTGCGGGTGGTTTTGGTAACCAAATCCAACAATTTCTTGCATAAAACCCTTGAGCACGGAGCAACGCTTTGGGCACCCATCATGGCCTTGTGCTAGCTCTCCATTGATGCTTCCAATTACTTGCACTTAATATCGTTCCCCTTCTAGATGTAGTTCTATTTCCAATAGCTGCAAAAAAACGTTAAAAATAGCACTTTTGTTAATCCGTGGATTAAGGAAAGGACTAAAGAGATTTTGACACATGGACAAAAATATGGTATTCTTGTCTCCTCTGCTTTTGAGATAGTAGAGTTCATTTTGAGGTTCTCCCCTCCTATTTAGCCAAAATCTTCAAACCATGACAAGTTTTAGTAGTCCCAATGGCCCCTATTAACTATTATAAGCTGACAAAACCTCTAACAAAGTTAATTTAATTAATACCATTTTGAGAATTAGGAGAATTTTCAAAGTTCTTGGTACTCGTAGTATTTTTAATCTATCTCCTTGACCACTCTCTTAAGATTTCTTTATCTGCACATTGTCTGCATACTCATTGTCTTTTACATGGTGTCCACAAGACGTCCTTCTCATTCTATAAACTTTTGCACCATGTATAGCAAGAGCACAAATGGAGAATGGGAGCCCAAAACATTTACCATAAATGATTGGGTTACAATGCTACCATCTTATAGGGGTTCTCATAGAGTGAAAAAAACAAAATAAGGGGATATCAAGTATCATTGAAAGGGACATATCTTTGCCTTCAAAACCACACCTCAAGGTTGGTTTGCTTTGGTGCAACATGTTTACATGGCCAAAGATATGCACTTGGCTCCATGAGAATGTTTTTCCCAGCAAGCACACTATAATTTTGAGTTGTAAAATATACGTGAGTATATGGTTTTGTTTGAAGGATATGCTAAATAATGGATTGTTGGTTGTAGATATCTTTCCATCAACAAGTTTCAAGTGGCAACTTGTGGAGAGCCTCAGCGGAACATTCCATGCCATTCATAAAGAATTTGCAAACATTATTTATGCTAATCATACCACCATGAGGTTTTTTCATGAAAGTGGAAGTTTTGTATATTATGCACAATATGTGGTTCCTTCAAGAGTAGGTCTGTATAGATACCTTGAAGATATGCAGTTACCAAGCCTCTCATCTTTGGATTGGGAGATGCCTAATGAAGCAACAACGGATAGTTTTAAACTCCAAATTTCTCAAGATATTCAAAAGGCTAAAACTTCTGGAAGGATCTTGAGAAGAGTATGCTTATCATGGCTTTTTCCCTTGCATGTTTTTGTAGCTTGATTTAAAACATCATGTTTATAATGGAAGAAGGTAGTCTTTGCATTGTAACAAAGCACACAAGTTATGCCTCAAGGTAGTCTTTGCATTGTAACAAAGCACACAAGTTATTTGAAGTAGCAAGAGACTTTCACCATAAAAATGATAATTCATAGGAGACTTACATTCACCCCCTCTAAATTCAATAACTTTAAATCTATTATCCTCGAAGCATTTGAAACCACTCTCCAACCACAACTATGTATGTCAGTTTGCAATGGGACCTCTTGAAGTAGAAACTTGAAAGGACTCTGAGGATCAGCAATGCTTTCAAAGCTAGTGTTCAAGTGGGTAGTAACAAGTCTAGCAACACTGCACATATTAACTTATTAGCGAATATTATAAACTTTATCCAATAAAGATAAAATAAAGAACACCATATTGGAAAATATGGGAAGTTTTTATAGTTTGGGACAAGTGGTCAAATCTTTGGATTTTTCATAACTTGAACACTATAACTCCAAATCAAGCGCTCTATAGCTCAATAGATTCCATTTTTCAAGTGCTTTCGAATTATAAGTCACATCATATGGTTTTGAGAAACTTATGGGCATGTTATCCATGTGTCACCTTTTTAGTATTTAAAAAATGGGAATTGGGAGATTCCCAAACTCACTAATATTGTGTTAAAGAGTGTTTATTGACAATAAATCTTTGATTGGCAAATGGATTCCTGGAAGAGAATTCATAAAAATGACCTCTCTTGTAAGAATGTCGATATATATTAGGCTCCAGTGTCCTCTGCAAACCAAAACACAAGTGAGCAATAATAACCCTAAAGACAAATCATCAAGAGATGGAATGTTGAAGAAAGTACCTTTCAATATATGGAAAAAAAAATATGATGGTTTGTGACACTATCGAAGTCCTTAAAAAACCTTGCAATATTTGAATCAGATTTTGAAAACAAATCCACTAAGAGAAGTAACATATTAATGGTAAGAGAAGCAACATATGCCATGTACACAAAGTAAAGAATGAATAAGAAAATGAGTGCAGTATAAGGACCCTTGGAAAATTTCATTATAAATAAAGAGAAGCGAAAGACCTTACCTCAAACAACAATAAACTACTGAATCTGTTATAAATAAAGAGAAGCAAAAGACCTTACCTCAAACAACAATAAACTACTGAATCTATTAGTTGAGTATCCTTTTTCTCAAATAGGATCTTATCCTCTAGAGAAATGCTGAGGTAGTCTTTTTTCTCAGGACTAACAGAAACATTCACGACCATTTGGCCGTACACTTTCCCCATCCTCTCATAGTTCACTAGGCCAAGAGTCAAAATCTTCCTTTGCCAGATTAGATCCTCATTTTCTATTACCTCTTTCATTTTCTCCTCCATGACAAGTTCTTTCTCACTTGCAACCCTTGTAGGATACGAATGGGTAACCTCTTCAATCTTGGGTGCTGCTGGCTCTGTCTGCTTTCTCCTTTGGGTGGAACATTGAGGATTTCAAATGCCTTTTGATTAGTCGATGGAAGAGACTTCAAAACTTTATCAAACCTATATCTAAGTCTTCTAACCATACTAAAGTCTTTATTCATTAATGTAATTTGATGTGCATAGGTAGTTGCAATATAATCATCATTCATAAAATCTATCAAAAAATCATGTGTTGCCTCTTGCAAGCATAGGAGGGTAGACAATTGCCATCTCTTGTTGAGGCCATCCATCCACAGAAGCAACAGAAGACAACCTATCAAATATCTCCTTGACCAGTCTAAAAAATGCAGCCTTAGGAATGAGGTGTATGGTTGACTTTTTGTTAAGGAGAGGAACTTGGAGAGAGAAAGAGGAGAGAGAAGACTGTAGAGAAGAAGAAGAAGAAGAAGAAGAAGAGCAAAAGAGAGAGAAAGACAGTTACGAGGAGAGAGAAAGACTAGAAATAGAGAGAGAAAGACTAGAAGAGAGGGAAGAAGAGAGGGAAGGAAGACATGGAAGCTTGGAGAGCAAGGTGAAGGAGAAAGAAGACTTGTATATTTATTAGATAATGAAAAATTAAGTCTCTTTCACCTTATATACCAGCCAATGTATCTAGTATTTCCTCGTTATTAAATCCCCCTCTCTTACATTCCATCCCCACCCGAAGGTTTTTGCCCTAAAAAACAATTTGGGAACGTGTGGTAACTGGGAGGGGCCGATCAGAGTACTACTCTGTGGCATTATTACAAGGGCATGCTGCACATCATGACAAAAATGCCTCAAGTAAGTTTCCAGCTATTTGTTGACCCTTTCTGTTTGACCATCTGTCTATGGATGGTAAGCAGTGGAAGGTGCTAACTGAGTGCCCATAGAGCTGAAAACTGCCTGCCAAAAGTTACTCATAAACTTAGCATCTCGGTCATGCACAATGACCTGTGGTAAGCCATGCAATTTGAAAACATATTCCATGAATTGGTTGGCTACTTGAGAAGCATTATACTGAGTCTTCGTGGGAATGAAATGGGCTACCTTTGTGAGTCTATCCACAACTACATAGATGTTGTCCCAACCTTTCTTGGTCACCAGTAGGCCGATGATGAAGTCCATAGTGATGTGTGTCCACTTGCCTTCAGGCATAGGCAATGGCTAAAGTAAACCAGTTGGTTTTAAGGTGTTGTCCATGTTTTGTTGACAAGGCACACAGCCCAAGACAAAGTCTTTCACATCTTTCCAAAGGCCCTTCCAATAAAATCTTTTAGCAATTTTGTCATAGGTCTTAAAGACTCCTAAATGACTAGCTATGGGGGCTGAATGCATCTCCTACATGATTTTGTGCTTGAATGGGGAGGTATGAGGGATGGCAATTTGGCCATTATACCATAAAAGCCCATTTTTCAGCTGATACGAAGAGTTTTCCACACATTGTCCATGCTGTAATTTTTGAAATGCATTGCTGAAATCAGCGTCTAGTAGGTAAGCCACCTGAAGCTCATGTATCCAATCACTGTGTAATTCCATGATAGCAGAGACTTTACATGCCCACATTCTAGATAGGGAATCAGCCACTACATTGTCCTTCTCACGAGTGTGGGTGATGTCAAAGTCATAGTTCTGTAAGGTGGCTACCCATCTCCTTTGCTTCGGAGTCAGATTCGACTGAGACAAAAAGTACTTGAGTACTCTATGGTCACTTTTCACTCTAGATTGGCTGCCATACAAATAGTGATGTCATTTCTTGATGACATGAAGGATGGCCAGCATTTCCTGATCATAGACATTCATAACCCTCTCATTTTCCACTAGCTTTCAGCTCTCAAATGCTATGACCCCATGTTCTTGCAGCAAAACTGCACCAATTCCTCTCCCACTGGCTTTGCACTGAATGGTGAATTCCCTAGAAAAATCAGGGCATACTAAGATAGGGGCTGAAGTAAGAAAATCTTTCAGCTGATTAAAGCTTCTATCTACCAATGCATCCTAGAAAAATGCTTCTTTCTGTTGAGATATCGAGCTCCACTCGTGATACGCCAGGGTGACCGTTGTATATTTATGTCACCGACTTGTCAGTTGTAGAGGCGGTTGGTACACCGCCCATGAATAATAGCTACATGATAGCTATCCTTATCTACTCTAGTTCGTGGCTCAGTTAGTATGCCACCTTAGTTAGTTTGAGTTTGGTTTTGAGACCCATATAGAGGGTTCTTCTATTTTCTTTGTACTAGAGTTCTTTTGGCTTACACAACTAAGAAGAGGAAAACTGTTTTCAGCCTCCACCCTTGTGTGTCTTCCCCCATTGTGCAAGCAAGAAAGCTTCAAGCGAGACTCCTTCCTTCTCTCCCACAATCTTGACATGGTATCAGAGCCTTGTTCGTGGTAAGGAGCTCAAGAAAGCAAGCCAAGCTCGCGATGGTCTGGTAAGAGGAGCAGTGTTGCTTTCATTTCCTGTTTTGGGAGCAGATCTCTGCAGGTAGCACAGCCGGAAATTGCAGGAGTGCATTGTCTCAGGTTGAGACGCCCTTCGCGGTGAAGCAAGAGGGCAGTATATGTTGCGGGAGAGGGCTTTAGACCTCGGCCATTTCGGGGCCTGTTTTGCAGACGGAAGTTTTCTGCACGCACTCAAGAAAAGGCTCAGTTTTATGCTGTGCGACCACTGTTCTACAGGTCGGTGAAAAGTTACTGTAGAAATTGCATCGTATGCTTGTGCGCAGAGACATTGGGAGTTTCAGAATCATCCTTGGTTCCTGTTTATGCAAAATCGTCACTAGAAAGTGACTGTGTGGTCAAATACCACTTTCGCCAGTTTTGCAGATTTGCCCTTGTGAGGGTGAAGCTGTGTTTTTTGCAGTGACAGAATTTCTTGCAGTATTCTGTAATGGCGTCTGATTCTCTTTCACAGATTGTCACTGAAAAGCTTGACAAGAACAACTTCCAGGCATGGAAGTTTAGAATGACGAATTTCCTTATGGGAAAAGGATATTGGGAATTTGTTGCAGGAAATGAAGAAGAACCAGTTCTTCCTGATGTTCCCAATCAACAACAAATGCAGGCATTTAAAACATGGCATGAGAGAGCCAGGAAAGTTATGTATTGGCTGTCTATCAGTATTTCAGACTCTATGATTGTGCATATTCAGGATGCAAGTACGCCAAAGGAGGCATGGGATACTTTGTCAAAAATGTATAGCACAAATACGCAAGCCAGGAAAATGCAGCTCAAGCAAGAGTTGCATAATGTGCAAAGAGAAAGTATGAGCATCAACGACTACCACATGAAGGTGAAGAAGATTGCAGATGCACTTGCTTCCATTGGGTCGCCAGTGGAAGATGATGATTTAGTTTCCGTGACCTTGAATGGTCTAGGAAAGGATTATGCACAGTTTCGGACATCCATTTCAGTTCGTGAAAGATTTCCTGATTTTGAGGAGTTGATTGCTCTTCTAATTTCTGAGGAACAGAGAAATGGTGGTGCATCTTCTTCAGGAGGAACTTCAAAAGAAGCTGTCTTCTACTCAAATGCTGGAAGAGGTAGAGGCAGAGGTAGAGGAGGCCGATTTGGAGGCCGTGGCAGAAATCAGAATATGCAGCAAACTCAAGAAAACCAGTCCTATGGAGGAGGACGTGGTAACTCTAGAGGCAGGGGGAGCCAAAGAGGTCGTGGTGGATGGCAAAGAGGCCAAAATGCAAACAGTAATGTTGAATGCTACTACTGTGGTAAAATGGGTCATATGGCTAAAGACTGCTATAAAAAGCAGAATGACATCATGAATGGAAAACTGCAACAAGGGAATTATGCATCTTCTAGTAGACAGGGTGATGACAGAAATGAGCATTTGTTCATGGTGCAGCACATGAACAATTCTATGACAAGTGCAGAAGAAAGCAATGATGTATGGTATGTTGACTCAGGTGCATCAAACCACATGACAGGTCATGCAGAATGGATGGAGGATGCAAGGAAAATGGAAAAACCAGGATTTGTGGAGACTGGTGATGATACTGCACATCCTATTGTGCAGATTGGAAAAATTCCCTTGTCTATGCAGGGTGGGAAAAAGAAATACCTGTCCGATGTATTTCATGTCCCGAATATCACCAAGAATCTGGTTTCAGTTGGTCAAATGGTTGAACAGGGCTTGCAGGTCAGATTTAATCCTCATGGATGCTTTGTTGAGGATATGAAAAATAAAGGTCGCTTGATAGCAAAAGGAAAGAAGAAGGGAAGAATGTTTACATTGGATGCAGACATGTCTGAATTGAGTGCAGCAATGTTTGCACATGGGACCGGTGTAGTTGCAGATATTGATATCTGGCATAAACGCATTGGTCATGTTAATGTACAGCGACTTAAATCAATGCAGGCCCAAAATATTGTTGCAGGATTGCCCAAATTCAAGGTTGCAGAAATGCATAAGGTATGTGAAGCCTGTCAGTTTGGAAAACAGGCAAGGAAACCATTTCCTAGACATGTTCAAGAGAGTGAGAAGCCATTGGAATTAATTCACTCTGATGTGTGGACAACTAAAGCTGCATCTCTTGGAGGCTGTCATTATTTTGTCAGTTTTATTGATGACTATAGCAGAAAAGTTTGGGTGTATTTTATGAAAAAGAAAAGTGAAGTTTTTGGGCATTTCAAAACTCTTAAAGCTATGGTTGAAAAAGAAACAGGCTTGCAGATAAAATGCCTAAGGTCAGATGGAGGGGGAGAGTACCTCTCAAATGAGTTTGCAAAGTTCTTGCAGGAGCATGGCATAAAGCAGCAATATTCATGCAGTTATTCCCCACAACAAAATGGAATTGCAGAAAGGAAAAACAGGCATATTGGAGAGGTATCTCGTGCCATGCTCAATGAAAAAGACTTGCCAGATTTTTATTGGGCTGAAGCAGTTGCTACAGCAGTCTACATAATGAACAGGACTCCCACTGCAGCAATACATGGAATGACTCCAGAGGAGAGGTATACTGGTAGGAAACCAGATATTTCTCATTTGAAAATTTTTTGTTGCATTGCCTATGTACATGTGCCAGATGAGCTGAGATCCAAGTTGGATCCAAAAGCTGAGAAGTGCATCTTTATTGGTTACTCTCTGTAGCAAAAAGGGTATAGATGCTATAACCCTTCTACTCGTAAGTTTACAGTGAGCAGAGATGTTGTTTTTGATGAGATGAGTAGCTGGTATAAACCAGTAAATGTGATTGATGATGAAGATGCACAAAATGGTAATGCTACACAGAATTCACAGCAGCAGTCACAAAATATTAGTGGACCTGGAGCGTCCTCTAGCAGTGGTTCACATTCTTCGCCATGGACAGGCAGATTGAGATCAGGAGAATCTTCTCAAAGCAATGCAGATAGTGGTATGCAGGTATCACGAAAAGGAAAAGAGAAGGTTGATCAGCCCATGTTTGATGTGAATGCAGGTCACTCTTATGTGGATGGTGAATCCAGTGGCTCAGAACAGAGCATTGATGATGAGTTGGGTATTCCTTCTATTGTTACACCTGGAGTAAGGAAGACCAGGGATGTTTTGAGAGCACCTGGGAGTGAACCTACTTTGCGCAGGTCTACAAGAGCTAGGTATCCTGTGGATAGGCTGAAATATGATGGATTTACAGCCATTCACTATGCATATATGGTCAAAGTGATACAGGAACCAGAACCCACATCTTTTGAGCAAGCCATGGGAAAAGAAAAATGGGAGAAAGCCATGGATGAAGAAATGGATGCCTTGGAAGCAAATGCTACATGGGAGTTAGTACCTTTGCCTAAAGGTAAGAATGCAATTGGCTGTAAGTGGGTTTATAAGGTGAAGCACAATGCTGATGGTTCTGTGAACAGATACAAGGCAAGATTAGTAGTCAAGGGGTATGCACAAACATATGGCATTGACTATGAAGAAACATTTAGTCCGGTTGCAAGGATGGCAACCGTAAGAGCAGTCATTGCTATGGCTGCATCAAAGGGATGGTCTTTACATCAGATGGATGTAAAGAATGCCTTCTTGCATGGTGATTTGCAAGAAGAGGTCTATATGGAGCAGCCACCAGGTTATGTGCATGCTGTTCATCCTGAGTTTGTTTGCAGGTTGAAGAAAGCCTTGTATGGCTTGAAGCAAGCACCTAGAGCATGGTCTGACAAGATAGGACAGTATCTTGTCACTATTGGCTTTCAGATTTCCAAGGCAGATTTCTCACTTTATGTGAGAAAAACAGAGAAAGGTATTATGTTGCTTGTCATTTATGTTGATGATTTGATTATGACAGGTGACAGTGATGAAGATATCCTTCATGTGAAAATGCTATTGAAGCAGAAGTTTGAGATGAAGGATTTGGGAGAGCTGCGTTATTTCTTGGGCATTGAGGTGATTAGATCACCAAGTGGGATACAGCTCTTGCAGAGGCAGTATGGATTGGACATGCTGTCCAAATATGGGATGACAGGCTGTAAGCCTATTTCAGTTCCTTTGGAGCAGAATGTGAAGCTGAGCGCAGATGCAGGTAAGCTTCTGGAAGACCCTACTATGTACAGACGCATAGTAGGAAGCTTGATTTATATGACTATTACCAGGCCAGATTTGAGCTATGCTGTTGGATTGGTAAGTCAGTTTATGCAGGCTCCAAGGAAATCGCATTTGGATGCGGCTAGACGCATACTCAGGTATGTGAAGTCCACATTGCAGTATGGACTATTTTATGAGACTGGGGTTCAGATACAGTTGCATGGATACACTGATGCTGATTGGGCTGGTAGTATTTCTGATAGACGATCTACTAGTGGATATGTGTTCTCTTTTGGGAGTGCTGCAGTCACTTGGAGCAGTAAGAAACAGCCTACAGTTGCCTTGTCGAGCACAGAGGCTGAGTACAGGGGTGCAGCAATGGCTGCATGTGAGGTAGCTTGGTTGCATAAGCTACTTTATGATATGCATCAGTCTACAGATGGGCCAGTTGTCATTTATTGTGACAACATGAGTAGTATACACTTGGCAAATAACCCAGTCTATCATGCTAGAACAAAGCACATTGAGGTGCATTATCACTATGTGCGAGAGAGGGTTTTACTAGGTCTTATTGATCTAGTTTATGTCAGCACAGAGGATCAGGTAGCTGACATATTCACGAAGTCATTGGGCGCAGAGAAGCTGCGCAAGTTCAGAGACCTGCTTGGTGTGCAGGAATTGGGATTGAGCTCGAGGGGGAGTGTTGAGATATCGAGCTCCACTCGTGATACGCCAGGGTGACCGTTGTATATTTATGTCACCGACTTGTCAGTTGTAGAGGCGGTTGGTACACCGCCCATGAATAATAGCTACATGATAGCTATCCTTATCTACTCTAGTTCGTGGCTCAGTTAGTATGCCACCTTAGTTAGTTTGAGTTTGGTTTTGAGACCCATATAGAGGGTTCTTCTATTTTCTTTGTACTAGAGTTCTTTTGGCTTACACAACTAAGAAGAGGAAAACTGTTTTCAGCCTCCACCCTTGTGTGTCTTCCCCCATTGTGCAAGCAAGAAAGCTTCAAGCGAGACTCCTTCCTTCTCTCCCACAATCTTGACACTTTCTTTAGCCTATCAATGAGAGGGGCTGCAATAGTGGCATAATGCCGAATGAATCTGAGGTAAAATGAGGAGAGACCCAAGAATCCTCTCAAGGAGATAGTATTTGCAGGTGTGGGCCAATCTCTAACACACTGCACTTTCTTTGGGTCAGCTCTAATGCCTGCTTCACTGACAATGTGTCCCAAGTACTCAACCTCAGTCTGCATGAACGGACACTTTCTCTCCTTAGCAAAGAGTCTATGCTGTCTAAGTATATCAAATATATGCCTCATGTGCATAAGGTGAGCTTCCTTTGAGCGGCTATAAATGAGGATTTCATCGAAAAATAACAATACAAATTTGAATAAGTAAGACTGAAGTATTTTGTTCATGAGGCTTTGAAACGTGGCTGGTGCATTAGTCAAGCCAAAGGGCATGATTGAGAAGTGGTAGAGCCCACGATCGGTCCTGAATGTAGTATTTATCTCATCCCCTTCACGCATGCGTATCTGATGGTAGCTAGATCTCAAATCAATCTTTGTGAAATACTTAGCTCCCTTCAACTCATCTAACAGGTCATCCACCCTAGGAATAGGGTATCTATTCTTGATAGTGATCTTATTCAGATCTCTGTAATCAATGCACATCCTGAAAGTGCCATCTTTCTTTTTTACCAGCAAGATAGGTGATGCAAAAGGGGATGAGCTAGGCTCAATGAATCCCATATCTACTAAATCTTTGACCTGCTTGGCCACTTCTTCTCTTTCACATTTGGACAGCCTGTAAGGGGGTTTATTGACCGGCTTGGAATGGGGCTCCAATCAATGGGATGATCAACTACTCTCTTGGGAGGTAATTCTGTAGGTAGCTGGAACAAGTCACCATACTCCGCAAGTAGAGCCTTAAGGGTTGAATTATCTTGCATTTTCCGGGACTAATCTATGTTTTCCTTGTTTAATTGCAGTACAAAAATCTGGGAGTGTTTCTTGAACTCTTTCTTGAGCTACTTGGCTGTAATAAGCTGAAATTCACTGCTGTTTTTAATTCCCTGGAGGTGAACAAGTTATCTAGCCCTAAAAAATTGCATGTACAGCAATGAAAAATCCATGGAAATGGTGCCCAAGGTTTTCAGCCAATCGCAGCCCAACACAATGTCTATCGGCCCCATATTGAGTGCAATCAAATCCACTTTCTGCTCATAATTTTCAGCAAGCTTAATAGGTACAGCTGGGCATACATGAGTACTAATTTCCTCACTCCCATTGGCCACTTGCACCCTCATTGGTTGCTATAAATCAAAGACAAAACATTTTAGCCTGTCCATGACTGCTCTATTTATGAAACTGTGTGTGCTACCACTATCTACCAAGACAAATACATCTTTCCCGTGAATCTTGCCTTAAAGACGAAGAGTGTTGGGGCTCTTAGATCCTAACCAAGCATCTAGGGAGATAGTACAAACAGTGGCAACAACATGTGAATCATTCTTATCACCCATATTCACATCCACATGATCGCCGAGGTCAAATGGGAAGGTGTTAGCCGAGTCAAAGAATTCTTCTTGCCCACATTCCTCTTCAACCTCATCATTTTTAGCCATGATTGCAAAGGCACTAGCATCCTCATGATCCTCATCCGATTCATCAAAGACTAACATGCTATGTACCCTTGCTTTTGCATTCCTGTAAGCACATTTAGATGCATGCTCGGCAGTATACTTTTTCCCGCGTTTAAAGCAAAGCCATTTTTCTTTCCTCTCTTTGTAGAGGTCCATTGGGATAGAGCGTTGACCACCAAAAGCTAAGACATTTTTCCCCTTGTTGTCCCCTTGTCTATTTTCATCTCTCCCTTGGTTTGCAGTCCTAAAATTAATGTTTTGCCTAGAGGCATTAAAGGTGGGGTATGTGGGGATCTTCCGAGTGGTGAATGGCATACTTCTGTTGAGATATCGAGCTCCACTTGTGATATGCCAGGGTGACCATTGTGCATTTATGTCACCACTTGTCAGTTGCAAATGTTGTTGGTATACCGCCCATGAATAATAGCTAGATGATAGCTATCCTTATCTACTCTAGTTCGTGGCTAAGTTAGTATGCCACCTTAGTTATTTGAGTTTGGTTTGAAACCCATATATAGGGTTCTTCTATTTCTTTGTATTAGAGTTCTTTTGGCTTACACAACTAAGAAGAGGAAAACTGTTTTCAGCCTCCACCCTTGTGTGTATTCCCCCATTGTGCAAGCAAGAAAGCTACAAGTGAGACTCCTTCCTTCTCTCCCACAATCTTGACATGGAATCAGAGCCTTGTTCGTGGTAAGGAGCTCAAGAAAGCAAGCCAAGCTCGCGGTGTTCTGGTAAGAGGAGCAGTGTTGCTTTCATTTTTTGTTTTGGGAGCAGCAGCACAGCCGGAAATTGCAAGAGTGCATTGTCTCAGGTTGAGACACCCTTCGCGGTGAAGCAAGAGGGCAGTATATGCTGTGGGCAAGGGCTTTAGCCCTTGATGACCCTGTTTTTTTGTTTTGAGGCCATTTCGGGGCCTGTTTTGGAGGCGGAAGTTTTTTGCATGCACTCAAGAAAAGGCCCAGTTTTATGCTGTGCAGCTATTGTTCTACAGGTCGGTGAAAAGTTACTATAGAAATTGCATCTATGCCTATGCGTAGAGACATTGGGAGTTACAGAATCATCCTTGTTGCCTATTGATGCAAAATCGTCACTAGGAAGTGACTGTGTGGTCAAATACCACTTTCGTTAGTTTTGCAGATTTGCCTTTGTGAGGCTGAAGCTGTGTTCTTTGCAGTGACAGAATTTTTTGCAGTGTTCTGTAATGGCGTCTGATTCTCTCTCACAGATTGTCACTGAAAAGCTTGACAAGAACAACTTCCAAGCATGGAAGTTTAGAATGACGAATTTCCTTATGGGAAAAGGATATTGGAAATTTGTTGCAGGAAATGAAGAAGAACCAGTTCTTCCTGATGTTCCCAATCAACAGCAAATGCAGGCATTTAAAGCATGGCATGAGAGAGCCAGGAAAGTTATGTATTGGCTGTCTATCAGCATTTCAGACTCTATGATTGTGCATATTCAGGATGCAAGTACGCCAAAGGAGGCATGGGATACTTTGTCAAAAATGTATAGCACAAATACGCAAGCCAGGAAAATGCAGCTCAAGCAAGAGTTGCATAATGTGCAAAGAGAAAATATGAGCATCAATGACTACCACATGAAGGTGAAGAAGATTGCAGATGCACTTGCTTCCATTGGGTCGCAAGTGGAAGATGATGATTTAGTTTCTGTGACCTTGAATGGTCTAGGAAAGGATTATGCACAGTTCCGAACATCCATTTCCGTCCGTGAAAGATTTCCTGATTTTGAGGAGTTGATTGCTCTTCTAATTTCTGAGGAGCAGAGAAATGGCGGTGCATCTTCTTCAGGAGGAACTTCAAAAGAAGTTGTCTTCCACTCAAATGCCGGAAGAGGTAGAGGCAAAGGTAGAGGAGGCCGATCAGGAGGCCGTGGTAGAAATCAGAATATGCAGCAAACTCAAGAAAACCAGTCCTATGGAGGAGGATGTGATAACTCTAGAGGCAGGGAGAGCCAAAGAGGTCGTGGTGGATGGCAAAGAGGCCAAAATGCAAACAGCAATGTTGAATGCTACTACTGTGGTAAAATGGGTCATATGGCTAAAGACTGCTATAAAAAGCAGAATGACATCATGAATGGAAAATTGCAACAAGGGAATTACGCATCTTCTAGTAGACAGGGTGATGACAGAAATGAGCATTTGTTTATGGTGCAGCACATGACCAATTCTGTGACAATTGCAGAAGAAAGCAACGATGTGTGGTATGTTGACTCAGGTGTATCAAACCACATGACAGGTCATGCAGAATGGATGGAGGATGCAAGGAAAATGGAAAAACCAAGATTTGTGGAGACTGGTGATGATACTGTACATCCTATTGTGCAGATTGGAAAATTTCATTTGTCTATGCAGGATGGGAAAAAGAAATACATGTCCGATGTATTTCATGTCCCGAATATCACCAAGAATCTAGTTTCTGTTGGTCAAATGGTTGAGTAGGGCTTACAGGTCAGATTTAATCCTCATGGATGCTTTGTTGAGGATATGAAAAATAAAGGTCGCTTGATAGAAAAAGGAAATAAGAAGGGCAGAATGTTTACATTGGATGTAGACATGTCTGAATTGAGTGTAGCAATGTTTGCACATGGGACCGGTGTAGTTGCAGATATTGATATCTGGCATAAACGCATTGGTCATGTTAATGTACAGCGACTTAAATCAATGCAAGCCCAAAATATTGTTGCAGGATTGCCTAAATTCAAGGTTGCAGAAATGCATAAGGTATGTGAAGCCTATCAGTTTGGAAAACAGGCAAGGAAACCATTTCCTAGACATGTTCAAGAGAGTAAGAAGTCATTGGAATTAATCCACTCTGATGTGTGGACTACTAAAGCTGCATCTCTTGGAGGCTGTCACTATTTTGTCACTTTTATTGATGACTATAGCAAAAAAGTTTGGGTGTATTTTATGAAAAAGAAAAGTGAAGTTTTTGGGCATTTCAAAACTCTTAAAGCTGTGGTTGAAAAAGAAACAGGCCTGCAAATAAAATGCCTAAGGTCAGATGGAGGGGGAGAGTACCTCTCAAATGAGTTTGCAAGGTTCCTGCAGGAGCATGGCATAAAGCAGCAATATTCATGCAGTCATACCCCACAGCAAAATGGAATTGTAGAAAGGAAAAACAGGCATATTGGAGAGGTATCTTGTGCCATGCTCAACGAAAAAGACTTGCCAGACTTTTACTGGGCTGAAGCAATTGCTACAGCAGTCTACATAATGAACAGGACTTCCACTACAACAATACATGGGATGACTCCAAAGGAGAGGTATACTGGTAGGAAACCAGATATTTCTCATTTGAAATTTTTTTGTCGCATTGCCTATGTTCATGTGCTAGATGAGTTGAGATCCAAGTTGGATCCAAAAGCTGAGAAGTGCATCTTTATTGGTTACTCTCTACAGTAGAAAGGGTATAGATGCTATAACCCTTCTACTCGTAAGTTTACAGTGAGAAGAGATGTTGTTTTTGATGATATGAGTAGCTGGTATAAACCAGTAAATGTGATTGATGATGTAGATTCACAAAGTGGTAATGCTGCACAGAATTCACAACAGCAGTCACAAAATATTAGTGGACCTGGAGCATCCTCTAGCAGTGGTTCACATTCTTCACCATGGACAGGCAGATTGAGATCAGGAGAATCTTCTCAAAGCAATGTAGATAGTGGTATGCAAGTATCATGAAAAGGAAAAGAGAAGGTAGATCAGCCCATGTTTGATGTGAATGCAGGTCACTCTTATGTGGATGGTGAATCCAGTGGCTCAGAACAGAGCATTGATGATGAGTTGGGTATTCCTTCTATTGTTACACCTGGAGTAAGGAAGACCAAGGATGTTTTGAGAGCACCTGGAAGTGAACCTACTTTGCGCAGGTCTACCAGAGCTAGGTATCCTGTGGATAGGCTGAAATATGATGGATTTACAACCATTCACTATGCCTATATGGTCAAAGTGATACAGGAACCAGAACCCACTTCTTTTGAGCAAGCCATGGGAAAAGAAAAATGGGAGAAAGCCATGGATGAAGAAATGGCTGCCTTGGAAACAAATGCTACATGGAAATTGGTACCTTTGCCTAAAGGTAAGAATGCAATTGGCTGTAAGTGGGTTTATAAGGTGAAGCACAATGCAGATGGTTCTGTGAACAGATACAAGGCAAGATTAGTAGTCAAGGAGTATGCACAAACATATGGCATTGACTATGAAGAAACATTCAGTTTGGTTGCAAGGATGGCAACCGTAAGAGCAATCATTGATATGGCTGCATCAAAGGAATGGTCTTTACATCAGATGGATGTAAAGAATGCCTTCTTGCATGGTGATTTGCAAGAAGAGGTCTATATGGAGCAGCCACCAGGTTATGTGCATGCTATTCATCCTGAGTTTGTTTGCAGGTTGAAGAAAGCATTGTATGGCTTGAAGCAAGCACCTAGAGCATGGTCTGACAAGATAGGTCAATATCTTGTCACTATTGGCTTTCATATTTCCAAGGTAGACTTCTCACTTTATGTGAGAAAAATAGAGAAAGGTATTATGCTACTTGTCATTTATGTTGATGATTTGATTATGACAGGTGACAGTGATGAAGATATCCTTCATGTGAAAATGCTATTGAAGAAGAAGTTTGAGATGAAGGATTTGGGAGAGCTGCATTATTTCTTGGGCATTGAGGTGATTAGATCACCAAGTGGGATACAGCTCTTGCAGAGGCAGTATGGATTGGACATGCTGTCCAAATATGGGATGGCAGGCTGTAAGCCTATTTCAGTTCCTTTGGAGCAGAATGTGAAGTTGAGTGCAGATGTAGGTGAGCTTCTGGAAGACCCTACTATGTACAGACGCATAGTAGGAAGTTTGATTTATATGACTATTACCAGGCCAGATTTGAGCTATGTTGTTGGATTGGTAAGTCAATTTATGCAGGCTCCAAGGAAATCGCATTTGGATGCGGCCAGACGCATATTTAGGTATGTGAAGTCCACATTGTAGTATGGACTACTTTATGAGACTGGGGTTCAGATACAGTTGCACGGATACACTGATGCTGATTGGGCTGGTAGTATTTCTGATAGACAATCTACCAGTGGATATGTGTTCTCTTTTGGGAGTGCTGCAGTCACTTGGAGCAGCAAGAAACAGCCTACAGTTGCCTTGTCGAGCACAGAGGTTGAGTACAGGGGCGCAGCAATGGCTGCATGTGAGGTAGCTTGGTTGCATAAGCTACTTTATGATATGCATCAGCCTACAGATGGGCCAGTTGTCATTTATTGTGACAACATGAGTAGTATACACTTGGCAAATAACCCAGTCTATCATGCTAGAACAAAGCACATTGAGGTGCATTATCACTATGTGTGGGAGAGGGTTTTACTAGGTCTTATTGATCTAGTTTATGTCAGCACAGAGGATCAGGTAGCTGACATATTTACGAAGGCATTGGGCGCAGAGAAGCTACGCAAGTTCAGAGACCTGCTTGGTGTGCAAGAATTGGGATTGAGCTCGAGAGGGAGTGTTGAGATATCGAGCTCCACTCATGATATGCCAGGGTGACCATTGTGCATTTATGTCACCACTTGTCAGTTGCAAATGCGGTTGGTATACCACCCATGAATAATAGCTAGATGATAGCTATCCTTATCTACTCTAGTTCGTGGCTCAGTTAGTATGCCACCTTAGTTATTTGAGTTTGGTTTGAAACCCATATATAGGGTTCTTCTATTTCTTTGTATTAGAGTTCTTTTGGCTTACACAACTAAGAAGAGGAAAACTGTTTTCAACCTCCACCCTTGTGTGTATTCCCCCATTGTGCAAGCAAGAAAGCTACAAGTGAGACTCCTTCCTTCTCTCCCACAATCTTGACAACTTCCACCATCATAACCTGCTCCAAACTGCCTGGGTCTTACATCACTTCTTTGCTGCCCAAAATGTGACTGCATAGGTCCTCTTTGATGCCCCAAACAGTGGCTAAGATGCCCCTCTTTGCTGCCCATGGTGAAATGAAGCATCTCGACGATACTTACAAGAGTACCTCTCAGCCAACTCAATAGCTTTGAACAAATCTGATGGGCTTTGGGCTAAAACATCAACCCCCCGAGAGTTGGGGATCCAAACCATAAATGTATTTGTGAAGCTTTGCATCGTCACTAATGGACTCAACATACATTGTGAGATTGAGGAATTGGTTTGTGTAGTCACTCACCATCATCCCACATTGCTCTAAACCATACCATTGCCTTGCAAGCTTCTCCTTCTCCACCGGAGATACAAAGACTTGAATCATAAAGGCTTTGATTGCATCCCAAGTGTCAACAAGCTGCTGATTTTCTCGCTTTATGTACCGCCACCATGTGTGGGCAAAGCCCTCTAAGTGTATCGTGGCAAAGTGTATCTTTTGATCGTCATTTCTTGGCATTATGTCAAAGTAGTCTTCAAGCTTCGAGAGCCATTCTTCTAATTAAGCTGGGGAAGATGAGTGGCCATTGAACTTTGAGAAAATGATCTTGTCTCTCAACTCCCTTTCATGGTTGGGGGGCTGTCCCATATACCCAAAATGGGGCTAATCCATTAGGCTACCAAGAAATAACCCATTGTTTGAGTGATTCCTTCCAAAAGATGGCTGAGCATGCATAGGTGGCATGGGCATGGTTGGTGGCTGAGAATTACTTCTTATCCCATTGTTTGTGGGCTCTTCATGCCTTTGTGAGGGCTCTCCTTGTTCAAAGCTGATGTTGGGAATGCCATTCTTCCCAAAATACCTTGGGTACTTGCATAGGCTACATTTACGGATGGAATGGTCACTCTTTTAGCTTGCATGCTTGGTCTATCCTCTTTTTCCTTGCCTTTCATTTGGGACTCCATCCACATTGAGAACTTAGCTGCAAGTGCTTCCATGGTGGAGGTAATTTGGCACATCTCCGTCACCATTTGAGCTTGACCTTCCATTATTTCCCTATGCCTCTCTGCATGTCTAGTCTCGTGTGAGCTGAGGGTATGATTGAGTGCACTAAGACTTCCCATGGAGTGGGAGAGGTCTTCCTCTTCAACCTCAAAGTTGGTGTCATACCTTGGGATAGGTGCATCCCTTATTTGTTGCTGAATATCTTCATTTGCTTTGTTTTTCCCCCTGTTACCCGCCATGTCTAGGTGCAATCCCGTGAGACCACCTGTCACTATTTTGGCTATAACTAGAGCTAGACAACTCTGAATGACTTACTTTTTTGTTGAAAACGGAGGAAGCAATGCCTGTCGGGATTGTTCTGTGCAGTCCAGCACCCTGTCCACACCTAGGAAAGGCCTGTTGTGGGCTGTAGGTACTTTGTATGCTCCAAGAGGGTATCCAAAACTGAAGGAGTTCTTGGCAAGGCTTGAAGGTACTCTCCAAGGTCAGCACCTCAATTCTTGGGAGTGGCAACACCTCTGCAAATGCAAGCAATTTCTCTAGCACTCTAAAACAATCACAAGAGGGTTCTCCTTCTATTGCACTATGGGATTCACTATTTGCTTGGCATCATGAATCACTTGAGCACCCTTTAGCATGTTTTGCATCACTTCAGCATTACTGAGCATGAGAATAAGCATTCCCATGACTGTATCAACAAGGTAGGCTATCATACATGCATAGTCACTGACATTACTGCATATATGACTGCATAGGTGTATCCAATGATACATACATCCATCTCAACCCAAGTAAGGAAATGCATTCCCGTACATCACTGCATACATGATTGCATGAATATCTAAAGGTACATTTTCTTAAGTGCATCCGTACATCCCATGCACACAAGAGTGTGTCATGTCATAGTCATCAAAATTCCATCATGCCAAGTCCATTTCTCAAATTTCCCAAGAGGTACCTGCACCTGCAAACGAGTTTTGAGCCTCCGATCATCGAGAGGTGGGCAAAGTTCCCGCCGAGCCGGGTTGTGCACCCCTTTAGGGTCTTTGATGGCAAGGGGGGTCACCCCTCTTTTGTCTTGCCACCTTGCCTAGCATCGAGCTTTTCCTCACTCGGAATATACATGGCAGACATTTATTTATTTAAACACCCAGCATGACATGCATTTTAGGAATGGAAATTTTGGGCTTTTCATGAAGTGCATGAAATTGAAATGGGAAATAGGGATAGAGAGCTTACCGACAGTGACTCAATGCCTACTCACCCTTATACAATGGATTTTTAAATCAATTCTTGGCTCAGCCAATTCACAAGAAGCCAAACGGGTTATGGGTAAACAAAAATATAATCTCAATGAAGCTTCAGCATGAGTAAAATCCATTCCAATGCCATAAGATCAAATGGGAATGACTCAAATTAATATTCAGCATGCATACAATGTTTGGGACACCTATTACCTACTTGGACTCATACATTCTCTCAAACAAGTGGATAGGATTCAACAAGAGGCTTAATGGGAGAGAATGAGAGCCAAGAATCAGTTACCTTGAGTCATTTGAAGAAGAAAGGAGTGCCACTTCAGTCCTTCATGAGAGCTCCAATTTGATCCCACATGCTCCATAGCTCCAAAATGGTTGTGCTCCGTCAAGAAAGGATGAAGTCAAGTTTGGAGAGGGACTCCCGGGACCAAGAAAATACCAAAATCTTCAAGATTTTTGAGCTTGATGCCAAGATTCCATGGCTGTCATGGACTGCACAAGATCAAGGTTTCTTGAAGTGGAAGAGGAGTCCAAGAAGCTGAGAAGGAAGCCTTCAATCTTGACCAAGGGACTTGCCAAGAGCTGGGAGTGAGACCCAGGGAGGAGAGGAGGGTTGGGGTGCTGTCCAATAGGCCACGAAACATCCCGCTTTTTGTGCTGCAAATTACGGGACTGATCTTGGAGGGTTGGAGATGACCACCACATGTCAATCCTACTTGATTTGTGGCTCTTGAGCTTCAGAGATGGAAGGGGAAGGGCTGATGCTTCATGGAAGAAGGGGGAGAGCAAGATTTGGGCCTGGTTTCCTCCATGGGAGCTTGCAGGAAGCTTGAGGAAGAAGAAGAGAGAAGATCCTCCCTGAAAAGTAGCCCCAGCTAGACTTTCTTCTAACTCCTGTGACGATGGTTACTAAGAGTTTACCTTTAAAATGGGCCAAAAATGACCCACGAGCTGCCAAAGTCGGTCTTCCTCCCTCCAAACTTGGTCCAAGCCGCCATTAATGCTCATGCTTGCAGTCCTTGTGGTCCAAAAATCTTTGGGAACTCCCCTACTACTCCCTGTACTATGTACCTGTGACTCAAAATTTTATGTGACTAGAAAATTGTAACTGGGTAAAATGAGAGACTAACTGGGAGCAAGAACCTAGGCTATGATACCAATTGTCAAGGAGAGGAACTGGGAGAGAGAAAGAGGAGAGAGAAGACTGTAGAGAAGAAGAAGAAGAAGAGCAGAAGAGCAGAAGAGAGAGAAAGACAGTTACGAGGAGAGAGAAAGACTAGAAATAGAGAGAGAAAGACTAGAAAAGAGGGAAGGAAGACATGGAAGCTTGGAGAGCAAGGTGAAGGAGAAAGAAGACTTGTATATTTATGAGATAATGAAAAATTAAGTCTCTTTCACCTTATATACCAGCCAATGTAGCTAGTATTTCCTCGTTATTAAATCCCCCTCTCTTACACTTTTGAGCTTTCCTGATCTCTGCAAAACACCTCTGCATATAAAACCATCTTGACTTTCTCTTTTTCCTCACAGGGGCTTCCTTGGCAAGATGAGAGTGAGGACTAGATGAGAGCTCAAACTCACCAAATGACTTGTTCTCTAAGGATTCACATGAACATATTTTACCAGCTGGTGTAACATGGACAACAATTTCTTCAACTGTCTCCTCAATAGTTAACTCAGCACACCTTCTTCAGAATATTTCTTCACCAACACCTTCCTTGTAGTTTGTTTTGTCATGACCATTGAAACCAACACGGTGCAATCAGGAAGCTAAATACAAAGGTAACTTACTCCTCTCGCACGAAATAGAAGGTGAAATAATGCTTGGCCCAATACAATGAGATAGCGCGAATCTGAGGTTGATCTTTTGCCCTTATTGCTTCGTATGGAAGCTGAAAGGATGCTATTCCTTGAACCCCTTCTCCTTGCTTCGGATTTTCAATACAACGTGATTATGCAAATTTGACATCCTCCTTTAACGTTATCTCTTCGTATATGGAAGCCGAGATGATTGTAGGCCTTGAAAACGTCTTTCTAGCTTCGCATAAGTTTGGTTAATACAATGAGATTAGGTGTATCTGATTTCCTTCTTTGCCCTTATCGTTTCATATTGGGGGCTTCTTGTTGCGAACAATGGACACGTGGTTTGCATGTAGCGAATGAAAGAAGCTCCCTCTTTCTCTCTTTTACTCATAAAATTGCATACGACTCATGAGAAATTAAAAATAGACTAAAGAGAAGGTAAAGTAAGATGAAGCGACTCAAGATTGGGTTCAATCTCCCCCTGACATGAAGTGGGCAGCTCCCTTCATGCTGTATTTATAATAATATTATGAAATCTTCTTTGCCCGCTCAAGGGAATACTCAAATAAATGTCCATATTGGCTCAAACAACTACCATCCACATCCAAAGAACAAAGCATTCACCAAGACATCATAACCCATATTGGATAGCCTAGGCATAAACCATGTCATAGATGAAATGCCAGCTGCAAAGAAGTGATAGTCAAACCCAAATGGAGCTCTAATCTCAGCTCAAAAGCATTCTGGAGCATAAACAAGACATGTGGTATAGTCCAAATACATCATGACATCATACCGAGTAGCCGGGAGCACCTCGTAACCAATAGGCATAACCCAATTGTAGCATAAATAGCTTCATCCTTGAAGTTTCCAGTAGCATATACCTCTATAAACTGAGTAAATCAGTGCTCAATCCAAGCTCAAATCCATAGGCATACATTTCCAAATGTTTAGGCACCAACCGGGCATAATCGGGCATCAAATACCAAGACCTATAAGCATAAAATTGAAGTAACAGGTGCCTGTCCTATTTTGGATAGATCTGGGATTGTTCAAAACAGTCAATGGTTGAGCTAAATAAGCTCCAAATGCTTCTCACATAAGAGGCATAACATTCACAAGTGATCTGGTATCAATAGACATCAGTAGAAGCATCACATAAGCCATAGGCATACAAATACATGCCATCTCAGACCTGAAATCTATTGTAGAATATTTTGTCATCAAAATTTGGCAAATCCGACATCACCATCGCATCTGGAGCGTGCCAAAACCCCAACTTTGACTCTTACCTTGCCTAAATCGGGTTTCGAATGCCCGAGATATGACAAAAAGAGTGATTTTTGGGCCAGATTTTGAAACAGGAGCAAAAAAAACGTGAGTTGGCTAGGGGGGTCTATTGTCCCATGTGTCAAAAATGGGGCCCAAAGGGAGCACAAATGGAAGCCAAAGAAGGCCTACACCAAGCCTCAGCAAGCCTTGATAGGTTGGAAGCAAGATCTAGGTGAATGAAGCTCCAAGAGGTGTGAGCTATGGCTGCCCACAACCTGTGAAAACCCTGTTGAGCTGAAAATTGAGTGAGAATGAAGATCTCATACCTCGTGTGGAAGGCCGGGATGATCTCTTGAAAACACGCTCTGATACCAGTTGAAGGGGATGCAATGGCATTGGAGAAGGAGAAGAGGAAGATGCGGGAGAGAAGAGCACACACAATGTAGGTGCTGTCCAACTAAACTGGCAGTCTTATTGCACTATCATATTATATAAGAATAAAGAATGGGCGGTCATAGTATACACGGGTAGGCCCAGAGGCCTTTTACCCCAACATCTAGCTGGGGGATGTCTAGAGCCTTTGCCTAGCAAGTTGCTTAGGAGTGAAACATCAATCCCGTGTTGGCATTTTCACCACTCAACCTTCGGCCCATGAATTGAACCATAAACTACAAGCATTTGGAATAATCATCCAAATGACAATCCAACAATCGAATGAATGTAAAAGCATTTAGGATATTGTTAGATCAACCAACAAAACCAATTGTATTTTTTCAAACAATGTAAGAATAGACGTGATAACATTTTTATCCACCGCTTACGTGTAGATGCGTTTACCATACATGGATGAGTGCAATTTTCTTTTTCATAGTTTTAAATCTTGCACTTGAATATGTATCTATAGCTAAACAAGAGAAGAAGGGTTGTAGCTGAGAAGAACAACTCTTTATGGAGGGGATCTTGGAAAAATCTGATGCTCAAATCACAATTTTGATAGTTTGGTTGGCTCCAAAAGGAGGTAAAACTCCAAGATACTTGATTAGAAATCTTCTAGATCACTCCTTCTCTATGTTTGAAGTGTTATCTACTGCCTGTAAAGTGGGATCGTGGCATGCACGATTTTACCAATCCTTCATTTTTTGTATTAAATCTCCAAAATAAGTTGAGAAAATCACACACTTTTTTTTACATGACATCCTGTTCTCTAGAAATCTCCATAGCTTATTAGGATATTTACAGTAAGTAATATCTAAAATATATAAAATATGTTAGTTTTTTCAAAAAATCTAATATTTTTGGACCATCCCTACTATACATATTAACACTAGTGATTAATATGGCTCATAACTCACGTTCACGTTGTAACTTTCGTGAAGGGTGGCTACAATCCTTGTCAATTCGAGAAAAATGTCGAATTATGACTCTTGATTTTTTAAATTTTTTAATTAAATAAAAATTATTAGTTATTAATATTAGTTAGTTTTTACTTTAGTTAGTCTTTAGTTAGTAACCTATTAATTGACTAACTAACTTTCGAACAAACCAACTAATTTTTAATTGCATGGAAGTATTACAAATCTCTACTAATGCATACTCTTTCTTGATCAATTCAATCCATACAATTACTACAAATCACACTCTTAAACTTTCATATGATTAGTATAGAATGATATTAAGATCAAGCACCACAAGCATTATCTAAATAAGAATCACGAATGAAAATTAAATGCAATCTTTACTTTTGTAGCAATGAGATTAGGTACTTACTCTTGGAAATTCAATGTCTTCTTCTTCTTCCCAATTGTTTGATTGAACTCTTGGAGTGCTTGTCTTTTTTTATGCCCACTACCTTTCAAAGGATAGCTTCGTTGCTATGAATATGAAAAACATGATTTTGTGCAATGTTGAAAATGCTCTCTTTGTTGTGAATATGAAATATATGATTTGTGTAATGATTAAAAAACTCATTTGGATATGAATACGAAACAAATTTGTGCAATGTTTTCATCAATGAGTTCTTTCAAAATACTAACATTTCTTTCTATTGTGTGATGGTATATACCTTAAGGTTTCGCCTCAAGGCTAAATCTAGCCTTATATTTCTTGTATCCTTCACTAATACTACAACATTTTATCAAGTTCTTATGCATCATATTATACTTTACTATATAGCACTTTTTATTATACTATATTTTTATAGCAAAATTATTTTCATAATTTTTTATCATCATATTCTTTATGATTTTGCAATAAGCATATGGCCATACAATACTTACTAATACTCAATAAAGCATATTACATGGAATGCAATGTATAATCTTACCATAGAATGAAATTTGATCTTTTAACAACACATATCATGATCTTTCATCAATCTATAGATTAGACCATATGGTTCAAAAACAAATTATAATATAAGAATTACTTTTTGTTATTTTATCCAATACAATCTGAGATTTGGCCATGTAGCCAAACCTTTTCTTATAATATAAGATGCAATTTTTATTATTTTTTTCAATATACTATGAGATCTCTTGGCCAAAACAAGGACTCTTGCAATATCACAATATCTTGCATAAGTCAACCACTTTGTTCATTCTACTACATGAATGACATTTTTCCACTTGGTTAGATGCTTTATTATAGTATCAACTTTTACTTACTTCCAATAGGAAATACTATTTTCTACTTAGAAATCCTTACTTTCTATAATTTGGCCATGTGGTCAAATCTTTTCTTACAACAAACAAACCATTTTTTTGGGAATTAATCCTAAAAAAATTAAGACTAAATCTATGGTAGGTTCAATTACACAACTTTTCGATATGCTAGATTTGGCCATATGGCAAAATCTTCTAAGACAAACATATTCTATATTATCTCCAAAAAGAAAGACTGCACTCTACTTGGAACTCCTTAATTACCTACTATATTTATAGGAATTTTGACCATGTAGTCAAAACTTGTCGTGCAACAAATGAACACTTTGTTTCCATAAACCATTTATTTCATTTTAATTTTTTATAATTTCTTATATATATGATCATATACAAATATCATATCATTTTTTCACAAATTAACAGCTTTGTCCATTCCACTATAAAATAAAAATTGGCCATATGGTCAAATCTTTCATTTTGTTATCAATGCTAGCATCCAAGAATCCCCCATTCTTGTTTCATTTGGCCATATAATCAAATCTAATCTCAGACATCTTGCAAACGATGAGACTACTTTTTTCATTCCACTATAAAATGATATTTGGCTATATAGTCAAATCCAATTTCACAACATGTTACAATAAATAAACCACTTTCTGTATATGGTTATGGAACTAGATTTGGCTATATGGTTAAAACTAGTTTATAAAAATATAGACATCTTGTAAGTTTCACCATGGGGTCAAATCTCCACCTTTCAAGTGTTTTTCACATTATCTTATAATTTGCTACATAGCCACATTTTTTAATATGTGAATCTCATATCATAATAAACCACATCCTCTATTTAACTAGCCTTAGAAAACTATATGGTAAAAACCATGGCAAAGTTTCTAATCTCATTGATAAGTCTTATGACTAAATAGAATTTGACCACATGGCTAAAACCAATGGCAACGTTTCTACAATATGAATCCCTTCAAGGAAAACTTACACATACAATAATTAAAATGTTAACTTTGGACCAAATGAAGTCGTGAGATTCCTACATAACCACATTGATATATGGGTTGATCTCATATTGGACTAAATCTCATTCTTTGATTAAATAAGATTTGACCACATGGACCAAAACCTTAGGAAAGTTCCTAGAGTATGATCCTTACATAGGAAACTTACATGGAGAAGAAATCCAATGTTAACTTAGAGAGAAAATCATCCATAATATTTTCTACATAATCACAATGATTTTCCACTATATCTCATACCACACTCATAGTCAACATTTCATTATTGCTTGACCATTTGGTTAAGCCCATGGCCAAGTCTCACTATTAATAGAATTTAATCTTGACTAGAATCTGTGACTAGAGTCCACGGCAAAGTTTCTACTACATGAGAGAAATAAATGATACAAAAATAAAGGGGGAGGAGGACTTCGAGAGACACAAAGAGAGGTGGGGAGAGAGGGTCTTTCAATGTCCTTATTTTATAAGTTTTTTATTTTTTATCTTTGATTTTTATTGTAATGAGATCCGTTGAGTGAGAGTGGATCAGAGGAAAAGAGAGAAATAAATAGAGAGAAAGAAACAGAGAGAAGAAAGGGAGGGAAAGGAAGAGAGAGAAGAAGTGAGAGCAAATTGGGAATATGGGGGAGAGGAAAAAACAATGAGAGAGAGAGGGGGAGAGAGAGAAAGAAGATGAAGGGAGGCAAATAAAAAAAGGGAAAGAGAGAGAAAGAAAGAGAGGTGGGGAGAGAAATAGAGAGGGGGATAGATAAAGATAGAGAGATAGGGAGAGAAAAGGAATGGATGAGGAGAGATGGAAGGAGGCAAACAAATAAAGGAAAAGAGGGAGAGAAAGAGGAGTAGGGCGAGAAATAGTGAGAACGGTAGATAAAAATAGATTAATGAAGCTGAAGATAAGGGGAGATAAAATGAACACGGAGAAGTAGAGACATGGTAGATAGAGAGAAACAATAGGAGATAGGGGGGCAAACAAAGAAAGGGAAAGGGAGAGAGAAAGAGGAGTGGAGAGAAAAATAAAGAGGGCAGAGAGAAATTAAGGAATGGAAAGAGATTAGGGGGGAGAGAGGTAAACAATGAGATTAAAGAAGTCAAACAAAGAAAGGGAAAGGGAGAGAGAAAGAGGGGTGGGGAGAAAAATAAATAGGGGAAAGAAATTAAGAAATAGTACGAAATATAGGAATGGAGATTGAGAAAGATAAGTAGAAATTAGATTGGAGGAAGATCATCAATGAGGAAAACAAAAACATATTGTTTGTTATAACATAGACCTCGGGTAAGTTACTCATGAATATATGTGTGCATCACGTGGGTTCAAAATAAGGTATTTTTAAAATACCATCTTTATACATTTTTTAATGGGTTATTTATAGATTGAATAGAAAAGGGTTATGTTTTATTTAGAAAAAAATCACAAATAAAGATATTTATAAATAGACCTAGAACGCACGTGATGTAGAGGATATATATATATAGTAACTTCCCTAAGACATAGACCAAATGGAAAATGATGATGGTTGTGATGTCCAAGATTACAAGGTATATCTTAATCAGTGTATCTTGTATCCTTACACTCAATGCAATGTGGCAATCAGATGAAAGTATCACTTCTATATAGAACATACAGGACACATTGGCAAGTATCAATTGAAGATAATTGACTAGGCAATCTTAGACTTTGAGAAAACAATACGAAATGTGTGTATCAATCATGCTTTACATTTGAAAAAGTAATTGAATATCATATACAAAAATATTAGACATCCCCTATGCAATGGATGGAGTGCCTGACCCAATACACTAATTGGAGGCCACGTCACAGACTACACCCTTGATACCAAAGGAGAGAATGGGCATTTCGAACCTTCCTCCAATCTTGGTTCTCAGACACTTTCCACTTATATTGCATAGACATCACATGTTTTGTATGTCAAGCATGGCAAGCTTGACAATGCGGCATGCACATAATAGAGCAATAGATGGAGTCCAATGAACATAAGTAGACTTACACACATGGAGCTACATTGACTCCACCTTTCTAGGCTTTGCACATAAGCTAAGGAATCTTTGGCTTGGTCTTGCTATGGATGATATGAATCCATTCAGTCTCTGCTCAACTTCTTATAGTGTGTGGTCGGTAGTCCTTGTTAACTACAACATCCCACCATGGCTTTCTACAAAGAAAGGACACTTGATCCTTAGCTTACTTGTTCCTGGGTGCTACAAAGCTAAGAACATGGAGGTCTACTACCATCCATTAGTTGTTATGAGCTCAAGTTTTTGTGGAAGAAAGGGGTCACTTTGGTAGACATTAGTAAGCACAATGATCGACGGTACGCTAATATACAAGCCATTCTCATATGGACCATGCACATGACTTTCCAAGATTTAAAGAGTGCTCAGGTAAGCGGGATTCCATTCTCTATTTTTATATCTAACATGGCTCATTCAAGTTTGTGTTGATGATTAGATAGTGGTGTTATGACATGTTTGGCTACCTCATGTTATCATGTATATCCATTGTGTGATCCAAAGTTAGACTCCCAAAGGTCACGAACCATGAAGAAGATGGTATATTAGGAACATGTTGCTTTCTTGCCGAAGAGTCATGAACTGAGGGAAGGTTTTGTTGGATGACCTCCAATACAAATGACTGCCCAAAATGAGTATGAGTTGAAAATGGTCCACGAGGAGTCACATCCAAGTGAAATGCAATGGTTCTCAGTTATGTTGTATTGAACCCACTCATAGATCAACCATTTCTTGAATCCCATGTATATTTATAAGAGTGTGGGTAGCTTATTATGGGACCATATCACAAGAAAGAGAGACATTGTAGGGGCACAAATAGATTTGAATGTCTATGTGGTGGTTGCATAAAGCTTTGATTGTAGCTTCTCACAAACAGGTAGAGGTATCTACCAAGGAGTGGGAATTCTCGAGGGAATGTAGTCTGAAGGTGATTGCATGCTTTATTTGGTGTCATATCTAGATTTCATGTGCAACAACTAATCTAACCATTTTAGTGTACAGTACAAGATCTATAGTGCAATTGGTCACATGGGTGAAATTTCTGTATTGAGTACATTGATAAAATGCACTCCACAATGAATCATGGTGTCATGGAAAAGTTCAAGTGAGAGAGTTAATGGTAAGCCACAGATCTAGATAACGTAGTAGATGAGATGGAATATTTTGAGAACTTGCAAGGTGTTATCTCAGTGGATTACTGTAACTTCTCCATGATCATATTCGATATATAGTGGTTTGAAGTGGTATTGAAAGGAGCTAGGGAAACCATTCCACAAGGTCCATCTGGGTGTCTAGAAATAGATTCTAAGAAAAGATGGACATATTTGTGCAACACGTTTGTCTTGTAGAGTCATTGTGAACAAGTGCATGACTTATTTTTTGAATTTTCCATGACATGAAACAATCATAAATGTTGATTATTTCTAATATGTGATATTGAATAGGTAATCTTCTATCTAAAATCCCAACAACCTCAATAGTGGTATGTTGTACCGTCAACACCTCAGGGTACGCCAGTGTATGATAAAAGCAATGTTCGCAACATAGACAAAGAGAGTATGCAAGTGGAGGAGGCTATGTTGCGAAGGGTGGAGGGCGAAGAGGGCTTGAAGCGTGTAAAGAAGATAGGTACGACTAATGTAGATAAGGAGACACGAAGCCTATAATTTTTTTAGAATGAAGTGGACTCCTCTTTTTATGGTGACCTATCTATAGACCTTCCAATATACATCGAACTATGCCAAGAGATTAACATAGGGCCATAGGTTGGTTCCTATTTGTATCCACTTGCTCAATTCATAGATAATTCACTTTTAAGGGTACATTAGTATATGTGTTTTAATTATCATCCCTTTTTTAGAGTTATACTGTCATGATTTACCTAAATCCTTATATTGATTACATTAACATCATTTTCTGTCTGTGCAGGTTACTTTGATGATACCTAGAGAGCACAATGAGTCAAGGGATGACCGATGAGGAGTTGCAAGAGATATTACATGTATATCTTTGGATCACATGGCCTGCTTTAGAGGTATGGTGGACTAAGAGTTGTCATTGACATTGTTACACCATTTTGTGAGATCCACTTTAGTACGCTCTGATGCTTTGATCTCTACTAGACAATGTCAATGCTCTAGATTGGCCTTGGATGGAGAGAGTGGTTTTGGGGGATGCTGCAAAGATGTAGATGATGTGAGCCTACGGTCGATTCTAGAGAGGGTTGCTAATACTGGTTCTACAAAGGTTGGCTAAGGTGGGTGTTGTGGAGGCATCGATGTAGTATCTCCATCTCGTTGGTTTGGTAGATACTTATCACCTCCAGGATTTGTTACACTTGTAGGGATATCTACTCCTATGACTCCAAGTTTCACTCAGTCATTCGTAGTAGCTGGCGCCCCTATGGGTGCCACTTTGAGAGATATTACCCCTGTAGGTAGGCCAAATGTACAGGGGTCTCCTAGTCATGAGCGTGGTCGCAAGCTACACCTTAGACATATTCTAGTAGGGTATGGATACCTCATAGATGATGAAATAGGTGCTGTGATCATGAATGATGAGAGGAGGAGGGTGATGTCTCACATGAGAGAGTTGTCCTAATAAGTATTTCAACACAATGTTTTGGACCATTGGAAAAATATACCTGAGGGAAGCAAGGACTATGTAGTGGCATATTTGCATGAGGAGTTTTTGGTACCTATGGCAAGAGAGAGGTTTTCTACTAGATGGATGATGGAGCATATGTGTACATACATGTCACATAGATGATCATACGCACACAAGGCAATCAAGAGTGGTGCCTCAAAGCCTAACTGGCTAGACACAGAGGATTGACAGAGACTCTAGGATAATGCCATAGATTCTCCAAGACGATAGTAGCAACCATCAAGAGGTAGTGAGGGCATGCTTGGAGGTAGGGGTCATGCATCATCTAGGGAGTGGCGGCCACATGACTTATTTGGAGGACTTTGTAATTTTCTTTTGGTTCTTCTCGCTTGCTTATTTGGAATATCACTTGTACTAATAATCTTGTTTCTACCAATGCTATTCTATTTTCTTTGCAGCACTCCATCACAAACCACGATCTTGTAGGTTTGGAGACTTGATATGCAAAGAGACATGGTTTCACTACCCTTATTAATAGATTGTACGTGCACGATAGCCTACTAAGTCAATCCTCCTTCTTGTATGTAGTCACTTGTTTTTTTTAATGATGTATTATGTATGGTGGACTAATGTGTGGTTGTTCATTTTATAGGGTCCGTTCAATGCTCCTTTGTCAGGACAAGCTTTCAGATGGTGAGGATTGATAGCATGCACTTGGATTCGTAGAGCACACATCATTTTCTTTTTTGGTCTTGTGATTTGTGCAGGCCTCTTTCATGTAGCATTCCTTAGATATAATTATCATCCTTTGTATAAAATCACACTTTGCGATATTTAGAGATAGATTTTCATATTTTTTTTGTCACTCCTCTCCATGGTTCCATGTAATTTCATGTGTTTTTATCACCAATCTTGTACCTATTTTATAAGTTATTAGTCATGTGGTTTTAAATAGTTTTTTCACTCATCTTAATAATGATTACATATCCAATATGTAATTTCTTTGCAAAATATTATATAGTACATGGTGCTGTGGATAGCAAGGTAGCTTACTACCATGCCACCAAAGTTTTTTTCCTATACAACCATTTCTACTTGCGTTACTAATTTACTGCATGTTACTATATCAACCACTATTTGCATCGCAAAGTATCAGATGATGCAAATAGAAATGCTATATGTGAATAATTTGTAGAGATGCCTATACTTATGCTTTTAGCGACGATGTGGGTAAATTTTTTAATGAACATTTGCGTTGCTTTGAACATCAATATGTGGCATGTATCTTGCAATGTATTTTGTAGAATCTTGTGGTGTTGTGTTTTCAATTTTCAACCTAAAAATCTTATACATTTAGGTTTTGTGAATTTTGACTATTGTAGATTCACTTTTGTTTGACAACTTTTTCTCTTTGTAGAACTATTCAATGGCAAAGAAAGATAGCACATCCAAGAAGGAGACCCAAACCATTGATAGAGTTAGTGGTGATTTTTTGTATCCATGGTTTGTGGATGTTTATGATAGTCAAGAAAAAAAAAATTAACAATGTTCTCTTATTTACTTTAAAGAGTGACATTGCATTTTTTCAACAAGATGGTGTCATAGAGAAGATAACATATGGATGTGTTGGAAAAAAGGGAATACCATGTAATCTTGTTAAGCTCAAGGGGAAAAATGTAGTATACAAACTTGATCCTTTGTCATTTCACTCTACATGAATTAAAGAGAAAAAAGAATAATCTTTGAAAAAAATGGATTGGACCTTATTTGAGGAGGTAAAGGGCACTGAAGATTTTATATCAACATTCCAAGCTATCCAAAATAGTGAGCTAGTTTCCCTACCAAGAAAATGTAATCACCCCATCAAAAGAATGAAGCTTCAAGATAAACAAACAGACTTAAGATATTCACCTACTCCTCAAGTAGAAAATAATACACCAAATCCCACAAGCTCAAAGTCAAAATCACCACAAGAAATTTTCTTATCATAAGCTCTAGTTGTTAGTATGGTTGCTAACATTAGTGAGAATGATGCCACTTTACCTTCCATGTTCGAAGTTACACTTGCAAAGCCAATAATTTCTCTTAAGGTCAAGGGAATAGAAAGAACGTTTGGTTTTCTTGAGATACTTAAGAAGAAGGGAAAGTAGGAAGAATCAAGATTTCATATGTTTGAAAAATTATTTCCATTTGGTCCAACAACACAATTTCCTATTCTCATTGATAGATGCTATGAGGCACCTGCTTTGTATACTTATAGGTCACTATGTTGGGATTATGTGGAGAAGCTAACCACTTCTTTCATAAAGAATCCCATAAGTCCAACAATAATAGCATATTTTGTACAAGACAATAATGAGAAGAGACCCATGCATCGTGATGAGGTGGATGCTAATAAGTTGTACACTTATAGTTATTGGGTTATATCAAGGCTTCACTCAATTCATGCATCAAAGATATATATTCAAAGTAATACTACACATTGTCTAGTAACCAAGCATTTATACACCACAAGAAATATTAGAGTATTAGTTGATTGTCCTATTGAAATATACATTGAGCTTTCATGAATGATAAATATGGAATCACATAATGTTATGAAGAATGCCCCTTATGTTGAGAAACTTCAACAATTAAGAGATCAGTGTAGCGTTTGGTTCTCCACCAAAACCCCAACAAGAGCTTTCTAAGACAAGCTCCCAAAGATTACCATAGTAGGTAATCACATATAAGCTTACCTTCTCTTTTTTTGAAGATTAGTGTGATGCTCTTTCTTTTGTTCTATTCTCACTACTTTGATCTTCTTTTTGCAGAGATTCGTGGCATGCATTGAAGAAAATTGTGCATCTAGAGATTGCCATATGATTGTTAGCTCCCAAGAAATATTTGATAGTTGGATAAAAATCATGAAGAGATACTATGGAGGAGACCTTATGTCCTAGGAGGAGAGTTCAAGAAAGAAGGGAAGGAAACCTTCTCCTGTTGCATTTTGTTGCCTTATGGGTCTAAAGGATGGAGACATCCTTACACTACAAGAGGAGATCAATGAAGGTCATATCCTTTTTCTTAGAAACAAATGGGACAAGGAAGATATGATTGATGTGGAAACAAGGGCTAAGCAAATCAAGCAAGATAGGGTCCTAAAGGAGGAATTAGTCACTCTTTTCAATGCCTCACTTCCTGAAAGTAGCACTATGATGAAGACTTGGGAAGAGATTGTTAATGACTATGATATCAATGATGAAGTCTACACAAAGATTTTAGGCATTTGCAATGATTGGGTAGCAAAGAAGCTCACACATGGAGCTTATTGCAGGGTCCCTACCAAATGGAGCAAAAGATATTGTAAACTTCCTAATTGGAAAAAATAAAAAACCTCTTCAACCCTCCA
This sequence comes from Lygodium microphyllum, assembly GCF_053477565.2. NCBI lineage: Eukaryota > Viridiplantae > Streptophyta > Polypodiopsida > Schizaeales > Lygodiaceae > Lygodium > Lygodium microphyllum. Next base: position 26,515,081 of record NC_141159.1, read on the forward strand.
CTAGTTCACCTTGGCATGTATATGCTGTCAGATGCAATCTAGAAGCCTTTGATCTTATATATAATGTTTACAGAGATCCAATTACCATTAGGGTTGTTGTTCTAGATGCAACACATGGAGTTGAGGAAATGAAATCGGACTCTATAAAGTTTGGAAATGTTGTATCCACTCTATTACAAATGACTTGTGAACCTAAATAATTTATGTTGTTATCATTTCTTGATCGAAAGAAAATGGCAGCTTTGGAAAATGCTCTTGAAAGCATTTCTTGCAAGTAACACATGCTAGTTGGTAGTGTTGACTTCCTACCAATGGATAGAGTCTTTGCTTTTGGATCTATAGATTCCTTTGTGGTTTTGACATTGGTAACCATGAAAAAAAGCTTCATCACTTTTGAGTGATATATAAACAATTTCAACAAGCCTTCCATTTTGGACTTTGAAGGCTTAGACAATGAGTGCAATGACAAAGACCTTGAAGAAGACCAGAGGATTGCAAAGGCCATTTTCAGAAAGAAAGAAAATTTATAGAGACTACAATCAAAGCATTCAATGATGCTCATGAGGTTCTATTTTATGTATATGCAAGTGGACTTGCATCTAAGGTGGCATTGGTAAATCACATGAAGACAATTGCAATGGTTTGCAACACTCAAGAGCAAAGAGAGGTTGAAGCACAATTGTGAAGAGTCCATGAGAGTGCCAAAAAAATTTTAAATTTCCAAGAGGTTCATCCTACTAAAGTTCAAGTTCTTGAAGTACTGCCCAAGGGCATAAAAGAATCAAGCCAAGATATAGCAAGTCTAATTATGAAAGAGAAATTAAAAGCTACTTCAGGTGTTTAAACTTAGTTCCGTCTCCTTTCATCAAGGAAGACAAGTTGATGTTTTTTTTTTCTTAAAAAGTTACCTCCATTAGCATTTGCGATATTTTCTTTCTTTGGTGATATTGTTGAAAGAAACTATGTCTTTAGTTTTTTAAATTTTTTGCTAAAAATCTATTTAAGTAAATTCTTTTGATAAAATACTATTAAAGAGCTCATTAAAATTTATCATCATTTGTAAGGATACTTGTTTAAAGGAGATACTGTAATTTATTTTGTAAGAATACTTATCATAATGAAAAGTTTAAGCTATGAAAATTTTGCTTAATTTTATTTTAGATCTTATTTCAATTAAACTCTCATACGTGTTGTATAATGATCTTCTCATGTTAGTTTTGGTTAGATTTTTCCACATGGTCAAATCTCTTATTTCTTATAATCTCTTTTACTACATCACTAGTGTATGTCTATGCATGTACCTTAGGATAAGAGAGCCAAACATATATTACACACCCCAAAAAAATTTCATTGTACCTCCCAAAGGAGTTTTACCTCAATAGCAAATATTACAACAAAGATTTCACCTCCAATGTATCTTTTGAGATGTGTATATGGAATATTAAGATGAAATTCTTATTACAATTCATAAATTTAAATATCTATGGGATATAACTAGTTCAAAAATAGAATGGTCAATCCTTAAGAAGAAACTATGAAAACTTTATCCAATACTCAATTAAATTGTCATGTGTCACTTATACGTAACAGTAGTTTTGGTCACATGGTCAAATGTATCATGTTTAAATTTTCTTTTAATAATTAGGACTAATAAACACCTTCTTTGTACATACCATTTTGAAGGCTTTTTTAGAATCTGAATATGTTTAATATTATAATGAAAAGACAATTTTTGTAACTAATTACAATCATCTATTGTTAACCAAGTATGGTTATAATTAGCTATAAAAGGTAGCTATGGAAAAATGACTTTATTAGAATAAATTTTATCTCAAATAAATCATAATTTATATTTTCTTCACCTTGTGGGATTTTGGTCAACAACTTTACATAAGAATGTCATGACAGTTATTAAGTGCTTAAAGATCTACGCAAATAAGAAGTATCATTTCTTCAAGTTATTAAACTAGACCTAATTAGTGGTGACTCTTTTAAGGTCTTAGTTCATGAAACTTATACATGCCACTTTAAATGATACTATATCTAAAAGAAGAAACTCATATTATAATATCTTCAGATCCATAACATTATAAATTTTGGACATGATAATATATCTTCATATAATGTGTGAGGCTCTTGTAATCTAAATTCTCTCTATCCTCGTTCAAACCTTTGTATTCTTACATTAAAGTTGGAAATTTCTTAGGTATATCGACCTAGTTAAGCCTACTTGATGTTTCCACCACCATACAAAATTGCATTTTGTTCGTATGCTAGATAAGAGAGTGAAATCCAAATCTCCTAATAGCCACATAGCTTACACTTCATCACTTAAGCTGTCAAGATGTTTGGTCTCACATTTATAACATACAATGTGCATTTTTAAGACAAAAATAGATGTATTGCTCTCTTTTATTTTGGAAAATTCCCAAAATATCTAATATGGTGTTCATGCCATGTGCCATTGTATCTATGTGATGCATTTCATTTGCCTATTTGTGGTCTCACCTGCCCATTTTGCTTTGTCCAGTGGAATTTTTTAAACTTTGCCTCACATGCGTATCCGCAATGCGGAAGGGTGTACACTCACTCATCTATTTTTACTTATTTATTCAAAAAATCATGTTTCTTCTTGCCTCCTTCCCCCATTGTCTTTCTCGGACCTTCTTCTTTCTTTAAAGAAAACCTTATATATTTTTAAATATTTTTACAATTTTTTATTTTTCTCTCACCTCCCCCCTCTCTCTCCATAGCCACCCCCTTCTCTCTCTCTCTCTCTCTCTCTCTCTCTCTCTCTCTCTCTCTCTCTCCTCCTTGTGTACCCAACCCCCTCCCTCTCTCTCCCCACCTCCATCTTCTTCCCTCCGTTCCCTCTTCTCCTCATTTCCCTCCCCTCCTCCTCTCTTTCTCTTCTCCTCCTTCTCCTTCTTTCGCCCCCTCTTCTCCTCTCTCCTCCCTTTTCTCCACCATTTTCTGCCACCATCTACCTCTTATGCCACCTACATTCGTATCATTGCCCTTGACGCCTGTGCTAGCCATGATACCACCTCCTTTGCTTTGCTACCACCGCCACCACCACTAGCTCCTTCTCCCTCTTCTCCATCTCCACCTCTCTCTTGCCAACCCCCTCCTTCTTCTCCTCCACCTCCTCCTCTACTTGCTCCTCCCCTTCTCCCACTACTCCTCCTGCTGCTCCTCCTCTTCCCCACCACCTTCTTCCTCTCCTCCATCTCTTCCTTCCTCTTCCCCACCTCTTGCTTCCTCTCCTCCATCTCCTTTTGAGTCCTCCCCTACTCCTCCCCCCCCCCCCCCTTCTCCTCCCCACCACCACCACCAGCTCCTCTTCCACCCTTCTCTCCCACCACCATCCCCCTTTCCACAACCCCATAAGCTGCCCTTCCTACCCTCTTATCCCTTACCCCTAACCCCCCCATTCGCCCTTTTCCCTCATTTTACCGTCCCATGCACCTCAAACCTATAACCCTTCTAGGCCCCCCATTAGCCCTTTTCCCTCCTCTATACCTTCCCACCCACCCCAAACCCATAACCCCTCTAAGCCCCCATTTCCCACCCTTCTTCATTGCCACCCCCTGCTGTGGAAACCCCCCACAGGACTTGGTTTCTCTATGCCCCTCTTTGCCAACTTGCCTTCTTGTGCATCTTTGACACCCTCCCCATCATTGCCCTTCCCCATCCCTCATGTTGGTTCATGTCTATGTGTTTGCAATGGTTCCTATGGATTCTTTTTTGCGTATTTTTGGATCATAGTGGTTCCTGTGTGGGTTTTTCTATGCATGCGGGTGGATTTCTGTTGATTGCCATTCACACCCAAGGATGTACATCTCATTTTATCAACGTTGTGGAGCTCAAAGATGTTGTTGACACACAAACATCTATGTATCCAGTTTTTTCTTGCAAATACCCAATTTCAAAAAACTTAAAATTTTAAAATTTCAAATAAAGATCCAAAATACATAAAAATATTTAAAAATTCAAAACACCTCTAAAGAAACTCAAAATGATCATAATTGTTTTAAAAAATAGATAAGTGATTAGCTCCTTTTTCTCCAAAATTTGACACCTAGAAATTACATTTTAAAAATAGAAAATCTCTAAAAAAACTAAATTAAAAAATAAATATTATCATGAAATCATTAAATATTAAAAATATACATTTAAAATACCAAATAATTTTAAGAAATTATATATATATATATATATATAATTTTTACATATTTTTAATTTTTTAATTAAAACCTAAAAAATCCATTAAAATTTTCATTAAAAAAGTGAAAAGTTTTTAAAAAAACCGAGTAAATTCAATCTAAAATCAAATGTAAAAATCCAACTACATGGATTCATACATGTGTGTCTATATCACTTTTTATTTTGGTCATTGTAGTTAAACTCGAAAAAAATTATTCTTACAAGAAGTTGACTAGCTTCTAGTCACCTATATGTTTGTTTCTTTTGTGGATTTTTTGATATCGTAGGAGTTGAGGAGTCATGTCCTTATCACTGTTTTGTTATCAACCTTATGGATATCCCACATACCACCAAGTTCTTTCCTTTTTTCCTTCTCCATGTGCATCCTTAGGCACAATCAACTTGTACTTAAAATCAACCTAATGTTGCACCATAAAATGAATAGAGTGTATGCCCTAAATGTTAAATAAAATCAATCCAACCGTTAATTGTAAAAGGAACCCATGTCAGTGTATGAGCACATTGCACTATAATCTCAAATTTAAAAAAAAAAATTAATGAACCCTTGCTATCACATGTACATGCATACACGTGTGCTATAAACACATTAACTTGTAATAAAATAAACCCCCACTATCATGCATACATGCACTTTTTTGCACCAAACACCATATAATTATTAAAAAGAATTACATTTATAAAGACCTTTGTTGAGTTGAAGTCAGAGTGGGTTTGACTTAATTAAAATTAACTACAACATAAATTTGTAACTCATAAAAGGAATATGAATAGCAGTCACTTGCTCATCTCACTGCACCATAAGTTGACAAAATGCATTTACAGGGATGGTTTTATTGGTCTACGTTAGTCTTATTAGTCCCTATCTTTTATGTTTGTTAGTCTGTGGTCTTGTTATGAGTCTATTGTCCCCTGTATTTGGTCTCTAGTCAATGTTAGGGCTCGTAGTGTGCTTGATATTTGATTCTCTTTTGTATGCTTGACTACGAGATTTTAGGAGGGTACTTGTATGTTGCACATCATGAAGTTATTGGTTGCACATGTACGTAGGTCATGTCGAATTTTTTACATAGGCTCTGGATTCTTTGGGAATTGGTCTAGTTTAGTCTATTCCGTGATTTTCTCTCAACGGTGGTCTTTGTATTGGTCTTGTAGGAAATCCCTTTCTTGTTTTCTCTTTTTTTCCACAATCTCAATGACACTCCCTTCGTTAAGTGTGGGGATATATTAAGTGTTGAAATGACTATATAATTTTAGCTATTTTTAATTGGATTTTGGGTGATTTTTGTCTGATTTTTTGGTTTATAGATTGGTTTTTTTATGATTTAAAAGTGTTTTAGAGTATGTTGGAATGGGTTGAGTAGGTTTGAGACGCTCATGATGGTTTTTGATTGAGTTATGATGTGTTGTATGGTTCTTTGGTATGTTTATTTGGTTTTGATAGGTCTATTTTACTTCTATTTTGATATGTTTTCTTTCTATTTGAGAGTTTATAATTGTGAATGAGTGGTTTGAGAAATGATTGAGAGTGAGTTGGATGGTTTTTAATGGTTTGGGTTGATTTTAGTTTGAGTTGAATGGTTTTTTGTACTTCTTCTTGAGCTTCTGTGGATCTTTTGTTGACTTCTATTAAAGAGACTTAAAGTTAACAAAGAGAAAAAAGGTGATACACAAAATCAAGATAGTAAAACATTGTGCTTAAACTTTGAGCTAATTGATAAAAATAAAAACAAGAAGTACAAATTATTACATATGATGCGTTCAATAGAAACTTGAAGAAACATCAAACAAACTTGACGCACTGCATCGACGAGTACCTGACTAATGCAAAGTAAAATTTAAACTCATAGAAAGGATGATGAATTTTAGATGAAAACATAAGCATAAAAGTCAACTCTTTTATTGAATGCATGAACTATTAGTGGAAAAATCCATAGTATCTAATCTCAATTTATTCATGCTAAAAAGTTCAATCTGAGTACTTTCATTTAAGCTAAAAACTCAATGCACTATATCAAGTTGAAAAAGTAAGTACACAAAAAACACAATACCAAAATTTGCAAAGTCACATGCTACATCTTAAGAGAAGTAAACTAACTAGAAACTAACTAGAAACTTTAAGTCTTACATTATGTTGGTGAGAAAGTTTACTCAAAATTATACCAAACTTGATGTAGTGCTTCAAGTGGATGATCAAAGTGTCAAAAATTACTATAGAGCTTAATGCACTCTATGAAGTCAACACAATATTTGTAACAACTTGATGCATTATATCAAATGAAGAATAAAATTGTAGAAAAATACAATGCAACTTGATGCAATACATCAAGTTAATATATTGTTTACTCAAAACTCAAACCAATTTGATAGAATTCATCTATTAAATAATAAAACTATCACTAACACTATAAGATATAGACCTTATATCGACGTTTAAAGCAACGAAAATACAAACAACAAAATTTGCCCCCGTCGTCACGAAAAACATTGTTATTGACGACGCCATAGAAACGTCACGCAACCAGTAAATTTGCGACGCTCATAGCGAGGCCAATAGCGACGCGAGCAGTAAATTTGCGACGCAAATAGCGACGGTAATAGGAAAAAAAAATTGTGGTACATGATCGCATAAAATGCGATTGGTACAATCATGAAAGGATATCACTAATACATAGAAAATGTCTACATAGATCAGGCGACTAAAAACTAAAGGTGTGTGAGCTCCAAGGATCCAAGGGCGAGCTAGAAATCATCGTCCCCCGAAAGCTCGTCCCGCTGCAAAGGAGCATCGAACGGATTCTGCAGAAAAAGAAACAACATATCAATCCACCATACAATAATGCATTCAAATATCTCATGGTAACTACGGACAAGAAAGATGAGTGACTTATAGGGCCGCCGCGTCTATACAATCGTTTGATCAATGCATTGAGACCGTGCCTCTCTGCATATCGAGTCTCAAGGCCTTGCGGATCGCGATTTGTAATGGAGTGCTGCAAAGAAAACAAAATGCTAACTGTTAGAAACATGATTGTCAGTACAAAGAATATTTCAAAAAAATAAATAAGCAAAACAAAAGAGAAACTTACAAAGTCCTCCAAATATGTCCTGTGGCCACCACTCCCAAGATGATGCACCACTCCGGCCTCGAGTCGTGCCCTCGCCGCCTCCCGCTGCTGACTCCAACGTCCTGGTGAATCTGTAGTCTCCTCCCTCAGTCGGCGCCAGTCGTCTGCATCTAACCACTCGGGCTTTGCAGCCCCACTCTTGATTGCCTTGCGTGCGTCGGATCGTCTATGTGACATGTATGCACGCATGCAATCCATCATCCAGCCCGTAGAGAATCTATCTACTATGGTTGGCACTGGAAACTCCTTGTGCAAGGATGGTACTATGTAGTCCTTACTCCCCTCTGGTATGTTCTTCCAATGATCCAGGACGTTGTGCCAAAAAACCTTATTGGCACAACTCCCTCATGCAAGCCATCACCCTCCTCCCCTCATCATTCATGATGATGGCTCCTGACCTACTATCAACTAGGTATCCATAACCCCTAGGAGTATGCCTAAGATGGGTCCTCTCCCATCTCCGTCCACGCTCCTGGGCATATCCAGGAGACCCCTGTACATTGGGTGTACCGACGGGGGTACCCTCTCTCGGAGTGCCACTCAAAGGGGTGCCACCAAAAGGGGTGCCACCTGCTGACGGCTGCGCAAAAGCCGGAGTAACTGGAGTAGACGTCCCCATAGGTGTGACAAATCCTGGAGGTGACATAGCTCCAGCTGAACGATGAGACGGAGACACCACGTCTGTGTCTCCACAGCAGCACCCCCTGATCCCGATACAGTCTCTCCCTCTGGCCCAAGTCATGAGCGTCGAGATCATCTGCTCAAAGCTGAAGCATCTGATCACGCTAAAGCAGATCTAGCAGAGCGCCCTGACGAAGAACGAGACAGCTCCTGGTCTGCCATCTCTCTGAAAATCTCGCGAGCTGATCTAGAGACATGTGTGCCATCATGTCCTGAAACTCCTCATTGCTCATCCCTCGACTTATCCTGAAAATGTCACCTGCACAGATAAAAAATGTTGTTAGAATAATCAATTTAAACTATACAAAGCACAGTAATATAAATCATTTTTGAAAAATCCCTCTTAAAATGCATATCTTATGTACCTTTATGGAAGATCTAAACAACGAATTGAGTAATATAATTCTCCAAGAATGAAGTATTCTATGGTCCCATGTTAATCTCCTGACACAACTCTGCATACACTGGAAGGTCGATAGACATGTCACCACAAAAGAATGAGTCTGCCTCGTTCTCAAAAAATTCTTGGACTTCTGTATTTCCATCATTGTTAGCCGATGCGAGCTCCAAACTTGCGGTGGCCTCCACCCCTTGTAATATCGACCCCTCTATTTGCATATTTTCTTCATCTATGCCTGGAACATCGCTTTGATCATATACTCTCGCACTTCGAGGAGTTGAAGGTATAACATACCACCATCGAGGTTGTCGGGGGTTTGGATAGAAGATTACCTGTTCACAAACACGTACAAAGCGAGTTCAAACCATTGTGACATAAACCATATCATATTACAATTAGCAAGCAAATGACTCTTTACACCTGTTCACAATGGGCTAGCAACAAAAAGGTGTCGCGCAAATCCGTCCATTTTTTTTCAGAATCTATTTCGAGAAATCCAGATGGACCTCGTCGAACTGTTGCTCCAGCTCCTCCAAGTACCACTTTGAACCACTGCACATCGAATAGTATCATGGAGAAGCTATGGTAATCCACCGTAATAATACTTTGCAAGTTCCCAAAATACTCCATCTCATCCACAACCGTGTTCGGATCCATTGCTCGTCGCCGGCTCTCTTACTCAAACCTTGCCATGACACCACAGTCCATTATGGAGCGCATTTTGTCAATACGCTCCACGCGAAAATGCCGCCCGCGTAACCACGCTGCACTATATATTTTGTACTGTACATTGAAACACTCAAATTAGATATAGCAAGCAAATTTAGATACGACACATTCTAAACCCCTCATCACCTTTGGACTACATCCCCTCGAGAACTCCCACTCCTCCATTGAGACCTCTGTCCCTTCGCTGGATGCTGCGGTCAAGGCTCCATGCAACCATCGTGTTGACATAAACCACAGCATCTCCTCCATACCTTCAGGATATCGAATCGGTCGGTGACGCGTACTGCGTCCGAATTCAGCCCGCGCTTCCTCTCGATCTTGCCTTGCAATCTGGTACTTGGCGAGCCACATCTCCATGGAGGCATGGTGCAACATACAAAAGCGATTCACCTTCTCTTCCATTGAGGCATCCATTCTTTTTTCTACCCCATTTCCAACCACCACATCTCCAGTCAGTCTATCATCATCCTTCAACGTCCATAGCATTTCATTGTCTGGTTCCACCGTTGGTAGCCATTGTGAGATATGCACTAACGCCTCTGACACCAACCAACCTTCTGCCATGCTACCTTCTGGACGAGCTCGTTGTCACACAAAGCCTTTCAGGGTTTTCATGAAGCGCTCCAGGAAGAACATCCATTGCATATGGATAGGTCCAGCAATCTCCACTTCGTCCACAAGATGCACAAGAAGGTGAACTTGTATCATGAGCATGCTAGTGGGCAGGTATTTCTCAAAGAGACAGACCGTCTCAACTGCTCCCCACCTTGCGGATTCAATAGAGGACGTCTTAATCTCTTTCTGTGAGATCCATTGCACCAAAGTCGACAACTTGTAAATGGCCCCGCGAATTTTTGGAGTAAGGCATCCTGCGATCGCGATCGGTAGGACAAACTGCCACAAATGAGAAAGCATTATGAATAATGGCCACTTTTCAAATTGCAAAATGCCCACGCTAATTACAATCCATTCTGTTCACAGACCTGACATATCTTATGCCAATCATGGGATTTTAGCCCCGACAATTGGTCATCTTTAAAAAATGCGGACCTGAGAGAACGCATCATACCCGTCGGAGTGCGGATAGACTTGATTACTTGTTTCACAATGCGCTCTTCTTTGGTAGACAAAACCCAGGGAGCGCGAGGAAGCTGCACTCCCCCTTCAGCACTCGACTGCGGCCAAAGCGTCTCCATCTTACCTATCTCCTTCAAATCCATTCGTGACCCTATAGTGTCTCTCTTTCCTGTGATGTGGTCCCATAGCAAGCTGCCCACATTCTTGAAAATATGCATGGGATACAACAAGTGGTTGACCTGTAAGTGGGTCCAATATGGCAACTCGTAGAAAACTGAGAACCGTCGCATTCCATTTGGATGTGATTCCGGGTTTACCATTTTCAGCTCATACCAGCTTGCAGCGTTTATATGTGCTGGAGGTCGTCCAAGAAAACCTTCCCTGAGTTCATGATCATCCGACAAGAAAGCAGCGTGTCCTTGATATACCATCTTCTTCATGGTTCGTGACCTTCGGGAGTCTAATTGTGGCCCACACAATGGACATGCTTGATAACATGAGGTAACCAGACCTGTAAGGCGAGCCATGACCTAGTGAATACTTGATTGAATCAAATAAAATATAGATATTACCAGCGAGAACGGAGGTCTGCTCACCTGAGCACTCTCCCAATCCTGGAAAGTCATGCATTGTCCACATCGGAATGGCTCGAATATTGGTTGACCGCGCCGACCATCGCGCCTGCTCATATCTTGCATAGTGACCCCCTCCTCCCACAAAATCTTAAGCTCATCGACTAATGGACGAAGATACACGTCCATATTTTTTACTTTGTAGCGGCTCGGGATGAGCAAGCTAAGGCTGAGATGTCCTTTCTTCATAGAAAGCCATGGAGGGATGTTGTAGTTGACAAGCACTATAGGCCACACACTGTAAGAAGTCGAGCGCAGACCGAATGGGTTCACACCATCCATGGCGAGACCGAGCCGAAGATTCCTTGGCTCTCGCGCAAAGCCTGGAAAGGTAGAGTCAATGTGGTTCCATGAGCGCGAATCCGCTGATATTCGTTGAACTCCATCCGTGGACCTATTCTGCACATGCCACGTTGTCAAGCTTGCCATGCCAGACGTGCGAAACATGTGGTTTATGTGGGGGATGAGCGGAAAGTGTCTGAGAAATTTTTGAGGGATGGTTTGCCCTTGCAAGTCCTGTCGATACCTGTGAGCACCACACTTTGGACATGTCTCCATAGTCTCGTATTCATCTCAAAACAATATGCAATCGTTGATACATGCATGGATGTTATTGTAGTCCATGCCAAGCTTCCGTAAAACATGTCGTGCATCATCACGAGACTCAGGCATGGTATTTGTAGGTGGTAATATATGATATTTCAATAACCTTAGAAAAATCATAAAACACCTTGAAAAAGCACAAATGTTTGCAATAATACTGTTAAAAAAAAAATCAATGAAGCCTATGTACAAGGTACCTGAATAACTCAGTCACACTCGTATCGCTCCAATCGTATTTTGCTTGCACTCTTAAGAGTGCAAGCAATGTCTTCAACCGAGATACTCGGCACCCATCATATAATGATATGGATGCTTCCTCTCTAAGCGGGTCAGATGTCTCAACATCCATGGGAATCAATGCATCGATCATTGCCTCCATCTCAAGCTCCAAGATTGTAGGTAGGTCGGGAAGGTTGTCTGTCTCCTCTGGCATTGACAGTATAGATGGTCCTTGCGAGTGGTGGATTGGCTCCTGCAATCCATCCATCGCACGTCCACGAACTCTTCTAATTGGCGGCAAAGGGTGCACTCCCCCTTGGGTCGAGACATCACCCCCTGGATAGAAAATTTGCCAACAAGACCCAATCTTATTGTGTATGATTTTCAATTAGCTTGCGAGTACAATGCATGATTAATATTAACTTCAAATTACCGTTTGCTGAAAATCCGCAATCGCTTGATCAATGATCTCAGATTGAAACTCGCCAAATTGTCGTACGTGTTCTATAGACAATCGGCATTTTCGTCTAATTGCCAACTTGCATTGAGAGCAAGGACATGGGACACGCTGATTAAGATACGTCTCGCGGTCTTGAACAATAAGACCTTCTTCATTTTCCATCTTATCTACATTACAACAAACAAGGCTTAAATGGATAGCTTTATGGAGATGTACGTCAAGTTGCAAGTTGACCATAAATCTTGCATTGTACATAGTAGTTGAGAGATTTTTCGATGTTATATCTCGGCCTTGTATCATGCTCAAGGATTTGTTTGTCCCGGTACATAATTATTCGTTATTGTAAAAAATTGCACTAGAGGGCTTTGAGTATAAATAATCCATTTTGAGCATCATTGAGGATCTCTTAGTCTAATAATAAATCAATCTCAACAAAAAGCATCTTAGAAATGTGGTTTTTTTGTCCTAGGATCGCGTATTAAAATTAATGCCATCTATGAAATTTATCAACTATAGTAATAAAATTTATTTCAATCAATTCTACTCATAATCATAAGACTTGAGAGAAAATATCCTATACTCAATTTAAGGGATTCTTCTTCTATAACAATACTTTTGGGTTCATTTTGATGAAGTACCGTAATGACCATTAGCTAGGGTATCATTTTCTTTTAGTCCTTCCGTTGACTAGTTGGCATGATTTCTAATTTGTTATGCCTATAAAGTTAATAAAAAAACAATGAATTATGCATATCACAATTAGATCCCCTACTTGGACATTTTGAAGGACATGACCAATTTTAAGCCATCTTAAAGAGTCACCAATATACGTGGCCCATGGCAAAGCACATTGCATACCATTATCGATAAGTCTATTATCTTAAATTTCCTTCCCCTCCCTCTCCCTCTCTTTCTCTCCCTCTCTCTCCCTCTCCCTCTCTTTCTCTCTTTCTCTCTCATTTCCTCTCCTAAACAAGCAAAAAAGAAAGTGATTCAAACATTAAACAAGTAAGAGGGAGAGTGAGAGAGAGAATGCACTCTCCCTCCCTCTCCCTCTCCCTCTCTTTCTCTTTCTCTCCCTCTCTCATTTCCTTCCCCTCCCTCTCCCTCTCCCTCTCTTTCTCTCCCTCTCTATCTCTCTTTCTCTCTCATTTCCTAAACAAGCAAAAAATAAACTGATTTAAACATTAAACAAGCAAAAGGGAGAGGGAGAGAGACAATGCACTCTCCCTCTCTTTCTCTTTCTCTCCCTCTCTCATTTCCTTCCCCTCCCTCTCCCTCTCCCTCTCTTTCTCTCCCTCTCTTTCTCTCTCATTTCCTCTCCTAAACAAGCAAAAAAAAAGTGATTTAAACATTAAACAAGCAAAAGGGAGAGGGAGAGAGAGAATGCACTCTCCCTCCCTCTCCCTCTCTTTCTCTTTCTCTCCCTCTCTCATTTCCTCCCCCTCCCTCTCCCTCTCTTCCTCTTTCTCTTTCTCTTTCTCTCTCTCCCTCTCCCTCTCCCTCTCCCTCTCTTTCTCTCTTACTCTCTCGTTTCCTCTCCTAAACAAGCAAAAAAGAAAGTGATTTAAACATTAAACAAGCAAAAGGGAGAGGGAGAGAGAGAATGCACTCTCCCTCTCCCTCCCTCTCCCTCTCTTTCTCTTTCTCTCCCTCTCCCTCTCTTTCTCTTTCTCTTTCTCTTTCTCTCCCTCTCTCTCCCTCTCCCTCTCTTCCTCTTTCATTTCCTCTCCTAAACAAGCAAAAGAGAGAGATTTAAACTTTGAACAAGCAAAAGAAAGAGAGAGGGAGACTCACCGATGAGATATGGCGAGCGTGGGGCGGCTCCTCTTTGCGATGAAGGCTCCTCATCTCCTTCGTAAACAACGGCGGCGGCGGCGGCAAGTCTTCTTCCTCTCCTTCTCTCACGACAATCGCTCTCTCGCTCGCTCTCGCTCTCAAAACTCACAATGGAGCAAATGCGAAATGAAAACCGCGCTTGGTTTCGACCGCGTTTTTTCCCTACGGCCCGTCGCTATTTGCGTCACAAATAGCGACACCGCTATCCGCCGTCACTAATCGGTGTCGCTACTAGCTCAAATCCTTGTAGTGTAAATACAATAGAATTGATATGTTGTATTAAGTAGCCAAACTCATACTAAAAAGGCTAATAAAATGATGCATTACATTAGTTGAATAAGAAATTTAGTGAAATGTAAAAGATAAAATTATCCCGAACAATATAAACTCGATATAGTGTATCAATGGATATGTGTGTGTGTGTGTGTGTGTGTGTGTGTGTGTGTGTGTGTGTGTGCATATATATATGTATGTATGTGTGTGTGTGTATATATATATATATATACATAAGACCTTAATGCATCACATCAAATTATTATAGATTTTTTTTAAAAAAAGCATACCAACTTGATGCAATGCATCAACTTAGTATAAAATTAAAACAAAAAATCATACTAACTCAATGCAATGCCTCAAGTTAGTATAAAATTTACCACAAATTCATACCAGTTGATGTAGTGTATTAAAAGAAAATGAAGTATCACAAATTTCAGCTTCACTTGATGATTCACATTAATCTTGTATGGATTTAAAATTTAAAATTAACCAACTTGATGCAATGTATCAAGTTAGTATCAAATTATAACAAAAAACCATACCAACTTCATACAATACATCAATTTAGTATATAATTTATTGCAAATTTATAAAGAATATAATTTAGCAATTCAAATGAAAAATATACAAAAATTATGAAGCTAAAATAACAATTTAAAGTTAAACATTTCAATATTTTTATAATATGATAAATTATACATGAAATTTTTATTGTTCTAGAAATTCTTGAATATGTAATGACCAATCTATTAGATTTTTTTTCACAAAAATATCCAAATAAAAGGTCATATATATATAACTATACTTTTTAAAATTGATTGAAATTTATTAACATTAAACTTGTTAATTTACATGAAAAGTACAATTAGGTAAAGCCAAAAAAGCATGTGTGCCTCATCCCAAGCTTCTATCTTTGGTACTTTACCCTAGGTGTCTATGTTCTTTGCTTCAATAACAATAGGTTGCATTATAGTAAAATGCTTGTAAGAAGCAAATGGCTAAATTGAAATACCATCTTAAACCAGTCCAATGATAAATGAAAGAGAGATGATCCCAAATGATCAAGGTTACAATAAGAAATATATTAAAAACTTTAAAAAATACTAATGTAAAATAACTTTGAGATCATTGTGCTCGTGATCACAATAGTCTTTATACTTATCATGATAATCATAACCAATATTATCAATACAATCATAGTCCACAATCAAAACAGTCATAATAGCATATTCAACCTCAAACGTGTTATCAATTCCATAATAAAATGGTCATTAAAATCCAAACCATAAACAAGAAAAAATTTGAGAGTTGACGATGACCATAATTGTATTGGTGAAGGTAGAAATGATATAATTATTCTAATCTAGATATCAACAAATCTAGAAGCACCTAGATTACAAGTAGATCATAGACAACAAATGCAAGATAGAAGTACTAAACAATAATATCAAGGTAAGCAATAAAGTCTATCTACAATACTACAAGTATAGGCCAAGTATATTCATCTCCATAGTATCCACTAACTTGAAAGTGATAATGACATACCTAGGGTAGCATCCATTGCAAATGAAGTGAAAAACTCTATGGATAGCCCGCAAGCAAGGTAATAGCTCTTATATCTTAGTATGAAAGGAATATGTATGGATCAATGTAATGTATTTGAGAATTGTTGTGGTTATTGACACTAAAAAACTTATGGGCATGTTATTCGGGTGCCACCTTTTTAGTATTCAAAAAATGGGAATTGGGAGATTCCCAAACTCACTAATATTATGTTCTAGTGATAGTTATTTAAAAAGAAGAAAAAGAAAAACATGTGAACTACTTTTGGGCTCCACTAGCATATATTTGATGCAAGATAGCAAGATTGAGAAAACGTAATTAGACTTATTCATAGTAACTTTGTGCACTACAATCAAGATTATTAAAATGAAAGAAAATTTTTTACAAAACTAAATGTATTACATCAAGATTACCATAAACTTTATACATTTCATCAAGTTTGGCAAATTAAAATGATCCAAAAATAAAGTGAACTTGATGCATTACATCAAAACTTGATGGATTACAATAATCTAGCTAAAAAGGCAATAAGATTTCTAAAAGACTTGATGCATTACATCAAGTAAGACAAAATAACTTATACTAAAATTTTAGTAAACTTGATACATGACATCAAGTCGAGCAAAACATTAGCTAAATTTAAGGATACTTGATGAAGTGCATCGATTTAGTTAAAAAATTAGAAAATTCTATAAGAAACATGATGCATTGTATTGATTTTGGTCAAAAAATTAACAAACTTTATAAGAAAGTTTATGCATTGCATCAAATTGGGTGGAAATTTTAGCAAAATTTTTAAGAAAATTGATGCATTGCATTAACTTGGCTAGAAAATTAGCAAACTATCCAAGAAACTTGATACAATATATCAAGCATGACAAAAAATGATATAAATATCAAGTAAATTTGATGCATTGCACCAACTCATCCAACATAGTAGCTACAACTCTAGGAAACTTGATGCACTATATCAACTTTGCTAAAAATTTAACCAAATTTGTCATTAACTTGATGCTAGTACTATATGACCTTAGAAAAAAATTAATAAAGTTTTTATGAAACTCAATGCACTATACTAATGAAGATCCAAAATTAATACATAGAGTGGGTAAAATTGATGGACTACATCAAATCAAATGAAGTCATAGGAAAAACTCTAAGTTACTTGAAGCACTATATTACAATATTTAACAAATTTTAAATGCATCAAGTAGAAACAAAACTTGTTACAATATTTATATGAGATTAATGCATTACAACGAATCAATAGAAATATCAAGAATGATTATAAGCAACTTAATGCATTACATCAAGCGCATTTTGTCGATGTGCTCAATGTGAAAATGTCACCTGCATGACCACGCCGCACTGTATATTTTGTATTATACATTGAAACAGTAAAATTACTTGTCACATATAAAAATCTAGATACGATAGCTCATAAAACATGTGGTTCCATTTGGACTACATCTCCTTGAGAATTCCCACTCCTCATCAGTAGAGACCTCCACCCCTTCCCGAGAGGTTGTGATCAAAGCTCCATGTAACCATCACATAGACATAAACTGCAGTATCTCCTCCATGCCCTCACGATATCGAATCACTCAATGGAACATACCTAGCGAGCCATGTCTCCATGGATGTATGGTGTAGCATACAAAAACAATTCACTTTCTCCTCCATTGCAGCATCCATCATTATTTTTACCATATTTTCAACCACCATATCTCCGGCCACTCTATCATCACCGTTCAGTGTCGACCATAGCATACTATTGTCTAAATCCATCATTGGTAGCCATTGTGAGATATGCAATAACACCTTTGACACTACCTAACCTTCATCCATACTACCTTCTGATTGAGCTCGTTATCACACAAAGCCGTTCATGGTTTTCATGAAGTGCTTCAAGAAGAACATTCATCAAATTTGGACAGGTCTCACAATCTCCACTCTATCTACAATATGCAATAGGAGGTGGGTTTGTATTGTGACCATGCTAGTGGGCAGGTCTTTCTCAAAGAGACAGCTTCGTGATCTCCACTGCTCCCTGCCTTGTGGATTCAATAGAGGATGTCTTGATCTCCTTATGTGAGATCCATTGCACTAAATTTGACAACCTGTAAATCGTCCTGCATATTTCTGGAGTGAAACATCATGTGATCGTGATTGGTAGTATAAACTACCACAAATAAAGAAATATTACGAACACTGACTAGACTCCAAATAGCAAAATACACAGGCCACTTACAGTTAAGGGAAGCACAAACTTGTTATATCTTATGCCAATCATCGGATTTTAGCCCTGACAATTGGTCGTCTTTAGAAAAAGCTGATTTGAGAGAATGCATCAGACCCGTCGGGATGCAAATAGACATGATAATTCGCTTCACAATGCACTCTTCTTTAGTAGACAAAACCCAAGGAGTACATTTCACGTTGTCAAGCTCGCTAGGCCCGACGTACAAAACATGTGATGTATAGAGGGGATAAGTGAAAAGCATCTTAGAACTTTTTGGGAATGGTTTGGCCTTGCAAGTCTTGTCGATACTTGTGAGCACTACACTTTGGACATGTCTCCATAGTCTTGTACTCACCTCAAAACAACATGCAATCGTTGTCACATGCATTAATGTTGTTGTAGTCCATGCCAAGCTTTCGTAAAACATGTCGCGCATCATCACGAGACTCAGGCATGGTATTTCCAAGTGGTAATATATGATATTTTAGCAACCTAAAAAGAAATCATAAAATGCCTTGAAAAAGCACAATTCTTTTTTATAATGGTGCCAAAAAGAAATCAATGAAGCGTACATAGAATGTACGCAAACAACTCAGTCACACTTGCATCGCTCCACCTGTATTTTGTCTGCACACTTAGGAGTGCAAGCAGCGTCTTCACACGAGATACTCGACACCCATCATATAATGGTATGGATGCTTATTCTCTTAGCAAATCAGATGTCTTGGCATCCATATGCATCAATGCATCAATCATTGCCTCCATCTCAGGCTCCAAGATATCGGAGGAAGGTCCGAAAGGCTACATCTCTCCTCTGGTATTGACAATATAGACCAATTTCTGCCTTCCAAGTGGTGGATTAGCTCAGGCACTCCATCCATCGCATGCTCACAAACTCTTCTAACTGGTCGCAATAGGTGCATTCCTCCTTGGGATGAGACGTCACCTCCTTGTAAAAATTTTATGACCATATCTAATGTTTTTGTATATGATATTCAATTAGTTTGCGAATGTAAGGCATGGCCGATACCCACTTTTCTTACCGTTTACTCAAAGTCTGAGATAGCCTAATTAATGATCTTCGATTGGAACTTGCCGAAGCGTCATACGTGTTCTATAGACAAGCAATGCTTTCGTCAGATTTTTAGCTTGTATTGAGAGCAAGGACACAGGACACGCTGACTAAGATATACCTCACGATCTTGAACATCACGACCATCATCATTATCCATTTCATCTACGTTACGACAAACAACTAGTTTTTGTTCACATTCTCTTTTTCTTTTTTAATTTATTTAAGAAGGGCTTTTTTCTCTTGTAACTCAATAGAATTAATGTCAACTGAAACATCTTAGTTTACAACACATAACAAACTAGTTTAATATACATTATAAAGATTCCATATAAACCTTCTTACATTTTCACATAAATTTTTAGGAGCTATTGAGCTTACACAAGTAGAAGGCAAAGAGTTATCTTTTATTTACGTTTTTTTCAATAGCTAAGAGACATTACATCATGATAAGAATCCTATTACAAAGATTTACCCATGGAAATTAGATACAATAATAGTATGGTTAACCATAGATTCCTTCAAAATAAACATTAAACAACTTTTAGATTTTCCATCCACTATATCTACTTGAGGTTGATCCTAATATAGGGAAGATAATCGGCATTGATAAAGCAATACATGCCATTCCATATCCAACACCTTTCATAATGTAGAAAGATCATAAAGTCAATCTAAGGTGTGCACAAATTGATTCCTTTTTATCCAAATTCTATAGAGTGCATGGCTTTGCAAATCTAAAGACTATAGTCATATTTAGGTGCATATCTATATTTGTAACATGTCTATTCACCACTGAATCCTAATGGCACAGATTTATCAAGAGGTAATCAATGTAACTTCTGCTCAAAACTCCCTTGTAATAATCAAATTGCATTACCTCAAACTACTTAAGTCTACCTCGTAGGGAAAGTTCCACGTCAACCCCACAAGGATCAACCTACAACAAGCCTTAATCGTGTCTCCTACCATGGTTATCTAATATTATCTTAAGATAACTACTTTGCTATCATCTCTCAAGCTTAAGTAGAACATTGTATTGGTTTGAAGAGAGTGAGAAATGAGGGGGAGTAATATGCATCAACCACTTTATTAATAAGGTATAGTCTCAACTCAGGCCCCCTAAAATAACATTAACTTGGATCTAGGATGACAAACTAGGATAGTTGACATTCAATCATTCCATTCGTGACAATCTGGTATTTTAAATTTTTAATAGAATTCTCTTGGCTAACCAAGAGACCACTTTGCTGTATTAAAAATCCATGGGCAATTTAAACACCCCCTTCCCTCAAAGAGTAGCTTTAGTTTTCTAACTAACCTAACACAATTTATCCACCTCTCTTTGCGCTCTTCATGTCATGTTCTCTCCCTCTTCTCTCTCTCTCTCTCTCTCTCTCTCTCTCTCTCTCTCTCTCTCTCTCTCTCTCTCTTTGTTGTCTCTCTCTTTGTTTCTCTCCACCCCCTCATGTTTTCTCACTCATTCTCCTCTCTCCCTCCCTTTCTCTCTCTCTTCCTCACTTTCTTTGTTATCTTTCATGTTTATTCTCTCTCTCGTTCTCTCTTTCTTTTCCTTTCTTCTTCTTCCTCTCTCATTTCCTCTCTTTCTTCCTCAATACACCTCATTCTCAAGAAAATCAAACAAAAGAAAAAAAAGAAAGAATAAGAACAAACCAAGAGGAGGCAATGTACTCACCACAAAGGCCCGAGGATGGATTCTTCGTCTCCTCGGCCCCTCTTCTTCCTTCATGCAGTTCCTCCTCTTCTTCGTGAACGGCAGCGGCGGCGGTAGCAATGAGAAGCTCTCCTCTCTCTTTGTCTCTTCCTCTCTCTCTCCCTCCCAAAGCCACGATCTCTGTTGCTTTCTCTTTCGCTCTCTCTCAAACTCTTTGCAATAAAATGCCACTCTCAGGTTTCGTCCGCTTTTTTTTTCTTAGCATATCGTCCTATTTGCGTCGCTAATAGTGACATCACTAATTTGTGTCACAAATGCCCGTTGCTATACCCATGTTTTGTTGTAGTGGATTGAAAATAAATTTTTATATTAGTGATTCTATCACATGTGCAAAGTGAGTCCCTATGAACTTCCAACTAATGCCCAAACTAGTTGGGAGCCATCAAGGTGACACAAACATACCCATAGTAGGAAGCTAACATTAAATTCGTACATTCTTATATCAAGTATTGGAGTTGTCCTCTTTTGCAACCTAGTGCAGCACAGAGCCACCTAATGGTGGTTTCAATCTTCAGAAGTTCCAGAACTCATGCACCTTCCCAACAATTTACATTGTAACTCATTGGTAATGAGGTAATATTTCACGCACCCTCCCAACAATTTGCATTGTCACTCATTCGTAATGAGGTAATATTTACATCATTTGATAATGTTGATAAGTTGTGCTTTCCTCTTCTAGATATGTGAGGC
Source organism: Lygodium microphyllum (assembly GCF_053477565.2). Taxonomy (NCBI): domain Eukaryota; kingdom Viridiplantae; phylum Streptophyta; class Polypodiopsida; order Schizaeales; family Lygodiaceae; genus Lygodium; species Lygodium microphyllum. The sequence goes on from NC_141159.1 coordinate 26,536,651, forward strand.
ATGCCATAAATATTGTGTGTGAGGGGAAAGAAAGGAAGACCTTTATTATGTGTTGTTGAATTAATCGCTTTATTAAAATGAAAATATCTTAAAAGTGCCTCGTCCAAGGATTCGAAAGCTCCTAGACGTTTAATTTTATAATTCGTGTGATGTACTATTGCATGATTAAGATTTCATCCACGAAAGAGTAAAAAATAACACGTCGAGTACATCAACAAATACTTGCACATATGGACGGACTTTGACAATAGTGTAAAAGTTATACTTAAAAGTAGAGGGGCACTAGATATTATGATTGACATTAAGTTCACCCAAGGGCATGCTAGCATAACTTTGGTTTGAAGGGCACGTCTCGCCTTTTGGAAAACCTTGTGCCCAAAAATATACTATTCCTAAAGCTCTTGTTGGCACGGTACTTTTAGTAAAGCTGAGGGACAGCGAATTTTTTATAAGTGCTTTGAACATGAGATGGACATGGACGCGGGGCCTTTTGCTTTTGGAAATAGAACAAGCAACGACCTGGGGGCGTTGTTTGTGTGGTACACATGCGTATGCATTGGAAGGGCATCTTTATGGGCTGGCATGTCGCTGTTGGAAGGTCTAGGCTTTGCACCGATCAGTGCAGTTGGAGTGCACAGTACTACTCATATGAGAGAGAGCGAGAGAGAGACAGACAGAGAGAGAGAGAGAGAGAGAGAGAACCGTTTGTAAAGAAAGATGGCATCTATATTCTACCTTGTCCTCATTGGGGAAAAGGGCTGCTTCGATATGCGGCGGTCGAGCGGAGCGGGGAGCTTCAGAGATCCCCGAGAGAGAGAGAGAGAGAGAGAGAGAGGAGGAAAGGCGATTCGTCCAATCATCGTCTTTTGAATGCCAGCTGCCCTGAGGCTCTCGCAAACACTATTCCACTGCTTTAATCATTTTTGAATGACAACGTACCGGCATCCCATCGTGTTTCCCAAAACCGTTTGCTCGTATTCTTCCACTCGAGCACGTTTTGAGTGTAAAGTAGAACAAGTGACAACTAAGCAGAGAACACCTTTCAAAGGGGGAAAGTCACACGAAGTTGAAGAAATCACAAAAGGTGCATCTTTTACTATCCTTAATGAAAGGTTTTTCGGGGGACACTTGTTCACTCCACGCATTGCCCGCAGTGACACGTGTCCACAACATCATCAAAACGTAAATATTTTACTATCTTTATTGAAAGGTTTTCCAGGGGACACGTGTTCACTCCACGCATTGCCCGCAAAGACACGTGTCCACAACATCATCAAAATGTGAATCTTTTACTATCTTTAATGAAAGGTTTTCCAGAGGCCACATGTTCACTCCACGCATTGCCCACATGTGGAGGACACGTGTTCACTCCATGCATCGCCCGCTGCAAAGACGCGTGTCCACAACATCATCAAAAGCTCCCGTAAAGGCTCCCTCAAATATCCCATAAGCAAAAGAGCTATGTGATGTGTGCAGAGTGGGAGGGGGGAGGGCACTACAAAACAAAGGGGGTACTGTGAGCAACTTTCGGTGCAACCCCAACCCCGTTTGACACACGATGCCTTCACATGTATTGTATTTTTTCAAGAAAATGTATAAATGACCTCCCCCATGCGAGACCCACTCAAGTGGGCATATGAAATTTAAAAAAAAACAATGAAAATGTCCCCCCATCCCTCGGTTGAGACTCGATCGTCGCGTAAAATGTTCACGAGCAAGGCATTCCACTTTTTTATATTTTTAAAACTTATAAATGCCCCCCTCCCTCCTGCAAGGCCCACTTAACGTGCATTTATTTATTTTTTATAACATAAAAAATGACCCCCTTCTCCCCTGCCCCCTCTATGGGACTTATCCATCATGCGATCTGTGCATGCGGGGGAAATTCACCTAATTATAATATATAACATAATTATAATATATCAATAATATTATTTATATTAACATTATCTATAATTAAGGTTATTAACATAATGAATCGTTACGTAATTATTAATAGCATTTTTAAGGTTATTAATGTAATAAATAATTAAAATGTTATTATAACTTTTAATGATCACTTCATTTATAAATAATCATGTTAAAATTCTAATTATATTATATATTTTTATTTAATAGTAATAATAATACATTAAATATATTATATATAATAAGTTATTGTAAGTATTAATATATTTATAATATGTAATAAATAAATTTTATTATATATATATATATATATATATATAATCCTCTCGCCTTGCACATATTTTATTATCTTATATCTATATGTACATGTAGATACAAGATAATAAAATATGTGGAAAGAGAGAGGATAAGAAATTTTGGAGAGGGAGGGAGAGGGGAGGGAGGAAATAAGAAAGTGATACATATACATAAATAAATAAATACATGTTTGGGAGAACAAACGAGAAAGAGAGAGAGAGAGAGAGAGAGAGAGAGAGTGCACATTCTCCCCCCTCTCTCTCTCTCTCTCTCTCTCTCTCTCTCTCTCCATGTGGTGCAGCCCTTAGCCATCTTGTGCAGCTCACCAATTGCTCGCGATGCCTTGTAATCCTACTCAAAGCTTGGCCCTGTGATCCTATCATTTCTCTCATAGGCACAAACTAGCAAAAAGAGTGTAGATACACTATGAAATGAAGAGTAGGTATTTGATTGGGATCATCTACAGTAGTAATAGAGGGGTCATGTATATCGTCAAACACATGATCTCTTGAGTCACATACATTGTTCAATGTCAGATGCATGTATATGAATGTGTTTGTATGTGTCTCTTGGAAAACCCTATTTAGAGAATAAATGTCAGAGAGAGAACTAGGGAGAGAGAAAGAGGAGAGAGAAAGACTGCAGAGGAGAGAGAAAGACTGCAGGAAGAGAGAGAAATAGAGTGACGAGGAGAGAGAAAGACTAGAATTGGAGAGAGAAAGACAGGAAAGATGAAGAAGCCATGGAAGCTTGGAGCAAGAAGGGAGAGAAAGATTGTAATTGTATTGATATGTCAAAAAGATGTGAAAAATTACAACTTCTCTCCTTATATACCAGTGTCAGTGTGACATGGCATATTATTAACATTCTAAGTATTCCCAGCTTCTTACAATCCATCCCTTCCCAAAAGTTTTTGTCCCCAAAAACAAAACTAGAAAGAGCTAAAGAAAAGATGGATAGAACAGAGTACTACTCTGTTTTACAGCTTAACAAATAGGGAATGAGTGAAGAATTTATCATTACAAGGGCTGAATTTGAAGTACGAAAAGTGGACCCTGCTATATACATGATTTGAAGAACCTTAGAAGCCATTGGAGCCATAGAATCTTCAACAAATAGTTCCAGAAGAAAGTAGACAGCTTGCTGGAATAACAGTCCCTGCTGGACCAAATCAGCCATAACTTTTGATAGAAGTGTCCAAATGAAGTGTACCACATATCAAAACGAAGCTCTTGAAGAGTACTTTAAGCTCATGTAGATAGCTCAATTCTGAAAATGAAGTACGACAAAAACTGTTCTAAAACAGCGTACTGTCCTGAACCAGTCTGCACCAATACTAGCTCCATAAGCAATAGGCTTCAGCCACTAATGTATCCTTCAAGTATGGATACTCATCCAATATTGAATCAGGTCTCCAAGAAGCCTCTTCAGAGGGTAAACCTCTCCATTTAATCAAATATTCCACAATAGAACGTGATCGAAGCTTCTTTTCACGCTGACCTATGACAGCCTCTGGGATGTACTGAACAATACCATCTTCATCAATAGGTGGCAGCTCATCAACTAAATCCACTGGATCACCATAATAGGGCTTGAGCTGACTAACATGGAAGACGTTATGAATCTTTGTAGAAGAGGGAAGCTCTAGTCTGTATGCCAAATCTCCAATCCGCTTAAGGATCCTGTAAGGGCCATAGAATCTGTGGGCAAGCTTATTACTGGATCCATCTTTCAATGTAGAATACTTGGATTTGGGCACCTTCAACAAAACCAGCTCTCCTTCCTGGAACTCTAAAGGCCTCCTCTTCTCATCAGCATACATCTTCATCTGATCTTGAGCCTTCCTTAGATTCACCTTGCATTGCTGAAGAAGGGTCTGCATTCTATCCAACTCTTCCTTCCCATGAGGGTTGATCTTTTCGTTAAAAATGACTGTGGGTAGGGGCACCTTGTAACCATACAAAGCCTCAAAGGGTGAAACTCCTATGCTCGCATGAGTGGAATTATTATAAGCAAACTCAGCCAGGTGTAACCAAGAATCCCATGAGGTTTGGACATCATAGCAAAAATGGCGAAGATAAGTCTCCAACCATTTATTAACTCTCTCTGTCTGTCCATCAGTTTGGGGATGATAAGCCGTAGATGGAGCCAACTTGGTACCCATAGATGTAAATACCGCTTGCCAAAAGTTACTCATAAACTTTGAGTCCCTATCATGGACAATCACCTGCGGTAATCCATGCAATCTGAAAATATGCTCCATAAACTGGTTGGCCACCTGAGAAGCAGTAAACTGAATTTTTGTTGGGATAAAATGAGCTGCTTTGGTGAGTCTGTCAACCACCACATAAATGCTATTCCACCCCTTCTTGGTAGTAGGTAAGCCAGTGATAAAGTCCATAGTAATATGAGTCCATTTACCCGTAGGAATAGGCAATGGCTGCAATAAACCTCCTGGCTTATGGGTGCTATCCTTATTTTGCTGACAAGGCATACACTTCATAACGAAGTCCTTGACATCTTTCCACAGTCCTTTCCAATAAAAGCTCTTGCTGATCCTGTCATAAGTCTTGAAAACTCCCAAGTGTCCAGCTAAAGGCGAAGAATGCATCTCCTCCATAATTTTTTGCTTGAAGGAAGAAGTAGAGGGAATAACAATCTTGCCCTTCCACCAAATAAGACCATTTTTAAGCTGGTAGTGCGAGTTTTCTTCCATGAGACCTTGCTGTAATTTCTGAAAGATTTGGCTGAATTCCTCATCTAAGAGATATGCCTCTTGTAGCTCTTCAATCCAATCACTATGTAATTCCGTCATGGCTGATACTTTGCAGGCCCACATACGAGAGAGAGAATCAGCCACTATGTTATCTTTGCCCCTTGTATGAGTGATGTCAAAGTCATAATTTTGTAATGTTGCTACCCATCGTCGTTGCTTTGGAGTAAGATTTGACTGAGTAAGGAAATACTTGAGTACGCGATGATCACTATGTACTCTGAATTGGCTGCCATATAAGTAATGGTGCCATTTCTTGATTGCATGCAGAATAGCCAACATTTCCTGATCATAAACATTCATGGCCATCTCCTTATCAGTAAGCTTACGGCTTTCAAATGCAATTACTCCATGCTCCTGAAGCAAAACAGCCCCAATGCCACGGCCACTAGCATCACATTGTATAGTAAACTCTTTAGAGAAATCCGGGCATACAAGAATAGGAGCGGAGGTAAGTAATTCCTTTAACTGGTTGAAGCTGCTATCTGCAAGAGAATCCCAAAAGAAAGCCTCTTTCTTCAACCTGTCAGTTAAAGGGGCTGCAATTGCCGCATAATGCTTTATAAATCTGCGATAGAATGAAGAGAGACCAAGAAAACCTCTAAGAGAGGTAGTAGTAGTAGGCGTTGGCCAATCTTTTATGCATTGCACCTTCTTGGGATCAGCCTGTATTCCTTTTTCACTGACTATATGTCCCAAGTATTCCACTTCAGTCTGCATGAAAGAACACTTCTTCTCCTTAGCAAAAAGCCTATGATGTCTCAACACATCAAAAACCTTCCTCATATGCGACAAATGATCCTGAAAAGTCTTGCTGTAGATCAAAATGTCGTCGAAGAATACCAAGACAAACTGAAAGAGGAAAGGTTGTAGAATCTTATTCATCAGGCTTTGAAAGGTAGCTGGAGCGTTTGTAAGGCCGAATGGCATCACCAAGAAATGGTAAAGCCCACGATCAGTCCTAAAAGCAGTCTTGACCTCATCACCCTCTCTCATGCGAATCTGATGATACCCTGATCTCAAATCAATCTTCGTGAAGAATCGAGCCCCCTTAAGCTCATCAAGCAAATCATCTATCCTGGGTATAGGATATCTGTTCTTCACTGTTATCTTGTTAAGATCCCTGTAGTCAATGCACATTCTGAAAGATCCATCTTTCTTTTTGACTAACAGGACTGGGGATGCATACGGTGAAGAACTTGGTTCAATGAATCCCATTTCAAGAAGCTCTTTGATTTGCTTGGCTACTTCCTCTCGTTCGCATTTTGATAGTCTGTAAGGTGGCTTATTGATCGTCTTTGAGTTGGGTTCCAAATCAATGGGGTGATCCACCGCTCTCTTAGGAGGCAATGAAGTAGGTACTTCAAATAGATCTCTGTACTCCTCAAGAAGAGCTGTCAAGGCTGGATGGTTTGCTGAATTTTTGGGCTGATCCTGTGTTTCTTTGTTCAAATGCAATACAAATATCTGTGAGCGCTTCTTGTACTCTTTCTTGAGTTGTTGAATGGTGATAAGCTGAAAATCAGATTTACTAGGGATCCCCTGTAAACGGATGAGCTGTCCATTGGAGAAAAACTCCATATATAACTGTGAGAAATCCATAGTAATCCTGCCTAAGGTCATCAACCAGTCACAACCAAGTACAATATCTATGGGCCCCATTTCCAAAGTGATCAGGTTTACTTTGACTTCAAAATTTTCAGCCATCTGCAAAGAAACCTGTGGACAAATCTGTGTGCTGATTTCCTCTTCACCATTAGCCACTTGTACTCTAATGGGCTGCTGTAAGTCGGTGGGAACACAATTCAACTTGTACAAAATGGATTTATTGACAAAACTGTGGGTACTGCCACTATCTATCAGGATGAACACTGGCTTTCCACATATGCTTCCCTTCATACGAAGTGTATTAGGGTTCTTAGATCCCGTCCAAGCATCCATAGAGATAGAACAATTAGTGGCAGCAGGCAACTCATTACAAAATCCACCAGGATCAAATGGAATATCACCGCCTGGATCAAAAGGAAAAGAGTCAGATGGATCATAGAAGTACTCCTGTCCACCATCATCCTCGAAATCTTCATTTTCAGCATTGATTGGGACTGCATTAACTTCATCTATGTCATTTTCAAGGTCCTCAAGAACTAGCATACTCTGAATTTTTGGCTTGGCATTTTTGTATACACACTTTGAAGCATGGTCAGGAGTATACTTTTCTCCACACTTGAAGCATAAGCCTTTGTCCTTTCTTTCCTTGTAAAGATCCATGGGAATATTTCTAGAATTTGTATTGGCTGAAGTAGACTTAGGCTTATTGTCACCGTGCTTAAATTCAACCTTTGGACTGTTTGCTGTCCTGAAATTGCCTTGAAGCCTAGAAGCATTAAATGGGGGATAAGTTGGTATCCGTAAGCTCCCACTAGGCATATAGTTGCTGCCATAATTGTTACCAACTTGCCCTTGCTTTAGAACAGTCCTTGGCTGTCCATAACTTGGCTGAAATGAAGATTCTTTCCTATACTTCCTTCCAAAGCGCTCTGCAAGCTCAATAGCCTTGAAAAGTGAAGTAGGATTTTGCGCCATAACATCAGCTGACAAGGATGGTTCCAAACCATACATGAACTTGTGTAACTTGGCCTCATCACTGATGTTTTCCACATACATGGTCAAGTTAAGGAATTGGTTTGTATAATCTCTTACACTTAGGCTCCTTTGTTCCAAGTTGTACCATCTTCGTTCTAACTTCTCTTTCTCAAGAGGTGAAACAAAGACTTCAGCCATAAGTGCCTTGAAAGCTTCCCAATTTTCAATAAGTACATTCTCTTTCTTGATATACCTCCACCAAGTGTGAGCAAATCCTTCTAAGTGGAGGGAGGCAAAATGTATCTTCATATCATCAGTTTTTGGAAATATGTCGAAATAAGACTCCATCTTAGAAGTCCATTCCTCTAATTCTGATGGTGAAGATGACTGGCCATTGAATTTGGATAAAACAATTTTGTCCTTGAATTCTCTATCATGGAAGGGTTGCTGTCCCAAAACTGGCTGATCAGAATTTCCAAGTACAGAACCCCCAAAATGAGATTGAAATCTTCCAACAGGTGGCTGAGAATTACCCTGTAATCTTCCTGTTGGTAAAGCACCCCTAGAATGCTGTGTATGCAGTCCAAAAGCTTGAGTATTGGCACCGTTCAAACTGCCCAAATAGTCATCATGCCTTTGTGAAGCTTCTCCCACTTCATATTGACTATTGGGTATGCCTCTTCTTCCTATGATTCCATCTCCATGACCATTTTGGTTGGATGGCTGAAGTGGAACTGAAGGATCAGTATTTGAACAGGCCTTTTCATTAGCTTCTTTTGATGCCACTTGTAATTGTAAAAGTTTAGAGACTTGTGCCATGAGTAGTTCATTGGACATTACCAATCTATCAATGGAAGCCTTAGTCTGATCAGTAGATTGAACCATCTGATCCATTCTTGATAGCATGGCCTCATGTCGCTCTCTATGCCTTAGTTCATGGGCACACAAAGTATCATTGAGCATGCTAATTTCTCCTTGTTGAGGCTCTTCAGGGTTCTCTTGAAATGTGCTTTCCATCATAGAATCCCTGATTTGCTGTGCATAGTCCTCCTGGACCTTATTTTTGCCTTTATGCCCTGCCATACTAGTGCAGTCCTGCAGTACCCCCTGTCAGTAAAACGGCTATAACTTTGGCTAGAAAACTCCGATTGCAAAACTTTTTTGTGCGAATCGAAGCTTACAATGCCCTCTTCGAGATGAGCTATAGCACGCTATAACAGGTTTAGGACAGAAAATTCTGTAACTGACTTTCAGAGTCTGAACTGTCCAGTCCTGCACCCTGTTTAGACCTGTAAGTGCCCTGTTTTGACCCTGTAATGCAAGAAAGTAACCTCCAAAGGCTACCAAACCCTGCAAAGGGGTATATAGGACCTGTGGGTACCCTGTAGTACCTGCACCTGTACTTCAGTATCAAAGGGTGTACCTGTATCCACCTGTAAATACCCTGTGGGTAACCTGAAAATGCCCTGTTTTACCCTGTTTTACTCCAATAGGTACTTGAGTCGTTGGAAAGTCTTCAATCTTCAATTCTCCACTCGCTGTACCTGTGTGAGGGATAAAACGGCAGGACGGGCTCCCTACACGGGCTCCGAATCACCGGGAGGTGGGCAAAGTTCCCCCCGGGTCGGTTGGTTGCACCCCTTCGGGATCTTCGATAGTGAGGGAGGGTCACCTCTCTTTTGTCCCACTATCTCCCCCGGCATCCACCTTTTTCCTCGGTGGGAATATCAACATGGCAGAGGCTAGTGTACTAAGCAATCAGCATGATATGCATTTGGAAAATATTCATTCAGTCTTTCATGAGATGCAATTGATTGAGATAAAAGAACTTGAGATGGAAGAAGGGTTTTACCTATGCAATTCAGTGACTCACTGATTGCTAGTACTTACCCTTTACAATTTTCCAATTTAGGCAAAAGAGAATCAACCAATCAATTGGATTAGAGTAAGCAAAGGAATCAATGAATGTATTCAGTCCATAGGATTCAAATGTTATGCTGAAATCTCAGATTGAGGCCCTTCATTCACTGATTGAAGCTAATATGCATTAGACAAGCATTGCATTCATGAATAGATGAATTCAAGCAAAGGTTGGCTGAGAATTTGATGAAAATGTTCAATTCTTTAATCTCTCAGTCAAATGGCTTAAGCTCAGCAGTTGGATTAATGAGAGAGATTAAAAATTGAAGAGAAATACCTTGACATGGCTGAAAATAACTTGCCAAATGCTTGATAGGGCTCCCGGTTGTCCAATGTTAGCAAAATAATCCAAGAAGCTTGCTTATCTGATGGTAGAGACCAATCTTGAAGCTTCAAATGCTTGAAATTGAAGCATTAAACCCGTTTCCCCCAAATTTTTGCTCCATAGAAGCTCTTGATCTTCAATCTTAAGCCATCCCGTGCTTAATCCTTGCAATTTGTTGAAGAATCCTTGCTGAAATGATTCCACGGGCCAAAAGGATGAAGAATCTTCAAGAAATTGTCAAGAAATGGAAGCTTGGGCTGAAGCTTTCATGGCTGCCCATGGACTGTTCATGTAGGGTTTCAAGAGAGTGAAAAGCTGAGAAATATGGTTCTATTTTGGAGTAAACACACCAAAACCTTGAAGGAATCACTGCCAATGATGAATTAGAAGCACCATAGCTGAAGATTGGCTGAGAACTGGAGGAGAACAGGGCTGGAAAAATCAGCGCAAATTTCGGGCTGCTGTCCAGGCCACGTGGCAGCTTCTACAGGGCATGATTGGTACTCCACTTGTTGCATTTGATGTCTAGAGTGCCATTATGCAGGCCATTGTTGATGGAGAGCAAAGATCAGTGAGAAAAGAAGAGATCTCAGCCAGCAAACTCCATGAAAGCTTGGGCAGAGCTTGAGGAAAGAGGAAAGGAAGACCTCTTTTGAAAAGTAACTGTAGTTTAGTCTCTAACTAAGCCCGGTTAACCATTCTTTACCCTAGTTACCTCCATTTTTGCATAAAATTTGATGACGTCCAGCCATTTAAGCCTTTACCCGCCATATCTGACCTTGAATAACTCCAGATGTAGTCATTGCTAACTGTAGTTGTCCTGCAGCACTCCACTAGTCACTGTCTTGTACCATTTTTTGTCTGAAATTGGTTTTGAAATAGGAAAATAGGAGTGAAAATGGAAGAGAATAATGGATCAAAGACTGAAGCTCTGATACCACTTGTCAGAGAGAGAACTAGGGAGAGAGAAAGAGGAGAGAGAAAGACTGCAGAGGAGAGAGAAAGACTGCAGGAAGAGAGAGAAATAGAGTGACGAGGAGAGAGAAAGACTAGAATTGGAGAGAGAAAGACAGGAAAGATGAAGAAGCCATGGAAGCTTGGAGCAAGAAGGGAGAGAAAGATTGTAATTGTATTGATATGTCAAAAAGATGTGAAAAATTACAACTTCTCTCCTTATATACCAGTGTCAGTGTGACATGGCATATTATTAACATTCTAAGTATTCCCAGCTTCTTACAATAAAAAAGTTTGGGGAGAGAGTGGGAGACAAACAACAAATAAAATAATTTGAAAAAGATATTGAAAATTTTTGGAAAGAGAGAGAGGGAGGACACTAGCCGCTCCGAAATTGGAGAAGGAGAGTGAGAGAGAGGAGACTGGGTGAGGAGCACCTTAGTAAGCATTATGTAGATCTAATGTTTAATGTGCTTGAGGGAAATGGAATATTATATTTCCCAAAATAATAAGTAAAGAACTTGCTTCACCAACGAATCAGGTGGATTTGTGAGCCTAGCTTTGCCACCAATCCCTTCTCTAACACCTAGGAGTAATAACTATAGTTGTCATTTACCCTCTAATACTCCATCATTATAAATATCATGGTACATGTCCAATTATTTTTTCATACACTATGAATGATACTATATCTACTTGTATCTATTGGTATTGCCATTGCTATTGCTACTACTTCTAATAATGTAACCACCACTGCTACTACCACAACTACTACATCTACTATTTATTGTCCTCCTCATCTTCTTCTTGTTGCTATTGCTATTGCTTCCATTGTTGCTGCTATTGCTACTACTATGTAATCTACCAACCTATAGTCTTAAGCATACTAGTTTAGCCTTGAATTTAACCATTCATTATCATATGTATAATAATTAATTTCATACAGGTAATTATTAAACTTTATCATCAACAATAATCTAGGTATTCAATTAATTAGTAATTAGCATAGAAAACCTTTAATCCAATATTCTAGTAGACCCTAGACCTAATAATAACTTACTACATATTTAGATTACTAAATCTTAAACCTACTAAACTCCAACCAACGTATTAACCCAATACCACTAACATTCTAAACCCCTAACCTATTATTACTAACCTACTAACGTTCTTATTAACCTATAAATGTACTACTAGTAACTAACTTATTAACTCACCAATATAATGCTACTAATATGTGAAATAATCTACTAATCTACTACTATCACTAGTAATTTGCTAGGGTCTTCATATGCTAACCTTTTACAACTATTAATGTGCAACCCTTAACATATTGATCTAACTATTAACTTTGTTATGAACTAACATATTTAATAATTAAAGTAACATGTTGAAAATTAAAATTTCATAGCAATCACTAATTAATTTTTAATTTCTCTTAGTCTAATCCTCAAAACATAATATATAAGAGAAAAGGAGAGAAATAATCACCTAGATTATGCTTATCATGGGATTTTATGGGCCTACACTCACAATACATTTTCTAGTTCTATATAAGAAATAACTAAATTGTAAAAATTAGCACATTCTCTTTCATCTCTATTCCCCTCTTCCAATCCTACGTCTTATTTTACACTAGTTCATCTCTAATTAGAAAATAATCAAATGTAAAGTTTATTAACTCTTTACTAATTATATTTTATAAACTAATCTCATACCATACTAATTAACACCAATTATAGTAAAATTTTAGATATAATTAAAATTTTATTAAAAAACATAATTACATTAATAATTTACTAATAATTACTTAATAACACCTAAAATTTACTAATAAAAAATTAATTAGATCTAAAATTGGTTACGTTTTTGCTAATTTCTCCTTAAATTATATCTAAAGCTTACTTTTCCCAACCTAATTATTTTCCTTTTTTTGCCTTCTTTTGATTTTCATAACCCTTTTCTTCCCTTTATTTATTCAAGATTTTAAGCTAATTATCCCCAATGACCCACTCTTTGTTCTTCTATATATTGATTCAAATCATGTTGTAGTCTTTATGGGGACATTAGGAGAGTGTTAAAACCTTAAAATTGGTATCTCCTCCATATATAGGAAATGTGAAAAGGTGAAAATTTTAAAAATGAATTTGCATGAACCAAAATAATGATCCTTGAATAATGGGAACTAAAAAGGAACACATGAAAAATGTAAAATAAGAAACATTAGTAAACAACACTCAATGGAAAAAATAAGACATGTTACCATCCTTGTAAGAGTATGGATTACCATTCTACATGTAAGAGGGTTCAATGGTAACCTTGGATGTAAAAAAAATGATTATCGTTCTATATGTAATAGAATTAAATATTCAATCATATGCCTTACATGGAAGACTAATGGTCACCACTCTATTAAATATTTACAAAAAAACTTAAAAATCTAAGAAAATGGCCAAAAATAAATGCAAAATATGAGCTTAAAGTACATTAAATGAGGAAGGAGGTGAAAAAGATGACAAGTTAAGATCTCTACTTGTAAGAGCAATCAATAGTTGCAAAGAATTTACATCTAAGAGAAACTGGTATCATTTTTTAAAAGTTTAATAAAAATAGTTACCATTTGAGCAAACCCACAAAAGAAGGATCCAAAAAATATTAATAGTCACCTTCCAATGAAATAGATATTATCATGTAACTATTGAAGGTTTGGCTTTTTGGGAGCTCATGGTTGGAGTGGGGAACATGAGGAGTCGAGCTTTGTCATGAGTTCAAGGAGTCAAGCTTCATTGGGACATTTGTACTTGCTATTCGAATGAGAAAGATGTACTAATATCATTATCAAGCCCTTAGTTTAAGTCAGATAGGTACTCCAATGAAGGGAGACATTAAGGCTCAATTTGGGGGCTTCCATAAACTAACTAAAAAATGTTTGGATAGTCAATGGTGGCTAGATATAAGGAAAAATGATTTCGTCTGGATTTCTCCATTGAGAACTTGGTTCATATACTCGATGTATGTAATTACAAAGGTTTCTTAATCACAATGACAATGTAATTGTGAAGCATCAAGTTAGCTAATAAAGGGGTTAACTTATAAAAAATCTCGAGGCCTTCTTATTGGCAAAGCACAAATCAGAGAATAAGAAAAAGAGAGAGAGTTGATTCTTTGCATTAGTTATGATGTTCATGGATTGTAGAGTTTACCAATTGCAACAATAGCATATTTTGACAAAAAAAGAACTAGGTTGATGCGCTTTTAGGGGCTATGCTATTCACAACATTAATCATGGGCTTTTAGTGTTATGGAAGCTAGATAGCATTACTTGTATAAGAAAAACTATTCCCTAAAACTTTGGATTAAGGTTAAATAAGCAAAGTGTTTTGGATTTCTAAACTTGAAATAAATAATTAAAAAAGCAACATGAAAAATTTACAAGTTAAAAGGATCTTGCTTATAAAAGAGGTGAATATAAAAAATAATATAGATTCCAAGAGTGAAAAATGCACTTACAGTTAGAGGGAGGTCAAACAGTAATAACAAGAAATCTAGTGATAGGGGGAAGTCAATAAGTGAAACTTTCTTATAGGAAGACATTGAATTCTTTTACTAGAACCGCAAGGATCACATCTAGAAGGAGGAAAGAAAAGGACTATGGACTATGGAAAGAAAGAGGAGAAATCAAAAGAAAATATTGAAGAGGTCAAAAAGTGGTAGTGGTGATGTGTTGTATGTCTCTATACTTGGGGATACATTCTTTGTTATAAATGATGGAATATGTGAGGATTGGATTCTTGATTCAGGGGCATGATTTCATGTTGCTCCTCATAGGGAGTGGTTTGCTATATATGCACACAAAAGAAGGTAATCCACTTTTGTTATTGTTGTTGTTGCTTTTCTCATTTTTCTATTTAGCTCTTGAAGAGAAGTAATACGAAACTGAAAGAAATCTATATTAACCAAGCTTGTGTAGGAATGTATTTTTTTGTCCTTCTTCTTTGTTTTGAGATCCATAAGTTTATGTATCAAGTGTTAAATTTCCATTACATTTAGGATTAGGCTTAATTGTTACAATAGTACTCTATGTAGAGTGTTATCTATAGAGTTCTAAGTTGGGCTGGGCTTACTAGTGCATGTAATAGCATGACTAGAACGTATTTAGTCCTACTGATAAACCCATTGAAAAATGCACTCTATGCATTCTATACAACTTTGTGGGACTTTGTATTTTCTTGTGTTTTATTGACATGTGGTAAGCTTGAAACATATTTTGAATTTTCGTTTTCTCTCCTCTGCTTTTGTGTACAAACAAGAAGAGACAAGGAAGCAGGAGGGAAAGAGAACAAATAAAGAGCATGCAAATAACATTGTATCTTTCTTTCATTTCTTTTCAAAAAACACATTACTTTTTAAATTTCTTAATCTCTTTTTAGGGTTTAGGTTTAGTATGTAGATGCTATTGCATGTACGGTTTGCTTTATGTAGAGCATGCGTACTAGTTGAAGCAATACTACATTTTAAAGAAGACACATTTAATAACATGGCTAAATTGTAGTGAGTTGTATTATGAAACACACATGTAAACGTTCAACAATTCATTCTTGTTTTTAATTTCTTGTTAAGAGAAAGAAGGTGCTAGAAGAGGTGAGTGATAAATGAAATGCAACATGAGATACAAGAGCATACATGTGAGTTATCACATTGGAGAGCTATCATGAACATAGTGCAATACTAATTTAAAGAAGACACATTTAATAACATGGCTAAATTGTACTGAGTTGTATTATGAAACACACGCATAAACATTCAACAAGTCATTCTTGTTTTCAATTTCTTGTCAAGAGAAAGAAGGTGCTAGAAGAGGTAAGTGATAAATGAGATGTAACATGAGACACAAGAGCATACATGTGAGCTATCACGTTGGAGAGCATACATGTGAGCTATCATGTTGGAGAGCTATCATGGACATAGTGCATTTCATTCTTGATTTTGTTGAGGCTAGAAACATTGTTCACACTTAAATCTTCTTATGAATGATAAGGTAAGACTTATTATTATTATTGTGAAGAATATGAATACCTTATCCTTTTTCTTGTGTTCTTCTTTCCTAAAATAGAGCCATTCAAGAGAGAAAGCAAGATTCGAGAGACATTCTTCTTACAATGAGATAAGGCTTCTCCTTCTTCTTCTTCTTCTTGTGGCAAACATAAATACCTAAGTTTTTCTCTATGTTCTTCTTCTTTAGAACATGATTTCTCAAGAGAGGAACCATCATTCAAGAGAAGAGAATTGCAACTAAACTCAAGAGAATGCATTTTCCTTTCTCTCCTTCTTTGTAAAATGTGTATAATTTTTAAATTAAGGTATTAATATTTTCTTGTTTTCTATTCCTTGGTGGTTGCTTCTTTTCAATTTGAATAGTTAAATTTTTACTTTCTTAGAACTCTGTTGTTCTTGTTGTAGTGCTTTGTAGATAGTGTAGAGCACTTTGAAGTAATACATTTACATGCATACACTCGAAAAGTATGGTCCTTGTAAACTAATTTATTATGCACCTAGTGTAGATATTTTTTGGTTGTTATAGTAATAGGATTCCTTGCAAAATCTACTAAATAAACACTTGATTAAACATGCTATTATGCATACTATTAAACACTCTATTAGATACAATAATAAACTCTATTGACTGAATGCTATAAGTGATTATACATGATTACTTCAGTATAATTATGTGATTTTATTGGTTATTTAATATTTATAAATTTAAAATTTTTAGATACAAATATTGCAACATATGGTAGTGTATATTATTGTATATGTAATTCCCATTTGCACACTGGAATTGCATGAATGTGCAATATGCTATTACAAACATGGGTCACGGGAAGTACATAACAAGTAACATTTCTATGGAGTAGGTTACCCTTAGACCATGTATGATGCATACCTTGTCATGAGTAGATCCTCATATGCTCCTCCATGGTATGAACTTTCTAGAGAGAAAAGCCCCACTTGTATGAGCAAGGGATACATGTTCATGCTCATGTCTATGTTTCTGTTTTAAGGCCTTCACTTGTATATATCCTAGATTATATACTAAATTAGTGTATGAAACACTAGCATCGTAGTTGTAATATATTATCAAAATGCTACACTTCTCTTTTATGTAATTCGAAGCCCACCTCTCCTTTTTTGTAAGTACATGATGCTTGAATCCATGTATATCTTTAGTTACAAAATGGATTTCAATTTACCAACATAAAGTGTAAGTACAATGTTTGGGCTTAAATTATATTGATTAAATAATATTTGAATCAATAATCAACTTATTGTGATATATTATTTGTGATAGATGAAAATATTCATAGGAAAAAAGCTAGGGAGCCATTGGCTAGATATTCGCAACTCAAACTAAACTTGGAAATTTGCAAGATGCAACTTCTTAAATTTTGTGATACTAAAAAACACTACATCTATAAGCACACTTATATGCAAGTTTAACTCCTATATATTTGAAGAAGTTATATTTGTGCATACGAATGCACTTATAAAAGTTCTCACGTAAGTTTTTTCTTAGTTCATAATTAAGATGCATCTATTTACCCATCAACAAGGCTCTTTCCTGGTAGTGTATAGCTTCAATTACAACTCTTTGGGAATAACGTCATGGTTGTACTTTTACAAGCAACAAGATTAACTTGTCCTCAAGGCCTAATACAAAGAAAAGAATCCCACTAAGACTGCATAGGGTCATCCATTAATTAATGGATTAATATAAATATTCTTGATTTTACACATTGAAAAAAGTACCACACAAACTAAAATAGCAAGATAGAGTCCATGAAGTGAATAATTCTAATCAAGAAGTGGATAATGCTAAACCAAAAGAATATCATATTATTTCTGATATTAGTTATTAATAACAACCCACAAATATAGTTTTGACAAGTTTTAAATGAGATTGTGCAAGAACTCGAAGCACATACAATGTACTCTTAGAAGATTTTAGTGTATGTAGATATATATTGAGACCATATATGAACATCTTTGAACATTTCCTTTGCAAGAGAAGGTAGATGTAACTTTTGAATGCTAATGGCAACATACAACTCCTCATAGCTACATCATGTATTCATAGATTTATAATTTCACCCAACATATTGAAATCTCATTAGCATGACTATAACCCAATATACATTGCCCTTCTTGAAAGCTCAACACAACCACACACTTTACATAACATTTGTCACGATAGGACCACCACATATTGCGTTGGATTTCTAAAACTAATTCGACATCTAACACATCTTGCTAACGAATTCGACTATTTCTCAATATATATTGCTCTTCTTGAAATCTAAACGTAACCCCAAGTAATTCACTATATGTATACCCTCTATATCATGTGCGTTCAAGGACTATTTATAAATATCATTATTTGTGAATTAAACACAACTCTTTTCTATTCAATATATAAGTAACCCTTTATATGGGACCCTTTTGTATGTAAAAAATGTGTAAAAATTGTATTTTAAAAATCCCTTATGTTGAACCCACGTGATACATACATACATTTATGACTAACCTCCCCGGGAACACAACAAACCTCTCTAGATAACCTATGTTAGGATAGGACCACAACACACTATTCTGGTTTTTTGAAATTGCGTCAATTAGCACGTTTATGTTGTACACTACTCGTATGCTGTGCACAACATTCTTGGAATTGCTAAAAGTATTGAAAACATTTCATATTCTAATATGGTTACCATGAAGAGAGGGTCAAAGTTTAATTTTTTCTTGATAATATTTGAGTGAAATTGCAACTACTTAAAGATCTCTTGTCTCTTTCTAAGGCTTCTGTAAGCATGATAACATTGGATTCTAGTAGTATCACATTTATGGAACCATATAATAGAACTTAGCTTTATTGATGTAACAATTATATCTATCATTTGTTGATTGAAGATATAAAAGGGATGATTCCAAAAAGTTTTAGTGCTTGATACAGTTTACAAAGGAGTGTTTACTCAATCAACCATACGTTGCTATAGACCCACATAAGTTCAAGTATGGAATTGAAGCAATATGGAGGGTTATGATGAAATACATAAAAAAGGTCCATTGTTGCTGATGAGATTCATAAGAATCACAAGTACATTTACTTCATTTGTTGATCACCTTTTTATCATTGTGGCTTGCTTCGGAAATTAAGCTATATCAGCTTGGTGGGCATCATCCATGTCCACATCGTTAGATTCTTTATATAGGCCTTCCGAACATGAAGCGAGAAACTAGAGAGGTAAAGTGGCGACAACGATCATGAGGAACACCTTTGTTGTTGAGAAGATGGTTTGCTCTCTAAATCAAGAACTCTTTTACATAAGACATGGGGTTTCATGTATTAAGTACCGAAATCTCTGGAAATTGAAGGGAAATCCAAAAGTGAGTATTTTCTTTTGCTTATACCACAGCAAGAAGCCAGTCGGCCATCTCTCTCTCTCTCTCTCTCTCTCCGCGCTCATTGGAGCTCAGAAATGGGCTGCAGTACCATGCAGGTATGATCTCAAGACTCAAATGATAAACATGTACATGGGCGAGGAGTTACCAAGCCAATTTAGCCGAATACATACAAATTGGGCAACTCGTGAGGAAGGAAACAGATAAGAGACTGTAGTACTCACATATGTATTGTGTGATGGGAAAGAACAAGCTGGGAAAGTTGATACGCTGAGGATAACTAAGCTTCGTAATGACGAGGAGATCAAGGGAAGGCCGCATCGATCAGCACCGACAATACGTCTAGTACTGTATTAAACAGCTGATAATAGCTGGAGACGTAGAGTATACACTAAGTATAGCGTAATTAACAGCTGGTAATTAATGGCGGGCCGGCCGGGCTATCCTGATCACGGAAACTGATTCTCGTCGAGGGACTCTCGCTTCATGCGGGCGAGGCGGCGGTTGATGAACTCGGTGAAGCGGCGGTTGAGCTCGTCGTCGGTGAGGCTCTCGATGGGCCGACGGTCGTCGTCCTCCTGCTGGTTGCTATCGTCGTCGTCGGCGGCCATCGACGACAGGTCGTTGTCGATGGTGCGCACGCGCCGCATGCCCGGCGCATCCAGCAGGAACGTCGCCGAGTCGATGTTGTCATGATTCGACCTGCTTCTCGTCAGCCGCGCCTGCGACGACGACGACGTCGACCCCTTCGCCTCCTTGCTCCTGTGCCCGCCTCGCGACGACCTCCTCTTCGACGACCTCCCATGATGATGACGATGATGATGATGACGATGGTTATGATTTTCATCGTTAGACCCCGATGCCTTGCCCTCACCCGCCTGCGATATTAGCCTCGCATCTGCGGCCTCCCTATCGGCTTCTATCGCCTTCTCGGGTACCTCCTTTCCTGCGGCGCATTCACTCTCCTGCAGCTGCTGCACTACCTCGCCTGCATGACTCAGCCCTAATTCTCCCTCTCCTTCTCCTGCAGCTTCATGGCACTCTATCGATCCATTCGCTTCCTTAATCCACTCCCCATTTGTTTGATCACCATTACTCACGATCCCTTCTTTACCATCCTTCTGGCCAATATTGACCTCACTCCCCCCGCCCTCATGATCATCTCCCCCTTCCCCTAGTAACTCTCCGTTCGACGCTATGCATATCCTCTTGTTCTTCATCAGCATGCAAGAGAAGAGACTAACCTTCACCTTGTCCATGCACCTCCCCACCCAAGAGCTCGCCATTGTCCTCATCTTTTCTGCCATCTTAATGCAGTGTTTGATTCCCTTGCCTTCTTTTGCATACCTTTCCCTTTTGCTTATGCAGACTCAAACCGCTCTCCCCCGGCTTTGTAAGGGGTATATATGCACAACCCCCCATAACAACTTTCGTTTTTTTTTTTTTTTTTGCTTTCCCCCCCCCCCCCTTCCTGTTTCTCAATAGCTACATCCACCACTCAAGGCCTTTCCCCCACTTAGTCCCTTTCCGCCTCCTTTGTCACTTTCCTAACCATTGCCAACGCCTCACACCCATTTCCAACACACATTCTCTTATAATAGTTAAATTAAGCTTATTAAACTCATAACCATCACATTCATAGTTGCTTTTGCCAAGTATCTATGAGCTACACCTACTAGCTTTTCCCCCCCACTTAGTCCTTTTCAATGCGTGACTTTTCCCACTTAACCATGTCCTACATAGTGATATACCATGGCCCCCCCACTCATAGTGCATATAAAACTACTATAATACAAAGAGACACTTGGACCAATACTAATATTTGCACCCCCCCCCCCCCAAATTGTTCCCAAATCTACATATTTTTCCTTCCTTATGCACTCTTATCTCATTCCCAATCCTTAAACGAATTTAATTTATTCAAATGATGGTCAAGTGAAACATTGTGTTATCCATCTATCCCTTTTCTTTAGTTTAATTTCACATGCAACTAGAGTGTAATCAAGTTAAACATTGAAAATATTTTGCATAACTATGACAATGGGCACCACTAGGGCCATAATATCAATACACTATCTCCTTTCATGGAGTATTTCCCTTATACTATCAATATTAACATCGACATATGTAGTTACACATTGCACTCTATGTTACACAATGCATATAATGAAAAGAAATAATGGTGCACAAAAAACATGCACACATGCACATACACACACATAAAATGTAACATTCTTCTCTTATGCCCCATAACTAGTTCAATTTTCATAAAGAGCACAATGGACTCTCCAAATCTACTATCACTAGTTATTGCACATTGGTTTGTCTCCATCAATATTTATGCACCTTCATATTGTCACAAAAAATGTTATTCATGGACTAAGCCAAATTTTTAGTTTTGATATCGATGTCTCTTGGCTATAACTAGCAACTCAATCAATATAAGTTCATTGACTTCAACAATATCAGGGGAATTCAGTCTATTCAACTTTGATCTTTATGCATATACCCATTTGGATTTTTTGCATTTTTCTCATGGGTATGTCTATATCCATGTGGATTGTTTACATTTTTCTCATGGTTATCTATGTATGATTATT
The DNA here is from genome assembly GCF_053477565.2 of Lygodium microphyllum. Taxonomy (NCBI): domain Eukaryota; kingdom Viridiplantae; phylum Streptophyta; class Polypodiopsida; order Schizaeales; family Lygodiaceae; genus Lygodium; species Lygodium microphyllum. The sequence continues at coordinate 26,558,468 of NC_141159.1, forward strand.
ATATATATAATCATGTATGAGGAAAATTCTAGGGATTCACCTCACTAGAGATTATACAAATCTTTATGAATTTCAACCATTAGTGTTTGGCACTATAAAACATACCAAATATTGACATTATTGTTTGCTACTATATGCGACATATTTAACCCTTATATGTGACAACATTCTAGCTTTACCTAGCAAATGGTAATAAGGTTAAGATATAATTGAATCATATTTACAAGGTAGGAGTGAGAAATTCTCAATGATTGATTGCCAACCACATTAGAACCCACATAATAGCAATGCTATTCTATCTTCAATGAGGAGAAACTCATTATGTAACACCATATGAGATCATTGGAAAGTGTGCAAGTATATCACTTGAGTTTAATAGAAATAATATTCTAAGTCCCCTTTTTACAATTTTTTTTCAATTAAAGGGTATTAGCTAAATGGGATATTCATACTCGAATAAAGGAAGGGTGCATTTTATTCTATTCAAAGGTAAGAGGGCTTATAATATGTCTTGAATGCGGGTGATATGGAGGGTGTAGATATAGTAAAACCCCCTAAGTACCACATTTAATATGTCGAAAGTGAGAGATAATTTATTAATTAGTAAAAGAACTTGCAAACTTGGACCATCTTCATAGCTTTTAATTGGTATGCATTTGTATGGTTGTAGGAATGAATTGCCTTTAGGACTATGTCAAAAGAACATGGAAGACATTGATAGTAATGCTTAATGAGACACCGTTATGTATCTTTATTACTTAACAATAATAAGTGGTTTTTAATTGATCATTTGGTCCATATGTCAATATCACATATACAATGTAAATTTCCATAAAGTTATAAACGCTACATTGATATCTCTAAACCACAAGCGGCATTTGCAAAGTTGAGACTACTTTAACTTGAAATATTCCTCACTTTGCAAACAAGCATGTTGTTTTGAATAACAACAAGTCAAAAGACAAAATTTTCAAAGGATACTTCAAAATAAATATCTACAAGATGAAATTGGGACCTTTTATATCCTTTGGAATAAATATGTATTATAAAGTACACAATATTATTAAGTTGAATATAAAACCAATTTACTAATAAGTAAACATTAATCAATTGTTATTTCAATGTAGAAATGAGCTATTAAGAATCAAGGAATTAAATGGTTTTCTTAGGTTTGATATTCCTATATTATAAAATGCTAAATTAAAGTCCTTGAAAAGAGTCATGTGTGATGTATTGTTTTCCAGAAGGCTTTGAAAAAAGTGATAGCTTCTACAATATCTAAGAAAATAGGCTCATTTTAGTAATAGGTTGAGTTGTAGCATCACGTGCTTTCTTGTGGAAAGCAATGCATATTGTTAATGAGATACGAATATCTATAAGATCTCATTTTTTAAGAGTTTATGTTTGGTTGTTTCAAAAGTTGCAAGTTCTAAACAATTAGGTGCAATAAATTAAGTTTGTCGTGCATTTTGAGAGCTAGATTCTAAAATGATCAATCATGCTTATGTAGAGTCTACTTTGTACTTCATGGGAAAAAAGTAGTAATTATCTATGATACAAATAGAGGATTTTGAGTACTGTTGGATGAATGTCTAGTATCTGGGATGTGTGGACAATCAAGAATTTCCTCCACATGGCATGTTTCTCTAATAGTTTTTTACAATGCACATTTAAGTTTGTAGAGCTAGTTAAAGTCTTTTGACCATCATTTGAACCCCTTGATGCCGGCCTTCCCTTTTTAATCGAGTGTTCTTAACACTTAGTACACAATGAAAGTTGAGAGAGAATCTTGCTCACATGTTTCTAGCTTATCAAAATTTGAAAATACTATGACCTTTGGGGTGTTGGGGGGAAGGAGGCGACATCATAAAAGCTGCATGAAGCACATGCTTTTATGGCCTATATGTTAGAATCTCTACTTACATATTTTTAAACCTAGGCAAAACATTTAATTATCTACATGTTTCTATGGTGCTAGCTCCTTATATATCAATTGGCTTCAGTTCAAATTAATAACCCTTTACACATGTATACTTTTGGCCACTTCAAAGTGTTAGAAACCTCCTTATGTTGAGGTTGTGCTACTTGATGGGGCTTACCATGAAACATGCATTGTATCACATGACTTCTATAGCATACAATATGGTAGTGATGTGCAATTACTTAGGACAACTAGTTTTACTTTTCCTCCTTAGAAGATTTTTCTCCATTGGGGTAGCACACACCTTACTATAGTCTATTTGAGACTGTTTTACTTACCATTTTTATCCACTTCTCTTTCATTATCTTAAATAATAAAAGTGTTAGATCCTTGCTTCTTCATTGCCACTCAATAATTGATTGAATTCTTATATTTTGCTATTGTCAATGTTTTCAAAAATTGATATTCGAGCCTCATTCCACCCTCTCTACAAGTTCTTACCAAATCAAATTACAATTCTTTGATTATTTTGTTTTTCAATGTCAAATTAGGTCTCAAGGAGATGTATAGACTATCATTTTGTTACTTGTTTGGAAACCAAAAAACATATTTTGGGCATGTTTCAAGCATTTTAAGTAGCCTTTTGGCATTTCTGGCAATGACTTTAATGACTAGTATACAATGGTATTTTGGGTCCTTTGCTATACTATCATAATTAAGTCCCAAAAACCTTTATCTATAGCTTGAAACTTTAGAAATTTCTAATGCTTATTGATATCGATATAGTTTTTTCTATCCTCTATATCCAAATATTCCATTTCTCAACAAAGATACAACAACTCTATAGTAGTTTTCCTATATTGGGAGCATACATACTAGTTTTTAGATTTGGGGATACTTTGTAGCTGTGCCTTGAAGAATCTACTTATGGTGCACTTGATATCAAAATGTTTGGTGCACAGATCGGATGTTTACATGTCCATAGTGAATGCCGGAAGGTCCCCAAGAACAAAGAACTCTACAAACCTTCATAGTTTCAAGTACAAAGCAAAAGTAAAGTTGCACAATATAAGACAAAAAGACAAATTGGGTGCAATCTCCCCCCACGCCTTCTATGAGCGCTTCACAAGGTACGTATTTATAGATTTATTTATCTTCAAGCCCAAAAATAGCCCACTTTACAAATAGCATGCTTTAGCTTTTTGCATTTGCTTTCGCCCAAATATAAAGTAAGACATTTGGGTGTCCAAAAGTTGGGCTGTGTCCAAATACAAATATCAAATAATAAAATATTTAATCGAATGCCTATGTGCATACAAGATTATAAATGTTTTGTCAAGTGCTTTGATAAATAAGCATGCTTAAATAAATATTGACACCATGCCTTTAGTGATAAGGCACGCACCCATCAAAAATAGTAATTCTTCTAGGCATTTGGATTCATGCTATTGCTGAGTGCTACCCAACACCACCGCCGCTTACTCTGCACATCAACTAAAGCATTCATAATTGTTAGAAAATAATTAAATAAAATCCAATAAAAGTTAATACTTAACATTATTCGGCTACAAAATAATTAATAATACTGGAACTCTATCCTGACCTTAATTTAATTCAAGTACGTACTCTAAACTCGTAAACGTCTACTAATTTAATATGTATTTCACAAAATCACTCGCTATGGAATCACCCATGTGCACATTAAATTAATTTGACACCCGAAAAGGATAGGCATCCCCGTTAGCTTCTTGCACAAGGAATCCACCTTGTGTACAAGCCCCGGAAAATAAATAGTTACTCACATAATCCACCATGGAATATGCCTCCTAGTATCATACCCCCGGGGTGGCATAGCAATTGTCCTCAAGTGTTATTAGCTCAATGTGGAGTGAGCAGCGAGAGGTAGGCACTTAGGTCGTGGGCATGGATCCGTTGGGTCTCTTCAACAAGATGTTTTTTAAACTTAACCAAATATCTAGAATATCAACAGCCAGTTTTAGTGGTCATAAAGTCAGTGTCTAGAATAGTTTTAGGTTCAAGGAATTCAGTTGCTTCTTCTAACAAAGGAGGGTTTTCATAGACAGGGTGGATAGGTAATTGGTCTCTAAAAGGTCGTAACAAACTAATATGACAAGTATTATGGATCTTCCAATGTTTGGGTAGTTCTAATTTAAATGCATTGTCATTGATCTTGTTAATTATTTTGAAAGGTCCATAAAACCTAGGTGCTAATTTAACAACAGGGTGTTTCTCAACACTTTTCAATCTTCTCTTTTCAATGTGTAACCAAATATAATCACCAACATTGAAACTCATGGATTGTCTTTTCTTATTGGCTTGTTTAGTGTATGATTGCTAGGCTTTCACAATCATATCTCTAACTTGAGCAAAAATAGTAGCATGCCTATTGGCAATATCATTAGCAGCTTTAACTTTATTCAACAATGATGTGACGGGTGTAGGCAATCTATGATTTTTCTTCTTAACTAATAGGACAAGTGCACCAAAATGAGAACTACTGGGTCTAATGAGTCCTTGGCTCAAGAGTTCCTCAACTTGTGTTTGGATTTCTTTTTTGTTCAATCTGATTGTGTCTATAAGGTGCTTTACATGGTGGTTGAGAACCTGGGATTAAATCTATTTTATGGTCTTCAAGGCGTGTAGGTGGTAAACCAAGTGGTAAATCAGTAGCAAAACAATCTTTAAATTGTGAAAGAAATTGTGCATACCTAGGATGCATCTAATGTTCCTTAGCTTCAATTTTATTCACCTAGACTAAATATGATTTACTACATTTTCTCAATGCACGTTTAGCTTGTGTGTAACTAAGCAATGAAAAATTATCAAAGGTTTGCAATCCATGTAATGTGATTTGGTTTTCGTTAAAATGAATCTTCATGGAATGTGTGGAATAATCTATGTCAGGGTTATATTTCTGATGCCAAGGCAATCCTAAAATAATATCACGAGCTTGCAAAGGCACAACCAATATATTTCTGCACTCAACATAATCATCGATTTTAATCTCTAAATCATGCACTTCTTGTATACCATTGCATCTAGTGCTTACGAATGCAGCCTTTGTGCGATAATGAGTTAGAACAATAGATGAATTCAATTCTTTTACCAACTTTACGAAAATAAAATCAAGAGTGCTTCCATCATCATGCAAAACAATCTTTTCTTAACCATGTACAAAATATTTCATTGTTAATAATGAATGAGGATTTGGCATACCTGGTAAAGTATTTGAAGCATTGCCAATATCATTATCATCTTCAATGAAGTCTAACATATCTTCATGGTCCTCATCATCAGTTGCTCCCAAGTGATTGATTTGAATAGCTTGGTTCTTGGACTAACAGTTCGCTACTAAGTGTCCAGACTGATGACACTTGTAGCAAACCATAAGCTTTGCTTTGGAGACATTGTTGGTAAGTACTGGAAGTTTGGGAATATTGGGATTTGGCTGGAGGGAAGACTTAGGGTTTGAATTTGTATTTGATCGTTAAGCAAGAGGTCGTCGAGTCTAGGGTTTATGGAAAGAAAAAGGAGCAAAGCAAATTTATTTGAATATTCGAAAGTTAGAATTGAATTGCTTTGTACCAAAGTTACCATTAACAAAAAATTATTGCAATCACTTTTCTCGTCCACGAATTTTATCCTCTGCATCATGCACTAAAGAAATCGCATCCTCTAAAGTCTTTGGCTTGAACATATTAACTGTTGAGATGACAAGCTCAACACATGTGGACATTGATGATGGACCGCCTGGTTAGATGGGTCCACACATCTACACTTAGCACCTCGGTGGTCATTATGACTCTCACATGGCCACTGACTCATTACTTATTATATTCAGGTTGTTACACCTATTTATAGCTAGCATAGTTATAGCATTGCTTGACTTAGTAGGCCACTTTCCTTTATGTTTTATCTTATCTATACTTTGTGTACATTGTAAAGTGTGTGGAAGAAGAAGAGGAAACGAGCAAGAAAACGTTTTGGCCTCCATCTCTCTTCTGGTCTCTTGAGTGAGCTTCTCCTTGTGCATTCTGTGTGTGTTCGGTGCAGCATCTTGAGCAAGTCTCCCCACCAAGCGATTCTTGACATGGTATCAAAGCCACGCCATTGAGAGAGGCTGATTTCGAAGGCTGAAGTGAAGGAGAAGAAGCAAGGTTTGAGCAAGCAAGCCACGGTTAAGAAGCTCTCCCATCCTTCCACTCTTTCTCTTGGATAGTGCTTGTGGAGGCACCGGAAGTAGGGCGGAGCAAAAATCTCAGATTGCAGAGTGAGATTTGGTGTGCGCGAAGAGCGTTGTGTATTCTACAGATAAAGCCCTTTAGGACTATACCGCTGCTATTTTGGGCATCTGAGGCCGTTTCAGGCCCTGTTTTAGAGCCGCAAGGTTGCGGACAGTAGTTTCAGGGTACACTATGATTTCGGTTGTTTTGACTGAAAGTGGGTACATAGGTTACAGATTGAGAATCTGTAATTCTTGAGGTGTTTGCAAGAAGTAAACATAATATTTATCTGCAAACAGGTTGCAGATTGCATGTATTGTTGAGTAGACAGTGAAAAAGGCTGTTTGGTGTATTGCTGTGCACTACAAGTCAAGGGTTGCAGAAAATTTTCTTGCTGTTTGGTATTAGTTTTGTGATAATGGCAAAGAACAGTGGAAGCCCCATCATTGAGAAGCTCGACAAGAACTACCCTTCATGAAAGTTCCATGTCACGAACTTCCTTATTGGAAAAGGCCTCTACGAGTTTATTTTAGGTGAAGAAAAGGAGCCGGAGGTGAGTGATCCTCCAACTGTAGAAGAGACAAAGGCATGGAAGGAATGGAATGCAAAAGACAAGAAGTTCATGTATTGTATGTCTGCAGTAATTGACAATAATATGTTGGGAGATATTAGAAATGCAGAGAATTCATATGCAGCTTGGACCATACTTGAAAGTATGTTTTCCATAAATACAAAGGCACGAAAGATTCAACTCAAGCAAGAGTTAAATACATTGAAGAAAGGGAAGATGTCTATCAATGAGTATGCACTAAAGGTAAGGAGCATTTCAGATGCATTGGAAGCAATTGATGCAATGCCCGATGATGATGATTTGGTGTCGTCTACCTTGGGTGGACTTAACGATGAAAAGGCTTGGAAGTCTTTTGTAACTTCCGTATATGTCAGAAAGCCATTTCCAGATTTCGATGAGTTGGTCTCCCTTATGATCACTAAAGAGATCAACATGCAGAGTGAGACATCTGAAAGAAGTGGTGAACAGGTCCAAGCTTTCTACTCCAGTTCAAGAAGGGGACATGGTAGGTTCTCTTCAAGAGGCCGTGGTACAGGACATGGTAGTGACAACCAGCAAAACAGATTGAATCAGCAATTTGGCGATATGCAGGTTTCAGGAGGTCATGGTAACTTTAGAGGCAGGGGGAGCTTTAGAGAAAGAGGTGGATGGCAAAACAGAGGTTCTAACAACTCTGGTATTGTGTGTCACTACTGTGGCAAAACAAGTCATATTGTAGCCCAATGTTATGCTAAGAAAGATGATATTCATAGTGGTAAGTTGCAGCAAGGAAACTATGCATCATCTTTACGACAGAATGAAGACAAAAATGAACGTCTGTTTGTTATGAAACATATGCTAAATGCTTTTACAGGAAAGGGAACACATGATGATGTTTGGTATGTTGATTCAGGTTCATCCAATCATATGACCAGCCATGCTGAATGGTTTGGAGAGATGCAGGATTGGCAAAATGCAGGTTATGTGCAGACGGGTGATGATTCATGGCACCCAATTTCACACATTGAAAAAGTTTCCTTGTCCTTGCATGATGGTAAGACAAAGAGTCTTTCAGATGTATTACATGTGTCATCTATTACAAAGAACTTGGTGTCAGTCGGTCAAATGGTAGAGCAAGGGTTGCAAGTCAGATTTAATGCAAAGGGTTGCTTTGAAGAAGACTTCAATGACAAGTGCAGGTTAGTAGCAAAGGGAAGTAGAGTTGGACGTATGTTTACTCTGGATGCTGGAATTCCTACTATGAATGCTACTATGTATGCTAAAGGAAAAGTTATTGCAGATATTGAAATTTGACACAAATGCATTGGACATGCAAATGTACAAAGGTTGAAATTAATGCAGTCCAAAGGGTTGGACCTACATTTAGAGTTAAAGAATTTCATAAGGTATGTGAAGCATGTCAATTTGGTAAGCAGGCAAGACAACCCTTTTCACATGATAGAGATGTAAGCAGAAATATTCTTGATGTTGTGCATATAGACATTTGGGGGCCTACACAAAATGTATCTCTTGGAGGCAGATCATACTTTGTCACATTCATTGATGATTGTTCTAGAAAGCTGTGGGTATATTTTATGAAGGAAAAAAGTGAAGCATTTGAGTACTTTAGAACTTTCAAGGCTGTAGTTGAAAGAGAAATAGGCTTGAAAGTAAAGTGCTTGAGGTCAGATGGAGGGGAAGAGTACCTCTCGAATGAGTTCAGTGATTTTCTAAGGTCTCATGGGATAAAGAGACAGTTCACATGCAGATATACCCCACAACAAAATGGGGTTGCAGAAAGGAAAAACATGCATATTGCAGAAGTTGCATGTGCCTTGATGGCTGAAAAGAATATACCTAAGCATTTTTTGTTTGAGGCTGTTCATACTATTGTTTATATTATGAACAGAACTCCCACAGCTGTGCAGTTCATGGGATGACTCCTGAAGAATGCTTTACTGGTAAGAAGCCTGATGTATCGCACTTGAAGGTATTTGGCTGTGTTGCATACATTCATGTGCTAGATGAGCTATGAAAGAAGCTTGATCCAAAGGCAGAAAAATGTATTTTTATTGAATACACTTTAGAGTAGAAAGCGTATCGTTATTATAACCCTGTCACATGCAAGTTCAGAGTGAGAAAGGATGTCATCTTTGATGAAATGAGCAGTTGGTATGCATCTAGTGGTGATGCATTGGATGATGATGATGATCATGACACTCATGTGCAGGCTAAAAAGAAAGAATTACGAACTCTTAGTGGACCAGAGGCATCATCTGGTAGTCCTTGGTCTGGGAGACTAAGGAGTACCTCTACATCTTCAGGTGCATCTAGTAGCACTACAGGTAAAGACAAAGGAAAGAATAAAGTGTCAGATGGCATTGATGCAGTTCTTAATGGAGACTCCAGTGGCTCAGAGAGCTTGGATGATGAGCTTGGTATTCCTTCTGTCAGGACACCAGGTGTACAGAGAGCTCATAGTAATGTAAAGGCTCCATTGAGTGATTTGGTGGTACACAGATCTAGGAGGTTCAGATACCCTGTTAAAAGATTTGGTTTTGAAGGTTATGCAGCTCACCATTATGATTATATGGTGAAACTAGTTGAGGATGTTGAGCCCACATGTTTTGAGGAGGCTATTGGTCATGCTCATTGGGATGCAGCAATGGATGAGGAGAAGGCTGCATTAGAGGCCAATAAGACTTGGGATCTAGTATCATTGCCGAAGGGCAAGAAAGCTATTGGATGTAAGTGGGTCTATAAGATTAAGCACAATGAAAATGATTCTACTAGTAGGTACAAAGCTAGGCTAGTTGCAAAAGGCTATGCCCAGACATATGGCATAGATTATGAAGAAACCTTCAATCCAGTTGCTAGGATGGCAACTGTCAGATGTGTGATTGCTTTGGCAGCAACCAAAGGTTGGAGGTTGCAGCAAATGGATGTGAAGAATGCCTTCTTGCATGGTTATTTGCAGGAAGAAGTGCATATGGATCAGCCAGCAGGTTATGAAGATTTAGAGCATCCCACGTATGTGTGCAGGTTGAAGAAGGCGTTTTATGGGCTCAAGCAAGCACCTAGAGTATGCTCTGACAAGATCAGGGAGTATCTTGTCAATATTGGCTTTTATGTTTCTGATGCTGATCACTCACTTTATGTGAGAAAGGGAGATGCAGGTTTGGTCATCATAGTCATCTATGTGGATGACTTGATTATTACAGGTGATAGTGATAGTGGGATTGCTGAAGTCAAGGATTTTTTTAAGAAGAAGTTTGAGATGAAGGATTTAGGTGAGCTAAGGTACTTCCTTGGAATTGAGGTGATCAAATGTGATGATGGTATATGGCTGTCCCAAAGACAGTATGGCTTGGATATGTTGTCCAAGTATGGTATGACAGCATGCAAACCACTTTCAGTCCCATTGGAGCAGAATGTAAAGTTGAGTGTTGATGTTGGGGATGAGATAGAAGACCCTACTATGTTCAGGAGGATAGTGGAGAGTTTGATCTACATGACCATTACAAGGCCAGACTTGAGCTACACTGTTGGTGTTGTGAGTCAGTTTATGCAACTACCTAGAAAGCCACATTTGGATACAGTCTGACGCATATTGAGATATGTGAAGTCCACATTACATTATGGACTTTTCTATAAAGCAGGTACAGATGTACATGTGTTTGGATACACAAATGCAGATTGGGTTGGTAGTATGTCTGATAGAAGATCTACCAGCGGATACATGTTCTCTCTTGGTAGTGCAGTAGTTGCTTGGAGCAGCAAAAAGCAATCTACAGTTGCTTTGTCGAGTACAGAGGCTGAGTATAGAGGTGCTGCTGTTGCAGCATGTGAGATAGTACGGCTACAAAAGTTAATGCCTCATTTGGATGTGCAGGTGGAAGGTCCAGTTGTCATTTATTGTGACAACATGAGCAGTATACAGTTGGCTAGGAACCCTGTGTTCCATGCCAGGACAAAACATATTGAGGTATACTACCACTTTGTGAGAGAGAAGGTACTAGCAGATGAGATTGACTTGGTGTATGTCAGCACACAAGATCAGATAGCTGACATCTTCATGAAGGCATTAGGTACAGAGAAGCTTCAAAAGTTTCGAAGCCTACTTGGAGTTGCAGAGATGCGGTTGAGCTTGAGGGGGAGTGTTGAGATGACAAGCTCAACACATGCGGACATTGATAATGGATCGCCTGGTTAGATGGGTCCACACGTCTACACTTAGCACGTCGGTGGTCATTATAACTCTCACATGGCTACTGACTCATTATTTATTATATTCAGGTTGTTACACCTATTTACAGCTGGCATAGTTATAGCGCCAATCGACTAGTATAGTCGATTATACATTGTTTAACTTAGTAGGCCACTTTCCTTTATGTTGTATCTTATCTATACTTTGTGTACATTGTAAAGTGTGGGGAAGAAGAAGAAGAATCCAGCAAGAAAACGTTTTGGCCTCCATCTCTCTTCCGGTCTCTTGAGTGAGCTTCTCCTTGTACATTCTGTGTGTGTTCGGCGCAGCATCTTGAGCAAGTCTCCCCACCACACGATTCTTGAATCAGCAATTTGGAGCTACTCCAAATTAGCTACTGCAAATTAGCTACTCCAAATTAGCTACTGCTATGGAGCTATTACCCAAACATACACACAAACCACGCTTCAGAGAATCATTAAAAAGAAAACTATTATGCTGAGTTGAGTGCCCATTCAATAGAGGAGTAGTCACTTTGGATCTTTGGGAGTCTATAGAGCTGAACTTCCATAGGAGAATTGATGGCTGGTGTCTCAAGTCTTGACTTCAATTGTAAAAAGAGAATGAGATGACATTGACAGTTTGGTCTTCTATAGCCTCCTCAGGAAGGATTGTGAGCAGCTCCAGAATGGCATTGCTACCACTTCCTTGTCCTTGTAGTTCATAAAGGCTTGCAAACAGTTCAATAGGCTTCTTCTGTTACACAGCTCTTAGAACCAATGTTGATAATGCCAAACATATCTGGGTCAAAAGCTGAGGGGGGCCATTGCTGAATTTCTTTGCAAAAGTAAGTAGCGCTGCCTACAGAGCTCCCCTATAATGAGGCTGAAGGTTTACTCCCTCAATCTGGATCTTTCTCTTCAATTTTTATGTAGCAAACAACTCAACCTCAAAGTCATGACAGAAATAAGTAGGATCTGACGTAAGGATTCCAATTGCCACTTCCCATGCAACATCCGTATGCTGGAACTAAATGATCCATTGGTTCATAGCCACCTTGTTGCAAGTCTGCACATCATGGTTCAGGACTTGAACTGGGAAACGCAGGCAAGACTGCAGCATGACCTTATTCCCAAGCCTGCCTGGCTGCATAGATTACGTTGTTCTCCCTGCGATAATGCTGGTTACCTTTTCCAACCCGAAATCTCACAACAAGCCTTTTCAATATAAGGGGATTCCTTATGAATACGCAAGAAGGTAGAGCATGTATTAAACAATATCTGTAGCTATTGAATATGGGATTTGCGATAATTAATAACTCGGATTATTTTAGCTAGATCCTTCTCTGTAAATTTACCCAGATTACAAGCTACTCCCCAAAACCAATGCACCTTACAGGCTATCTCTAACCAAGTGACTCACTCTAACTTTGGTGCAAGCTTCTCAAATTGCCTACTATGTGAAGAGTCGTGTGGATTGATAGGCAAGTATCTTGGACTGCTTCTGAGTTGCATACTATTAAAGATGCAGAATTCTATAGACTCATATTCATTCACTAGAGAACCAAGGTGAGGTAGACCTACCGCCATACTCCATTTGTCACACAGATATTCCAAATTATATGCATGAGATATTCATCCCATCCACATGTACATTTACCATCTGTAATTCCTCTTCTCTTGAGCTTATCTTTTGAGCTTCTTCCTATGTTCTTGAGAACACAACACATTCTATCTACTTCTTTGGTTGCGTATGAAGATTCTTCCTCTACTGGTCAGCTGCGCTTTCCATTGATGACATTCAAAACCATCCTCCAATAAAATTAAGTAGGGTTTCCTATAGTTAATTGTAAACCATGCAGTTTTTCCATAAAGGTCTACAAAGGGTTACACAATAGAACCTAGATTTCACAAGTGGCAGTGAGTAGGGAAGAAGATACTTGGAGCTGGCCCATCGTGTTCATGAAGCATTGGGCTTCATGTCAGCGTGTGGGCTCACCATTGATCATCCAATTATGACCACAACAGAGTTCTTGACTTCACACAAGTGTCTGCTTCTCCCTTATGAGCAAGCCCTAACTTGACTTGATTCAACATTAGGCCTTTGGTACAATTGTTCTGCTCACATGCTGTGGGTAGGCAAAAGGACAAGGCAACTAGATCAGTGCCAAGTTCAGGGAGTTCATGTGCTGGAACTCCAGAACTAGACACTCACTCAAGTTCATGTGATGAGACTCTAGAACCAGACGCTCCCTCATCATGCTAAAAAGAGGCAGTTCATGGGAAAGAATTAAAACAACCTACTACGAATACTGTCGCTTGGCTACCAACACCACATGGTACTCCATCACTGCTTCATACAGCTCCTGTCCCTGTTGTACCTCAAAGTTGAAAATGAGCTACCATTTTTGTCTCATTGCCTCCACATTTGGCCAAGCCTCCTACCATAGCTCCTGTGTGTCTTCCAAGAAAGCTCCCATCTCTACATGTGTACCTGAAAAGTAGAGTTTATTGTTAGAAAATGAGACTAGATTTGAGGGAAAGGAGAGAGAAAGAAAGGATCTAAAAACTAAGCTCTGATACCAACTGTAATGAAGGAGACCTATCTAATCTAACTAAAAGAGAGAGAGAGAAGGAAGAAGACTACAAAAGAGAGAGAAGAAGAGAGTAGAGGAGAGAGAAATACTCGGAGAAGAGAGAGAAAGAGGAGAGAAGCCATGAAAGCTAGAAGGACGGAGAAAATAGACTTGATTATTGATAAAAACTGATGCCCTAATTGGGTCTCTCAACACCTTATATACCATGTCAATATAACTGGGTATTCCCATGCTAACTCGTGTCCTATCCGTCTATCCCCACTCTTTTACATTAGAGATGTGGAAATTTAGCACAAACACAATGTTTATGTAAATATTTAGAGGCTGAAAAATATGTAACAAAAGGAGGTTGTACTTGGCTTGCAAAAGTTCAAGTATATGAATCTAGGACATGTTTATTATGCTTGTTAGTTTGGAAAACAAGCCAGGTTTTTGTTTATGAGACATGTCAAAAATAGTTTTAAACCTTTGTAGTACTTGATACATTTGGATGTATGGGGTCTAGCCTATAATGCAACTTTTGGTGGTGCCAAATATTATATGTCATTTATTGATCATTTTAATAGGTATACATGGTTGTGTACCTTGAAGCAGAGAAGATGAGATGCTTGATATTTTCAAGGATTTCAAGACACATGGTGAAAATGAGTTTAAATGTTATATATCATATCTAAGATATGATGGAGGTGGAGAATATGTGTCTCAGAAATTTGGTAGCTAATTGGAAAAATATGGCATTAAAAGATAGCTAACATGCACTTATATATCCCAGTAGAATGGTGTGGTAGAGAGAAAAAATCATGTGCTTATAGAAGCTACCAAGGCAATGCTTCATGAAAAGAACTTATTGAATGGTTATTGGGTTGATACAATTGTCACTATTATTTATGTACTAAATAGAACACCTTCACTTGGTACTCATGACCTGACACCGTATGAGAAATTGTATAATCACAGGCTTGATATCAAGCACCTTAGATTACTATTTGGTTGCATTGCTTATGTACATGTACCTAATGAAAAGAGAAGAAAGTTAGACCCAAAGGCTGTAAAGAGTGTCCTTCTTGGCTATGCATGACACAAATACCTATAAAAGCTATAATCCATCTATTCGTGAGACTTTGATCAACATAGATGTAGTATTTAATCAGTTGAAATCATGGTATGGTGGTCAGAGCTCAATGGTTTATGATGGAGGATCCAACTCTACTCTTGTTGAAAACTACCCTTCTGCTAGTACTACAGTGAGTGGACCTATAGGTGATGGTTCTTCTATTGTTAATAATTAGACAAGACAATTATGCAATCATGGTTCTGCATCCACTAGCATGGATATGTGAGTGAGGGGAAGATTAGATAAGGGTAAAGAGAAGATGTCTGATGATGTAATTGGTTGGTGTACATCTAGATATGAGTCACTTGGCAGTGATAGCCTTGATATTGGATTGGGCATACCTTCAATTATGACACTTGGTGTAAGGCAAGCGTCGGCCTCTTGTGCAAGATTCGGAAGCAAGGAATTTATGGCTAGAGCCTCCCCTGGCTGATGCTAGGAGGTATATTTCACGGTGGATTCCGTCATCCTGTGAAACTCAAAAGACCTCTCACTCTCAAAATCAAGTTAGCGGATGCTCAAGGTCGGGTATACAAGGCTTATATATTTTTGGGTGTGTCTTTCACAATCTTCATCTTCGACTATTGTGGGATTCGCAATCTTTGAAAAATCTGCTCTGCGTATACTGAAAATTCTTCAGCGAACCTGCGTATGCGAAGAGTACCTTCCAATGATTAACTTTGCAGTTTGGAGTTTCTGCGTAGGAATAGCCCTTCTATGAGTTTTGAACAGAAGTCAGTTTTGACTCCAGGTGACTTGTCAGACTTGCAGAGTTGCAGACTTATGTGACTTGCAGAGTTTGAAGACTTGCAGAACTTGGTTGCTTTATGTGACTTGCAGAATTTCGACTTGATAAACTTGCAAAACTTCAACTTGGAGAACTTGTAGTACTTGTGAGTTGTAAGGCTTAACTGACTTGGAGCTTAAGTGATTAAGCTTATAAGCTTAATGAAAAAAAAAACGTTGAATCGGGGGGGGGGGGGGCGTTTTTTTTCCAGCACGGCAAAATTTTCGAGCCTCCTCTAATACCTCGCGATGCAATTTTGAAGCTTGAAGCTTCTTTAAGCTTTCTAAGCTTTACTACTAAGCTTAATAAGAATAAAAGCTTTTAAGCTATGGAGTCTTATCTCTGTGTATGAAGACGACTTGATGTAGGAGATATTCACGTGGTCCTCCGCTGCTGCAGGCTGGTCCTTGGCAATCTGATGATGGAAACAGAGGTTCTTGATCGCCAGGAATCCAACTGTATCGACCATTCGCGACGAGATTGACCGTAGAGCTCGATCGTTCCAGGAGCTCCGCCTTCGCACAAGATGGGTAGCGATTGGAAGCTCTTGATCTCAGCTTCACTCTGATACCACTGGTGCACAGATCGGATGCTGTACGCTTGCGTAGTGAATGTCAGTAAGTCCCCAAGAACAATAGAACTCTACTTTTTGCACAAAATTCAAGGTGAAAAGCATGAACAGCATGAACAAGAGACCAATTGGGTGCAATCTCCCCCCATGCCTTGTGTGAGCTCTCCAAAAAGCATGTATTTTATGTATTAATCATCTTCAAGCTCAAATAATAGCCCAAATTACAAAATAGCAAGCTTTTAGCTTTTGAGTTTGCTTTAGCACAAAATAGGAATAAAGCTAACAGTTGGTGCCCAAAGAGTCTGGCATGCCCAATACAATGTCCAAGTACAAATAACATAATCGTGCGCCCATGCGCATACAAAATAATAAATAAATATCCAACGCCTCAATAAATAGGGGCGACAAAATATAGGCACCATGCCTAAGGTATGCGCCCATCAAAATATAAATGATAAATCGAATACTCGCTATCCTCCAATGCTTTCCTCCGCCACTGTTGCTATCTCTACACATCAACTGAAGCATTCACAATTGTTAGTAAAATAATACAATTAAACCGACAAAAGTGAATACCTAGTAGTCTTCAGCTACATAAATAAATCAACTGGTTAGAAATCAATCCTAACCTTAATTTATTATGAGTGTGCACTCTAAACTCATAAACTCATAAACGTTTATTAATTTAATATGCATTTTACGGAATCACCCGCTATGGAATCACCCATGTACACACTAAATTAATGAAACGACTGAAAAGGATAGGTGTCCCCATCAACTTCTTGCACAAAGAATCCACCTTGTGTATGAGCCCCGGTCATCAAAGTTTACGGAATCCATCGTAAAACCTCACGGAATCCACCGTGGCACGGAATCCACTGTGAAATATGCCTCCTGGCATCACTGGCACCCAAGCGTCCTCCTGCTCCAAGAAGCACCCACGGAGAAACCTCTCATGGCGGGTTCGGTCCACGTACCCAGCGCGGCTAACAACCCCCTTGGATAGGGTCATGCAGATAGTCGGAGGTAACTGAACCTACATCTCCCTCCAGGCTTTTAACCTGAAGCATTAATTGTTTTTCTTGAATGAGTTCCTTAAGCAAAGAAGTACAAATAGTGTACCTAGGTGTACAATCACGAGCATTCCAATGGTCATTCGTACAACCAACTGTGAAGGTGTGATTTCTTTTCCCCGAATACTCCCAGCATTCGATCCTGGATCATTCGCGACTTGGCAAGATTCCAAAGGTTTAGCAAGCTAGGTTGCTTGTTTACCATTTTTCCTTGGGTTAGGGTTTGTACCCTGTTGACCCCAGATTATCACTACCTTAGGTTTCCTTATATTGTAGTCAAATAGATCCTGGACAACCCCATCGTCCTAACTTGGTTGGTCAATTTGCTTTCTTGGCAATTCACAACTGCCCTAGCTTGACAAATCAGTCCCCAAGAAAGAGTGTTGTAGTAGGACAACTACTCAATTCTTAGAGAATTAGACTTGTAATTAGAACTCGCCATTCTTGGTCTAAGGTGTAGCAGTACTATCTTGCGATTTAGTTGTAAGAGCATATGACCTTGCAGACTTGTTGCACGAGATAAGTAGCAAGTATGTTTCACCTCATGAGAGGCAATCACATAGTGAACCATAGTTAAGAAGGTCAGAAAGGGTCAAAAAGACTATTGATAGACTAACATTTTGCCCAACATTTTGCCTACATGACTAAAGTAATGGGTTACAAAGAGCCTACGAAGTTTAGTGAGAAAAAATGGACCACCAGCTGCACTAACAAAGACATTCCACCCCCCTTTCCCACCCCAACCATTCCTCCCCCCACCTCCCTCCATCCTCCCTCCCCCCAGCCATACTAGTCCCTCCCTCGATCCTCTCCCCCTCCTCCACCTCCACATGCGGTTTTCTCTGTATTTTGCAGAGCTAATAGCTATTCACATGCATTCCATCCTCTCCTCCTCCTCCACCTCCACCTCCACATGCGGTTTTATTTGTGTTTTTGGAGAGCTTACAGCTATTCACATGCATTCCATGTCATCCGTGATGGTCAGGTACCATATTTCCCTCTTTTTTTATTTTTGAGAAAACTAACCATAAAAACATTTAAAAATGATCTAAAATCAATAAAAATTCAAATAAAATAAAGAAAATTACAAAAAAAATGAAAAAAACTGTACTTTTAAAAAAAATTAGAGTATTTTATCTTAATGAAAATACCAATAAAAAAGTAAAAAATATTACAATTAAAAAATAAAAACCAAAAAATTTAAAAAAGTTTAAATTGTCATACAAATTTCATTTTAAAAACATTTTAAAAATTCTAAAAATTTCAAAATCAGATTCCATTATGATTATAACTCCTTAAAATTACATAGAAACTAGAAAATATATTGAAAATTGATTGATTTAAAGAAAAATAAAGAACTTTAACAATGAGACATTGCAAAAATGTTCAAAAATGGTTGTTTTAATGCCTTCAAAATTTCCAATCAATTTTTTTTTCATATTTTTAACATTTGTCTTACCATTTGGGTACTTATATCTATTTATTTATTTACTTATTTCCAATGAAAGAAAATACCAAAAGTAACAATGAAAAAATATTTTTAAAATTAAAGAAAACAAACAAAAGCAAACCCAAATTATCACACATAATGACACATTTATGAAAATCTATTTAAAAAACAATTAAAATATAAAAAACACATCCAACACATAATTACCCAAGTGCCAAAACCCTCCTTTGTCCCTATTCTTTTTTATATTAGTATTTGGTTTTTCATAACTTACATGAGACCAACTGCCACTTAGTTTCCCTATTATTTGTGAACCAGGATTTTTCTCTTTTTTTTTTTGGATTTTTTGGAAGTGGGATTTTGCACGTCAATTGCGAATGTCTACACACCACCAGGTTTTCATCTTTCCCTCCTTCACATGCACTGTCACATACATGTAATTGTAATTAAA
Source organism: Lygodium microphyllum (assembly GCF_053477565.2). Classification (NCBI taxonomy): domain Eukaryota; kingdom Viridiplantae; phylum Streptophyta; class Polypodiopsida; order Schizaeales; family Lygodiaceae; genus Lygodium; species Lygodium microphyllum. The sequence goes on from NC_141159.1 coordinate 26,577,432, forward strand.
AATCAATTGACCGTTGGACCCATAAAATTAATAAAATGCACATCCTAAATTTTTTAATTAAAAAGAATTGGTTGTTAATTCATAAAAGGAACCCCACCATTACACAAGCATATTGCATCATAATCCATTTAATTTGGTAAATTAAAAATCCATTCACAAGTGTATGTGCTCACGTACTATACACACAATTAATTTGTAATTAATAATGAACCCCTCAAAGTCATGCATGTATGCACTTTGCGCCATAGATCATATACCTTTTAACAATGAATTACATTTGTAGAGACCCCCAGTCCAGTCAAGTCAATATAAGTTGGAACTCTGCTACACAAATAACTCATCATGCATTAACAAATTAATTTAATAATGAACTGTGATTAATTGATCATTTAATAAAAATAAATTGTGTAGCTTTCACTCACTCACTTCACCGCACCCTAGGTATACACCTTACGATTACGAGAGTCGGGATTTTTCTCGGTCAAAGATAAAGCTCTTATCTGTGTATATTTATTGTGATGGTTGGAGTTTATGGTTTCTTCTTGATTTCTGTATTGTGTCTGGAATGGTATGTGTGAAATATTATCCTCTTTTGAGTGTTTTATTATGGGGTTTGTGGGTGCTTGTATGTATGCATTGCATGAAGCTTTGGGTCGCATATGTGCATAGGTCATGGCAATTTTTTCATAGGATGTGAAATGCTTGGGGACATCTAGTCTAGTCTAGTCAATGTGTTTTTATTTCTATTTTTGATTCCTCTATTATTTATCTTAGTGGTTTTATGTGTGGGTTTTGCAATAATACTTCCTTATTTTCCTAGTTCTGTGTGTAGATACTTTAGTGTGGTCTTAATGGCGTCTTCTTCCACTCCAGCACTTCTAATCGAGCATTTACTATTACTGGTTCATGATTATTCTATTCTCTTGGATGTTGACTGTATTCGAAAGACTGCCCTTCATCTTTTTGTGGCCTTGAAGTTTCCTCCACTGGATACAAAGCTCTATTATTCTTTCTTGGAGACTTACAAGAAGCTATCAAGCTTGGTTTATGGCCACCAATTTTGTCTATCCCCTAGTCCTGCCTTTTGCAACTTTCCCTGTGCTTACTAGGAATCAATTATTAACCACTACGGAGATCCTTACTTTGTTGTAGAAGAAAACCTCTACTCCTTTGGTAGCACATAAAGTTATCACTAGTTCAAGAGTATTAGTGTGGCAAATATTTCATCTCCTTCATCAAAACAATTATGCCAATTCCTCCAAGATCGCTTTATATTAGAGGTAAGCCTGCTTCAAAGTGTTTGTTTAGAGAACTCTTTACTGCCTCTAATTAGGATGCTAGAAGGGGTTAAGCTTAACTAGACAACCTTCTTGTTGACCTCGGGGCTAACATGAGTTCAAAATAAGGGGTTTTTAAAACACCAATCTTATACATTTTTTACATACAGAAGGGTGTCATATAAAGGGGTTACTTACAGATTGAATAGAAAAGGGTTGTGTTTTATCCAAGAAAAATTCAAAGATTAGGATATTTATAAATAGGCCATGAACTCATGTTATTTAGAGAATATATATATAGTGAACCCCCCGAGTTGTTGGCTAAGATGGATCAACATTTTTAGCGAGTCACGAAAGGTCAACTCAATAATGTGTCATATGGAGTTTTTCTATAGAAAATCATTCAATTGGCACTTCCCCCAGGTGGCATTCCTATGCCTAATCATGTTCCTCTTTCACATGCAGTCTCCTCCACCTGTTCCTTCTTCTCCTATGAGAGTCAATTCAGATCTAGCAAATGTACCCCTTACCTGAATCATTCGAAAGAAATGCTGCACACACGTCCTTCTAATTCCTTACTTGTCTCGACTCCTCTAGTACATATTTTGATCCCTAAGGTATCTGGTAGATCCCTTCCCTCATTCTTACCTTGTACCAATCTCTTTGCAACACAACATGAAGGACAACTAGATCCACGGATTCATCCTTTCTTTCAAATAGTCCTTTCTGGATCTATGCTGTCACAGCTAGTTTTTGGTGTTCAAAATGCTTTGAAGACTTCCATGTTTTCATGTCTTCAAACAATCTATAGAGGAGTGTATACTTCATTACAAGACAAGGTGGTTCTTTGATTAGTTATCTTAGTAAAGCTCTTGTGGATTTAGCTTCTGAAATGACTGCTTTGAGTTATATCCATACACAAATGTCTACAACTACGACTTTGATGGATTCACAGCAGGCCATGACCAAAGAGTTAGAAGCTAAGGTTGCCACTTTAGAGGAAGAAAATGTGTCCTTAACCAAGGAGAAGAATGTCGCCCTTGAGGAAATGATTCAATTAGCTTGTAAAGCCTAGTAATCTGTGAGATGCAACTATAGCATTCTCAAGAGAGTATAGAGTCACAAAAAATTTTTATTGATGAACTTAATCAGAAAGTTGCCACTCTTTATGTTCCTTGTCCAGCCCCCATGATGTCTTCTTTGTTGTCTATGGAAGAACTAGATCATTTGCAACAAAAGACTAAACTTTGTGATGGATTTTCTACCAAGATAGAGTGCCTTCAGCAACGCATGAATTGTGTCTAGGAGGACTTTGTCCATTATCCTGGTGTCACCTCCATCATCCTTCTAGATTGAGTATCAACAGCAATACTTTTCCTTGTACATCTCCTTAAGTAATGTGGAATTAGAACCTCCAAATGATGGGTGGTAGAATATGTGGTCAGTAGATTTACTTAAAGCATTACTTGACAGATATATTGATGACTTGATCTCTCATGAAGCTCAACTATTATCTTTTATGTATCTCTGAGGAGATCTGCGCATCCCTAATAAGGAGGATATGAACCTTTATGCAAGAGATGTGATTTTGCAGGCAGTCATGTATGTCCATTCAGCTTAAATGATTTTAGTTTATGCATCGCTTGAAGACTTATCATCAGTAGACATGCTGGTGTAAAGGCTATGCTTGGCATCCTCCTTTGGACAATGATGTTCTGGAGCCTCGCTATCAATGGATTGTATTTCACAAGTCAGATATTCAACCATTGAGATCCCAGTTGTTAACCCATATTGCTAACAATCCTTTATTCACTAAGGATTCCTTTTTAGCATTTCATTTTTAATGTTCCATCTATCCTTATGATCCTTATGATATCCTATTGTATTCCTTAATCTCCTATTACCCTTGTATATTGCTATCCTCCAATCTAATCAAAATATTATGCCTCTTTTATCTTTTACCCCTGTCCTTTCCCCTCACATTCTAGTTTTTACTACATGCCCATTTATTGATGATCCTATATCATCGCCGACTCCTATCTACTTCTAGTTTTAAACCTATTCCTTTTTTTTTCTAGTACAATCCCTTTAGAAATTTCTACTTTCTTCCCCTTCTTTCCCACCTTCATTATCCCTTCAGATGTCTTCATTCTATGATTTATCTTACCCCTCTCTTCATTGTTCTCATACTATCCCATTACAATCTCCCTTTGAATATTTTAATCTTCCTTCACAATCATGATGGATACCCGTGGGTATAACAACGATATCCTCCATCGAAAATAATGGACATTGAATGATTCTTTGATAGGGCCAATGTTTAATTGGCCTATCATTCTTGGTTTCTGGGACACTTCGGTGCAATGTTCCACTTCTTATCTTCAATTTGCAAAAGCACATGCTTCTTCTGAGGATACTTTCGTACGCTTGGTATCTTATTTTTGCTAGTATCTTGCTTTTATGAATCAACAGTCTCACTTGAATACTAGGAAGACTATTCTGAAATTTGATGATTAATCCCAATGAGGATGTGACTGTTGCTCTCAAATGGATGGTCTCTATTATTTTGCACAAGCTTTTCCTACTAGGTTTATTGTCATATTGGAAAGGATGCATTTCTTAAAATTTCTTCAGAATGTGCCTCTACATTTGTGGATGAGAACAAGAGTTTGGAATGTCTCAAGCTGAGTATGAAGTTTGATAAAAATATCTTCATCCTACATAGCATATTGACACTCTCTTGGATGTATTGATCCTTTTTAATGAAAATCTTTCTCCTTGCTCTTCAGTTTTTGGGAGCATGTGCCATTTAGACTACATTGTCTTGTGTCCATGTGAGTTGTGTATATGTTTTATAGTGTACATGTGGTATTTTATCCCTCTTGCATGGAGTTCAAGATGAAGATGATGTTGATTAAGAAGATGCATGATGGTGGTTAATGATTCTATCTACAGGATGGATGCTTATGGTGAAAGAAAACAAACCTCTTATATCCTTTAACAATTTGTCATGCTTTTCTCTTTCTAAGTTGTCATAATGGGATAAAGGTGTTTTCCTTTCATTTCAATTATTTATTAGATACAGGTTATGAGTTGGGGTTGTGTTTGATGGTGTTTCTTGAAGATGATAAAGAAGATCGAGTTGAGCTATATTTTTAACTTTTATTCTCTTTTTCCTAAGTCACAAGGACACTCCCTGATTAAGTGTGGAGATATATTGAGGGTTGAGATGACTTGATTTTTTGGCTGATTTTTGTTGTTTTTGTGGACTGAATGGTTGATTTTTTATAGATTTTGATATATTTTTAGTTGTTTTGGAAGTGTTTTGGAGCGTTTTGGATGAGTTTGATTAGGATTTGGAAGCTGATGATGGTTTATAGTAGAGATATGATATTTTGATATGTTTTGTTGATGTCTTGTTAGTGTTTGTTTGAGTCTGTTGACCTTCTGTTTTACTCCATTTTCCTTCTATATGAGGGATTAGAATGATTATTGATGAATTTTGAGAGTGTTTAGAAGCTTATTGATTGATTCTTGATTATTTTTAATGAATTAAGTAGAGCTAAATGCTTTTTGATGCCTTCTGTCAACCCTCAATCGACCATCTGTAGAGCCTTTGTCCCTATTATGTTATGTTCTGTATGCCTCTGTAAGTGTGATGATGGATGAATGTGTAGCTTGAGAAAGTTTTTCAATCTTGGGAAGAGATGAATATAAGTTCAAAATAGCTTGAAGAAGTGGAAGAAGTAGCTACTGAAGACTTGAAGTAAAGACTTAAGTGATTGTGACAATACTGAGCTCTCAAGGAACGCTATAGTGGTCCTTTTGACCTTTCATACCAGACATACCTCTTGGGAGGGGTATCCATGACCTAAGAGGGGTTATGAATGATATTTGTTTATTATATCATTGTACTATTGAGAGAGAGAACATGTATGTATGAGAGATAGAGTGAGAGATAGCCAATTCTATGCAAAACAATGTATCTATGAGTGAGAGATTGTGAGAGAAAGCTATAGAACCTTTGAAGAAGAATGCTATGCGATTATTTCGATTCAAAGTGGTGTACTCTCTTGTGTCTTTGTGGTCTCTTGATGAAATATAAGAAGAATATGAAGAGCATAATCAAAATTTTTCAAGATAAAGCTGTGGGAGAAATGTTTCTATGAAGCTACATGAAGATTTCTTATTGTCGGTATTCTTTTCCTTGTTGTAATCATACCAAATATGAAAAATATGCTTGTTGATGATACAAGATAGATTTTCTTGCAGTAGATTTTCTATTTTCTTGGTGTTCCTCTTGAGGCTCCAAACCCTTTGAGAAGTGGAGAGTAAACTTTATGAGACCCATGGCAACTCTATTGCCCAATACTCCCAAGAATTCTACATTATTGTGGCCACTAACTACATGAGTAATTGGGTAGAGATGAAGGACATAAGGAATAATGATACAAGAACCATGAGAAAATTATTGTTGGAGTAATTGACCTCATGCTTTGGATACCCCATTGAGATTATGAGTGACCAAGAAACTCATTTCCTAACAATAACATTTTCAAAAACCTTCTATCCACATTCTTGTTTCTCCATCACAAGTCCAATCGTTACTATCCATTAGAAAATAACCAAGGATAAGACATTGATAAAATCATTGTTAATGTCCTAATGAAAACTATCTCAGCTTTGTGATCAGACTGGAATAATAATCTCATGGCTGCACTTTGGGGTTATCATACAATCTACAAGCTAGTTACAATCCAAGTTTCTTTTAAGCTGACTTACAAGACCGATGTGGTTATGCTAGTCAAGTTCCTTATCAGGAGTCCCTCCATTGTAGTGCAAGAGAAATAGGAAGGTAAAAAATATTGGATCGAACACCTTACAGAACTCAAATGCTTGATAAAAATCTCGGGGGGGTTCACTATATATATATTCTCTATATAATGTACGTTCATGGCCTGTTTATAAATAGTCTAACTTGTGATTTTTTCTTGAATAAAGCACAACCCTTTTCTATTCAATCTTTAAGTAACCCCTTTATATTGCACCCTTCTTTATGTAAAAAATGTATAAAAATGATGTTTTAAAAACCCCTTATTTTGAACTCACATCATATATACATATATTTATGAGTGACCCCCCCGAGATAAAAATATGATTACTTGTAATTCTTGCCGAGCTTACAAAGAAAATCCAATGAAATGCTTAGTTTGACAAAAATTTTAAGTAGTAATCCTTTGAGAAAGGTGACTTAGTACTCCTATACTCAATAAAGGGCATCAGATAGAAACTTACTTTTTGAGGCCCTAGATCCTACTGTCTCTATATCATTAGGAGGACTAGCAACAATATAGATGTAGAAATCTTTGACAGCAATGGCCACTTTAAAGACACTCATATTAAATGCTACTTTTGTTTAGGATACTGCTTATATGAGTCATCCATAAAGGAACCAAACATTTCTTGCAATCCATTATAATGACTTGAATAGACTTAGTATGAAAAAATGGAGCAATGTACATGATGCAACAATTAATCCTCAATCAAACTTCTCTTTATAAACTTCAATGTTAGTAATCTAGGATTAGAGAAGCGAGAAAAGTGAAAAAATAAACAAAGAAAAGTGGTTGAGCTGAGCTAATCATCATTAGGAGAGTGTGATAAGGAGGAGATAGAAGAGCTACCATAGAGCTACCAAAAAGACATCCAAAAAAGAGTGGAAGAGACTAAAGGCCCAAACAAAACAAAGTGAAGAAGAACATGAGGAACCAATTAGGGCTTTTGGAACCCCAAGAGGAACACTAATAAAACATGGAAACTACTGTAAGAAAATCTATCTTGTGATACCAACAAGCATGTACTTCATACTTTAATCAACCATGAGAAGAAAAAGAACACCAAGAATAACCAATCTTCATGCAATATCATATAGTGAATCTCCCATGGCTTTATCACCAAAAAAATAATAATCATTATACTCTTCATAGAAACCATCAAAAAACCAAGATAACAAAAATGAATGCTTATTTTTTAATGGAATTTAATATGTAGTATTCATATTTCATCATCTTCATAGTCTTCACAATCTTTCTCTCAATCTCTCACATGTAGATTTCTTCATAGAAATTTGCTATCTCTCATACACTATCTCTCTCACATATGATCTCTCAATAGTACATGAATGACAAAGAATCACACTCAATAATACTATCTTGGTTGTGGATATCCCTACGAGGAGGTATGTCCAATATGAAGAGGCACCAGAGCCACTATAGTGTCCCTTGGGAGATCATTAGTGTCATTGTCACTTCAGTCTTCACTTCAAATCTTCATTAGCCATTTTTCTTGCTTCTTTGAGATATTAAAAGCTTCCATTATTCTCTTTCCAAGACTGAAAAACATACTCAATCCAAACATCCATTCATCAGAACACTTACAGAAGCATACAAAAAGGCATACAAAAGCTCAAGAGTACACTATAGAAGGTCTATAGAAGACCTGAAAACCATACAACTTAAACCAAACCCAACTCAAACCATAAAAAACAATCAAATATACTCTCAGTCATTCCTCAAACCACTCTTTCACAATCATAATCTCTCAAATAGAAATAAAACACATCAAAATAGAGGCAAAATAGACCCATTAGAACCCAACAAACACACAATAGAATCGATCAACACAACATAGTTGAACTAAAAACCATCATCAAATTCTCAAGCCTACTCAATCCATCTCAAAAATATTCAAAATACATCAAAACTATCCAAAAATTAATCAATCAATCACAAAATAAAAAAAAGTACCCAAAAATCCAATAAAAAATAGCTAAAAATACAATCATTTCAACATTCAACATATGCCCACACTTAATTAGAGAGCGTCCTTACAACCTAATAGTACCAACTTCATAGGGTATCAATAGAATAAGTTGTGAAGAACATTTTGCCTACTAGCTTCCACTAGGTTTTCCAATTTCTAATTGGACAAACAGAAGTTTTTTAGTACACCAAGTGTCCCAAGAATCTTGCCATTGTGCATTCACAAACAAGTCCCAACTCTTTTTCTTCTTATCCTTGTGAACCTCCTATAAAATATTACACAGCGCAGCGAATAGAATCTGAGAAAGAGATAGAGAGTACACAACAGATAAGAGGAGAATTAGTAAAATTCTTTAGCTCCAAACAACTGATACAAAGATGGCTCTGTCCACCCGTGCGCTTCCACTGTGTGAATCTTAGATGGCAATCTAGACAGAAGATAGGTGAAGAGCTTAAGGCTAGCAGGAACAACAACTCTGACTGGGTGAAAGATGAGTGACAGATGGTCGTGAAGGAGTTTAGCTTTTATAGCCTCCGAAGGCTGCTAGGTTGGCCTGACCAACCTACCATATAAGCCTCCACTAGTCAGCCAGGGAATATTTCCTTTACCATCGGTTTGGGGGCGCTGACCCCGGACCCCCGCTAGGGGGGCCACTAGCCCCCCCAGGACCCCCCAGCCAGGGGCCACTTCCGCAGCCCGCGGCCCCCACAATAGGGGCCCTTTTAACTCCCTTACCCCGCAACTCGATGCAATGCACCTCGAGTTGCTACCAGCTTAACCACTCCATCTAACCCAAAGATTAGACCCACAACGGTCACCTTTTTGCCATCCGGTCACATAGACCTCATCTGATATACAAGTCAGGACTCAACCAATGTCCGGGCTCACATTTGGCTTCTCCTCATAATGGGGGCCTTACAACTTTGAGCACCATGGATCATTGGTACCACCTAATGAGAGTGGGGCATTGATCATATCTAACACCTCCACTAACCAGAACTCCTAAAACTTCTTCATAATATTCCACTTGATGATATCTAAAAATTCTTCAATGAAGACAAAATATTTCATTGATACTCATTTTTTCTATTTTTCTCTTCAATTTTGTGGGAAACATTTTACTATAGTAGGATCAATTTGTGTAACATAGAGCTCACATCAAGATAGTGATATGTTTTGGCCATCGATAAATACACTTCTAGTAGAAACTCGCTTTGGCAATGAATATCTCCAAATATTCAATAGTAGCATGGATTCTAGAATTTTCTATTACTTTTCTTCCCCTTCAACAATGCCATTGCTTCCACTTTTAGCCTTTGTTGGTGCTTGTTGATGGTAGTTTTTCTCGACTATATACCAAAAATATGGAACCATAAGAGGAACACCAATAAAACTAGGAAAATACTACAAGAATATCTATCTTGTCACACCAAAGCATGTTCTTCATACTTTAATCAACCAGAAGAAGAAAAGAACATTAAGAATAACCAATTTTCATGCAACATCATATAGTGAATCTCCCATGGATTTATCACAACAAAACTTCAATATATTCTTCACAGAAATCATCAAATAGCCAAAATAATAAAAATTAATTCTCATTTTTGCATGAAATTAATCTCACAATATTCATATTTCATCATCTTCATGGTCTTCGCAGTCTTTCTCTCAATCTCTCATGTGTAGACATAATGTTTCTTCATAGAATTTGCTATCTCTCGTACACTATCTCTCTCACATATACTATCTCTCATTATTACATGAGAATGTGAAGAATTCTACTCAATAATTCTCTCCTAGTTGTGGGTATGCCTACCAAGAGATATGCCTAATATGAAGAGGCATCAAAGCCATTGTTGTGTCTCTTGAGAGCTCATTAGTGTCATTGTCACTTCAATCTTCAATTCAAGTCTTGATTAGCTACTTCTTCTACTTCGTTAAGCTATTAAGATATTCCATTATTCTCTATCCAAGATTGAAAAACATCCTCAAGCTAAACATCCATTCATCAAAACACTTAGAGAAGCATATAGAAGGCATATAGAAGCTCAATTGTACACTACTACAGAAGGTCTCTAGAAGGCATAAAAACCATATAGCTCAAACCAAAACCAACTCAAACCATGAGAAAAACATCCAATACACTCTTAATAATTTCTCAATTCACTCTTTTACAAGTATAATCTCTTAAATAGAAAGGAAACAAATCAAAATAGAGGCAAAATAGACTCATCAGAACCAAACACACATAATAAAACCAATTAGAACATCATAACTATAATCAACCACAAAATCAAACATAAATCACCCAAAAATCCAATAAAGATAGCTAAAAATACAATCATTTTAGCACTCAACATAATTCCACACTTAATTAGGGAGTGTTCTCGTGAGCTTGAAAAAAGAAAAGAAAACTCTAAAATAACCATAATCAGTAATCAACTCTAGCTCAAACAAATCCACAATCCCAACCAATAACTTGCATTTATCAAATAATTTTGATGAAAGGAAGACACCTATTATACATTAACTCATCCAAAAAAAGAAAAAATTATGACAAATATATAAGTGATATAGTAGGTTTCTTTTATCCATTGCAATTCATCAAAAGTAGACAATCACCAAAGAATCATAATCGCTATTAGCTTCATCAAACCATAACCTCTTCGTACACAACTCACACACCATATACACAAACTAAACATACCATGGTCACTTGAATGCCACCTCCAAAAGATATAATATATCATTATTACTCAATAAAGATATATCAAGGATCAATAGAGTGTATCATGCTTAAAAGCTTGATGGTTTCTAAATATGTCTATGGAGAAGGACTCATCCACAAATGTCTGGGGAGGATTTTGAAAGAACTACAAACAACACATTCTCTCCACAAGTATGAAATATATGCTCAAAAGACTTAGAGCATGGAAATGTAATATGTCCAATTGATGAGGATCAATATCCACATTAGAATAAAGGCACAATTTAGGTATTTTCTTCTGATCATTATGAGAATGACAATGTATGTATGCTAAGTACAAACCGTAATAAGTGACCAAGCTAACTGAAAGACCAATAGATTAATGATATATTTGGGCACTTTGCAAATAACTTTGACAAGCTTATATAGGAGTCTTTCATTCCCCTGCAATGATAGGACAATTAATTTGGGGACATGTTAATGAATCTGTTTGATTCCATTCTCTATGTCTATGTATCTACAAATCAAGACCTGAGTGGCTCCTGCTGAGTGGCCACTAACCAATTGACATGGATAAAAAATGAAAGATGTAGAAGAAGAAAGAAGAGCAAGTATTAAATGATGAAGTAATGGATATTCAAAATCATAAAAATAATAGAGGAGTTAAGAAGTAGAGTGGAAAAGTGGAAAGAAGTGTAGTAGATAGTAGAGAACAAGAAGGAGGAGGTGAAAAAACATGATCTACAATGAGGGAGCAATGAGTAAAATAGAAATTTATAGACTCGATTGAGGTTTTAAAAAAAGAGGAGGAATAACATGGGGACTCAATTGATATATAGATAAATAAGAATCAAATCTACAGGCCATCTATTGATAATAAACAAGTAAAGGTATTGATGGACCTAATATAGATCGATGATTGTAAGCTTCAAAGAAGGATGTGTCAAAAGGAGATTGTGTAGAAATATGGTTTCTTCCTTAGTTGATTAGCATTTTGTAGATGTGTAGAGCCTTTTAATTGTTTAGAATTCAAGGCAATAGAATCTATCATTGCATGCCAAGAAACTTCACGTTAGTCTTTGTGTACCTTAAACAAATTTATAGATGTAAGGCATGTAGGAAGAACGCTTTCTGATGTAGCAAGTATTGACACTACAGAAACTGGAACTAAAACTATTTTATCCACACACTTTGAGCACTTTCTTTGGATCACCAATGGTGGTAGAGGAGGAGAATCATTATCTTCACAAATAGATTCAGGGTCTTTTGACGAAGAAGGAACCATTGGAAGGTTTTTATAAGGTGGTGAAATTTCTTTGAGAGGGATAGAGTAACAAAAAAGCATACAGATATAGCCCATAAGTGACATTAATCACACTAGCCCTAGTGATCTTAATAAAATGTTAATCCATTTTTGTACAAAGGTATCAACTCCAATTAATGACCACTCATTTAAGCACCATTCTACAGGTAGTGAATAACTCCTTGGACAAATAACTAGAGGGAGTCTTGGCAAGCATGAATCTACCCTGAAGAAATCGATATAACAACTTTCAAATGGGATTTGAGATCATTGCCACTAAGACACCTGAGGTGATAAGAACTTTCTTAGGATCTAGGATGGTACGAACTTGTTTATTCAATACCTTGATAATGTCCTCATTAGCTAAAAGTTGACTAGCTGTTGAAAAAACCTCTCCATGGTAAAGAAGAGACAAGGCTTTTCCCAAGTCTTTGGGTGTCATCGTAAACCATGGTATCTTAGACAAAACCATCTTACTTGTTATAAGAGGATAAGAACTCATCACACAGATCAAGATCATTCGGAATCAATGGCAATGAAAGAGGCACAACATTGGAAAGGGCGGCCTTAGTAGTAAGGTTTGGTTTCAACAACAGGTGAGAATAATCTCTATAGACCAAGGTAACATATTAATTGAGTTGATGTGCCATTTAGATAATAATAAACCACACATACCACACAAACAAAAAGAATGTATGAAAAATAACAAAACAAAAGTAGATAAGAGATTGACAAAGTATCAGCTCGTACACGGGACCACTAAGCATCCCAAACAAACCAAACCATATAGAAATTTTAACATGGCCTAGCCACATGTGTGGCCGAAAGCTTCATAATATGCAACATACATGTACCCTAATCCCTCTATCACATAGTTTTTTTAAAAAAACATACATATCGCACCCCCAACTACAATACCGTGACCATCAAAATATCAAAAACTAGGCAAACCACAGCACATGGATACTATTGGACCAAGACTGGAACTAATCATGTTTACACCAATTAACTAATAGATTGTGTGGCCCACACTCCCTTGTAGAATGTTCATTAAATTAGTGATTGGTCAGAAGTGAGTGGATTCAATTTTTATTTTTGGTGGATTTGAAAAAAGAATTTATTACCCATGGGTGAAATTTTTATTAGGTCATAACCCTTAGAAAAGAAAATGGCGGCTCCTTAATTACTCATTACAATAGCTACCAAATTGATCAGTGCATTAAGCACAATCCGTGAGTGTCATCCTAGTCGTATGGTCTTTAAAAATGCAAAATTATTCTAACAAATGAGCATGTGTGTAGCACTTTTTGGCTAGTGTATGCATGAGTGACCATCTGATTTTTTTATTATAAATTATGATGTATGTATTTGGTTCATAGAGTGTGTTCAATGTGAATCATAATTATATTTTATTTGATTTTAATGGTGTATTACGCATGGATATGCATGAAAAATGTGATCAAGTAGGTTCATTTTAGGATTTAAACATGGTTTTTCATATGCACAAAAAAAGAAAAAAAAATTGATATCTACAAAGTGTGTGTATCCACCCTTATGTGAATATGCACACTAAAATGAAATGACCATGTCTATGGTGGAAACCAAAATGCAATCTAGCCAAGCTAAGAGTTGATAACATGACGGTAAGATCAAAATAGGGCATATATAATTTTTTGTAATTTATATTTGTATTTTTAAAAAATTATTTGATGTTTCTAAAGGTTTTCAAATATTTTTTGGATTAAAATGAAAAAATTGATTTAAAAATGACAATTGAATCCTTAAAAATTTGAAATACTTTTCGACGATTTTTCTTAGATTTCTTTTTTTTCATTTTTTTTGAAAATTTAAGGATTTTCACTAGAAATTTTAGGTTTTAAGTAGGTTTTTTATTTTTTTAATGATATTTGCTATGTAATATTTGAAATTTTCTATTTACATTTTTCACTATTCTTTGCTAAATTTTTTATTTTATTTGAGTTTTTTTTTAATTATGGATTTTTATTTATTTTTGTGTTTAAAGGTTTTCAGTAAATTTTAAATTGGTGTGAAGATAAGTATCACGGTTTGCAACATTGCATGAGAACATTAGCAATGAGCCCCAAGGCATGGATGAAACCCCAGGTGTGTCCTTGTACATAAATGGCATCAATGAACCATGGACTCACACGAATTGAAGTAAAGGTTTGCACATGAACAATGATCGAAAATACGGCACCACGAGGGGAAAAGGCCTCATTGGTCATATCATGGATGGTGAGAATTCTGGTTTGGTCATTTTGTTTATTTTGGTGCGAGTGGGGGGTGGGAATGAAGACTAGGGAGAGAAATTGGGAAGGAAATCGAGGGGTATGAATGGGTATTATGGGGGTGGGTACGGGGAAAATACAAAGGGGATAGGAGGGAATTTGGGGGGCGAGGTATAAGAATGGGGATGATAGGGGGTGGTGGCAATGGAAAATTGGGGGGTAAGAGGAGAATTTGGCAGGGGGATAGGAATGGGGATGTTGGAGGGGGGTGTAGAAATGGGAAAGATAAGGGGGGAGGGGAGGGGAGGGGTGGGGTGGGGTGGGGGGATGGGACACGCAAGAATAAGGAGGGGAGGGAGGAAGAGCATGAGGTGGCAGTGGCATGGTAGGCTACAAGTAGGGTGGGGTAGGTGGCAACAGAGCATCCAGTTGCGTGAGGTGTCCAGTATAGGTAACTGAGGGGGCAGCATGTCCTAAGGCCATGGGCCGAGTGGTAGGCGATGAGGCAGAGGAGGGAGAGGGAGAGGAGGAGGATGAGGAGGCTGAAGGAAGGAGAAACAGAAGAAGAAGGAGGAAGGAGGAGGAGAAGGGAGGAAGAAGAAGTGGGAGAAGAAGGAGGAGGGTGGAGGAGGAGGGAGGAAGAATAAGAAGAATAAGAAAAGGAGGGAGGCTACCAGGGAGGAGGAGAGAGAAGGAGAAGAAAAAGAAGAAGAAAGAGATGAGAAAAAGAATGAGAGGAGAGAGAAGTAAGAACGAATGGATGGGTGGGGTTTTTTTGTGTTTTTTTGTTTTTATTTTTTGTATTTCTTGTGTGGTGTGTATTGGGATGTTATTTCTTTATTAAATGATGAACCACAAGTGCCACCCCGTTGTCGTAGATTTCGTGTAAGGACTGCTGAACACGAAGTTTAAGATACAGCAAGGTAAGAGGCTAACAAGAAGATCTCAATAACTCAATTTTTGATGCCAATATCATTATATTGCTTGTCAAGTACATTACAAAAGGGGAGTCAAAATAAATAACGAAGCATGACAATCTGTCCACTACTTTACAATAAGTGTATGAACTTGGTTTTCAGGTAAACTTTCAATGGCTATGAAAGCAAAATAGCCCCACAGTACAGAAATGGGATCTTCTTCAGAATAGGCATAGCAGCAATGCATGCAGCCACCAACAAAGACTGTAGGAAACTACTTCCGCGTTGCTCTTTCACCACCACAGGGTTTAGTTCATCGATGTGTTTCTTTGGGTCAAACAATGTCGCATTCACTAAAGCACCTAGTGTGTGTGTGCCTGAAGTCAACTGAATTGTGCAGCTCTTAAGCTCTTTTAGGACCAACGGTGATGGCTGTGGATGATCAACAGAAGTCTACAATGTTGTCCAGCTCACTGAAGTGTGCTTGCAGTAGGACTTACACCTTTGAAACATCTGCAAACTCAGTGGATGGAGTACCATAAAAGGGCACCACTGCATCAACTCCAGACACCAGTACAGCACTTGCTAGTGAAAAAGCTCCTCCCATACAGAATTCTGTTACTCCAATCATAGGGAGCCCGTTCTCCTTGAGCCAATTTACAGAATCAGCTATATCCTTGACTGCACCTGGTCAAACCAAGTTATCCATCAAGTGTTGTGCCTCTTCTACATCCAGACCCAGCTTTTCACGGTACAGGTCTGGAATCAGGGATTGGTAGCCTTTGGTGGCAATTGTAGCAGCATGGATTTTGATTTAATAGTCCACTTCTCACCACTCTTGGAGGACAATAACACCTGGAGCTGTTCCTTCACCAATAGCATACGCATCGAAAGACCTGTCTCCACGCTTAATTTTTACTTTTCTCGAAACCAAGATGATGGCTCCACGAATGACAGTTGCAACCTCCTTCAGCAAGATTCCACAGCATTGCTACACCATCCTTGCTACCACTAGCACAGAGCGAACCATCAGGAGAGACAGTAACACTGTTGACATAACCAGTATATCCCAGGAGATTTGAGCATAGCTTGTAGTTGGTAAGGTTCCACACCTTCACAGTCCTGTCCTAGAACCCTGACACAATGATGGGATTAGTTGATTTGAAGGCTGCGCTTCACCTTGGTTTGCTGAATTTTTCGGATACGGGAAGAGATATTCTGCCGTGGAACTAAACGAGGCGGTTTGTTCCCCACGCAAATAGGACAGTTGATTTTCCCTCTTTCATGCTTTGGATTTATACTTAGCTCGCGCAAATTTGCTTTTGTCAACTCTCTCTCCTGCTTGATGAACGAGACTGGTTCGAGGTCAAACTCTAGGAAGAAATCATTCAGATCCTCGGAGAAGAGAGACTCGGGCTCGTTCAGCTGCTCAGAATCGAAACGCTCAGAGAGCCACTACTCGCGGAATGCAGGGCAAGTGCGGACAAGATGCCACCATTGAGGTCCAGAGGCAGAGCTTGCCGTCCCAGGATCCTGAGAGCGCAAACTGGCTGTCGGAGGAGATGATGATGTCCTGGACAAATATTTCCTTCAGCTCCTCTGTGTTTCTTGGGCGAAGTCTCACAACTACACGAATCCTACTAGATACTCTACTACTGGCTTTGCCACCACCTCATAGACACGTTTTTGAGATGCATGTTCTGTTAGAACGTCGTCAAAATAGAATGTATCAGAATCCCAATTGTTTTCCCATAGCTTCAATCTACAAAGTTCGGGTTCAAGTTCCACACAATCAGCAAAATCTGCATCTTCTTTCCCCCCTTGCCATCATCTTCCACAGTTACCAGCTTAATTTCATCCATCTGAGGAACAGCTATGGCCGCGTAAGGCATCCATTCATCTCCACTTGTTATTCGCTCAACAGGTGCTTTTTCAAAATAAATCAAAGCTCTCTTTTTTTAACACTCGTGTCCATCTTCCCCCCCAAATCCTTGTTTTGTTTTTCCTTCTTCCATGACTTTCCCTCTTTTTCCAGCAGCCTTTCCCCCAAAAACAGTTCAGACCCCCCAAAATTAGTCTCTCCTTCTCCTCTTTTATCTGAGCTCAAAAAACACTCCTCTTTGACAAGAGTAACTCTCATTTCTTTACACTCATAGGAGATCTATGAACCAACTTTGATTTTAACCTTGAAGACTAACGTAGGGTATCTTTGGAGTCATGAATTGCCCCATTAACAGTCAGCTTTACGATGAGTGATCTCCACACAAACTTCGACTTCGGCCTTGAGGATTGGGTGGCAAAATGCTCCCTCGGTGCTTCACTAGTGCTGTCAATATGCCCGTTGAAAGATTCCTTTACTCGCTTAAGCAGCTTTTGAGAGACTTCCTTCAACTCTATTTCATTAGATGAACAGCTTCCACAAAGCTTCCTTTGATTCCACAATTCCCTGCACTTTTCTTAGAGATCATCATTGAAATTATCAGCTTGATAATGTCCTTTGGCATCATTTTTTTCATATTTTTCTAGCACACACACATCATGCATCCAAACAAAGTCACACACACACACACTAATGGAATATATACATTGGATGCGGGTTATCGTAATGCATCAATCACACACAATGAATCACACGCGGAAAAATAACACAAATGCACAACAAAAGAAATGGAGGTGTATACGGCTCAGATGCGTAGCAGCACGACACCGTCTCGCGCACGAGCATGGGACTAGGTAAAAAAGTTGAAATGTTGGGATCAGACGAACACTTGGCACGTGAGGAAGTCAATAGACGTAAAAATGCAGAAAATCTAATTGAGAACCAATTGAACATCAAATCAAGAAGTAGAAAAATGGAAAAATGGGCAAGATAATTGGGGAAATGGGATGGACAACTCAACCAACACTTCTCATAGCAAAAAGAGGTGTTCACATGGAAAAGTACCAAAAAACACACACAAAAACACAATCAAAATTTAATAAACAAAAAATCCATCTATCGAAACAAAAGGCAATATAAGAAGGAAAACTATCTTGTTTAATGAGCCACATAGTGCGAGTAAGGTAGAACACAATTCCAATGACAAATAGGGGTGTTCACATGAAAAAAGGCCAAAAATACCAAAAAATGCCAAAGAGAAATACGCATAAGCACATAAAAATTAATGACAGCTAATCCATGCATTGGAATGATGGGCTATGAAAAGAAAAAATGTCCAAGGAAAGGGAAGAATTGGGATTAGAAGGTCAAATTGCATACCATAGTGAAATCAATACATTTACATGGAAACACGTTTGATTCGTATAAAATCCTTTAAAAATTAATAACTTATGAATTAGGGCTTAGAATAGAGGGAAATAAAAGGGCAAAATATCCAGCTCAAAGGGGCAAACTAGGTTGTTGGGTCAGATTTTAGTTCCAGGAGGATAGAAGACGTACCCATGGAAACACGTCCAAAGTGTAAAAGTGGTAAAAAATGAATAATGAATGAACAATAAGTTAGAATAGATGACTCTAAAAGGAAAAAATATATAATTCAAAGGAAATACTAGACCATTAAAGGTTAGCTTTGATGAAGCAAGGGTGAGTTTGTGTTGAAAGGCATGGAAAAGAGAGAATTTACCAAAGGGAGAAGGGAATACCCCCTGGTACGAGTAGAACGTGAAAGCTGGGTGGGGAGGTGACCATAGCAGGGCATAAAGAAGACATTACATCATGTAAAGATTGGATAGTGATATTTTCATAAGTGTTTGTAGAATAGACGCTCATGGATGCATCCCCATACTTAAAACCTTAACAAACAAGGTTTGCAAATAATAGGGGTCTAAGACTTGTCAATCAACAAAACCCTTGCATCCCCACACTTCAGAAATATCATGCACATATAAATATAAGAGGTAGGGTTGAAAACACTTGCTCCATTTAGATGGTGGTCAATGTGGACAATCATTGATGCAAGAGGTGTCAAAGTTAACTATAGGAGGTACCACAGGTCACCACATCACAGTTCAATCATGGTAGGGACCATGCAACAATACCCAAGGACGTAGCATTGTTGATGAAGACTTGTCAAGTTATCGATGACAAATAATACAACACTTACCTCAACTAGCACTCATATAATAATGATAAATTGGTCTTGTATCCCATAGCTCATGTTACCCACAGAGGAATAAAGGAAACCCATATCTCACACCCGGTTTAAAAATTGAAAAAAGGGAAGATACAAAAGAAGTATGCCACTGTATATAATTAATGGTGCATCAATGCGTCCCAACCCATTTGGCATAGCTGCAAAAAGGAAGGCTAAGGAGCCTTATAGTGTAGTGTATAGAATAAAGTGACATATCATGATGTGGTGATATAGGCATGGCCCATGCATGCATAGGGAAATAAGAATATAACTAATCACTAGCTATCATATCATTCCTCAACCCTCACTATCACACATCTCACCTCTTATTTTAATTTAAGGGAAAAAATTGGTCACTCTCCCCACCCTCTATCCGAGGCTCTATTGATGAATACAGAGGACCTTTTCTGCAACCAACTTTCCGCCCAGGGGTGTTATTACCTTTTTTTGAAGCAAGGTATGTTATGACAAGGAATTTCTTCCATTTCTCCCATAATAGTTTTTTTTTCCTTTTCTCTTCTTCCTACTCCCAAGGCTGTTTCCACCTTTTATCGAAGAGTAGGATGGTATGGTAGGGAGACTAAAGTCATTTTCTCCCATAACCTTTTTTTTTTCAATAACTATAATCCCAGTGTTGAGAACCAACCTTACCACATTTGTTGGATTAGAAGGAAGGGAAGTAGAACAAGGACAAGAGCTAGAATAGAGGGTACCAAAAAAATCATTTGCTTTGTCAATAGAATCCACATGATGATGACTATCATAAGCAGCATAAGAAGTAGAAATAAGCAATGCTGAAGGGGGAAACAGATTGTTGGCAATGATTTTCAAGAACCCCAAGGGGAAAATATTTCTTCAAGTGATAACCATTGATAAGGAAGGGATCATCAGAGGTATCTACAGTCTGGATTTGAACAGAGTTGTTAGGGTTGATTGCAAGTACCTTGTAAGGGTCCATCCAACATTGTTGAAACTTTTTAGGAGATTTGCCAAAGCGCGAATCATATTCCAAGACAAGGTTATCTTCTTTGAATTCTTTTTATTTTAATGAAGCTATCATGGTAAACTTTACGTCGAGCTTGTATAATTTCCATGCACTCTAAGGCTATCCTCCTTTGAGTCTTGTCCATACATTCTAAGTGTAAGAGATGGCAGTACAATAACTCTACATCTCTTAATTATTTTACGATATCAACTCTTGAAAAGGAAAATTCTAGCTCAATAGAAAATATGGCTTCTATACCCTAAACCAATTAGAAAGATGTTTGGCATGTTGTGGCCTTATAGGAGGTTTGATACATCCAGAGGATTTTTGTAAGTAGATCATCCTAATCATAGTGATGTGTGGTAATCCTACCGGTTAGGATTGAATAGAGGATGTGATTGGTGACTTTCACTTGGCCATTGTCTCTAGGGTAATTGGGTATGGACTTATGATGGTGGATGTTGTAGATCTAGATCGTTATCAACTCTTCAATGATCTTATTTAAAAATTGATTATCATGATCACTTACCAACTCCAAGAAACTACCGAAGTGGGTGATTATGTTCTCATATAGGAATAGAGCCATGTTGTTGGCATCATCTCATTTTGAGAGCTTTTCTTCACACCACTTTGTTACATAATCGATGCATACCAAAATGTATTTGTTCAACTTTCTTTTTGGTTGGAGGGTAGATTGGGCCCACAAATTCAATGCCCCATTTCTCAAATAGCTTCAAGGGAAGGAAAGGTTGTAATGCTATGGCACTAGTTTTTGTGGGCTTTCCCATTTGTTAATAGGCATCACAACACTTATAGTAATCATAGACATCTTTGTAGAGGGTTGGCTACAAGTCTGTTGTGAGTAGAGCTTTCTTAGTTATTACTTATGTTTGCTAGAGATAGGATGCATTACTTAGCAAGGTGTAGGGGGTTGATTCCAACATAGGCTTCTTTTCTGTCTACTAGAGATGCCATGAGGATACTATTGTGTAGCCAAGAGATTGGAAATGTCTATATACCATGTGGTTACAGTCTCCACTAGAAATAGGAAAACATTAGAAAGGTCTGGATCATCTTTCTCTCCTTTTCCACTATGAGGGATTCATGATAGATGATTAGCCAAGACATGGGAATGACTAGGTTTAGGGTTCACTTCAAAATCAAACTCCTAGAATAGAAGGAGCTATCTCATCATTGTACTGCATTTAACATCTACATTGTTTATCAAGAAAGATAGAGCCTCATGATCTACATAAAACTTGAAATGTGTTGACAGAAGGTAATACTAAAATTTCTCAAAGGTGAACACTCATCAAGCATTCAAGCTTGGTTATTGTATAGTTCCTCTCTTTATTAGTGACCTTATAGCTTGTATAATAGATGGCCAATCCATCTTTGAGGGTTCTTTTTTATAGAGAGTTACACCAAGCCCTTTGATTGATGTATTAGTGTGTACATGGAATTCCTTAGTCCAAATAGCTTATTGTTTGATCGCCATTCACAGGGCTTTCTTGATGCCCAAAATCTTGAATCTTGCCCCCAGGCTCTAGTGGACCATTTGGGGCAACAAAGGAATGATTTCTCTTAGTCTATGGGCTATTTTGGACTATTCAAAACTATCATAAATAGGGCAGCCCACAATCCACTCAATTTAGAAGAGCTTGCAAGAGATCTTAATGCATGTATGTATTGGATACAGTCTCCAATAGGGCATCCCACACTCCACTCAATTTAGAAGAGCTTGCAAGTGATCTTAATGCATGTATGTATTGGATACAGTCTCCAGACAATAGGGTAACCTTGGGCAATCATTAAAGGAGCTTATGATTGAATTTGTATGCATTTTTAAGCCTTGATTGAGGGCTAGAATACTTTGTTATTGATAGGTTATTGAGAGGGCTGAAGTATTTCATTATCTTTGACAAGAATTTGTTAGAAGTTTTTGATATATGTCCTAATTACAAAGGCTTCTATCTCTATTAGATTGAAGCTACATGTACTTTTGAGGTGAATACCTATAACAATCACAATGGACAACAACAACATGGCTCATGGATTATATTCATGGATTATGTTATGTATTTGTGTATAAGCTCGGCTATTGTCTCGGTGTGTCTTGATCTTCAATCCTCTCTTTTTTGGATGTATTCAGTTATGAGCTATGAATATGAGTTGATGTCTTCTATGTATGACTAGATGCTGAAATAATTTGACTAGATTCATCTCTATTAATTCTCTTCTACATCTCCTGTTTCTTTAATCCCCTTCTCTTTTGTCTACTCCTCCACTTGAATCTCCCTTCACCCCACTGTCTCTTATTGCCGTGGTAGACTTTCGATCCCAAAATCTTTGACAGTGGTGAACCCGATGTGAAAGTCAGCCAACAGGTGTGTAAAGATGGGGGATTCTACAGGTTCGAGTGGTGGAGATGCTTTACAACAGATGATTGCTTTGTTACAGCAACAACAACAAAAGCAGTTTTTGTCACAATAATAGATGCAAACTTGAGAGAAAGCAGAAAGAATTGATTCCTTAGCTATGAATGCATTGCAAGAAGTGGTAGAGGAATTGAAGTAGTTTAAGGGTCAAAATATTTTGGCCTTCATTCGGATGATGAAGAAAGTTATTGTTTCGTGGGGTACCGCAATATGCTAGAGTCCGTATTTCTCTCGTTTGACCATGCATGCATTGCATGATCTGATTAATGAGCTAATAAAAGAGATGTTGATCTGGGTAGCTTTGAGAGAAGAGTTTTTCTTGGAAGATGTAGGATTGGTAACTAAAAAGACATTTACAGATTGGATTGAAAAGTCTAATAAAGGGTTGGCTGCTAGCTTTGCTCCGTGAATTTGAAAGTCGATATGTGCAGTTGGATGCCAATGAGCAGCAATCATTAGAGAGTCAAAAATTTGAATTATTTTTTAACTCTACAGATCCTAATTTGCAGGAGAAGCTGTTTGATCGTTCAGAAGATGCCTCTTTTAAAATGGGGTTGAAATCAGATTGGGCTAATGTAACTGAGGTAGTACATATGTTGGTAAAGAGAGAGCATATGAAATTAAGATGGGATACAAGTACTACACCTACTAGTGCTCAGAAGGGGGTTGAAATTTTAGCCAAGTGTCTTGTGGCTATGGTGGAACAACTGTATAGACGTGTTGATCCAATTCTCATTAAAGTTGATGCTGTGGATGAATTAATCAAAGGTATGCATGATTTGAGGCTAAATTTGAAAGAAATCAATGCAAATGTTGAAAAGTTGGATGTTAAGGTAGAAGAGAAGGGTCAAGCAACAGCCTAACGACCATTCAAAGAAGAATATAAGAGGAGATGCATTTGATGTGAAAATTTACAACATAAAAAGTGAAACTGTATAGTCTACCATAAAGCGGAAGTAAAAAGGTTAGTCTTTTGGAACGATGGCAAAATATATGCAATAGAAACTAGTCTTCCAATAGAGCCAAATTTTGGAAATGCTAGCATGTAGAGGAGGTTGGAAGAGATGGCTGCAAGAACAACATTTATTGACATAGATGCAGCCACTTATGGGTTTAGAATTGGAAGGACTTATGAAGCTCATAAAGGAGGCATGGTTGAAGCAAAATCTCGTGTTTGGATGCAAGCATTAGATTGCATGGAAAAGGGAAAAATGGCAAAGGCCAAATTTTCTAATGCAAGTCATATGAGGAAGAACAGGATGGAGTGCACCAGTGGATTTATTTTTAGCCTATGCTTATTTCATAATCAAGAAGCTCTTGTAGAAGAAAAGAGAAGAAGAGATTAGGACACTGTTGGACCTTCCTCTTTAGGCCCATCTAAACGCATAACACAAAGTAAAATAGAGCAACAGAAAGAGGCTGAAAAAGCCATACATGAGCACGTTATGGACGATGCATCTCAAAAGAAGAATCAAGAAGGGAAGAAAAGGGACAAGTAGCCCACTTACATATTAGAATCAGAACTTGAGACTGCCACAAACCTTAAAAAAGCATTGGAAGAACACATACTTGTAGTAGAGTGGAATTCACACTTGGGAAAGTTCTTAGAATGGTGCTAGGAGGCATGTTCCACGGTGGATTCCGTGAGGTTTTGTGGTGGATTCCATAAAATTTTATTACCAGGCTCATACACAAGGTGGATTCTTTGTGCAAAAAGTTGATGGGGACGCCTATCCTTTTCAGGCGTTTTGTTAATTTAATGTGTAAGTGGGTGATTCCATAGCGGGCGATTCCACAAAATACATATTTAAATTAATAAATATTTATGAGTTTAGAGTGCGTACTCGTAATAAAATAAGGTTAGGATTGAGTTCTAACCAGTTTATTTTTGTAGCTGAAGACTGCTACATATTCACTTTTGTCGATTTAATTGTATTATTTTTCTAACAATTGTGAATGCTTCAGTTGATGTGTAGAGCAAGCAGCGGTGGCATTGGGAAGCATTAGACGATAGCATGTATTCAAATTATCATCAATTTTTGATGGGCGTGTATCTTAGGCATGGCGCCCATATTTTGTCGCACTTATTTACTAAAGCACTTGATATTTATTTATTATTTTTGTATGCGTATGGATGCACGATTTAAATATTTGTATTGGACATTGTATTTGGGTACCGCTTGACTCCTTGGGTGCCCAATAGCTTTAATTCTTTAATGGCACAAAAGAAAACACAAAAGCTAAAGTATGCTAATTGTAAATTGGGCTATTTTTTGAGCTTGAAGATGACTAATATATAAAAATACATGCTTTGTGAAGTGCTCACACAAGGCATAGGAGTCTCTTGCTTCATGTCGTGCAAGCTTTCTTCATTGTTTTTTTGTGCAAAAAGTAGAGTTCTTTTGTTCTTGGGGACCTTCTGACGCTCACTACGTGCGCATACGGCGTCTGATCTGTGCACCATGGAATCAGAAGTGTGAATTTCATGATACAATCATTGATATGCTGCAATGGAAAAGACAGTTTGATGGTGAAGTTTTGCAAGCATTGATGCAGGTTGACAAATACATAGAGAAACAACTTCAAAAAGCGTATGATGATGCATGTAATGTTGTTTTGGAGCATGCTGATGTTGAAAATGGGCTAAATGGGAGTGTAGACAGTAAGCTTCTAGGGCTAAAATTTGTCTTATGGGCAGTAATAAGCATAGAGAGAAGGCTATATATAATGGGGAAGTTCATCAACTAGTACATGAAGAAGAAGATGCTCATTTTATTCCAAGCAATCATTATTCACAAACGCATTGGGCTCATGCTCTACAACAAAGAAAATTTTTAAAGTGGGAGAAAGAGAGACGCCTTGCATAGCTCTCTTGGATCATGGTTCTAAAATCAATGTTATGGCAAGTAGTTTGTATGAGAATAGAGGTTGGCTGATTGATGTAGATCTGGGATGGCACATACAGGCAGCCAACAATTCATCAGGGGATCTTTGTTTGGCTTGTCTGAATGTACCGGTAACTATTGGAGATATTAGAGATGAATATCATTTCTTGGTGCAAGATTCATGTAGTTATCTAGTGATTTTGGGGCAGCCCTATATTTCAGAATCAAGATTGGAAACAAAAGCTTTGGATGATGGTTCATCATATGCTCCGGTATAAAGTAAAGACAATACAAAGGCACTACAATTTCTCACTATTTATGTGAATTGTTGAGATGACAAGCTCAACACATGCGGACATTGATGATGGACCGCCTAGTTAGATGGGTCCACACATCTACACTTAGCACGTTGGTAGTCATTATGACTCTCACATGGCCACTAACTCATTACTTATTATAGTCAGGTTGTTACGCCTATTTACAGCAGCTGGCATAGTTATAGCGCCAGTCAACTAGTTTAGTCGGTTATGCATTGTTTAACTTAGTAGGCCACTTTCCTTTATGTTGTATCTTATCTATACTTTGTGTACATTGTAAAGAGTGTGGAAGAAGAAGAAAAAAACCAGCAAGAAAAATGTTTTGGCCTCCATCTCTCTTCTTGTCTCTTGAGTGAGCTTCTCCTTGTGCATTCTGTGTATGTTCGCGGCGGAGCATCTTGAGCAAGTCCCCCCACCACGCGATTCTTGACATGGTATCAGAGCCGCGCCACTGAGAGAGGCTGATTTCGAAGGCTGAAGCGAAGGAGAAGAAGCAAGGTTCAAGCAAGCAAGACACGGGTAAGAAGTTCTCCCATTCTTCCACTCTCTCTCTTGGATAGTGCCTATGGAGGCACTGGAAGCAGGGTCGAGCAAAAATCTCAGATTCCAGTGAGGTTGGTGTGCACGAAGAGCGCTGTGTTATTTTTGGCATCTGAGGCCATCTCAGGCCCCGTTTTAGAGCCGCAAGGTTGTGGACAGCGGTTTCAGGGTACACTGTGACTTCGACTATATTGACCAAAAGTGGGTGCACAGGTTACAGATTTCAGATCTGTAAGTTCAAATGTGTTTACCAGCGAGTGAACACAAGGTTTATCTGCAAACTGGTTGCAGATTGCATGTATTGTTGAGCAGACAGTGAAAAAGGCTGTCTGGTGTATTGCTGTGCACTACAGGTCGAGGGTTACAAAAAATTTGCTTGTTGTTGGTATTAATTTTGTGATAATGGCAGAGAACAGTGAAAGCCCCATCATTGAGAAGCTCAACAAGAACAACTACCCTTCATGGAAGTTCCATGTCACGAACTTCCTTATTGGAAAAGGCTTGTATGAGTTTGTTTCAAGTGAAGAAAAGGAGCCGGAGGTGAGTGATCCTCCAACTGCAGAAGAGACAAAGGCACGGAAGTAATGGAATGCAAAAGATAAAAAGGTCATGTATTGGTTGTCTGCAGTAATTGACAATAATATGCTGGGACATATTAGAAATGTAGAGAATTCATATGTAGCTTGGACCATACTTGAAAGTATCTTTTCTGTAAATACAAAGGCACGAAAGATTCAACTCAAGCAAGAGTTGAATACATTGAAGAAAGGCAAGATGTCTATTAATGAGTATGCACTGAAGGTAAGGAGCATTGTAGATGCATTGGCAACAATTGATGCAATGCCTGATGATGATGATTTGGTGTCGTCTACCTTGGGTGGACTTAACAATGAAAAGGCTTGGAAGTCTTTTGTAACTTCCGTATATGTCAGAAAGCCATTTCCAGATTTCGATGAGTTGGTCTCCCTTATGATCACTAAAGAGATCAACATGCAGAGTGAGACATCTGAAAGAAGTGGTGAACATGTCCAAGCTTTCTACTCCAGTTCAAGAAGGGGACATGGCAGGTTCTCTTCAAGAGGCCGTGGTACAGGACGTGGTAGTGACAACCAGCAAAACAGATTGAATCAGCAATTTGGCGATATGCAGGTTTCAGGAGGTCATGGTAACTTTAGAGGCAGGGGGAGCTTTAGAGAAAGAGGTGGATGGCAGAACAGAGGTTCTAACAACTCTGGTATTGTGTGCCACTACTGTGGCAAAACAGGTCATATCGCAGCCCAATGTTATGCTAAGAAAGATAATATCCGCAGTGGTAAGTTGCAACAAGGAAACTATGCATCGTCTTCACGACAGAATGAAGACAAAAATAAACGTCTATTTGTTATGCAGCATATGCTGAATGCTGTTACAGGAAAGGGAACACATGATGACGTTTGGTATGTTGATTCAGGTGCATCCAATCATATGACCAGCCATGCCTAATGGTTTGGAGAGATGTAGGATTTGCAAAATGCAGGTTGTGTGCAGATAGGTGATGATTCATGCCACCCAATTTCACATGTTGGAAAAGTTCCCTTGTCCTTGCATGATGGTAAGACAAAGAGTCTTTCAGATGTATTACATGTGCCATCTATTACAAAGAACTTGGTGTCAGTCGGTCAAATGGTAGAGCAAGGGCTGCAAGTCAGATATAATGCAAAGGGCTGCTTTGTAGAAGACTTCAATGACAAGTGCAGGTTGGTAGCAAAGGGAAGTAGAGTTGGACGTATGTTTACTCTAGATGCTAGAATTCCTACTATGAATGCTGCTATGTATGCTAAAGGAAAAGGTGTTGTTGCAGATATTGAAATTTGGCACAAACGTATTGGACATGCAAATGTACAAAGCCTAAAATTAATGCAGTCCAAAGGGTTGGTTATAGGTTTGCCTACATTTAGAGTTCCAGAATTTCATAAGGTATGCAAAGCATGTCAATTTGGCAAGCAGGCAAGACAACCCTTTTCACATAATAGAGATGTAAGCAGAAATATCCTTGATGTTGTGTATACAGACATTTGGGGGCCTACACAAAATGTATCTCTTAGAGGCAGTTCATACTTTGTCACATTCATTGATGATTGTTCTAGAAAGCTGTGGGTATATTTTATGAAGGAAAAGAGTGAAGCATTTGAGCACTTTAGAACTTTTAAGGTTGCAGTTGAAAGAGAAACAGGCTTGAAAGTAAAGTGCTTAAGGTCAGATGGAGGGGGAGAGTACCTCTCGAATGAGTTCAGTGATTTCTTGAGGTCTCATGGGATAAAGAGACAGTTCACATGCAGGTATACCCCACAGCAAAATGGGGTTGCAGAAAGGAAAAAACAGGCATATTGCAAAAGTTGCAAGCGCCTTGATGGCTGAAAAGAATATGCCTAAGCATTTTTGGTATGAGGCTATTCATACTGCTGTTTATATTATGAATAGAAACCCCACAGCTGCAGTTCATGGTATGATCCTTGAAGAATGTTTTACAGGTAAGAAGCCTAATGTCTCACACTTCAAAGTGTTTGGCTGCATTGCGTATGTTCATGTGCCAGATGAGTTGCGAAAGAAACTGGATCCAAAGGCTGAAAAGTGTGTCTTTATTGGATACTCTTTAGATCAGAAAGGGTATCGCTGTTATAACCCTGTCACATGTAAGTTTAGAGTGAGCAGGGATGTCATCTTTGATGAAATGAGCAGTTGGTACGCATCTAGTGGTGATGCATTGGATGATGATGATGATCACGACACTCATGTGCAGGCTGAAAAGTACGAATCACGAACTCTTAGTGGACCAGAGACATCATTTGGTAGTCCTTGGTCTGGGAGACTAAGGAGTACCTCTACATCTTCAGGTGCATCTAACAGCACTACAGGTAAAGACAAAGGAAAGAATAAAGTGTCAGATGGCATTGATGCAATTCTTGATGGAGACTCTAGTGGCTCAAACAGCTTGGATGATGAGCTTGGCATTCCTTCAGTGAGGACTCCAGGTGTGCAGAGAGCATGCGTCAATGCAAAGTCTCCATTGAGTGATCCAGTGGTACACAGGTCTAGCAGGGTGAGATATCCTGTTAAAAGATTTGGTTTTGAAGGTTATGCAGCTCACCATTATGCTTACATGGTGAAACTAGTTGAGGATGTTGAGCCCACTTGTTTTGAGGATGTTGTTGGTCATACTCATTGGGATGCAGCAATGGATGAGGAGATGGCTGCATTAGAGGCCAATAAGACTTGGGATCTAGTATCATTGCCGAAGGGCAAGAAAGTTATTGGATGTAAGTGGGTTTATAAGATTAAGCACAATGCAGATGGTTCTATTAGCAGATACAAAGCTAGGTTGGTTGCAAAAGGCTATGCCCAGACATATGGCATAGATTACAATGAAACCTTCAATCCAGTTGCTAGGATGGCAACTGTCAGATGTGTGATTGCCTTGGTAGCAGCCAAAGGTTGGAGGTTGCAACAAATGGATGTGAAGAATTCCTTCTTGCATGGTGATTTGCAGGATGAATTGTATATGGATCAACCAGCAAGTTATGAATATTTAGAGCATCCCACATATGTGTGCAGGTTGAAGAAGGTGCTCTATGGGCTCAAGCAAGCACCTAGAGCATGGTCTGACAAGATCAGAGAGTATCTTGTCAATATTGGCTTCTATGTTTCTGATGTTGATCACTCACTTTATGTGAGAAAGGGAGATGCAGGTTTGGTCATCATAGTCATCTATGTGGATGACTTGATTATTACAGGTGATAGTGATAGTGATAGTGGGATTGCTGAAGTCAAGGATTTTTTGAAGAAGAAGTTTGAGATGAAGGATTTAGGTGAGCTAAGGTACTTCCTTGGCATTGAGGTGATCAGATGTGATGATGGTATATGGCTCTCCCAAAGACAGTATGGCTTGGATATGTTGTCCAAGTATGGTATGACAGCATGCAAACCACTTTCAGTCCCATTGGAGCAGAATGTAAAGTTGAGTGCTGATGTTAGGGATGAGATAGAAGACCCTACTATGTTCAAGAGGATAGTGGGGAGTTTGATCTACATGACCATTATAAGGCCAGACTTGAGCTACGTTGTTGGTCTTGTGAGTCAGTTTATGCAAGTACCTAGAAAGCCACATTTGGATGCAGTTAAACGCATATTGAGATATGTGAAGTCCACATTACATTATGGACTTTTCTATGAGGCAGGTACAAATGTACAGGTGTTTGGATATATAGATGCAGATTGGGCTGGTAGTATGTCTGATAGAAGATCTACCAGCGGATACATGTTCTCTCTTGGTAGTGCAGCAGTTGCTTGGAGCAGCAAAAAGCAGTCTATAGTTGCTTTGTCGAGTACAGAAGCTGAGTATAGAGGTGTTGCTGTTGTAGCATATGAGGTAGTATGGCTGCAAAAGTTATTGGCTAATTTAGATGTGCAGGTGGAAGGTGCAGTTGTCATTTATTGTGACAACATGAGCAATATACAGTTGGCTAGGAACCCTGTTTTCCATACGAGGACAAAACTTATTGAGGTACACTACCACTTTGTGAGAGAGAAGGTACTAGCAGGTGAGATTGACTTGGTGTATGTCAGCACATAGGATCAGATAGTTGACATCTTCACGAAGGCATTGGGTACAGAGAAGCTTCAAAAGTTTCGAAGCTTACTTGGAGTTGCAGAGATCCAGTTGAGCTTGAGGGGAAGTGTTGAGATGACAAGCTCAACACATGCAGACATTGATGATGGTCCGTCTGGTTAGATGTGTCCAAACGTCTACACTTAGCATGTCAGTGGTCATTATGACTCTCACATGGCCACTGACTCATTACTTATTATATTCAAGTTGTTACACCTATTTAGAGCTAGCATGGTTATAGCGCCAGTCGACTAGTTTAGTCGGTTATGCATTGTTTGACTTAGTAGGCCACTTTCCTTTATGTTGTATCTTATCTATACTTTGTGTACATTGTAAAGAGTGTGGAAGAAGAAGAAAAAAACCAGCAAGAAAACTTTTTGGCCTCCATCTCTCTTCTTGTCTCTTGAGTGAGCTTCTCCTTGTGCATTCTGTGTGTGCTCGGCGCAGCATCTTGAGCAAGTCCCCCCACCATGCAATTCTTGACATGAATCATCCTTGCAATCGAGATAATGTTAGAAGTCAAGCTCTTCCGTGAGTCTGTCTTTATGTATGACCGACATCGATGACAGCTAGTGTGCAGCTGTCTGCATATGACTATATTGAATATGTCGGTTCAGCTAGTAGGTGACCTGACTAGAGTTAGTCAGTGAGTTAGTTAGTCTAGTTAACACTTACACTAGGTTATCCTCATATAGTGTGAGTATTTCTTTTTATCAAATAATCGAAGAGATCACTCTCTCTATCTCTCTCTTTTCCTTCAACATGGTATCAGAGCCTCATCCATGAGGCTGTGGGAGAATGGGCATGACAACTTGCAGTGCAAAGGAGATGGAAGTAAGGAATGAGGAAGAAGCTGGACACTTGGAAATGAAGCCATAGTCAAAGGAAGGTATGTATCAATGTCTGTATGCATACATCTAACAGGAGGTCATCAAGGCTTGAAGGGAGGATTGAAGAGCTTGATTTCAATCATGCTCTGTAGCAATTTATGACCAGTATTAAAGGAATCAACGTGGACTGCCTCCTGAAAATCAGCGTGGACTGGCCTGAAAATCTGCACCCCCTGGTCTGAAAATCTGCACCTATTCCTGTTGGTCAACGTGATGAAGTATACACTTGTATGCTTGACATTAATGATGTCATTTCACTTGGTAGCTGAAGAAGAGTGAGCACTGATGAGTGCTTGGCATCTCCCATACCTGAGGCAGCAGTAAAAACGTGGATATATTCAGCATACAGTCCACACGATTCCAGGAAAATGCACCTCCTCAAGACAATACACAAGGGCATGTTAGTTGAAGATTATTGAGAATATGCAATAAGTCAGTGCTATGGGCAACATTAGCAACTTCATGTTCAGCCTGCATACAGACATGGACTGTATGTAAGATTGTTACAGATCTGTAATATACCAGCAGACAGTTCTTATCATTTGATAGTAGAACTGGCATACACAAACTTCATGGGATGTCCTATATTCATCATGGCTGGAATGAAATGCCTTTGAAGAGTTAAAATCTCAAACTTGTAGAGAGTTAACTGGTTGAAAACAGTTTCTACTTTTATGGCAGTTTACACTTTGAAGATTGAGAGCCTATAGATGCTTACTTGGTCACAGTAAATGCTAGGAGGGTCTTCATGAATGCAAAGTACTTGTGAAGTACAGAGAGCATTGGATGCTCAAATCTGGACTAATTGAAGCTGAATAGAAACTGTCATCTGTGCTCATTGACTGTGGGGGCTGATTACAAATAGTTGATGCAACTCTTGACTTGCCTCTTCGAGGATGGGGTTGACTCCTTGAAGACAGGTTGTCTTTGATCAATCGAATGCTCATGTATTAAGTTGTCATCAAGCAGTGAATGGATGGAATGTATTTGCAGCTCTTGGACTGAAATACACGGTGATTGAATGTCTTTGGTGGCTGATTGAGATCTGTAACCAGATTACTATGTTTTGGTACTTGTAGTACATGCAAAAAGTGTCAGATTGACTTGTTTGGAACCTCATATGCAGAGGTCAACATCTGGACTGCTATAGGTGCATTTTTGGATCATATACACACATTTCTGGACTACGAAGAAGCTGCTGGTCACTCAAGTTTTATGCTTACAGATTGCATGTCTGATCATAAACAATTTGTTTGAATACATGCTGGCTTTGCATTGATTACAGTCCATACACACGGGTTGAAATATCTTAGTGATTGCCAAGTGTCAGGGGGAGCATGTACCAATGTTTTTGGACTGAAATATTACATATCTGAGCAGACAATAACCAGCAAACTGTCATAAACAATCAAGGACTGAAGTCAGTCAAGTGACTTATTGACTTGTAGGGAGTCAGGCGATTGACATACGGTCTGTTGCATCATGGCTAATGCACATGGGACTGATAATATCACGCAAATAGTTGGAGAAAAACTAGACAACAAAAACTTTGCATTATGGAAATTCAGAATGAAAAAATTTCTGGTTGGTAGAGGATATTGGGACTTATGCACAGGAGATGAAGCAGCTCCTGAATTACCAGAAGTAAATGCAACAAATGAATAAAAGAGAGCTCACAGGTTATGGACTGAAAGAGCATGTAAGGTATTGCATTGGTTTTCACTATGTATATCAGATGCTATGGCTATTCAAATCACTGGTTGTGAGTCTCCAAAGGATGCTTGGGATATACTGATGAGAAATTATGGAACCATGACACATGCACGGAAGATTCAGTTGAAACAACAATTCAATAATATGTCTAGAAATGGTAGAAGCATCTAGGTGTATACCACAGAGATCAAGACCATAGCTAATCAGTTAGCCACCATTGGTTCAAGGGTATCAGAAGATGATATGATTGCTGCTGCATTGAATGGTTTAGGGAAAGAATACAAAGCATTTGACACCTCCATCTCAGTAAGAGCAGATCCCCCTGACTAGGAAGAACTGGTTGCATTGTTGCTACATGAGGAGGTCAAACTTGGTCTAAGTACAGGTTCCAGTGCCTCTCAGAGCAGAGACATTGTATTATACTCTAGCTAGCGTGGCAGAGGAGGCAGAGACCGTGGTTCATATCAAGGTCGTGGGGACACTTGTAATGCCTATGGACAGCAGCAGCAGCAAGGAAATTGGCATGGTGCCAATACACAGGGCCAGCGAGGATCTGGTGGTTTTAGAGGTAGAGGGAGATCACCTCGAGGAAGAGGAGGTGGATCTGGATCTTGGCAGTCTACTGATCAGTCCAACAAGGACAAGGACTGTCATTATTGTGGTAAGTATGGGCACATAGCGAAGGAATGTTACAAAAAGCAGAATGACATGAAGACAAAAGGGAAATAGCATGGGCATTATGCATCCTCTAGTGGTGGTCAAGATGATCAGGTTGATAGACTCTTTGCCATGCAGCATGTGTCCAAGACTGTGTCAAGGCAGAACAGAGATGACAAGTGGTACATTGACTCTGGTGCATCAAACCACATGACCCCGCATGGAGAGTGGTTTGATGAGATGGTTGCAGGTACACATGGTCATGTATGTATTGGGGATGATACCCAACATGACATAAAGCATAAAGGGATTGTTCCATTGATGATGCCTGATGGCAAGAAGAAAGGCCTGCATGATGTCTTACATGTACCGACCATAACAAAGAATTTGTTATCTGTGGATCAAATGGTAGAACAGAATCTGCAAGTGAGGTTTAACAAGGAGGGATGTTTCATTGACGAGTATGGAAATGGCTGCAAGCTAATTGCCAAGGGCAGAAGGGATGGCAGGATGTTTACTTTGGAAGCGACCATTCCTGAACTTAAAGTAGCTATGTTTGCTCATGATGAGAGTGCCATCAGAGATGTAGAGATCTGGCACAAGAGAATCGGACATGTAAATGTACAAAAGCTGAAATCCATGCAACAGAAGGCAGTCGTACTTGGATTACCAAAATTCAAGTATAATGACTTTGGGCATGTGTGTCCTGCATGTCAGTTTGGGAAGCACGCACCATTTTCTTTCATGAGACATGTACAAAACAGCACTAGTCCTTTGCAGTTGGTGCACTCCGATGTCTGGGGACCGTCACATAATGCGTCTTTTGGAGGTGCACGGTACTATGTCTCATTTATTGATGATTTCAGCAGGTACGCTTGGCTGTACATTTTGAAGCATAAAGATGAGGTGTTTGAAGTCTTTAGAGACTTTAAAAAACATGCTGAAAATGAACTTGGTTGCTACATATCATGTTTGAGATTAGATGGAGGAGGTGAATATGTATCCAAAGAATTTGACAGATATCTTGCCAAGTATGGAATCAGAAGGCAGCTCACGTGTAGCTATACATCGCAGCAGAATGGTATTGCAGAACGGAAGAACAGAGTCTTAATGGAGTCAGCAAGAGCTATGCTAAATGAGAAGAGTTTGCCTAATGCCTATTGGGCTGAAGCAGTAGTGGCTGCAGTTTATGTGCTGAATCACACTCCTACAGTAGGAATACATACAGTCACCCCTTATGAGAAACTGTATGGTCATAGACCTGATATCAGGCACTTGAAAGTCTTTGGATGCATTGTGTATGTGCATATACTGGATGAGAAGAGGAAGAAATTGGATCCTAAGGCAGCGAAGAGTGTGTTTTTGGGATATGCACAGGAACGGAAATCATACAAGTGTTATGTACCTTCTACGCATGAGACACCCATCAGCAAAGATGTAGTCTTTGATGAGTTAGCATCGTGGTATGGGAATCCTGTTGTAGTGTCTACTAATGGCTCATACTATGTCTACTGATGGCTCACCTAGTATGAATCATACTTAAAATACTTCTGCAGAGAGTACTTCTATGAGTGGTCAAACAACATATGTATCTTCCACAATGAGTCCTTGGTCCGGACGCTTACGGAACCGTAATTCTATGTCCACTAACACGGATATGTCAGTGAGGGGGAGAAATGACAAGGGAAAAGGAAAAGAAAAGGTTTTTGAGGATGTGACAGGACCACTCACAGCAGGCTATGAGTCATCGAGCAGTGGCAGCTTAGACAGCGAATTGGGGATTCCGTCTGTTATGACACCAGGTGCTAGGCAGAGCCGTTATGTGCCGCGTCATGAGAGGCAAGCTCAGAGTGAGCCACAACTCAGGAGATCAGAGAGGATTAGGAGACCTGTTGACAGTTTTACATACACTGGTTATGCTGCAAAGCATTATGCTTACATGACAAAGGTGATGGAGATCAAAGAACCAGGTACTTATGCTGAAGTAGTAAAGGATGAAAATTGGTGCAATGCTATGGATGAAGAGATGAATGCCTTGGCTGAAAATCAGACTTGGGATCTGATGCCACTGCCTCATGGGAAAAAGACCATTGGCTGCAAATGGGTCTATAAAATCAAATGTAAGTCTGATGGCAGTGTGGAAAGATATAAAGCCAGGCTGGTTGCTAAAGGATATGCTCAACAGTATGGATTGGATTATGATGAAACATTCAACCCGGTTGCAAAGATGGCAACCATACGTACAGTAATTGCCTTGGCAGCTGCAAAAGGCTGGAAATCACAGCAGATGGATGTCAAGAATGCATTCCTCAATGGTGATTTAATAGAGGATGTATATATGGTTCAGCCGAAAGGGTATGAGCACCCTGATTTTCAGCATTATGTGTGCAGGCTGAAAAAGGCACTATATGGGCTGAAGCAGGCTTCGAGAGCCTGGCATGCTAGGATCAGCAACTACTTGCAGAGCCTTGGATTTGTTGTTGGCAGGGCTGATCACAGCCTTTTCACAAAGAAGACTGACAGTGGCTTGGTAGTGCTGGTCATTTATGTTGATGACCTGATAATTACTGGAGATGATGACATGGGAATTCAGCAGGCAATGAAGATGTTGAAATCTGAATTTGACATGAAGGATCTAAGAGATCTGAAGTATTTCTTGGGTATTGAGGTTGTACCAGCTGAAAATGGTTAATGGCTGATGCAGAAGCATTACGCCATGGAAATGCTTGTGAAGTATGGCATGGCTGAATGCAAACCACTCGATACACCTCTGGATTAGAATGTAAAGCTAGACATGAATATTGGGGCTGAAGTTGAAGATGTGACTATGTACAGGCAGATGGTGGGCAGTCTGATATACTTAACCATCACTAGGCCTTACTTGAGTTATGCTGTGGGGCTGATAAGCTAGTTTATGCAGAAGCCGAGGAAGCCACACTTAGATGCAGTTAGATGCATCATGAGGTATGTTAAGTCCACTGTAGACTATGGGTAGTTCTATGTCAGAGATAAGCCCTTGACACTGATTGGATACACAGATGCAGATTGGGCAGGATGCTCATTTGACACACGGTCTACGAGTGGCTATGCTTTTGGCTTTGGTAGTGGCATGATCAGCTAGAGCAGCAAGAAGCAGCCTACAGTTGCTTTATCTAGTCCTGAGGCTGAGTACAGGGGAGCTGCATTGACAGTATGTGAGATTGCATGGCTGCTCAAGCTTATGGCTGACTTGGATATACAGGTTGATGCTCTTGTGACACTGTTATGAGACAATCTCAGTAGTGTACTCCTGGCCATGAATCCAATTTACCATGCCAGGACAAAACACATAGAGATACACTACCGCTTCATTCGAGAGATGGTCCTTGCAGGAAAGGTTGACGTCATGCATGTGAGGATTGATGAGCAAGTTGCAGATATCTTTACCAAGTCTCTAGGTAAAGATAAGTTTTGTGGTTTTAGACACCTACTTGGTATGCAGATGATGTCTTGAGCTTGAGGGGGAGTGTTAGAAGTCAAGCTCTTCCGTGAGTCTGTCTTTATGTGTGACCGACATCGGTGATAGCTAGTGTGCAGCTATCTGCATATGACTATATTGAATAAGTCGGTTCAACTAGTAGGTGACCTGACTAGAGTTAGTCAGTGAGTTAGTCAGTCTAGTTAATAGTTACACTAGGTTATCCTCATATAGTGTGAGTATTGCTTTTTATCAAATAATCGAAGAGATCACTCTCTCTATCTCTCTCTTTTCCTTCAACAAATAAGATGTGGGATAATCCTATGCCACCTAATGCAGGAGAATTTAAGGGTTTGTAGACAACACTGCTGTAAGTGGAAGCTATGGTAGTGCCTCTAGGGAGATAATTATGCCTCCAAGAAAGTGGAGGCTATGGCAGCTTTAAGAATATTTCAGCCATGTGTAGCGATGAAAAGAAATATGTTGGTTGTGCTAAAAAAAGAGATGAAGACATATGGTTTGATGGTTCCAAACAAAGGCATTTCAGGGCTTGTTGATGTGGATACTATGGCTAAAATTTTTAAAGGAATTAATGCTAAAATAGGGCTAAAAAAGAGGTTATCTATGTTGGTACTATAGAGATGTATGAAGTCATTCAAGAGTTTGTTGAGCATGAATATCGGGTTGCAAAACAAGGCTAAAGCAAGGGTGTATATGAAGTACAAAATAGTTGCAAAGAAGGTTAAGCCTATGGCTTTTCATTTGCCACCTAAAAGTGGTGGGTTGGCTGAAAAAGTGTCTCAATAGCCTAGTTTTCAGGATCCACATGTAGTAGGACATAAATTTATAGCTGAAACTTTACAAAAGCAAAAATTTGATGATAGAAGCTTTCTTTTGCCTACTAGAAAGAGCTTGTTTCTTGCATATGTTGGCAAGGAATAGGAAAGCCTTTGCATTTTGGCCAGATGAAATTGGATGTGTTGATCCAACCATAGTTGCACCTATGGTGATCTTTACAATACCTTGTGTGCCATTGAATTTAAATCCTATTCTAGTACCTTGGGCATATTTGCCTAAGTTGCTAGAGCTTTTGTTAACCGTCAGATAAACAAGGTGGAAAGTCTGGAAAATCTAAAGTGGAGGACAAAGGCCAATGCAAAAGTGAAACGTAAGACGAAGGCGCGCCAAGAAAAATATGGAAGCATAAGAAATGCAGAAAAGTTCTAAATAAAGGAAAAAGGTGCAGAAGGAAAAGCGCAAGTCAATACTTTTGTAAAAGAGCGCAAGCACATCATGATTTAATTTAAGGAGTGCCGGGCTCTCACTTGTGCAATTTGTAAATATAGACAGGCGGTGGAAAGGAAGATAGGAAGATAGAAGGACAATGGGAAAAATGGCCTAGGCCATGGCCAACCATGTAAAAAAGGGGATAAGGAGATGACCGCCCAAAAGGGATTTAGGGTTTTGTATATAAAGTTGAAAAGGAAATGAGAAGCTCATTCTTGTGTGTGGCCAAAGCTTCTTCTTCTTCTTCTCTTGTTTCTTGCCTTCTTGCTTGTGCTTGAGTGAGGGAGTGTGAGGGAGTGAGTGTGTGAGAGTGAGGGATTGTGGAGAAGAAGCTCTCCATCTTCTCTCTTCATCTTCTCTTCTTCTCTTCTCTTCTCTTCTCTCGCGCAGCTATGGAGGATGGAGCTTGACGAAGGGGGCTTGAGGTTGCTTGAGGTTGCCACAAGGATCATGGAGATACCGAAGTGCAAGAGAGAGGAGGGAACTCGATCGAGCATCAATGTAAGCTCACTACACCCATAAGGTAGGCATTGTGTGTCGGCTATGTGAGAGGTAGCCATGGCCGCTCGGCTTGAAACGCTTGATCAATAAGCAGTCCATGGAGGGGAGCTACGGAGCTCTACCCCAAGGCCACTACAGAGCTCTACCCCAAGACCTACGGACTGCTTATTGATCAAGAGTTTCAAGCCGAGCGGCCATGGCTACCTCTCAAATAGCCGATGCGCAATGCTTGCCTTACAAGTGTAGTGAGCTTACCTTGATGCCTGACCAAGTTTCCTCCTCTCTCTTGCACTCTAGTAGCTCCATGATCCTTGTGGCAGGCTCAAGCAACCTCAAGCCCCCTCTGTCAAGCTCCATCCTCCATAGCCGCACAAGAGAAGAGAAGAGAAGAGAAGAAGAGAAGATGAAGAGAGATGATGGAGAGCTTCTTCTTCACAATCCCTCATTCTCACACACTCACTCCCTCACACTCCCTCACTCAAGCACAAGCAAGAAGGCAAGAAACAAGAGAAGAAGAAGAAGAAGCTTTGGCCACACACAAGAATGAGCTTCTCATTCACTTTTCAACTTTATATACAAAACCCTAAATCCCTTTTGGGTAGTCATCCCCTTATCCCCTTTTTTACATGGCTGGCCATGGCCTAGGCCCTTTTTCCCATTGTCCTTCTATCTTCCTAGCTTCCTTTCCACCGCCCGCCTACATTTACAAATTGCACGAGTGAGAGCCAGGCGCTCCTTAAATTAAATCATGATGTGCTTGCCCTCTTTTACAAAAGTATTGACTTGCGCTTTTCCCTGTGCACCTTTTTCCTTTATTTAGGACTTTGTTGCATTTCTTTTGCTTCCATATTTTTCTTGGCGCGCTTTTGTCTTCCATTTCACTTTTGCATTGGCCTTTGTCCTCTGCTTTAGATTTTCCAGATTTTCCACCTTGTTTGTCTGACGGTTAATATTACCCCCATCCTAGATGAGTTCCAATCCCATGGCACTCACCTTCGTAGGTAGCAGGCTTTAGCATGCACCGAAGAAATGGGTGGCAAGGACATTTGTGGTTGCTATGGAGAAGTGTTGGTAGTGGTGGGGAGGAAGGTCGTTGGTGGCCTAGGTGGCTAGTGGTAGGGCTATTGGAGTTGGTGGTAGGGTTGTTCTTTATGGGGATTGCACGGATGGAGTACAAGTGGCAGTTTGTTGGGGATTCTGCACATGACGATTCTTGGCGGGCTTGCAGGATGATAAAGGATAGGAATTCAGAGTTGAGTGTCGATGAAGAGCGAACGACACTTTTGTTGGAGTCTTCAATACCTGCAATTGAAAACCTCTCATAGGTGGTCTCTTCCTAGGGGTAGTGCTAGTCTTCTCTATCATGCACAAGACATAGTTCAATTAGTTTGGGAGACAGGTCAAGCTCTAAGCAAGCTGAGAGTATTGTCCTGCACTTGAGGACCCAAATTGTGTATATACTTCGGTGCAGATATTATGTGAGTGCTCGTGCATACTTAGATATTACGTAGTTAGAAGACAGTGGGCTAGTTTCTTGTAACAATGTGTGGGTGAAGCAAAGTTGTTCATGTTGAGAAAAGTACACCTGAAGGTGTATGAGACATCCTTTGCATTGTGACTGCACGACGTAGCCTAATTGAACTCAAGGACACCGCACTTTTGGTAGTTGGGAGCTATTGGACTTGCTTGATGAGGAGGGTGTACTTCTCATGACCATTCGTGCGATGCTTACCACAATTGATTCGAATGGTATTAAGGCAGAGTGCAAGAGGGAATTGTGTGAATGGGTCAGTGTGACAGGTCTAACCATAGGCGAGACAAGCTCCCTAGGTATGCCCTGCCCTTGATGTGCCCTGGACAATTGTAAGGGCTAGGGGACTAAGGACGGCCGGAGCCAACCAACCAAGGTCATTGGTCGTACCTAATTTAAGGATCCATAGGTGCTGTGCTGTGATCGTGGGTGCTTCTTATTTTTCATTCTTTTCTTTTCTTATTTCCTTTTCTTTTTTCTTTTTCTTTTCTTTTTCTTGTTTTTCTTTCTTTCTTTCTTTATTCTTTTTTTTTTTTGTGGACTTGCCTGAGTACAACCATTGCAATATGTTGAGGCTATTACCCTTTCAATGGGTTGGGAAACGTCAAGGTTCGAAGGCTCAGGAAATGGATATTACAGTGATGAGTGTGTCCTAGCCTCGTTGTTAGAGAAGTAGTTGTTGAGATGGGGAGATACACATGAGATATTGCAACCCTCTTTGGAACGTGTGATATTGGTACAACTGGGGTAACAGCTGCCATGAGTGCCTGGCGTAGAGTGTAACCCAAAAAGAGAAAGTGGTTAAGATCATGCTTTGGCCCATGCAACGTGGGCACTCGCACAGGTAATTTTTTCTTCTAGTAGCGTGGCTTTGTCGCGGCTCTTTGTGGGGTCGGTGGTCTTGCAGTGACTTGGGCATTGAACACTTTCGCACAAAGACCTGTGTCATCCTGCATCCACTTATCACTTCATGAGAGCACATGCACGGCATATGCCGCAACTAGAATAAACCAGTGCAATGCAAGGAGATATCACTTATCTGAATTCCATGGTGTTAGCTTAGATACTTATCACCTGCGCTTGATTAGATTTTTTCTTTTGCTAAAGATGTGAAATATATATTTAATGCAAATATGAAAAGTTTGTACAATCGAGGAACATGTCAGCACTTAACCATTTAAAGACAAAAAGTCATGGCGAGGTAGCCTTTGATAAGCCCTTTATAAAACATGGGGCTACTCTATTTGTATGAGTCGGGGCGAGTCTAGGTGGTCGGGCAACTCAGGCTATGCTGGTGAGGGGCTCCTATGAGGCTAGGTGGGAAAAATGTTGGCCGGGACCTGAATGGTGTAGTCGCTGGCCGCAACTGTTTCTAGAATGCTTTTAAACAATGCATCAAATTCCTGCTTGTCTCGAGCTGCCCTCTCCTCTTTTGAGCACCTGGTGCCCCCGAGCGTCTGGTGGAAGCCTACACGATCGGTGTTGCCATGCCCCCTGTACTCCCTTGAGCTTCCATTACCCTGGCCTGGGGATTTTTTGGCCTACGTCCGGGGCAGTGTTGCTTGGGGCCTCGTTTCTTTGCATACCTTTTAAGGGTAGGTACATAGCGTTCCGGGGGAGGAGCTTGTGCTACATTCTCCCTTCGACGGCGAATAGCGTCCTTGCAAGCCAACTGCACTGGGTGCTCCATGTCGGCTACCGTAAGGGGACCTGCAATATGTGAACCAAGGATTAGGCCTTGAGGTAGGATAAAATTATTCGCATGGAAGGGATTATACAGTGGGTTATCAAGCGCACATGACGAGAAGGGGAGAGGTGAGGCATGCAGTGTTTGTTGTAGAGGGATGGCCCCCATGATGATGTTGATTTGGCCTCCAGCCATTAGCAGATCTTGGATTGGTTGTCATGGAGTGCGGCAGGACTCATCCTTGGAAGGATAGACTAGAAAGGGGAAAGGTGTATAGAAAGGGACGGTACCCTGTCTACACCTGGTAATGAGGGTTGCATGCCCTCCACCTGGAGGCAGAAATGGTCACACAACTTCTAAATTTGTGGTGAGAGGAGGACCTGAGGAGCTTATCCTGTTGAACGCAACTCTTCTCCCTGCGCTTGACTATCATTGCTTGTGTGTGTTGATATTGTTTATACAAGGTCAAAAAGTCATTGTTTATTTATATACATATCTACGAATCCATGTCACTTCATGAGGATAAAAGCCAATTGTAGAACTTCGTTGGTGTGTATGGGGAAGGACAAGGATCAGGAGGTAGAAAAACTCGATCTTCAATAAAAGAACAATGGGTAAAGATAGGAATTTGAGGAGATCCTTGAGGTTGGAAAAGAAGGGGTAAAATGACTTTTGGGTTAGATTGAAAAAGGGAAATATAAGCATCATACCTATGAGCCATTTGTTGATAATGAGTTAGACATAGAATATCCCTGGAATATCTCATCAATCCTCAACTCCAAATGTTGGACATATAAAGAAGCTTGCAATACCACATCTCCGACATACCAAGCTAGATCTTCATCATCTGGAATCAGTAAATCACCCCTCAAATACATATAGGACAGAAGCATCGTATCTGGAGTGACAGAGTCTTCAAAAACCATCCTCACTACTTGTATCAGCAAATATTATGACCAGGCCCCACTCCATCCATCCTCTAGAATAGGTAAATCCATCGTGGAAAGCTTTATATAGAAGGCCAACTTCTGTTGTTGATAATGGACTAAAAAGGAATGATCTAGTGGAACATATTCTTGATACTGCTCAAAAGAAGACCATAACAAATCCATGCGAGATTGCAATCTTTCCACCTTGGCCTGAAATAAGGGACATAAGGTAGCCTCTCTCTGAAGAGCTGCAAAGTCTGCAGGGGATAAAAAATAAACTAGTTGCACAGGACTCTGTGTATTAGACCGAGACTGAGCCAACTGATCTTTGAGTTGCTGGATTTGAGCATTGCTCTAATCTAAAATAGCTGTGATGGATTTAAACTTCTCTGCTTGGGCAGCTATCACCTCCTTCATCTCTTGACTCTCCTTTTGTAACTTATCTCTCTCCTCTGTTACAACAACCACTTGAGACCTAGCTTCTGCCAACTCAGCTTTCAACTTAGAGATTTCAGCATTTTGAGTATCCATGAGCTTAGTCTACTGCTCCATTTGCGTACAAAGGTCAAAGAATTTCTCCTGAGCAGAGGCTAACTCAGTATTGGTCTTATTCAGTTCCTCCTTAGACTGTTGAACTTCATCATAAAATGAAGAATATAATTGCTGGATACAGGCAGTCATCGAAAGTTCAATAGAACTCTGGATATCCTTGCACAGGAATGGAATAGCATCTCCTATTACCAGGCGGTGAATAGAAGGAATAGTAAGTTTAAGCATCCCATCTCTATGGGCTCTGAAAAGATTTGGCGTCTGAAGGAAAGCAAGCAAACTGCTGCAAGACTGGGCAGGAATTGTCACTAGAACTGGAGGAATAGGCACTCACTTAGCCACCCTCTTGAGGCGTTTTCTCTGAATGACAAGGGGAGGAGAAGAATCATCATCCTCAATTATCACATCATCATCTTCAGTATGAGGCGGAGGAGGAACTTCTGGAGGATCAACTGGAGGTAAAGGAACTTCCTTTGC
This sequence comes from Lygodium microphyllum, assembly GCF_053477565.2. Classification (NCBI taxonomy): domain Eukaryota; kingdom Viridiplantae; phylum Streptophyta; class Polypodiopsida; order Schizaeales; family Lygodiaceae; genus Lygodium; species Lygodium microphyllum. Next base: position 26,622,328 of record NC_141159.1, read on the forward strand.
AGGGGCAGCATGTAGCAAGAAGACATAGAGGAAGGACCCAAATGTAACATTAGTCACATTTCCTCGAGTAGCTCGGATAAAATGGTGATCCATCTTGGAGAGGAGGTAGGTACTCCAATCAATAGTTATGCCTTTCAAAATCATTCGTGAAGCTGTAAACAACTCCTTGGAAAGATAATGAGATGGGGATTTTGCAGGCATGAACCTGTCCTGAAGGAATTGGCATAGTTGTTTCCATAGGGGATTGGAAATCATGGAAACGCCCACTCCTGATGTGGTAATGACCTTCTTCGGATCAAGAACATATTGAGTCTGCTTTTGCAATAGCTTCAAAATATCATCATTGGTGAAAAATTGTCTGGCAACAAGGACAGACTCCCCACGATATGGCAAACCAAGAGCCTTGCCGAGACTCTTCGGTGTTAGAAGAACATTAGTGCCACGGACTGGACCAGACCTCTTGCTGTAAGAGGTTAAAAACTCATCACAAATGGTAGGATCATCTAGAACCAGTGGGAAAGAAAGGCTCACGAACTTGGACAAGCCCGCTTTAGCGACAACGTCTGAATCCAGTAACAAAGAATAATCATGGACAGCCAAAGAAACATACTGAATTGGGGGAAGAGTACGAGAGGGCGCCATTTAGATGGTTACACACACACACACCACAAACATAGACAAACCAAAAGAATGCCTGCAAAGCAACAGACAAAAACCAAGGATAAGATAGCAACCAAGGTGGTAAAACGTGACTCGACCAACTATCCCCAAGCAAACCACAGCCTAGAAAAAATTCGACATGACCTCTACACATATGCGACCGAAAGCTTCATGCTATGCAACATGCAAACACCCAAATCCCCGTATCAGGCAATAAAGAAAAAAAACTATACACTGTACCCTTAACCGTATCAAAGAAACTAAACCAAAACAAAACAACAACCCACGTATATCAAGACCACAACTTTGATAATCAGGTTTGACCATGGAGATAACTCCGAAGACTTCGCGTACCTATTCCATGAAACGAGTTCATTAAAAAGGGAAAATAAGTGCAGTGAGGGGGAATTAATTTAATGAAGGGTTCATTTTATGAATTATTAAGAAATGGGTGAATTTTTAATTAAGTGATAAACCTTAACAAGAAAACGGCGGTTCCTTCTTAAAATTGTAATTACCAATTATTAGGTTGGAGCGGTGCATTAATCCGAATCCCAGACTTCAATACCCAGAATAGGTTTCTAAATGAAAATTCATTTATTAAAAATTAAGGTGATGTGGAGTACTTTTTTGCCAGCGTGCGTGCTCTTGTGACGGCTGGTTCATTTTTATTAAAAATATTAAGGTGCCTCTTAAGCGCACTTAGCGCGTACTAAGTGAACGACATGTTGATTTTAATTAGAAAAATGTGTATTTAACACGAGCGTGCATGCCATGGTGGTGTTTAGGATTCATTGTAAAAATTAAATGTGAATTTTTTGGAAAGCGAAAAAAATAAAAAAATATATTAAAAAATAAAAAAATACATGGAAGTGGGTGTATGTGTATGCAATGAATGTGCACTTCTCAATTCCAAATGTAGGTCAGCAATCCAAAAAGAACCAAGGTATCTAGATTTTTTTCTAGATTTTCAGTGTGTGTTTTGAATTAAAGAGAATTTTTCATGAATTTAGGCATTTAATGAAGTATTTTTACCATAAAATAATAATGGAATCAAATGGCACATCATTTTCAGCTTAGAAAATATTCCAAAAATAAGCAAAAAAGTTAATTGAATTTTCAAGAAATTTTTTGCAATTAAATTGGAATTTCTACCAATTTTAATGAGCTTTTTCTCATTTTGTGGGTATTCTGAAAAAAAATTGCTTTTAAATGTTCTGAATTTTTTTCTTGAAATTTTCAGTTTAGAAAAATATTGCAATTTACTATAGAAAGATTGGGAATTTTCAAGATTTTTTTGTAATTTTTTTAATTTTAAGTGATTTTTAATGATTTTTTGTATTTTTTCAATGTATTTGAGGGTTTTCGGGTTTTGGAAATTAAAAATCCGAGAATATACCCAGGAATGGACTGCGTTGCGTGTCAGCTGCGTGTAAATAGCCGGCTGGTGCACACCACCGCACAGACAAGCTAACGCGCGTCCCCGCGCATGAGTAGCCGCTAGTGGCGACGGACAGGGCAGCGGACAGGAAGAAGGCGGCGGACAGGGCGCAACTACTGGAGGGCGGCGCACAGGGCGCGCGGCAGGACATGACGTCGGCAGCGGGGCGCGAGTAGCCACGAGGAGCGGGCGATAGGACGGGACGTCGGCTGCGGACAAGGTGTCAGGCGACAGGCTCAGGCGGGGCGGCCAGCAGCGTGGCACCAGACAACAGGGCGGGCGCGACATCTAGGCACGGGCGGGGAGCAGGCGGTAGGAGAGGAGGGAGGAAGGAGAAGAGGAGGAGGAGGGAAATGAGGAGAAGGAGGGAGGAGATGAGGAGGAGGAGGAATGGAGAGGGAGGGAGAACGAAGGGAGAGGGAGGGAACGCAGGGAGGAGAGGGAGATGGAGGGAGGTGGTTGGGGGGGGAAGGGGTCGGGGAGAGAGAAAGGTGGGGGTGGGGGGATAAGGGAGGGTGCCTGGGGGGTGGGGGGGTGAAAGGGTGCCCAAGGGGGAATGGGTGGGGTGCCCATGGGTATAGGGGTGCCCAGGGGAGGGGTGCCCATGGGTGTGGGGGTGGTGCCCAGGGGGGTTGCCCATGGGAGCGGTGGGAGAAGTGATAGGGTGCCCATGGGGTACCCATGGGGTGGGTGGGGTGCCCAGGGGGAAGGGTACCCGCCATAAAAGAAAGGCGTGCCCCTGTCCCGCGCGCGTGCGCGGGGCGGGGTAAAAAAAATTTATCGTGATGGGATCGAAATAGCACCGAGATGTCGGTACGGGGCACGCAGACGCGACCGGGGCGTGTTGAGACGCGTAAAATCGAAAACGGGCGCTTTCATGCACGGGACGAGTCGTGCGAAACACGTAAAAATAAAGAAAAATTAATACCTCCCAATCCGGACATCAAAACGAAATGTTGTAAAAACAAAAATTGTGCAGGACAGCAGGGGGAAGACAGGGGAAACGTGCAACGGGTGTTCCGGGGGAAAGACAGGGTGTTCACATGCACAAAAACGCAAAAAACAAGTGAAAAAACACAAAAAAAAATTAATATCGAAAGATCCGTGCATCGGAACGAGGTGCAAGAAGAAAGAAAAATGCGTAGAAGGACATGCCCAACAATCCTACAACGTCAAAACATGGTTCTGACTGAGAGAATACGCGTTCACATGGAAAAAACCCAAAAAACAGACCCCAAAATGGAATCGGAAATTAATATTGGACGAACCGCTGGCCGGAATGACATGCAGTAAAAAGAAAAAATGTCCGCAAGAAGGGGTGGCACAAGGTTGTCACGTTAGAACGTTGTTCCGGCTAAAGTAGGAGGGGTTCACATACGAAAAACACCAAAAATACACCCGAAAACACATTTAAAAATTAATAATTAAAAATCCAGAAGTCAAAAAAGGGTGGAGGAAAAATGAAAAATGTGGGGGAAGGCGCGATGGACACGGCTGGTAAATCAAATTGGAATTCCGATGCAAACAGGGCAGGTTCACACGGAAAAATGTCAAAAAGACGCACAAAAAAGTCTCGAGAAACCACAAAAATTAATATTAAACAAACCGTGCATCAAAATGACACAGAGTAAAAAGGAAAAATGTCAAGGGAAAAGTTGTTGTCAGGTCTATGATGTGAGATCACGGTTCTAAAGCAAGAAAAGCGCGTTCACATGGAAAACTGGCTAATGTGCGCAAAATGCTGCAAAAATTAATAACTCGAGAACCATGCACCGAAACAGGGGTAGGTAAAAAGTAAAAATGGTTAATTCAAAGGGATGAACAAGGCTATAAGGTTGGATGTGGATTTTGGGGAATGTAGGGTGCGTGCACCTGGCAGGACAGAAAAATCAAGGAATGAAGAAAAACTGCAAGGGAAAAGCCCCGAGGTTGGGTGGAAAATGGACGGATGGGTGGAAAGGGACCCCATCAGGGTAAAAGCAAGTCATGGCATACATACATGAGTAGGTTGAGATATATGCAGAGGGGTATGCAATGTAGACGCGCAAGGACGCGTCCCCACACTTAAAACCTTAACGGATAGGGTTAACCGAGCAACAGGGACCTAGGACCACTAAACAGACCAACCACAAATGTCCCCACACTTAAAACATGACCGTCACTGAAAAACAGGGTGTAGGGTTAGAAAAACTTGGCTCAAGTTGGAGAGAATCAAGGTTGACTATCGATGGCACGTCCTGTGTTGTTGTCGGCTGCAGGAAGTACCAAGGTATCTTCATAGCACACGTCCTTTGTGGCAAGGACCACGCGGCAACACCCAGGGAGGTAGCTACTTGAAGGAATCGCAGGAAATTCGTCAATGGCGTGGGATATTACACTCAACTCACAATCACTCATATGGAATGAAAGAGCAATCACTCACCCCATGACTAATATCACTCAAGGAAAGCAAGAGAAAAACCCATGGCTCACATCTCGGTTTAGGAATCGACAAGGGAATGGTGCAGAAGGAGTATGCCAGGGTGCAGAGTTGATGAAGCATTAGTGCATCCAACCCCTCTGGCATAAGTGCAAGGAGGAAGGCAAGGGAGCCTTACAGTGCAGTGTACAGAACAGGGTGACGTGTCCTGTGTTGATGGCAGAGACCCACCCAGTGAGTGCATAGGGAAACGGGAACGTACCTGACTCCAAGTATCATAACGTCCCTCAAATCTCGCCTCTCGGTAAGTGATTGAAGAAACTCCAGTCACACTCAATCCACCCTCTGTCTCATGCTCTGTTGATAGATACAGGAGGGCAATCATGTCCTGAAACCCATTGATGTAATCCTCACGGTCACTTGTGCAAAGGTTGTATGCCTTGTGCGCATTTGATGGTGCAATTGTGCATCCCACCCTGTGCCGGCATACGGTGCGAGAAGGAAGGCCAGGGAGCCTTATGGTGCAGTGCACAGAAACAAATCGTGCTTTGTGCATTGAGAGGCCCATCCCGTGCGTGCAACACTTCATTCATGTTGCTCACCTCTCATTTGATTTAAAGGGAAAGACTGGTCACTCGCCCCACCCTCTGTCTCACACTCTGATAGATATAGAGGGCAACCATACTCACTTCCCCATCCGGTTAGGATGAAAGCTCACATCACTCGATTGTTTGTCGATGAAGATCGCGTCGTCAGTTGTTGAAGAGGCGTACCCAGGGAGATAGCCATCAGATCTGGTACTTCAATTGGTTGTAGAAAAGATCGTCTGCGAAAGGGGACAAACAGACTGATGAAGTTGCAGAGGCAGCGCACCAAGGGAGATGGCTTCAAATTACTTCTGGACCATTTTCGACTGGTGAGTCAGTTATCTTGAACTGCGGGGTGTTACCACCTTTTCCACAGCCAGCTTCCCTCCCAAGGGTGTTTACCACCTTTTCTTGGAGCGAGGCCTGTTATGACAAGGAATTGCTTCCTTTTCTCCCATAACAGTTTGTTCTTCTTTTCTTTGGTTTTTCTTTCTCTCTCTTTTTTTGGTTCTGTTGTTGTTGTTTTTTTTTTCCTCCTATTCCCGAGGGTGTCTCCACCTTTTCTCGAAGAATAGGTCGGCATGACAGGGACATAAGTCCTTTTCTCCCATGATCGATATATGTGTTTTTTTTTTTTTTGCTTTCGAATTAAGCAAGGAAATGGTGGAAATACTATGTGTCAGAACCCACCTCGCCACTGCAGCTAGTGGAAAATAGAGGATAAGAGATCAGGGCTGGAAGGTGGGGCTGAGGGGACAGGGGGTTGTGTCCATCTCATTAGGAGTGGCTGAAGAACGGCTATCAGAAGTAGCATCATAAGAGTGACAGTGCCACGGCAACAAGGGAAAGGATCAGGTGACCGTGATTATCAAGATCCCCAAGGAGGAAAGTACTTCTTCAGGCGATATCCATTGATCAGGAAGGGATCATCAGAGGCATCAATGGTCTGCACTTGGACAGAGCCATTAGGGTTGACAACAAGTACTTTATATGGGCCCATCCACTGCTGTTGAAGCTTGCCAGGAAACTTGCCAAATCGTGAATCATAGGCTAGGACCAAATCACCTTCCTTGAACTCCTTGTGCTTGATGAAGCTGTCATGACAAGCCTTACGGCAAGCTTACGTGGCTTCCATGCACTGTAGAGCCATCCTGCGAGTTTCGTCCAAACATTTCAAGTGCAAGAGATGGCGTTGCAATGAATCATTGTCCCCCAAACGCTCTTTGATAGCCACTCACAAAGAGGGCAATTCCAGTTCAACAGGGAAAATAGCTTATGTACCATACACCAGCTCAAAGGGTATCTGTCCTGTTGTTGCTTTATGGGAGGTTCTATACGCCCAGAGAGCCTCTGTAAGTCGATCGTCCCAATCATGACGATGTGCGGTAATTGTTCTTGTCAGAATTGAGCAAAGGATTCTATTCGTGACTTCGACTTGGCCATTGGCTCTGGGGTAGTAAGGAGTGGACTTGCAATGGCAGATCTTATACAGCTTTGTCAACTCTTCCATGACTTTATTAATGAAATGAGTGCCTCTGTCACTTACCAACTCTAGGGGACTGCCAAAATGGGTGATAATATTCTCGTACATGAACAGGGCCACGTTGTTACCATCGTCCCGCTTTAGGGCTTTAGCTTCACACCACTTTGTGACATAATCTATACATACCAAGATGTATCTGTTCTGTTTCCTTCTGGTGGAAGGATCGATTGGGCCGACGAAGTCGATCCCCCACTTCTCAAATGGCTTCAAAGGAAGGATAGGTTGCAGTGGCATAGCACTTGTCTTGGTAGGTTTCCCCATTCTCTGACAAGCATCACATCTTTTACAGTAATCATAGGCATCCTTGTGGAGGGTCGGCCACCAGTATCCTGCTAGCGGAGCCTTCCTGGCTGTGGCTTCTCCTGCAAAGTGGCCTCCACATGGCTCGTCATGGCAAGCTTTCAGAACAATCCCAAATCTCATCTCCTGCAACACATCTTCTGAGCACTTCATCTTTGCCTTTCTTGTATAGTGCGCCGCCTAACATGGTGTAGGGGGCTGATTCTAACATAAGCTTCTTCCTTTCCTGACTAGAAATACCAGGAGGGTACTGTTGGGTTGCCAGCAGATTGGCAATGTCTGCATACCAGGGTGTTACGGTTTTGACCAGGAATAGGGAAGCATCAGGGAGGTCTGGATCATCCTGCTCCTCGTCTGCAATTTTTGGGATACGCGACAGATGATCAACCAGAACATGGGAACAGCTAGGCTTAGTAATCACCTCAAAGTCGAACTCCTGGAATAAAAGGAGCCATCTCATCATTCGTCCGTTCACATCCGTTTTGTTCATCAGGAAGAACAAGGCCTCATGATCCACATAAAATTTAAAGTGGGTAGACTGGTGCACAGATCGGTCGCAGATAGCTCACGTGGTGAATCCCGGAAGGTCCCCAAGAACAAAGTACTCTACTTTTTAGCACAAAAACCCATGTAAAAGCAAGCACGACATGAAGCAAGAGACAAATTGGGTTCAATCTCCCCCATGCCTTGTGTGAGCGCTTCACAAAGCATGTATTTAATGTATATTTCCAATCTTCATGCTCAAAAATAGCCCAATTACAAAAATATGACAAGCTTTTAGCTTTTGAGTTTTCTTTCTACCAAAAATAAGAAAATAAAGCTAATGGACGGTGCCCATAGAGTCTGGCACGCCCAATCTCAATGTCCAAATAGAAATAACATATCCAGGCGCATAAGCGCATACAAAATAATAATAAATAATCAATGTCTCTATAGACATAACAAAATATAGGCGTGGCGCCTATCAAAATATAGTCCAAAGGTCGAAAACCCGCTAGACTCCAATGCTTTCCTCCGCCACTGCTGCTATCTCTACACATCAACTGAAGCATTCACAATCGTTAGTAAAATAACACAATTAAACCAACAAAAGTGAATACCTAGCAGTCTTCAGCTACATAAATAAATCAACTAGTTAGAAATAAATCCTAACCTTAATTTATTACGAGTGCGCACTCTAAACTCATAAACGTTTATTAATTTAATATGCATTTTGCGGAATCACCCGCTATGGAATCACCCATGTACACACTAAATTAATGAAACGCCCGAAAAGGACAGGCGTCCCCATCAACTTCTCGCACAAAGAATCCTCTTTGCGTATGAGCCCCGGTCATCTAAGTTTATGGAATCCACCGTAAAACCTCACGGAATCCACCGTGGAATATGCCTCCTGGCATCATACCCCCGGGGTGGGATAGCAATTGACCTCAATTGCTATTAGCTCAATGTGGAGCTAACAGAGTGGGGAAAGCATTTAGGTCTCTAGCGTGCATCCATTGTGCTTCCTCTACAGGATGGTTCTTAAATTTCACTAGATATCTAGAATACCTTCGGCCAGTTCTAGTGGTCATGTAGTCAGTGTCTATAATGGCTTCTGGTTCAAGTATTTCAGTCTCTTCTTCTAGTAAAGGTGGGTTTTCATAGACAGGGTGGATAGGTAATTGTCCTCTAAATGGTCTCAATAAACTAATATGAAATGTATTATGAATTTTCCAATGGGATGGCAGTTCTAACTTGAATGCATTGTCATTAATCTTATGAATGATTCTAAATGGTCCGTAGAATCTAGGAGCTAATTTGACAACTGGATGTCTATCTACACTTTGCAGTCTACGCTTTTCTATTCTAAGCCAAAGATAATCATCAACTTTGAAATTCATGGCTTGTCTTTTCTTGTTGGCTTGTTTGGTATATGATTGTTGGGCTTTAGCAATCATATCCTTTACTTCATCAAAAATAGTGTTATGCATAACAGCAATATCATCGGCACTTTGTATTTTATTAGACAAAGAGGCAACAGGTGTAGATAATCTATATCCATAAATAACTTCAAAAGGTGCTTTCTTTGTAGATGTGTGCGGTGTATTGTTATATGCAAACTGTAATAAATGTAAATGAGTATCCCATGTCTGAGGTTTAGAGATAGTGTATGCACGTAAAAGATCTAGAATGGTGCTATTTGTGGCTTCTGTTTGTCCATTTGTTTCTGGATGAAATGCAGATGAGAAATCAATCTTTGTGCCTAGATTTGCAAACAGTGTAATCCAAAAATTATTACAAAATCTAGAATCTCTATCTGAAATAATTACTTTCGGCAATCCATGGTTAGTAAAAACAGTTTTCAAAAATAACTGTGCTACTTGTGATGCTGTTAAAGTTTTCTTACATGCAATGAAATATGCTTGCTTACTAAATCTATCTACAATTGTCCAAATCATGTCATGGTTAGATTTAGTATTTGGTAAGCCAGTAATGAAATCCATAGATATATGTTCCCAAGGTTTAGATGGAATAGATAAAGGCATTAATAATCCATACTGTTTACCATGATGTCTCTTTATTCTTTGACAAATCAGACATTCGAAGACAAAATTAGATACATCTGCATCCATATGCGGCCAATAAAAATCTTCAGTTAACATGCGTAACGTAGAGATGATACCTCTATGACCTTGATATGGGGGACAATGAATTTCATTCAAAACAAAAGATCGGAATGGAATAGTAACACACAGTCTCTTTTCAAAGAACATGAATCCATCATTATATGACAATGAATCAACAGGAATGAAATTATTTTGAACTAATTTTTGCCAATCAGAATGAAAAGTAATATCCTGGTGATATGTGTCTTTCATAGCAATTAAAGAATCAAAAGATATGATAGAAATGTTATGAATTGCAGGTCTTCTACTTAATGCATCAGCAACTACATTTTCTTTTCCAGGTTGGTATTGAATGATAGGATGGAAACTTTGAATGAATGAAGCCCATTTGATATGACGGTCAGAAATTTGGGGTTGGCTAAGTAGATGTCTAATGCTTTGCTGGTCGGTCTTTATCATGAATTCTGAACCCATTAAATAATGCTTCCATTGTTTTAATGCTTGTACAACTGCTAAGAGTTCCTTGTCATAAGTGGAATATTTAAGCTCAGAGGGTTTCAGCTTAGAACTAGAATATGCTATTGGATGGTTGTCTTGCATAAGCACGGCTCCTATTCCTGATCCGCTAGCATCAGTCACAACTAGAAAGAATGGTCTGTTAAAGTCAAGCAATTGTAGAACAGGGGCATTGGTCAATGCACGTTTGAGTAAATCAAAGGATTTCTGCTGGTTTTCAGTCCATTGATAAACAATGCCTTTCTTAAGAAGTTTGGTCAGTGGTAAAGCAAGTAATGAGAAATTACGTACAAACTTCCTATAGAAACTAGCAAGACCAAGGAATGAGCGTAATTCATGTACATTTTTAGGAACAGGCCAATGCAATATTGCATCAATTTTCTTAGGATCAACTTTTATTCCTTCTTTTGATACAATATGACCTAGATATTCTATTTCTGTCTTAAAGAATTCACTCTTGTCAGGATTTGCAAACAATTGATTTTCTTTCAGTAATTGAAAAACTAATGATAAATGCTCATAATGCTCTTTTTCACTTTGACTGAACACTAAAATATCATCAAAGAAAACAATCACACAATATTGATATTTTAGAAAAATGCGGTTCATCATTCTACTGAAAGTAGCAGGTGCATTAGTTAATCCAAATGGCATGACTAAGAATTCGTAATGGCCAAACTGTGTCCTGAATGCAGTCTTAAATATGTCGGATCTATCTAACCTCACCTGATGATATCCAGACTTAAGGTCAATTTTACTAAATATAGAAGATCCTTGCAGTTTGTCCATAAGGTCATCAACTCTAGGTATAGGATATCTATTCTTTACAGTGATCTTGTTTAATGCTCGGTAGTCAATACACATCCGATAAGTATTATTCTTTTTCTTGACTAGGAGCACAGGTGCATCGAATGGAGAACTGCTAGGTCGAATTAAACCTCTATTTAGTAATTCTTCTACTTGACTCTGGATTTCTTTTTGCTCTATTTGATTATGCCTATATGGGGCTTTGCAAGGTGGTTGTGTGCCAGGTATTAGGTCAATCTTATGGTCTTCTGGACGTGATGGAGGTAAACCTGGTGGTAGGTCTTCTGCAAAACAATCCTTAAAATATGCGAGAAATTCCTTATACTGAGGGTGCATATGAGTTTCTTTTGCGTGCAATTCATTCACCCAAATGAGATATGATTTAGTATTCTTGCGCAGTGCACGTTTTGCTTGAGTATGCGAAAGCAATGGAAACATATGAGATGCATGCATACCAAATAATGTAATAGATTTTCCTTGAAAATTAATATTCATTGTGTGTGTGGAATAATCTATATTGGGATTATGTTGGTGTCTCCATGGCATTCCTAGAATAATGTCGCTAGACTGTAATGGGACAACTAAGAAATTTCTTCTTTCAATATATGGACCAATTTGAATTTCTAAATCTTGAACTTCTTGTGTGCCATTGTACCTAGTACCTAAAAATGCAGCTTTTATGCGATAGTGCGTAGGTACTGTATGCAATTTCAATTCCTTTACCAATTTTGCTGAAATAAAGTCATGCGTACTACCGTCATCATGCAATATAGTTCTTTCTTTTCCATGCACCATACATTTCATAGTCAACAATGAATGTGAAGTAGGCATACCTGGTAAAGTGTCGGAAGTAGTAGTAGGATCATCTTCTTCTTCAGTGAAATCTGGCATATCCTCATGCTCGTCTTCGTCCATAGCTCCAAGGTAGTTGATATGTGCTGATGGCTTCTTTGAATGACAATTTGCTGCAAGATGCCCTGGCTGGTGACACTTGTAGCATACGATGGGCTTGGCTTTGGTCACATTATTTGCAATGGCTGGGAGTCTGGGTATATTTGGATTTGCTTGTGGAATAGGCTTAGGATTTGGATTGACAGTGGATGGTAATGCAGGTGGTTTAGGCCAATTCTTACGGAAAGATGGTGATGAGAAACGACCTGGATTAAACCTTCTGAAATTTGAATTGAATTGTTTAAATCCATAATTACCGTTTGCTTGGAATGGCTGTGGTCATCGATCTCTTCCGCGTAACTTATCTTCAGTGTCGTGAGCTAAGGAGATGGCGTCTTCAAGGGTAGTAGGCTTGAACATATTCACCTCAGCGTAGTAATGTCCAAGAAGTCCAGACATATACTTCCGCTTATGTGTCGTCTCTGGTACGTCTTCAAGCATGCGTAGCTGTAGGAGTGCATTCCAAAAATGCTCTGTATACTGTGGAATAGGCTCACGATCGCGTTGTTGAAGTAAATCCCATTGCTTGATAGCCTTCTCATGAAATTGCGGTGGAAGGAAATTTTGCATGAACTTCTTCTTGAAATCTTCCCATGTAGCAGGACATTCTATGCTCTTGCGGACTACAGTCCACCAAAGTGATGCTCTGTCTATCAGATGGTTAGTAACACACTTGATTTTATCTTTCTCGGGATAAGTTTCCTCATGGAAATAGTCATCAAACTGGCTAATGAATGATAAAACAGTCTTTCCTTCTCTTATGCCATTGAAAGTGCGAAACTTGAAACTTCGTTTACTTATCTTGGATTCCTTGCGAATGGTTTGTGCTTCAAGAGTGGCGTCGATGGTACGGCGAATCAGATCTTCAGCTTGAGGTTCTTCTTTATCAGTGGACGCTCCTTGTAGCTTTGTCAATTGCGCTTGCAAGGCTTGCCTAGCTCTTCGCTCTTCTTCCAATTGCAGCATGATAAGATCCAACTTTTGTTCCATGGTAGGCTCGGGTAGGTCGTCTTCAGCCATAGGATCATCCATATGTGGGGTAGTCATCCTGTAAAACTCAACAAACCTTTCTCACTCAAAATCAGTTAGCGGGATGAGCGTAGCTCAAATTTGGGGTTACAAGGCTATGTATTTTTGGATATTTTCTTCTTCAATTTTCAGTAATTCTGCAATATTTCTGTCTCCGTTTGCTGAAAGTACTTCAACGAACTTGTAGATAGGTAGAACAGCTTGCTGCGAACAACTTTCCAGTTCTGAGTTTTTGCATACGAACAAGTCTTCTATGAGTTTTAAGCACTAGTCAGTTCTGATTTAGTCTGACTTGCAAAGTTGCAGACTTAACAGACTTGCAGAGTTGTTGACTTGCTGGACTTAGGTCGACTTGTAGAACTTGCAGTACTTGATTCCAAGTGACTTACTGAACTTGACTTCTGGAGCGCAGGACCAGAGTTTACAGACTTCTCTGCCCTGTGTGACTTGGTAAAAATTGAGTGACTTAAGCTTTGACTTAAGCTTAAGAGAGCTTTAAGAGGGCTTAATGGTGAAAGAGGCCGCCGTTTTTTTCGTGAAGGGGGGGGGGGGCGTTTTTTTTCTCCACGCGTGATTTTTGGAGGGTCCTCTTGCTAATCGATTTGAATTTTGGAAGCTTAATAAGCTTCTTAAGCTTTCTCTAAGCTTTATTGAAAGAAATATTGATAAAAATAATGGAGCTTATCTCTGTAACTCCACGACTTGATGAAGGAGGTGTTTGAGTGGTCCTCCGCCTGCAGAGCCTGGTCCTTCGCGATCTGACAGTGGAAATAGGGGTTCTTGATCGCCAAAAGTCTGCCTGTATCGACGGTTCACGACGAGATTGACTGTAGAGGCCGTTTGTTCCTAGAGCTCCGCCTTCGCCCGAGATTGGTAGCGATTGGAAGCCCTTGATCTCTGCTCCGCTCTGATACCACTGGTGCGCAGATCGGTCGCAGATAGCTCACGTGGTGAATCCCAGAAGGTCCCCAAGAACAAAGTACTCTACTTTTTAGCACAAAAACCCATGTAAAAGCAAGCACGACATGAAGCAAGAGACAAATTGGGTTCAATCTCCCCCATGCCTTATGTGAGCGCTTCACAAAGCATGTATTTAATGTATATTTCCAATCTTCATGCTCAAAAATAGCCCAATTACAAAAATATGACAAGCTTTTAGCTTTTGAGTTTGCTTTCTACCAAAAATAAGAAAATAAAGCTAATGGACGGTGCCCATAGAGTCTGGCACGCCCAATCTCAATGTCCAAATAGAAATAACATATCCAGGCGCATAAGCGCATACAAAATAATAATAAATAATCAATGTCTCTATAGACATAACAAAATATAGGCGTGGCGCCTATCAAAATATAGTCCAAAGGTCGAAAACCCGCTAGACTCCAATGCTTTCCTCCGCCACTGCTGCTATCTCTACACATCAACTGAAGCATTCACAATCGTTAGTAAAATAACACAATTAAACCAACAAAAGTGAATACTTAGCAGTCTTCAGCTACATAAATAAATCAACTGGTTAGAAATAAATCCTAACCTTAATTTATTACGAGTGCGCACTCTAAACTCATAAACGTTTATTAATTTAATATGCATTTTGCGGAATCACCCGCTATGGAATCACCCATGTACACACTAAATTAATGAAACGCCCGAAAAGGACAGGCGTCCCCATCAACTTCTCGCACAAAGAATCCTCTTTGCGTATGAGCCCCGGTCATCTAAGTTTACGGAATCCACCATGGAATATGCCTCCTGGCATCATAGACAACAAATAGTAGCAAAACTTCTCTAGGGCAAACACCATTGCCAAGCACTTCAGCTCTGCCACTGTGTAGTTCCGCTCTCTATCAATGACTTTTCGGCTTGCGTAGTAGATGGGTTGATCTAATTTCGAGGGGCCCTTTTGACATAGAACTACACCTAGCCCTTCAACTGATGCATCAGTGCGTACATGGAACTCCTTCGTCCAATCAGGAGGTTGCATAATGGGTGTCTCAATCAGACACTGCTTCAGAGTATTGAAGGCTTTATCACATTCTTCTGTCCAAATAAACTCTGCATCTTTCCTCAGAATCTTGTTCAAGGAGGTTGCCTTTGTTGCGAAATGAGCTATGAACCTTCTGTAGTAACCCACATGGCCTAGGAATCCCCTCAATTGTTTGAGGTTGGTGGGTGCTGTCAAAGCTGCAATCTTCTCGATCTTTGCAGGGTCTGTTGATATCCCTTGTGTAGAGACAATGTGTCCCAACAGAACTCCAAAAGAGACCCCAAAGATGCATTTGTCGGGGTTGAGGGAAATCCCATACTCTCGGCAAGCATTGTTCCAAATGTCCCCAGTGTTCACGGATCAAACTATAGACACAGAAGTCATCCAAATATACCTCAATAAAGTCATGCAGATGATTTTGGAATGCGACCATCATGACTCGTTGGAAAGTAGCAAGGGCATTGCAGAGCCCAAACGGCATCACTCGGTAAGCGTAGGTCCCCCATTCTGTGGTGAAGGTTGTTTTAGATTGGCCTTCTTCTGTTATCTGCGCTTGGTTATATCCACTGAATCCATCCAGAAGGGAATAAAGCTCATGTCTTGCCACTCTGTCCAACAGCTGGTCTGTGAAAGGGATAGGAAAGTGATGCTTCTTCATCTTGGAATTCAACTTGCGGAAATCCACACATATACGAAGCTTGCCATTCTTCTTGGGTACAACCATGATGGGTGAAACCCATTCACTATTTGCCACTGGATAGATGAACTCGGCTTCTAGAAGCTTCAGCAGCTATGCTTTCACCAATGCGGAATAATTTGGATTCATTCACCTTTGTCGTTGCCGTACTGGCTTGGCATCAGGCTCCAAATCAATATGATGCTGACATATTGTGGGATCAATCCCCTTTAGGTCTTTGTAGGACCATGCAAACACGTCCAAATTCTCTTTCAACAAGTTGTACAAAGTTGACAACTCCTCTTCTGGTAGGCTGCTACCCACCTTCAAATGGCATTCAGTGCCATCTGCATCCACAAAAGTTAATTGCCTTTCACCTTCTACTTCACAGATGAAGGTCCCACGGACTGCTTCTGGGTACAAATCTGACTCCTTAAAGGAGGTGGTGTCCTCTTCTGATGTCCCACTAGAACCAACTTCTTCTTTTGGTGGAGACTTAGGTTGCCTCTTGAGATGTTGAAATGGGATTAGAGCCATTTCGGGTTTGGTTTCAAGATTAGTTACCTCTTGGATTGAAGAATCATCTTCTGATGACACATCCAGGAATGTCACATAACAGGGACCCTCTAATGCTTGTTGGAATTGTGAGATTGGTGCTTGTTGGCACGGTGCATCATCATCATCTTTCTTTGGCAAGGATGGTTGCGGACGGCAAGAGCCACTGCTGAAAGACGGCTTATTCTTCTTAACCCATTTCTTATAAAGATTTTGCATATGAGAAGATCCATTTACCAGACCAAATGGTACCATCGTCATTCTGTCCCACAGCATGAGCTCGTCTGCTTCTGATGCTTCTGGAACTTCTTCTTCATATATAACCTCTTCAGGTGGGATAGACTCTTCCGTCTCGCTTTCATAACCTTCTTCTTCAATATCATCTCTATCCTCTTCTGTCTCTGTCTCTGTCTCTGTCTCTGTCGCTGTCTCTGGCTCTAGCTCTGTCTCTGTAGGAGCTCTGTAAGAGAAGAACAGGTTCTCTATTTCATCTTCTGCCTCTGTCTCTGGCTCTATTATGGCCATATAACAGGGAGAGCAGTACATCTATGCTCTTTCTATCTCACTGTCAGAAGTGATTTTGGAAATCGTTCCTGGTTCAGGCAGGAAGTATTCACATGTTGATAATGATTTTGCATATTTTGGGAGTTGGCGTATAGTATCCATTGTTAAGGAACGTGCCACTATTTTCTTGGGAAGGATCTATTTGACAGCATCTTCATCTGCTGATGTTCCATCTACAGCCTCATTAGGGGAGTCAAAAGATAATTCCAAGGAGGTGGATCCGTGTCCTTTTTTAGCACCATATAGCTTCAGCACCACTTTATTAGGTCCTCTACCCAAGATCAAGGTTCGTGTGAACCAATCCGTCCTTGCTCTGGCTTCAAAAAGCCATGGTCTGCCTAGTAACAGAGAGCAGGATGTACCATAAGAGTTTGGCTTCACCACCAAATAGGTTAGCCAATAATCTTTTCCATCCACTGTAGTCTTCACATATGGGAGAATGCCCAAAGGCTTGATTCTACTCTGATCCTCTAGTCTGATGAGCCATTGGGTTGGTTGCACACCTTGTAGGCCTAGATCCTTCATTGTCACATCCGTCATAATGTTCACTAATGAACCACCATCAATCAATGCATTTGCAATGAAGCAGTCTTCTATCCACACACCAGTCTCTGGGATACCCATCTCAGAAGGCGTTAGCCACATCCACTTCTTTTACAGGCTCTAGAGCTTTGTTGGACTTTGTTGCTGATTGGGGAGCAATCATTAAGCCACATCATCTTGTCTGTATACTTTTGAATCTTTTTCAGCAACTGGGAGACAATATCAATAATTGTCAGAATGTGAGGTTTGGTTTAAAGGTATCTGGATCTCTGACCAAATCGTATTCCTTAATAGGATCCACTGGCTTCTCTAACCGGTTAGGGAATGGGGCAACACCCATTTTCATTTTCCTTTTTTCTTCCAACAGGGGCATCATGGGGACTTCTTCTGCCACTTGTGGCACTTTCTCCTTTTCTATCTCCTGGACCTCTGGTCCTGTCTCTGGAACTGTCTCTGTGACTCTTTGTGGCACTGTGGTGCTCTGTACGGTACTGTCAGGCTCTGTTCTGTTCTGTTCTTCTGGTGGAAGATTGCACTTCACTGTTCTGGCAGGAGGATTATTTTCTTTCTGGATAGGTGGTTCTTTTTTCTTCGCATGCGTGATGGCAGCAACTTCCAATTCCACTAAATTGGAGGTAGGCTCCTGGGCCTTGGCCGGATTATCAGTAGCACTGTTTTTCACTGGGGCTCGGCTTGGACAGTCTTTTGCAGTGTGGCCTTCTCCTTTGCATCGATTGCATAAGGGCTTGTAATCTACTGACCTTCTGGGATTTGGACAATTTGGTGAAATATGTCCCTTTTCTCTGCATCTGTAACACTCTACTTCTGATCTCTGACCACCGCCAGACTGTCTTCCTTTGTAACTTTGAGAGGAAAACCTCCTTGGACCGAAACTAGGACCAAACTCTCTAGGCTTGGGTCCAATATCCTGTGTTGTCATTTTGGATTCCAGCAAGTTGAATCTTGCGTCTTCTTCCTTCCTTCTCCTATCATACATCTCCTTCAGAGAGCAAATATCCTCTGTATGGTTCTTCCGCAAATAGTAGAAACAAAAAGCTCCATGAATGGTTGGTTTTCGTATACATTCAGTGGCTAAATGGCCTGCTTGATGACACTTACCACACCAAATATTTGACCGCATCACATCTCTCCCTGCTCCTACAACATTAGATATGCTAGCAGTATTCACTTTTAGTGTCTGTAGCTGCTCTGTAATCACATCCATAAACTCCTTGATATTTGCAACTAAGTTGGATAAATAATCCTTCAAGCTTTCTCCTCTTGAGGTATTGGCAGTAGGGTTTTGAGGAGTCTCTGTAATCACTGCATAAACAGGTTGGGCTAGTGCAGAGGGATCTCTGTTCTGATTCTGATTCAGAGCTCCTATTTGAACTGTTGGGGCGTTGGCTCCAGTTGGTAGGGTTCCACTGTTGCTACTGATTTGGCATTGGGGAAATTGGTTGGGACCATTGTTGTTGTGGTTGAATCATCATTTGAGGCATTGATTGTGGCCACTGTGGATTTGGTACACTGTACTGTGATACTGGGGGCATCTATTGGTAGGGATAGGGGACTATCTCTAGGACTACATTTGGTGGGTACATCATTCCTGGAATCAGAGGAGGTAGGACTCCTCTTCCTGGATTCATCGCCAATCTAGCTTCCACTTCATCGTATAGTCTTGCACCTTCTGTTGCAGCTTGCAGTGTGGCTGGTCTTTGCAGCTCCACAAACTTACGAACTTCTGGTTGTAATCCTCTGAGAAACACCCCCTTCTGAATGCCATCATCTAGATTATGGTTTGTCCATCTCTCCAGGATGGATTCCATTCATGAGACATAAGCTTCTACTCTTTCTCTAGAGGACTGACTTAAATTCATAAATTCCTCTCGCATCCGCTCTTCAAAACCTTCACACCTGAATTTAGTGAGGAATGCCAACTTCAAGTCGTCCCATGTGCCAAAAGTTCCTGCTGCTTGTCTCTTATACCACTGAAATGCCGCGCCCTTGAAAGTGGCGGGGAATATTGCTAACCAATGCTCAGGGGTTCTTGCATTGTTAGCCACACATGCTACCATAAACTCTGCTACATGAAGATCGGGGTCTTCATTGTACTCTCCCTTAAAAACTAGCAATAGAACTACATTCGCTGGCCTGTTTTATCAATATTTCCAGGACGGATCTGGCTTGGAAGTGGATCTCCAGCAGGAGGAGGAAGGGCTTGATGTGCCATTGGGACTTCTGTAAAGAGTTCCGCAAGGGCGTCAAAAGCGGCTTCTGCTATGAGCTCGTTCTCGGCTTTGATTTTTGCCTTCTCTCTTCTCACATACCTCTGGACTCGTTCTAACGCTTGCCTCTTTATTGTGTCATTCATCAGGGGGTTGGCTCCACTATGTTGGTAGTGCTCCACAGAGGGATAACAGAAGGCTTCAATCTCTGGAGGACTCTCTTCCCAACATTTCTTCTACTTCTTCCTTTTCAACGTCTCTAAATTCTACTTTCATGCCACTGCACAGAGGAAGGCATTCAGTTCTGAAGGTGTCAAAATGCATACGTCTAAGCATTGTGGTGGTGCCATCATCATAGTAATGCCAGCTTCTGATGGTTTCAACAATGTATATTGTAAATAACACTCTGTCTACCAACTTCCAGTGGGTTGCTAATTGAAGAAACAGAAGATTATCAGTGCACCAAGCATCCCATGTATCTTGTTGTTGAGCATCCACGAACAAATTTCAGCTTTTTTCCTTCTTGTCTTCGTGAACCTCTACAAACCAAGACTCTTGAAGCTTCTTCACAATCTCCCATTTGATGATGTCTGGAAACTTCTCAATGAATGCCAAATCTTCCATAGATGGTCATTCTCTCTGTTTCTGCTCTTCAGTTTGTTCCCAAACAGTTTGCCACCAAGATGCAAGTTTCTGCTGCTTCAACAAGAAAAGGAAATTGTCCACCACATAGAGCATGCATCATGATGGTGATATGTTTCCGCCATTGTGGGATGAACTTATTGTGAAAAGTGGTTTTGATTATGAGAAATTCCAACTCTTCAATGGAAGAAGGAACTTTACAAACATCCATTGAATTCTTCTCTTCTTGGCAATGCCATTTCCTTCATTTTCAGCCTCTTCTGGTGCTTGTTGATGGCAAGATTCCCCAACTGCACACCAAAAACATGGAACCCCAAGAGGAACACCAAGGAAAAGGGAATTATCTTGCAAGAAAATCTATCTTGTAACATCAACAAGCTTTTTTATTAGGGTTTATATGATCCCAATGAAGAAAAGAACACCAGGCACAACAAATCTTCATGCAGCATCATGTAGATCTCCCACGGATTTGATAGAATCAACCATATTCTTCAATATATTCACAAAATCCATCAATAGAACAAAGAAAGCAAAGGAATAAACTATCTTTGAATGGAAATACATCACATAGTATTCATCTTCAATGTCTTCATAGTCTTCTCTCTCAATCTCTCATATACAATCACACTATTTTGATAGAATTGACTATCTCTGACTCTCTCTCTTTCTCTCTCCATCAATAGTACATCATATCCTCACTAAAATCACTCATAATCACCCTCAATAATCCTTCTTAGGTTGTGGATGCACCTCCCAAGAGGTATGTCTGATATGAAGAGGCACTAGAGCCACTACAGTGACTCTTCATAGCTCACCACAATTACTTCACTTCAGTCTTCAACAGCTACTTCTTTGACTTCTTTTAGCTCTTTTGCACTTGTATTCACCTCTTTCCAAGGCTAGAAAACTTTCCCAAGCTACACTCTCATCCAACAAAACATATACAGAAGCATATAGAAGGTCTACAAAAGCTCATCAAAAGCTCATCAGAGAGTTACCAAAGGTCAATAGAAAGCATCAGCACTACATAACTCATACCAAAACCATTCCAAACCATCAAAAATCACTCAATAAGCTTTCAAACAATCTCAAACCCTATCAATCAATACTCCATCCCTCCTTACAGAGAGAAAACAGAACAAAACAGAAGCTCAACAGAACCAATCAAGACCAAACAGATCATATTAGAACGTCATCAGAACTTCACATCTCTACTAATAAACATCATGAGCTCAATAAAACCATTCCTACTTATCCAAAACACTCTCAAACCACTTCCAAACCAATCAATCATCTCATAAAATCAACCATTCAGCTCTCAAAAATAACAAAAATCAACCAAAAAATAGGTCATTTCAACACTCCACAGTGGCACACGCATCTAGTACTCGTGGCAGCTTACACAATACCAATAGATATTTTGCAACATCGAGTAGCATGGAACCTTGTCCGAGTCTACTGGCAACATGTAAATCCTCTCAATGAGAACCTTATCAGACAGAGAACTCCACAGTGAGAATCTTGTCCGTACCCAGAATGGCAGTCAGCACTCGAAAGGAAGTTGGTGCCACATAGGTTGGGTCTCTTTGAGACCGCCATCTTGCCAATCGCTCCTTTGAGACTGTCATGATCTGGGCTCCTAGTTCGTCCATTGCAACTCAGTTTTCACACCAACATTGTTCAAATTGACTTGACCCTCTGATTGTCGCTTTAGTTGTTCTATCTCTAAGAGATTTGGTTGGCAGAGCACATCATTGAATGTCATAGTTAAGCATAGTTTGTCGGCTTCCTCAACAAAGATGAGTCACATGCGTTCATACAGGAGCCTGTTATAGTGCTCGTCAAGATGTTATTGCTCTTCCTAGGATAAGGGAAATGGAAAGTATTCTTCAAGCTGCTCTTTAGGGAATGCGCCCATGTCTGCCAAGTCATAGACACGTGCGAACACTTTGAGCTTAACATCCAACTCGGTTAAGCATTCTGCGACACTTCTATGCTCAACAAGGGCTTACTCGGTTGCTATCTCATGCAAGGTTCTAGGAGTTTGCCTAGGCTTTAGCATAGCTGGCGGCTCAGGCCTAGACGAGCAAGATTGGTCAACGCTAGGATTTCTTATGCTCTCGGGGTTTCCATGTTTCTCCTGAGGCTTTGTTATTGTGAGAGCGGAATTTTGGTGCCGAAAAGTGCTTAAAAATAGCTAAAAATTATGAATATCAAGGAAAAAATATTCAACGCCAAAGGCTGCGGCTCGATCTAGAACGATTTTAAACATCAAAGTGCTTTAAAGGTGCCTGAGTGACACTTGTTGATTTTTCATAATTTTTCAAATAGTCGTGCGGGTTGACACGAGCTACAAGCCAATGCGGGATGCTAAGCCGGACGCCCAGGATTTTTCAGAGCTCAATTCAGAGTCCGGACGGGGAAATGGCCACAAAATGGTCAAGATATGAAAAGGTGGACACTTGGGAGATCAAAATTGGGCATGCCTTTTGAGTTTGGACCCTCCCACCCAAAATTTTATGCACCTCTTGATCAAAAAACGTGGAGAGAGAAGGAAGACATGGCGTGATCAAGAAATGGTGCATTTCTCGCTCTCTCCTCTCTCATCATGATTGTGGGCTGTGAGTACCCCATGGAACAGACATTGGGGCTGATCTTCTCCTTCTTGGCCGATCTTATCGCCACCCTTCGCCCGTAGAATGGTGGACTGAATGAAGAGAACCAAATCTAGTCTTTCTCTCTCCTCCCTCTCTCTCTTCTAAAGGCAAGTTCATGTGGGAAGAGGAAGGAAGAAGAAAGAATGGTGGAGGCTTGTCCGGCATGGATGGGATTGCTCCATGGGTTGGAAATGGTGATTTGTGATCGTGTTGAGCATGAAGTGCTGCTGATTTTCAAATTTGCAGCCATGGACACGAAACCCGAAACACGCAAATAAGCGGTAATTCAAATTTTTCCAAAGGAAATTTGAGATTTTATGGCTTTTGATTGATAAAGTGTTGTTCATGTGGGCTTAAAATTGTTAAGGTTGTTGTTTTCCATGAGTACTTGTTGATCATAATCAGAAAATCAGAAAAATATGCATATTGTGGTTCAAATTAATACACTAAAACACGTAAAATATGGAAAATAAAGGGAAAATGATGGTTTTTGGCATAAAAATGGAAAAATGAATAGGAACACCAACTAAATCTTCATTTTTGCTGCAAGAAGGAACTAAGGGCCACAGCCCATAACCTATTTTGAATTTTTAGTAATAAAATAATGCAAAAAATAAGAGAAAATACAAAAAAAATAGAGAAAAATCACTAAAAATAGGGAAAAAATACATTTTGGGTGCGGAAAATTAATGAAAATTAAAAACAATGTTTGTGAATGTTTGGGGGGATTGAAGCATGAGGATTTGCCTCAGTTCAACCCCACCTTCTTGTTCTAGTGTGTTTTTCCCGCTTTTTATACATAAAATGATGGCAAAATGCCCTATAAATCCATACAACAATGCAACATTTGATCGATGGGAGGGTAGAGTGGTTAAAATGTGTCTAAATGTGGAGTAAAATGATGAAAAGATTGCTGGTTTTTGTTTGCATGCCATATAGGTCGGTGAATAATTATAAAATAAGAGCCTTGTAGCACGAGGGTTTCCTTGGTGCTAGGTTTGTGCAACGCCGCATAAGACCGGTAGTTGAAAATCATTGAAAGGATGTTTTTCACATATGCACAATATTGTATTTATAATTATTTGAGCACTTAGCATCCACAATATGCACAAATCATGGAAATATTTAAAGGTATCACAAATACTGGATGCACAGCAATTGCTTTCATTAGGATCTTGACCCACGTTGAGTGAGAGACAAGACACCCTAAGCCATAGGCTAGTCGTGGGGTCTAGGGAAAAGAGAAGTAAGGACATTGGTACATTTCTGTATACGATTAAATGGTACCTTGAGTGGATTTTGTACGAAATGTTTATATGTTGAGCGACGCACTGAGGGGCCAATCCCCAAGGTGTAGGAGAGTCGCAGAGGGGTGGCGGCATTCAGCCATTGGAGGACCCCCTATGTCTGTGCTTCGTGCCATTAGGCAATGTGTAAGGGACTCCCTTTGAGGAGTAGTGGGTGAGAGAAGAGTGGACTACAAACGACGTAATACAAACGCAAGACATTTAGGAAGGCAATGTATGTGTCATCAACGCTCCTGGCCGCGAGGCCGTGGGATTGTTGAGCGCGTGTGATAGAGGTCCGGCTAGTGCACGAGCGAGTGTCGGCCTGTTCTAGGTTCCATCAGTGGTGCGTCTGTCGGGAGCTGCCGATAAGTGGCGGTCTCCGAATCTTGGTCTCATAAGGAACCTATTAGTTTTATTGGTCGATAGCCGCCTTGAAGCGGTGGATATCAAGTTA
Organism: Lygodium microphyllum; assembly: GCF_053477565.2. Taxonomy (NCBI): domain Eukaryota; kingdom Viridiplantae; phylum Streptophyta; class Polypodiopsida; order Schizaeales; family Lygodiaceae; genus Lygodium; species Lygodium microphyllum. The sequence continues at coordinate 26,646,782 of NC_141159.1, forward strand.
GTCTGATAAAAACTTTGGTCATTAGTATGACGGTCAATCCAAGAAATTCCCAACACCCAAAGGATACTTTGTCTATCTTGAACAGTCTAGTGGGATCTTTAACATGTTGGGTGATTGACTATTTTACCCTTTGCCCTGAAAGTGATACCATGCTTGAGTTTGGGTCCCTATGGGAAAATACCCATGGAGCTACCTCTAAGATTAATAGCCCATGGCGATTAGAGAAAAGGGAAAGTGAAAGTAGTGCTAAGATGACACAGTCATCTATGATAATTCATGATGATATTGTCATGGAAAAGACTGTGACAATGAAGGTTAATATGCACATAGGAGGACATGATGATTATGATCTAAAGATACATCCGATGCTTGTGCCCGACGTAGTTGGGTACCGTAGTGTGATTGCCAAGATCCATAAAGCATTGGATGATGTCCATGTGTGTGGAAAACCATTGTTAGTAAGGAAGATTTCATTAGGACCTATCCTAAGTTCTAGCAAAGTGGTGGTAGATGAGAATAGGCTTACTAGAACACCACTAGCAGATGATGGGATAGATTCCCTATTACATAGTGTTGGACTCCCTAAACCACTTTGTGAGTTGGCAGAAAGGGAAGTTCATGTAATTAGTGACTCTTCCACACCAATAAAGGTGAAAATGGAAGAGGTTAAAGACCCTAATACACTGGTATTAGGTCAAGAGGAATACGAAGATTTTAATGACCCAGTCTTGATCCCAAAACGGAGGACTAAATGTCCTCCTCTTTATAGGGATCTCCTAGTGTTTTATGGGTTGGCAAATGAGGATCCGATGATTCATTTAAGATAATACGATCTAACTTGTATTGCAAGTGGGTTTGACGATATACATCGGATGCTTGTATTCCCAAGTACCCTAAAGGGGGAGGCAAGGAAATGGTACTGGAACCTCCCAAGAGGGCCGATCAAATCATTTGAGGAGTCTTGTGATAGATTTCTAGATGAGTATGAAAAGAAGCTCCTTATGATTTAGGTCTTAGGGCAACTTATGCAGTTTAGACAGGAGTCTTATCCTTCTGTTAAAGAGTATGCTAGAGCCTTTGATAGTATTCTTAAGCTTTGGCCAAGAAGAGCTAGTGCACTACCAGATGATGTGCTATGTGAGCTCTTTCTGAATGGCTTAGAGATTAATACACAAATCCAAGTGGGACTGCGGAATCCTAAGTCGTTAAGGGAAGTAAAAATGCATGCCATCGATTATGAGGGTCATATTCAGAGATGTTGGAAAAACTTTTGGAGTTTTCCCCGCTCAGTACACGTGCATCCTAGCTTCCAACCATTTCTACAAGAAGACAGCTCACTTGTTGATACCAAGGTAGCCTATGAGGGGAACCTTGGTGGCCAAAATCTCAAAGCAGAAAATGGCCATCCTATGAGTAGTAATGACATGCCTCTCAGTGAATAGGTTTCAAGCCATGTAAGTCCCATTAGGGCTTGCAACACTTCCACGAGAGATAGTTGTGATGGAAATATGGATCGCACCAATGGGCCTATGAGTGTTGATAAGAATTCTATGTGTGGTTCTAATTTTGTTGCTAGTAAGGCTCTTGAGAGACCTTTGGTATTGGAATCATGCTTTCGGGTGGATGTTGTTCCTTCCAGTGAAAGCATGGTTCTTATGGAAGAAAATTTGCAGTATGGACGTAAACAAGTAAAAACATCTTTTGTAAAGAGGATGCAAAATGCTAAAAGTCCACATGTGCTTCACAAAGGTCATAAGGATGTGAGGCCATTTAGCCATAGGGATAAGTTTTCATTGAGTTCGTTAGACAAGTGCAGCAAATTGAGGGAATGCAAGAATATTAAAGGAAATGTGAGATGGGTTTGGAGACCCAAAATCTCCAAAAGTGTGGCAGGAATCTCGAATGCAAGGCCAAGGATCCCATCTGGATATATTCTGTTGAACCCCTAAGAGGATAAGATTGGATATACATCTGACCATATACACTGCCTTGGGATACACCCATGTGATGTCCTTAGGCTTGAAGCTCTACCTAGTTTGGGTCCCAGCACTGATTTATGTGAAAATCCAAATAGGCGAGGTTTGAATGAGTACAAAGCTATGATTCTTTCTCCCAAAGGAGCCACTCAGCTGCTTGAATGACCAGGTTATTCGGATTACAATAAATGTGGGACATGCGAGCCCACTAAGGTTGTTCATTCAGCTCATAGTGCCCAAGAAGGGATCGGTCTTATTGATGAGTTATTTGTAGAAAGGCTTGGACTTGTAGCTCTACAAGAAGAAAACCATAAGATTAAAAAGAAAAAAAGAAAAAAAATACAAGATCAAGCTTTTAGCTAACTTGCATGAGTAGCATGGGGCTAGTCGACCTATGATATGCTATCTTTGGCACCTTGGGTAGTCTGAGAGGGTGTGATGTATATGCCAAGGACATCAGTATTACGTGGACTAAAATGAACTATCTAGTTTTAAGCTAAGAAGGCTAGCTACTTTGGATATTACCTCCAGATTTCGTTAGGCCAAGAGGGCCGATTTAGTTTTGTAGTGAAGTATTTTATTTCATTAGGCCAAGAGGGCCATTTCCTTGTCTAGTGCGGGTGCATTTAATTGGGTTTTTGTTTTAAGTGTTGTGCTAGATAGGTTTTGTGATTCGTGGAATTTGGTGGAGCCTGGAGGAGCCTTTGCTGTGATGGAAGCTTCTTGTGGCCAATCCAGGTGATACCTCTCCTTTCCGAGTACCTTTCTTTCCTGTTATATGTGTATTTGTACTTGTCAAGGGGATACATTTTTGTTGGGGACCGGCAACCAAGGCATGAAGTCCCAGGTTTAGGCTAAGTATGTTTGAGGGAGGTCGGAGTAGTCATTGCCTCCTATAAAGACATTATCTGGCATCGAAAGACCTGTTTTAGAAGGAAGTCCTAATGGCCCTGTTCTGCTAGCCTGCTAGGCAGCCGTCCTAGGAGCTCTTGTTAGTAGTGAGGTAGTTAGAGAAGCCTGCCAGAAGATAATAATAATGATACCAAGAAACCTAGAACATCCCAAAAGATGAATATAAATACGAAGGTATGTAAAAAGGGGTTCTAACCCCTATCAAAGAAAAGAAAAGAAATGAAAATGTATAGGCAGTTGATCATCGCCTTGCGAAGGCCTGGTAGGTTCCTAGGGACGAGTCAGACCCGAGGCTGATACCTTGTCTTCCGAGGGGTGGCTTCTTGCTTTTTTTTTTAAAAAAAAAGATGACAAAACAAGGCAGGTTGGAGCGAAAATAAAAGTGAGTGTTAGAAAAGGATTAAGTGTCGCCTTGCGAGGGCTTGGTAGGTTCTTGGGTGCCGAGATAGGTCCTGAGGCCGATGCCCTGTTCTCCTTGGGTCACTATGCTCAGCTCCCTCCTTTTTACATGCCCAAGTATGTCAATAAAATAAAAACCCTAAAGGAAGACATGTACTGAAAGAAAATACTCCTTGATCAGACTATAGGAGTCCTCGCCTTGTAGGAGCTCCTAGCTGTATTGTCTTTAGTTGGTAAGTAGTTCAGACTACCACTTAGGGCAACCACTTTGATAGGTTTTTAGTTTGGCTGTGTTGGAGCAATTGGTTAGTGACTCACTTCGGATATTCTATTAGATGATGCTAGGCCTACTCCTTATGGATGTCATGCATTGGTTCTGTCCAGGGGTAGGGGGAACATTGTGCTGAGTTTTATTATATGTTTGTTTTGTATCAGCTTGATGCTTCTTTGGTTGTTTATGTGCAGATATGTTCGTGGATTCCACGGGCTGAGTCACCCTATCCCGTGGTCGCCAATGAGAGCGGAATTTTAGTGCCAAAAAGTGCTTAAAAATAGCTAAAAATTATGAATATCAAGGGAAAAATATTCAACGCCAAAGGCGGCGGCTCAATCTAGAACGATTTTAAGCATCAAAGTGCTTTAAAGGTGCCCGAGCGACACTTGTTGATTTTTCATAATTTTTCAGACAGTCGTGTGGGTTGACACGAGCTACTGGCCAATGCAGGATACTAAGCCGGACGCCCAGGATTTTTCAGAGCTCAATTCGGAGTCCGGATGGGGAAATGGCCACAAAATTGTCAAGATATGAAAAGGTGGACACTTGGGAGGCCAAAATTGGGCATGCCTTTTGAGTTTGGACCCTCCCACCCAAATATTTATGCACCTCTTGATCAAAAAACGTGGAGAGAGAAGGAAAACATGGCTGATCAAGAAATGGCGCATTTTTCGCTCTCTCTCCTCTCTCATCATGATTGTGGGCTGTGAGTACCCCATGGAACAGACATTGGGGCTGATCTTCTCCTTCTTGGCTGATCTTATCGCCGCCCTTCACCCGTAGAATGGTGGACTGAATGAAGAGAACCAGATCTAGTATTTCTCTCTCCTCCCTCTCTCTCTTCTAAAGGCAAATTCATGTGGGAAGAGGAAGGAAGAAGAAAGAATGGTGGAGGCTTGTCCGGCATGGATCGGATTGCTCCATGGGTTGGAAATGGTGATTTGTGATCGTACTGAGCATGAAGTGCTGCTGATTTTCAAATTTGCAGCCATGGACACGAAACCCGAAACACGCAAATAAGCGGTAATTCAAATTTTTCCAAAGGAAATTTAAGATTTTATGGCTTTTGATTGATAAAGTGTTGTTCATGTGGGCTAAAAATTGTTAAGGTTGTTGTTTTCCATGAGTACTTGTTGATCATAATCAGAAAATCAGAAAAATATGCATATTGTGGTTCAAATTAATACACTAAAACACGTAAAATATGGAAAATAAAGGGAAAATGATGGTTTTTGGCATAAAAATGGAAAAATGAATAGGAACACCAACTAAATCTTCATTTTTGCTGCAAGAAGGAACTAAGGGCCATAGCCCATAACCTATTTTGAATTTTTAGTAATAAAATAATGCAAAAAATAAGAGAAAATACAAGGAAAATAGAGGAAAATCACTAAAAATATGGGAAAAATGCATTTTGGATGCGGAAAATTAATGAAAATTAAGAACAATGTTTGTGAATGTTTGGGGAGATTGAAGCATGAGGATTTGCCTCAGTTCAACCCCACCTTCTTGTTCTAGTGTGTTTTTCCCGCTTTTTACACATAAAATGATGGCAAAATGCCCTATAAATCCATACAACAATGCAACATTTGATCGATGGGAGGATAGAGTGGTTAAAATGTGTCTAAATGTGGAGTAAAATGATGAAAAGATTGCTGGTTTTTGTTTGCATGCCATATAGGTCGGTGAATAATTATAAAATAAGAGCCTAGTAGCACGAGGGTTTCCTTGGTGCTAGGTTTGTGTAACGCCGCATAAGACCGGTAGTTGAAAATCATTGAAAGGATGTTTCCCACATGTACACAATATTGTTTTTATAATTGTTTGAGCACTTAGCATCCACAATATACACAAATCATGGAAATATTTAAAGGTATCAGAAATCCTAGATGCACAACAATTGCTTTCATTAGGATCTTGACCCACGTTGAGTGAGAGACAAGACACCCTAAGCCATAGGCTAGTCGTGGGGTCTAGGGAAAAGAGAAGTAAGGACATTGGTACATTTCTGTATACGATTAAATGGTACCTTGAGTGGATTTTGTACGAAATGTTTATATGTTGAGCGACGCACTGAGGGGCCAATCCCCAAGGTGTAGGAGAGTCGCAGAGGGGTGGCGGCATTCAGCCATTGGAGGACCCCCTATGTCTGTGCTTCGTGCCATTAGGCAATGTGTAAGGGACTCCCTTTGAGGAGTAGTGGGTGAGAGAAGAGTGGACTACAAACGACGTAATACAAACGCAAGACATTTAGGAAGGCAATGTATGTGTCATCAACGCTCCTGGCCGCGAGGCCGTGGGATTGTTGAGCGCGTGTGATAGAGGTCCGGCTAGTGCACGAGCGAGTGTCGGCCTGTTCTAGGTTCCATCATATTGTGTCATGGTTCTCCTTGGATGTGATTGGTATAAATTTTTCACCCTGTTGTGACAGCATTGTATCCACCCTTGATTAGTCAATGCAAGTTCTGTTGTCGGTGGATTGAGCACATGGATGTCTCTGAGGTTTCACCGCTATTAGGAGAGGCATCAATGGGGTCATTGGTGGATGGACTCGATGCTTTATTCCTCAGCTCTCTAGCGCTCTTGATGTCAATGTTCTTGGGGTCCACAACTACCTGTACCTGATGTTATTTTCGCTATTTTTTCCTCTTTTTCTTGGTCAGTGAAGGTATACCTCTCAACGACTCAGGACCCTGGACTAGGTTAACTGTTGATGTGCTTGGTTGGGCCTTAGCATTCTCTTTCTCTAGTGTGTCCTTATGGGACATAGTCGTGGCCTGCTGAATAGCCTCGCTAGGTTGTGAGGATACAATTGCCTCCCTTTTCAGAGAGTCTAGCTCTTCCCTTCTGTTTAACTCCTCGAGCCTAGAATTTAGGCGCTTTGGAAGTGCTGGAGTTGTCAATGAAGTTGGTTGCGACACCTCCTCCACATGTGAACTACTAAGGACACATTCTGCAAGGGGCATTGTCATGGCCAAGGGCTATGACTGCTGTAATCCCTGATTGGAAGTAATAGCAGCTAGTTTAGTGGACTTGCTATTATTGGTGGATTGCGGTGTCAAGTCCTTAGGTCGATTGAAAGTGATCATGTCTTTTGTTGCCCTTAGAGAATTCACTTGCGTAAATCGAGTGTCAGTTGAGCTATTCACGGTGGATTGCACAGGCATATCCTTAGGTTGAGAGTTAAGGGTGGTGTCATGTCTTGCCTCTTGGACATTTGGAAGCTCTGATGTAGGTAGAGATTGGGATTGGATAGCCGCACTTGACGACTATTGTGCTTCGTGTGTCCATTTAGGGGAAGAGGATGTAGGAAACTTGGGACTCCTAAGTGGCTTTGACACTGGCTGGGAGATTTGCTCGTGGCGGTTAGATGATTTTGCCATTTGCTTTGTTGAGCATTTAACCTTGCCATGAGTGATGTTGTGCCTATGATGCCTGCTATTCTCTTAGGGAATCAAAGGCTCCCTGGGCACTAGTGGCTTTTGTGTATCCTCAACGATTACATCTGATATCTGCTTGTCAAGCACGCTAGGTTGAGGATCTACCCTCCGATTGGTCCCGTTTGGTTTTTTTATTTCGACCATGAGGGGCTCGATCACTCCACTATTGTTGACTCAAGACTTGGTCTTTCGTTTAGATCTCCTCCTACGCTTCTTTGCTCTTGATACGATTTGGCCTTCAATCGATAAAGGAGGTTTAGCAGGGGGTTTTGGCACCCAAATCCATCGATTACCTGCGTAATACCCTTGAGCACGTAGCAACGCTTTGGGTATCCATCGTGGCATTGTGCTGACCCTTCCTCGATGCCTTCGTCTATAAGGCTTGGGCTTCTTTTGGGGTCTTCTACGATATTTGTAAGTCCAAATCCCATCCTTGGCATTGTCTCTTGACTTTCTTGTTTTAGGCATGGCCTCACTCACTAGTTCTCGTTGTTCAACCTGTGCTTCTATCAACTCTTCCAACAAGTCCTTGCTCTCGTTAGTAGGCTTGACTGTTATGTCAGCACCCTCTTTCCCTTTCCCTCGAGGTTTGATGAGGTCACCTTGCTAAAGGTTGTGACTATCCTTGCACCCGGTAGTGTCAGGTGTATCCTCTGTGCTACATAGTCGGCCTCACACTTGGTTGCCCTTTTGAAGGGTCTTCCTAGGAGGGTTTCCTTCCCGTAATTAGCACTATTTGGAGGAACATGAAATAGGATAGGCAAGCTTTCAATTTCAATTTTCGCAAGGATTTTGCACTTCCCTATAAGTGCTTGTGGGTGTCCCCCGTAAGGGCTAAGAGTTGCATTAGTCGGTGTGAGCTCTGGTTGGCCTAGTAGGGTCCATGATTCATAGGTCATGATATTAAAATTTGCTCCTTCATCAATTAGAGCATCAATAGTATGCTCTCTTTTCGCGGTGAGTTTGACCCTAATATAAGCAGGTGGTACTATGTCTTCGCCTTCTGGGCCTTGGCTTGTAAATTCAAGCCTTCTGATAGCCCTTGAGTCCCCAATTGCAGTATTAGATGTGGATTCTCCACTGATGTCTTGGATTGTTAGTGCAATGCTATTCAAGGAGCATCTATCGTTAGGACTATCATATCTAGTCATTCTCATTATTGTAGCTCGATGTTGTTGCTTTCTGCTTTGACTAGATGCAGTCCAAATGCAGCACATATGTGTTTTTGCAGTGTGGCCTTTTTTCCCTTGTTGGCTAGATTGGCCCATTGATGTTCTAGGGTCTTTGTTTCTCTCTGTTCGAGCATGGGCTTTTGCTTGCTCTTTTGCAAGTGAGAATCCATGCTCGTGTAGAGCCATTACTACACTAGGGTCCAATTTGGAGGATCTATCACGACGCACATTTTCTCTCCAACCTACTTGGGGAGGTGTGGAGGGGGCAAAGACCCCTCTGCGGGGATCCGGGAGGGTAGTCCCCTCGGCTCGCAAGGCCGTTACAGTAAACACCATGCGCAATTTGGAGGACCGTTTATAGCCAAATTTTGAACTACTTCCTCTAAGTTTCACCCAGTGAGATCGATCTATGATATGGTTTCAGTTCTATATGGTCTCTCGGTCTGTTTCAGGTCTACGGGTCAAAATTTGAAAAAATCCAAATTTGGCCCAACAAGTCTAAGTTTCAAGGGCCAAATCCCCGATTCGGCCCATCCAAGGGCGGAGTAGAAAGGGCCAAATGTAACTAGTCCGAATGTTAAATTTGGTCAGTCCGAGTCTGGTTGTCTGAGGGCCAAGTGGCCAAGTGGGCCGAGGGCCGAGTCAGATGGTTCGAATGGTAGTGGGCCGAGGGCCGATTCTGGGACTTGATCAAGGTGGTCCCATTCTGAGAATCGGACGGGCTGGTCCGATTGTGAAAATCGGACAGGGTGGTCTGATTTTGGCACTGGGTCTGATTCTGGGAATCGGACACGTGGTCTAATTTTGAGACTGGGTCCGATTGCGGGAATCGAATCGGACAGGGTGGTCCGATTCTAGTAGTCGAACGGTCTGACTCCCGAAATTGAATGGTCCGATTTTGGAAATCAGACGGAATGGTTCGACGGTGCGGACGACGGCCTGCGGGTTGAACGCGATGCCTCAAGATCAATGCCTACTCCACAGAATCGTCCTGTGCCTTCCAAATAGGTGCAAAACAATAGAAGGAACTGCCAGGCATACTTGGAATCACTATGGCACTTTAATCGATCGGCACTTCAGAGGTCTCCTCGCAGCTCTCTCTCTCTCTCTCTCTCTCTCTCTCTCTCTCTCTCTCTCTCTCTCTCTCTCTCTCTCTCTCTCTCTCTCTCTCTCTCTCTCTCTCTCTCTCTCTCTCTCTCTCTCTCTCTCTCTCTCTCCCCCTAGCTCTCAAGCTCACTCTCTTCTCAAAAGGTAGAATGTCAAATGTGGTGTTTCCTGGTTCCCTGGGCCTCTTATTGCCCCATCCCAGCCTACTACAACCTTAGAAGTTAATCTCTCACTCTCTTCCAACCAAAAATCTAAATCTGTGCCTCTATTTTCCTGTTTTTAGCAACAACAGAGCAGAACCCTTCTGTTTTCCTTCTTTTTCCTATTCTAATCTTAACATAATGCAACCAAAATCAAAACAAGAGATGGAGATGGATGGTCCTACTCTAATATTCTACAACAAATCAAAACACTTAGTTTCTCCAAGGATCAAAACCTCCTAAATCTCCTAACTATCTCGAGCATCGGTTCGGGCTGCAAACCCTACTTCTATGCTCGATTCGATGTGTGCGACGCTCAAGGCTTGATTTTGTCGATCCTGGCAACGGAACCAAAATGGAGAGGAACTATGGAGCTCTACCCCAAGACCTATGGACTGCTTATTGATCAAGTGTTTCAAGCCGAGCGGCCATGGCTACCTCTCACATAGCCAACACACAATGCCTACCTTACGGGTGTAGTGAGCTTACCTTGATACTCGATCGAGTTCCCTCCTCTCTCTTGCACTCTGGTAGCTCCACGATCCTTGTGGCAAGCTCAAGCAACCTCAAGCCCCCTCTCTCAAGCTCCATCCTCCATAGCCGTGGAGAGAGGAGAAAAGAAGAGAAGAAGAGAAGATGGAGAGCTTCTTCTCCACGATCCCTCACTCTCACACACTCACTCCCTCACACTCCCTCACTCAAGCACAAGCAAGAAGGCAAGAAACAAGAGAAGAAGAACAAGAAGCTTTGGCCACACACAAGAATGAGCTTCTCATTCACTTTTCAACTTTATATACAAAACCCTAAATCCCTTTTGGGCGGTAATCCCCTTATCCCCTTTTTTACATAGCTGGCCCTTTTTCCCATTGTCCTTCTATCTTCCTAGCTTCCTTTCCACCACCCGTCTACATTTACAAATTGCATGGCGGGTGAGAGCCCGGCACTCCTTAAATTAAATCATGATACGCTTTTCCTTGTGTGCCTTTTCCTTGTGTGTCTTTTTGCGCTTTTCCTTGTGTGACTTGCGCTTTTCCTTGTGTGCCTTTTTGCTTTATTTAGGACTTTTATGCATTTATTGTGCTTCCATATTTTTCTTGGCGCACCTTCATCTTCCATTTCACTTTTGCATTGCCCTTTGTCCTCCGCTTTGGATTTTTCAAATTTTCCACCTTGTTTGTCTGACGGTTAACAACTTTTGAATGAGAAGATCAAGATGCAGATTTTGGATCCCTCTTTCGCTCCATATTTGAATTGATGGTTTACTAATCCAAAGAAGAATGGTTCTTTGAGGTTTATACATGATTTACAACTAGTTAATAAGGTCACCATAAGAAATGTTGGATTAGGCATGATATAGCAGATGAATTTGCAGAAGCATTTGTAGGCAATGTAATTTACTCTGTGGAAGATTTATATTCACGATATGATTGTTAGATATGCTCAATGCCCCACTCTCATAAGGTGCAACCAATAATCCATGGTACTCAAAGTTGTAAGGCCCCCATTATGAGGAGAAGCCATATGTGAGCCCAGATATTGGTTGAGTCCTGACATGTATGTCAGATGAGGTCTATGTGACTGGATGGCAAAAAGGTGACCGTTGTGGGTATATCTTTGGGTTAGACGGAGTAGTTAAGCTAGTAGTGACTCAAGGCACGTCGCATCAAGTTGCGGGGTAAGGGAGTTAAAAGGAGCCCCTATTTTGGGCTTCGGGGGCCACGGAAGTGACCCTTCGTTGGGGGGTCCCAGAAGGGCTAGTGGCCTGCTTGGCAAGGGTCGTCTGGAGGTAGCACCCCCATCCTGAAGGTAAAATGAATATTCCTTGGCTGACTAGTGGAGGCTCATATGGTAGTTTAGTCAGGCCGACCTAACCGCCTTTGCGGGCTATAAAAGCTAAATCCCTTCACAGTCATCGGTCATCTATCTTTCACCCAGCCAAATTTGTTCCAGTTAGCCTTAAGCTCTTCACATGTCATCTATCTAGATCGCTATCTAAGCTCCACAGTGGAAATGCATGGGTAGACAGAGTCATCTTTGTATTAATTGTTTGGAGGTAAAGAAGTTTTTATTCTCCTCTTATCTATTGTGTACTCTCTATCACTTTCTCAAATTCTATTTGCTATGCCATGTAATTCTTACAATGATCAGTTCCAGCTTGCATTAGAAAGCTAGGATATCACTACCATGAAGATACCGCTTGGATTGGTTAGGATGTATATGCTTCCAGAGGGAGCAATCAATTCAGTGGTGCATATGATGAATTCTATGCTTAAATTTTTGAGGGATTATATCCCTTAGTTGACCTTACACTTTCTTGATGATGTGCCGATAAAAGGGTGTGATAACCATGAGAAGAATGAAGAGTTGAATGAGTAGAGATGTAGAAGACTTATGGCTGATCATATTGTTGATTATGATAGGATTTTGAGCCATCTTGAGGGAGTACATTTGACTCTATTAGGAGAAAAGTCAATTTTTCGAGTTGAGGAAGTATTAGTTGTTGGACACATGTGTGGACCGTACGGAAGAAAATCTCACCAATGAAGATTGATGCCATAAGCAGGTCACAGGAGACATATTCAAATGTATCCAAAGTGAGAATATTTTTGGGTGCTTGTGTCTTTTACTTGATATGAATTCCACATTTTGTTCATGTGGTTGGGAGTTTATATCATCTCTTGAGAAAAGGAAAAGGTTTTGGTGGGATAAAAAACATAGGAAGGCAGTTCAAAAGTTAAAGAGCTTATTGATTTCAGCTCCAACACTAAAGAAAGAAAATTATGAGCATGGGCAGTCTATCATTCTCACTGTGGGCATTGGTTGGGCAGTGGACCAAGATGATGTTGATGGAAATAGGTATGCCAATGGAGAAAAGGTCCTCAATGAATGGAACAGATGGTATTCTCAAGTCAAAAGAGAGCTTTGGGGTGTAGTAGCAACCCTTAAGTGTGACAGGGAATATTTTATGGGAGCTCATGTAGTGGTAGAGACTGATTGATGTCAACTTCAATCCAAATAATTTCTTATGGGAGCTCATGTAGTGGTAGAGGCTAATTGCAATATTGGGAGTTGAGCAATTCACTATCATGCCCAATAGAGGTCAAATTCAATCCAAATAATAGGAAAGTCCTCCATAATCCACCATGAATCCATCATAAAGCTTAAAAGATCCATAATATCAACCCATATAAGCCCCAATATGGTTGAATCCATGAGGAATCAATGCCTCGAGTTTGCTTGAACACTTGAATTCCAAAGATTCAAGCAAGCCCCAAAATAAACCTTCAATATGAGCTTCAAGATCCTCAATAGGCAGAAATTATTGCAATGTCTTGAATCTTGGAGTCCATTCAACTTCAAAATGATGATAGAGAGGCTTTGGAGGTCAGAGAGGCCCAAAGATTGAAGAAATTTAAGCTTCGAGTTCTTAGGCTATAACTGCCTTGCTGTGTTTCAGGGTTTTCATCAAAGGGAAGGAAAACAAGGGATCAAATATTGTTGGAACTTGCTAGAGATGTTCCCCACTGAGTGTACCAAGATTGTTCAACCAACCTAGAAGAGATTAGGAGCATGAGAAGTGTGAAGAAAGAGCAGGAATATCAACACACTTTTTGGCGCAATTTTTGGGTTATTGCTGGGTCTAATCTGCGTATCAATTTCTTGGCATAGGTGCTCTATCTAATGTATAGGAGATAAAGAACCTTTTCCCTATGGTTTGACATGAAGAAAATATCACTAGAGAGCAAGATTGTTGGATTTCTTGGTAGCCATCATTGAAGCTTCAGCTAAAAGCTTGGAAGAGAAAAAGAGAGAGAAACTCCACTTGAAAAGTAACTGTTGTTTATTTTCCTTCTAAGCCCAGTTAACTCCAATTTGACCAAGTTACCTCAAAATTACATGAAATTTTGATGATGACGACTTGCTATTTTAGCCTTCCATCGCCATATCTATCCTTGAAGATCTGCACATATAGTTTTCATCTAACTATAGATATCCTGCAAACTACTATTAGCCATTGTCCATGTCTAGTACCTTCAGTACTTATCTGAAATTGGTTTTTATGGTGAATTATTGAACTGAAATTGAAGAAAAATAGATCAAAGACTAATGATTTGATACCACTTTTCAAGAAGTGAACTAGAGAGAGAGAAAGAGGATAGAGAAGACTTCAAAAGAGAGAGATGGAGTGCAAAAGTGAGAGAAAGAGAGCAATGAGGAGAGAGAAAGACTAGAATAAGAGAGAGAAAGACAAAAAGAAGTAAGAAGCCATTGAAGCTGAGAGCAAGGTAATGAGGAGAAGGACAGTAATGTACTAATGTCTCCAAAAGATGATAAAAACTACATGTCCCCTCCTTTTATACCTATGTCATTGTGACATGTTATTATTATTATTATCACACTAAACCACTATTCTTTCTAGCTACTTACAACTTTACATTAAGGGGTGGATAACTTTCGAGAGGAGTGGGTTCTCTTGAGGGGATGCAATCTAAAGGTAAATACATGATTTTTTTATTATTTTATCTAGCAATTATATGTAGCAATTAACCTACACATTTCAATGTAAAATACAAAATCTACACTACGGCATGGTCACATAGGTGACATTTTTGAGTTGAGCACATTGACAAAATGCACTCCACAATGGATTGTAGTATCATGGTGAAGTTTGAGCAAGAAAGTCGATGGTCGGCTTCTATAGATCCAAATGTTATAGTAGATGAGATGGAGAATTTTGGAAACCTTCACAGTGTCATTTTAGTAGATTACCATAGCTTTTCCATGACCCGGCGAGTCCACTAGGGTTTACCGTATAGTACCACGTGAGTGTAAGGGAGGGGGGTTATTTAAGGGAAGGAAGGTGCATTTTATAAGGTAAGGTCCCATAAATAGGGGGTAGATAAGGGGTATTTTCATATATTTCTTGCATGCAAGTGACGTCTCCTTATTACTACTAGTGAATCCCCCGTGCTCCATGATCATATTCAATATACAATGGTTTATAATTATATTGAAAGGAGTAGGGCCAACCATTTGGCAAGGACCCTCTGAAGTTTTGGAGGTAGACTCTGAGAAAAGATGAAAAACTTCATGTGACATGTTTGTCTTGCCAAGTTATTATGAATAACTGCATGAACCTTTTTGTTAATTTATCCACATCACAAAATAGCCATAAATGCTTTTTCATTCTTTATGATATGCTCTTATTTGATATTGAACAGCTAATCTTCTACCCAAACCCTCCATAGTCTCATTGGTGGTTTGTTACGCCATCAACACCTCGAATTATTCGAGTGTATGATAAAAGCAATGTCCCTCGCATACATGAGGAGAGTATGCAGATAGAGGAGCCACTATTGCAAAGGGGAATGATGAGGAGGGCTCCCAATGTGTACAGGAGACAAGCACGAGCAATCTAGGCAAACAGACTAGAGTATAAGAATTCTTCAAGAATGAAATAGACTCCTCTTTCTATGATGACCTATGCATAGACCTTCCAAGGTATGCCAAGCTATGCTAAGAACTTATCATGGAGCCATAAGATCGGTCATATTTTCATATGAGTGTTAAATTCATTAACTATTTACTTATATTGGTACTTTATTATATGTTTTTTAACTAGCACTTTTATTTGCAAATATATATTATCATGCTTCACCTTCACCCTTATATTGATTATGCTAACATTGTTTTTTGGTTAAACAAGTCATTATCAATTATCCAAAGAGCAAGATGACTTGAGGGATGACATATGAGGAGCAGTAAAGATCTTTACGTATATGTCTCCGAATCAGATGGTGCACTTTAGGGATATGGCAAACCAAGAGTTGTCTTGAACAATCATTGTTTAGGCATTCAACATGTTTTACCTTGGTACACTCCAATGCCTCAATCTCCAATAGGCAGAGTCAATGCTCTAGGTTGCGTTGTGGCCATGAAGAGAGGCTTAGAATCGACTTGCTCAACTGATGGAGATGGTGGTCATAGTGGATGACTCAAAGAGCCACTAACCTCCTTTCCTCCTCATTCTAGGGGTAGTTTTAAGGGGTATTATGGAGATAGAGATGTTGTGACCCCACAACTAGTTGCTACTCCTTGCTCTCGTACACTAGTTCTAGAGAGGGTGGCTTAGGTATGTACTATAGAGACACTAACGCAATGTCCCTAGCCCATTCTTCGAGTAGATACTTATCACCTCCAGGATTTGCAACACCTATAAGACATCTAATCCATTGACCCTATGTTTCACTCAACTATTTGTAGGTCGCACTCCTATGGATGATACTTTGAGAGATGCTACCTCTGCATGTATGCCAAATGGACAAGGGTCTCTTGGTTATGCCTATGAGCATGGTCTTGTAGGTGGAAGATAGAAAATCTTAGATGCATCCCACCAAGGTATAGGTATTTAATGGATGAGAAAATCGGTATTTTTCTCACAAATACTGAGGGGAGGAGAGTAATGGCATGTATGAGGGAGTTTGGCTAATAAGTAATTAGGCACAATTCTCTAGACCACATGAAAAATGTACCTAAGGGGAACAAGGTCTATGTAATAGTGTCCTTGAATGAGGAGTTCTCGATACCTACATCGGTTGATCAGTTTTCCATTAGATGAATGATGGACTCTATGCATGCATATATATCACATACACATTCCAATGCATGCAAGGTAGTCTAGAGTGATACTCTAAAGCTTGAGTGGTTGGATGCAGAGGATTGGCAAAGGGATTGGTAAAGACTCAAGGAAAAGGCCAGGACTCTCTAGGATGATGGCGGTAGTAGCGGGAGGTGGTGAGGGCAAGAGTAGAGGCAAGGATTGTGCATTATCTTGGGAGTGGGAGACATAGAACTTATTTGGAGGATTTCGTAAGTTTCATTTTAATTATTTTCACTTTCTTATTTGGCATACGACTTGTACTAATAACCTTATTTCTAGCGATGCTACTTTATTTTCCTTGTAGCACTCGATCACAAGCCGCAATCCCACAGGTTTGGAGACTCGGTATGCAGAGAGGCATGATATTATTGCACTCATCAATGGATTATATGTGTGCAAAGGTTTAGTAAATCATGCATTGGTTGTTTTATATTGCAAAGTCTATTTGACATTCCATTGCATCAAGACAATCTCTTAGACGGTGAGGAGCTATAAAAGTCACTTGGATTTGTGGAGCATACATCCCTTTCTTTTTTGCCTCATGGTCCATGCATGCTTTCTTAGATATATTTCTCATCCTTTTTATGGACTTGTATTTTGTGATATTTATGGATATATTTATCTATTTTAGATTCTCGTCCCTATCAACTCATATAGTTTTGAGATATGTCATTGTTGATATTGTACTTATTTGAAAATCAATTTAACAAATCCTTTATTTCTAGCATCTCACGATGCATGTGTTGTGATAACAGTTGTATACTCAATTTATAAATGATTTATGGAACATTATTCAACACATGTGGCCAAAAAGATAGTTGGGTTGCATACCCTGCCACTCAAATTTTTTTCCTCTGCAATCGTCGCTATTAGCGTAACAAATAAACATGTATGCATCATGTGTGTTACTATAATAGAGATGCAAACAACTATGCACATAAGGTTGGTTCTATAGAGATGTGTATACTTAGGGTTTTAGCAATGTGACATGGATAGTTTTTTGGATGAATAATTTGGTCACTTTAAATGTCAGTATATGGCCCATATCTTGTAGTGTCACTTTAAATCAATAGCTATTTAAATAAATGAATATCTATTATACATAAACTCATCTATTATTTTGTTTTAAAATTTAAAAAGAAGATATATTAATACTCCTATTTATGACGTAAATGTTCCACCATAAATCAACACCATATAACTCATTACATCCAATGGAAAATAATTTCCTACATCTAACTCAATCCACAAAACTAGATTGAACTATTGTGAGCGTTTCAAAGTTGGTGCATGCGTACCCCTTATATTCCACAATACAAACAGTATCAGGGATTGTGTGGTTGATGTGTCCTAGGACTTACAATGGAACCAAAATGCATACTCTATGATCTTGACATGAGAACCATTGGATACACTCTTATCGTTTCGAGGGTTTCGACCTATGCACTCATGGCTATCTCTCACCTAGCCTACTTATATGCTTGATCTAACTAAAACAATGAGAAAATGTGATTACCTACACTTATCGCATTGATCAATTAAAGAAAATATGCTAAATATGATAA